>NC_138184.1:69947488-70684988 GCF_964194105.1 Spermophilus citellus
TCAGTACACTAAGCCCACTTGGTTCCACAAATTTCGTTCTTCTATTTTGAAGCGTTCTTTTCCAGTAACAGTTTGAATTTTGGCGTTTCACCCTGTTTTCTCTTATACTGATAGATGTATTTGGAACACTAAATCAAACAGGGTTTGTGCTAGCTTCTTGAAACTTGACACAATAAAGCAGTTTCAGGTTCTATCTCTATATTCTTTTTTCTCTTGATGTAGCCCTAAGTAGTGACTGGGGAGAAACACTTTCATTGAAAGGGGTTGCCAATCTTCCAAAAATTACGAGTCTCCAGAAATCTCAGCAACTATTTTTTCACCCAAACTGGATGATACTTTCACGTAATGATCAGTACACTAAGCCCACTTGGTTCCCCAATTCTCATTCTTTTATGTTGAAGGGTTCGTTTCCGGTAACAGTTTGAATTTTCGCGTTTCACTCTGTTTTCTCCTATATTGGTAGATGCATTTGGAACTCTAAATCAAACAGGGTTTGTGCTAGCTTCTTGAAACTTGAAACAATAAAGCAGTTTCACCCTCTATCTCTATGTTCTCTTTCCTCTTGATGTAACCCTCAGCAGTGACTGGGGAGAAACACTTTCATTGAAAGGGGTTGCCAAGCTTCCAAAAATTACGAGTCTCCAGAAATCTCAGCAACTATTTTTTCACCCAAACTGGATGATACTTTCAGGTAATGATCAGTACACTAAGCCCACTTGGTTTCCCAAATTTCATTCTTCTATGTTGAAGCGTTCGTTTCCAGTAACAGTTTGAATTTTGGCATTTCACTTTGTGTTCTCCTATACTGATAGATGTATTTGGAACTCTAAATCAAACAGGGTTTGTGCTAGCTTCTTGAAACTTGACACAATAAAGCAGTTTCAGGTTCTATCTGTATGTTCCTTTCCTCTTGATGTAGCCCTAAGCAGTGACTGGGGAGAAACACTTTCATTGAAAGGAATTGCCAAGCTTCCAAAAAGTACGAGTCTCCAGAAATCTCAGCAACTATTTTTTCACCCAAACTGGATGAAACTTTCACGTAATGATCAGTACACTAAGCCCACTTGGTTCCCCAAATTTCGTTCTTTTCTGTTGAAGCGTTCGTTTCCGGTAACAGTTTGAATTTTGGCGTTTCACTCCGTTTTCTCCTATATTGGTAGATGCATTTGGAACTCTAAATCAAACAAGGTTTGTGCTAGCTTCTTGAAACTTGACACAATAAAGCAGTTTCATGTTCTATCTCTATGTTCTCTTTCCTCTTGATGTAACCCTCAGCAGTGACTGGGGAGAAACACTTTCATTGAAAGGGGTTGCCAAGCTTCCAAAAATTACGAGTCTCCAGAAATCTCAGCAACTATTTTTTCACCCAAACTGGATGACACATTCAGGTAATGATCAGTACACTAAGCCCACTTGGTTCCCCAAATTTCGTTCTTCTATGTTGAAGCGTTCGTTTCCAGTGACAGTTTGAATTTTGGCGTTTCACTCTGTTTTCTCCTATACTGATAGATGTATTTGGAACTCTAAATCAAACACGGTTTGTGCTAGCTTCTTGAAACTTGACACAATAAAGCAGGTTCACGTTCTGTCTCTATGTTCTGTTTCCTCTTGATGTAACCCTCAGCAGTGACTGGGGAGAAACACTTTCATTGAAAGGGGTTGCCAAGCTTCCAAAAATTAGGAGTCTCCAGATCTCAGCAACTATTTTTTCACCCAAACTGGATGACACTTTCAGGTAATGATCAGTACACTAAGCCCACTTGGTTCCCCAAATTTCGTTCTTCTATGTTGAAGGGTTCGTTTCCAGTAACAGTTTGAATTTTGGAGTTTCACTCTGTTTTCTCCTATATTTATAGATGTATTTGGAACTCTAAATCAAACAGGGTTTGTGCTAGCTTCTTGAAACTTGACACAATAAAGCAGTTTCACGTTCTATCTCTATGTTCTGCTTCCTCTTGATGTAGCCCTAAGCAGTGACTGGGGAGAAACACTTTCATTGAAAGGGGTTGCCAAGCTTTCAAAAATTACGAGTCTCCAGAAATCTCACCAAATATTTTTTCACCCAAACTGGATGATACTTTCAGGTAGGGATCAGTACACTAAGCCCACTTGGTTCCCCAAATTTCGTTCTTCTATGTTGAAGCGTTCGTTTCCAGTAAGAGTTTGAATTTTGGAGTTTCACTCTGTTTTCTCCTATACTGATAGATGTATTTGCAACTCTAAATCAAACACGGTTTGTGCTAGCTTCTTGAAACTTGACACAATAAAGAAGTTTTATATTCTATCTCTATGTTCTGTTTCCTCTTGATGTAACCCTCAGCAGTGACTGGGGAGAAACACTTTCATTGAAAGGGGTTGCCAAGCTTCCAAAAATTACGAGTCTCCAGAAATCTCAGCAACTATTTTTTCACCCAAACTGGATGATACTTTCAGGTAATGATCAGTATACTAAGCCCACTTGGTTCCCCAAATTTCGTTCTTCTATGTTGAAGCGTTCGTTTCCAGTAACAGTTTGAATTTTGGCGTTTCACTCTGTTTTCTCCTATACTGATAGATGTATTTGGAACTCTAAATCAAACACGGTTTGTGCTAGCTTCTTGAAACTTGACACAATAAAGCAGTTTCACGTTCTATGTCTATGTTCTGTTTCCTCTTGATGTAGCCCTAAGCAGTGACTTGGGAAAAACCCTTTCATTGAAAGGGGTTGCCAAGCTTCCAAAAATTACGAGTCTCCAGAAATCTCAGCAACTATTTTTTCACCCAAACTGGATGACACTTTCAGGTAATGATCAGTACACTAAGCCCACTTGGTTCCCCAAATTTCGTTCTTCTATGTTGAAGCGTTCGTTTCCAATAACAGTTTGAATTTTGGAGTTTCACTCTGTTTTCTCCTATATTGATAGATGTATTTGGAACTCTAAATCAAACACGGTTTGTGCTAGCTTCTTGAAACTTGACACAATAAAGCAGTTTCACGTTCTATCTCTATGTTCTGTTTCCTCTTGATGTAGCCCTAAGCAGTGACTGGGGAGAAACACTTTCATTGAAAGGGGTTGCAAAGCTTAAAAAAATTTCGAGTCTCCAGAAATCACAGCAACTATTTTTTCACCCAAACTGGATGATACTTTCAGGTAATGATCAGTACACTAAGCCCACTTGGTTCCCCAAATTTCGTTCTTCTATGTTGAAGCGTTCGTTTCCAGTAACAGTTTGAATTTTGGCGTTTCACTCTGTTTTCTCCTATATTGATAGATGTATTTGGAACTCTAAATCAAACACGGTTTGTGCTAGCTTCTTGAAACTTGACACAATAAAGCAGTTTCACGTTCTATCTCTATGTTCTGTTTCCTCTGGATGTAGCCCTAAGCAGTGACTGGGGAGAAACACTTTCATTGAAAGGGGTTGCCAAGCTTAAAAAAATTTCGAGTCTCCAGAAATCACAGCAACTATTTTTTCACCCAAACTGGATGATACTTTCAGGTAATTATCAGTACACTAAGCCCACTTGGTTCCCCAAATTTCGTTCTTCTATGTTGAAGCGTTCGTTTCCAGTAACAGTTTGAATTTTGGCGTTTCACTCTGTTTTCTCCTATACTGATAGATGTATTTGGAACTCTAAATCAAACACGGTTTGTGCTAGCTTCTTGAAACTTGACACAATAAAGCGGTTTCACGTTCTATTTCTATGTTCTGTTTCCTCTTGATGTAGCCCTAAGCAGTGACTGGGGAAAAACACTTTCATTGAAAGGGGTTGCCAAGCTTCCAAAAATTACATGTCTCCAGAAATCCCAGCAACTATTTTTTCAACCAAACTGGATGATACTTTCAGGAAATGATCGGTACACTAAGCCCCCTTGGTTCCCCAAATTTTGTTCTTCTATATTGAAGCGTTCGTTTCCAGTAACAGTTTGAATTTTGGCGTTTCACTCTGTTTTCTCCTATAATGATAGATGTATTTGGAACTCTAAATCAAACACGGTTTGTGCTAGCTTCTTGATACTCGACAGAATAAAGCACTTTCAGGTTCTATCTCTATGTTCTGTTTCCTCTTGATGTAACCCTCAGCTGTGACTGGGGAGAAACACTTTCATTGAAAGGGGTTGCCAAGCTTCCAAAAATTACGAGTCTCCAGAAATCTCAGCAACTATTTTTTCACCCAAACTGGATGATACTTTCAGGTAATGATCAGTATACTAAGAACACTTGGTTCCCCAAATTTCGTTCTTCTATGTTGAAGCGTTCATTTCCAGTAACAGTTTGAATTTTGGCGTTTCACTCTGTTTTCTAATATATTGGTAGATATATTTGGAACTCTAAATCAAACACGGTTTGTGCTAGCTTCTTGAAACTTGACACAATAAAGAAGTTTCACGTTCTATCTCTATGTTGTGTTTCCTCTTGAGGTAACACTCAGCAGTGACTGGAGAGAAACACTTTCATTGAAAGGGGTTGCCAAGCTTCCAAAAATTACGAGTCTAAAGAAATCTCAGCAACTATTTTTTCACCCAAACTGGATGATACTTTCAGGTAATGATCAGTATACTAAGCCTACTTGGTTCCCCAAATTTCGTTCTATGTTGAAGCATTCGTTTCCAGTAACAGTTTGAATTTTGGCGTTTCACTCTGTTTCTCCTATATTGATAGATGTATTTGGAACTCTAAATCAAACACGGTTTGTGCTAGCTTCTTGAAATTTGACACAATAAAGCGGTTTCACGTTCTATCTCTATGTTCTGTTTCCTCTTGATGTAACCCTAAGAAGTGACTTGGGAGAAACACTTTCATTGAAAGGGGTTGCCAAGCTTCCAAATATTACGAGTCTCCAGAAATCTCAGCAACTATTTTTTCACCCAAACTGGATGATACTTTCAGGTAGGGATCAGTACACTAAGCCCACTTGGTTCCCCAAATTTCGTTCTTCTATGTTGAAGCGTTCGTTTCCAGTAACAGTTTGAATTTTGGCGTTTCACTCTGTTTTCTCCTATACTGATAGATGTATTTGGAACTCTAAATCAAACACGGTTTGTGCTAGCTTCTTGAAACTTGACACAATAAAGCAGTTTCACGTTCTATCTCTATATTCTGTTTCCTCTTGATGTAGCCCTAAGCAGTGACTGAGGAAAAACACTTTCATTGAAAGGGGGTGCCAAGCTTCCAAAAATTACAAGTCTCCAGAAATACCAGCAACTATTTTTTCACCCAAACTAGATGATACTTTCAGGTAATGATCAGTACACTAAGCCCACTTGGTTCCCCAAATTTTGTTCTTCTATATTGAAGCGTTAGTTTCCAGTAACAGTTTGAATTTTGGCGTTTCACTCTGTTTTCTCCTATACTGATAGACGTATTTGGAACTGTAAATCAAACACGGTTTGTGCTAGCTTCTTGATACTCGACATAATAAAGCACTTTCAGGTTCTATCTCTATGTTCTGTTTCCTCTTGATGTAACCCTCAGCAGTGACTGGGGAGAAACACTTTCATTGAAAGGGGTTGCCAAGCTTCCAAAAATTAGGAGTCTCCAGATCTCAGCAACTATTTTTTCACCCAAACTGGATGACACTTTCAGGTAATGATCAGTACACTAAGCCCACTTGGTTCCCCAAATTTCGTTCTTCTATGTTGAAGGGTTCGTTTCCAGTAACAGTTTGAATTTTGGAGTTTCACTCTGTTTTCTCCTATATTTATAGATGTATTTGGAACTCTAAATCAAACAGGGTTTGTGCTAGCTTCTTGAAACTTTACACAATAAAGCAGTTTCACGTTCTATCTCTATGTTCTGCTTCCTCTTGATGTAGCCCTAAGCAGTGACTGGGGAGAAACACTTTCATTGAAAAGGGTTGCCAAGCTTCCAAAAATTACGAGTCTCCAGAAATCTCAGCAACTATTTTTTCACCCAAACTGGATGATATTTTCAGGTAGGGATCAGTACACTAAGCCCACTTGGTTCCCCAAATTTTGTTCTTCTATGTTGAAGCGTTCGTTTCCAGTAACAGTTTGAATTTTGGCGTTTCACTCTGTTTTCTCCTATACTGATAGATGTATTTGGAACTCTAAATCAAATACGATTTGTGCTAGCTTCTTGATACTCGACACAATAAAGCACTTTCAGGTTCTATCTCTATGTTCTGTTTCCTCTTGATGTAACACTCAGCAGTGACTGGGGAGAAACACTTTCATTGAAAGGGGTTGCCAAGCTTCCAAAAATTACGAGTCTCCAGAAATCTCAGCAACTATTTTTTCACCCAAACTGGATGACACTTTCAGGTAATGATCAGTACACTAAGCCCACTTGGTTCCCCAAATTTCGTTCTTCTATGTTGAAGGGTTCGTTTCCAGTAACAGTTTGAATTTTGGAGTTTCACTCTGTTTTCTCCTATATTGATAGATGTATTTGGAACTCTAAATCAAACACGGTTTGTGCTACCTTCTTGAAACTTGACACAATAAAGCAGTTTTACGTTCTATCTCTATGTTCTGTTTCCTCTTGATGTAGCCCTAAGCAGTGACTGGGGAGAAACACTTTCATTGAAAGGGGTTGCCAAGCTTCCAAAAATTACGAGTCTCCAGAAATCTCAGCAACTATTTTTTCACCCAAACTGGATGATACTTTCAGGTAGGGATCAGTACACTGAGCCCACTTTGTTCCCCAAATTTCGTTCTTCTATGTTGAAGCGTTCGTTTCCAGTAACAGTTTGAATTTTGGCGTTTCAGTCTGTTTTCTCCTATACTGATAGATGTATTTGGAACTCTAAATCAAACACGGTTTGTGCTAGCTTCTTGAAACTTGACACAATAAAGCAGTTTCACGTTCTATCTCTATGTTCTGTTTCCTCTTGATGTAGCCCTAAGCAGTGACTGGGGAAAAACACTTTCATTGAAAGGGGTTGCCAAGCTTCCAAAAATTACATGTGTCCAGAAATCGCAGCAACTATTTTTTCACCCAAACTGGATGATATTTTCAGGTAGGGATCAGTACACTAAGCCCACTTGGTTCCCCAAATTTTGTTCTTCTATGTTGAAGCGTTCGTTTCCAGTAACAGTTTGAATTTTGGCGTTTCACTCTGTTTTCTCCTATACTGATAGATGTATTTGGAACTCTAAATCAAATACGATTTGTGCTAGCTTCTTGATACTCGACACAATAAAGCACTTTCAGGTTCTCTCTCTATGTTCTGTTTCCTCTTGATGTAACACTCAGCAGTGACTGGGGAGAAACACTTTCATTGAAAGGGGTTGCCAAGCTTAAAAAAATTTCGAGTCTCCAGAAATCACAGCAACTATTTTTTCACCCAAACTGGATGATACTTCCAGGTAATGATCAGTACACTAAGAACACTTGGTTCCCCAAATTTCGTTCTTCTATGTTGAAGCGTTCATTTCCAGTAACAGTTTGAATTTTGGCATTTCACTCTGTTTTCTCCTATACTGATAGATGTATTTGGAACTCTAAATCAAACACGGTTTGTGCTAGCTTCTTGAAACTTGACACAATAAAGAAGTTTCATGTTCTATCTCTATGTTCTGTTTCCTCTTGATGTAACCCTCAGCAGTGACTGGGGAGAAACACTTTCATTGAAAGGGGTTGCCAAGCTTCCAAAAATTACGAGTCTCCAGATCTCAGCAACTATTTTTTTCACCCAAACTGGATGATACTTTCAGGTAATGATCAGTATTCTAAGCCCACTTGGTTCCCCAAATTCCGTTCTTCTATGTTGAAGTGTTCGTTTCCAGTAACAGTTTGAATTTTGGAGTTTCACTCTGTTTTCTCCTATACTGATAGATGTATTTGGAACTCTAAATCAAACACGGTTTGTGCTAGCTTCTTGAAACTTGACACAATAAAGCAGTTTCACGTTCTATCTCTATGTTCTGTTTCCTCTTGATGTAGCCCTAAGCAGTGACTGGGGAAAAAAACTTTCATTGAAAGGGGTTGCCAAGCTTCCAAAAATTACGAGTCTCCAGAAATCTCAGCAACTATTTTTTCACCCAAACTGGATGACACTTTCAGGTAATGATCAGTACACTAAGCCCACTTGGTTCCCCAAATTTCGTTCTTCTATGTTGAAGCGTTCGTTTCCAGTAACAGTTTGAATTTTGGCGTTTCACTCTGTTTTCTCCTATACTGATAGATGTATTTGGAACTCTAAATCAAACACGGTTTGTGCTAGCTTCTTGAAACTTGACACAATAAAGCAGTTTCACGTTCTATCTCTATGTTCTGTTTCCTCTTGATGTAGCCCTAAGCAGTGACTGGGGAAAAACACTTTCATTGAAAGGGGTTGCCAAGCTTCTAAAAATTACAATTCTCCAGAAATCCCAGAAATTATTTTTTCACCAAACTGGATGATACTTTCAAGTAATGATCGGTACACTAAGCCCACTTGGTTCCCCAAATTTCGTTTTTCTATATTGAAGCGTTAGTTTCCAGTAACAGTTTGAATTTTGGCGTTTCACTCTGTTTTCTCCTATACTGATAGATGTATTTGGAACTCTAAATCAAACACGGTTTGTGCTAGCTTCTTGATACTCGACAGAATAAAGCACTTTCAGGTTCTATCTCTATGTTCTGTTTCCTCTTGATGTAACACTCAGCAGCGAATGGGGAGATACACTTTCATTGAAAGGGGTTGCCAAGCTTCCAAAAATTACGAGTCTCCAGAAATCTCAGCAACTATTTTTTCACCCAAACTGGATGATACTTTCAGGTAATGATCAGTATACTAAGAACACTTGGTTCCCCAAATTTCGTTCTTCTATGTTGAAGCGTTCGTTTCCAGTAACAATTTGAATTTTGGTGTTTCACTCTGTTTTCTAATATATTGGTAGATGTATTTGGAACTCTAAATCAAACACGGTTTGTGCTAGCTTCTTGAAACTTGACACAATAAAGAAGTTTCATGTTCTATCTCTATGTTCTGTTTCCTCTTGATGTAACCCTCAGCAGTGACTGGGGAGAAACACTTTCATTGAAAGGGGTTGCCAAGCTTCCAAAAATTACGAGTCTCCAGATCTTAGCAACAATTTTTTTTACCCAAACTGGATGATACTTTCAGGTAATGATCAGTATTCTAAGCCCACTTGGTTCCCCAAATTTCGTTCTTCTATGTTGAAGCGTTCGTTTCCAGTAACAGTTTGAATTTTGGCGTTTCACTCTGTTTTCTCCTATACTGATAGATGTATTTGGAACCCTAAATCAAACACGGTTTGTGCTAACTTCTTGAAACTTGACACAATAAAGCGGTTTCACGTTCTATCTCTATGTTCTGTTTCCTCTTGATGTAGCCCTAATCAGTGACTGGGGAAAAACACTTTCATTGAAAGGGGTTGCCAAGCTTCCAAAAATTACGAGTCTCCAGAAATCTCAGCAACTATTTTTTCACCCAAACTGGATGACACTTTCAGGTAATGATCAGTACACTAAGCCCACTTGGTTCCCCAGATTTCGTTCTTCTATGTTGAAGCGTTCGTTTCCAATAACAGTTTGAATTTTGGAGTTTCACTCTGTTTTCTCCTATATTGATAGATGTATTTGGAACTCTAAATCAAACACGGTTTGTGCTAGCTTCTTGAAACTTGACACAATAAAGCAGTTTCACGTTCTATCTCTATGTTCTGTTTCCTCTTGATGTAGCCCTAAGCAGTGACTGGGGAGAAACACTTTCATTGAAAGGGGTTGCAAAGCTTAAAAAAATTTCGAGTCTCCAGAAATCACAGCAACTATTTTTTCACCCAAACTGGATGATACTTTCAGGTAATGATCAGTACACTAAGCCCACTTGGTTCCCCAAATTTCGTTCTTCTATGTTGAAGCGTTCGTTTCCAGTAACAGATTGAATTTTGGCGTTTCACTCTGTTTTCTCCTATATTGATAGATGTATTTGGAACTCTAAATCAAACACGGTTTGTGCTAGCTTCTTGAAACTTGACACAATAAAGCAGTTTCACGTTCTATCTCTATGTTCTGTTTCCTCTTGATGTAGCCCTAAGCAGTGACTGGGGAGAAACACTTTCATTGAAAGGGGTTGCCAAGCTTAAAAAAATTTCGAGTCTCCAGAAATCACAGCAACTATTTTTTCACCCAAACTGGATGATACTTTCAGGTAATTATCAGTACACTAAGCCCACTTGGTTCCCCAAATTTCGTTCTTCTATGTTGAAGCGTTCGTTTCCAGTAACAGTTTGAATTTTGGCGTTTCACTCTGTTTTCTCCTATACTGATAGATGTATTTGGAACTCTAAATCAAACACGGTTTGTGCTAGCTTCTTGAAACTTGACACAATAAAGCGGTTTCACGTTCTATCTCTATGTTCTGTTTCCTCTTGATGTAGCCCTAAGCAGTGACTGGGGAAAAACACTTTCATTGAAAGGGGTTGCCAAGCTTCCAAAAATTACATGTCTCCAGAAATCCCAGCAACTATTTTTTCAACCAAACTGGATGATACTTTCAGGAAATGATCGGTACACTAAGCTCCCTTGGTTCCCCAAATTTTGTTCTTCTATATTGAAGCGTTCGTTTCCAGTAACAGTTTGAATTTTGGCGTTTCACTCTGTTTTCTCCTATAATGATAGATGTATTTGGAACTCTAAATCAAACACGGTTTGTGCTAGCTTCTTGATACTCGACAGAATAAAGCACTTTCAGGTTCTATCTCTATGTTCTGTTTCCTCTTGATGTAACACTCAGCAGTCAATGGGGAGAAACACTTTCATTGAAAGGGGTTGCCAAGCTTCCAAAAATTACGAGTCTCCAGAAATCTCAGCAACTATTTTTTCACCCAAACTGGATGATACTTTCAGGTAATGATCAGTATACTAAGAACACTTGGTTCCGCACATTTCGTTCTTGTATGTTGAAGCGTTCATTTCCAGTAACAGTTTGAATTTTGGCGTTTCACTCTGTTTTCTCCTATACTGATAGATGTATTTGGAACTCTAAATCAAACACGGTTTGTGCTAGCTTCTTCAAACTTGACACAATAAAGCAGTTTCACGTTCTATCTCTATGATGTGTTTCCTCTTGAGGTAACCCTCAGCAGTGACTGGGGAGAAACACTTTCATTGAAAGGGGTTGCCAAGCTTCCAAAAATTACGAGTCTCCAGAAATCTCAGCAACTATTTTTTCACCCAAACTGGATGATACTTTCAGGTAATGATCAGTATACTAAGCCCACTTGGTTCCCCAAATTTCGTTCTATGTTGAAGCATTCATTTCCAGTAACAGTTTGAATTTTGGCGTTTCACTCTGTTTCCTCCTATATTGATAGATGTATTTGGAACTCTAAATCAAACACGGTTTGTGCTAGCTTCTTGATACTCGACAGAAAAAAGCACTTTCAGGTTCTATCTCTATGTTCTGTTTCCTCTTGATGTAACCCTCAGCAGTGACTGGGGAGAAACACTTTCATTGAAAGGGGTTGCCAAGCTTCCAAAAATTACGAGTCTCCCGATCTCAGCAACTATTTTTTCACCCAAACTGGATGATACTTTCAGGTAATGATCAGTATTCTAAGCCCACTTGGTTCCCCAAATTTCGTTCTTCTATGTTGAAGCGTTCGTTTCCAGTAACAGTTTGAATTTTGGCGTTTCACTCTGTTTTCTCCTATACTGATAGATGTATTTGGAACTCTAAATCAAACACGGTTTGTGCTAGCTTCTTGAAACTTGACACAATAAAGCAGTTTCACTTTCTATCTCTATGTTCTGTTTCCTCTTGATGTAGCCCTAAGCAGTGACTGGGGAGAAACACTTTCATTGAAAGGGGTTGCCAAGCTTCCAAAAATTACGAGTCTCCAGAAATCTCAGCAACTATTTTTTCACCCAAACTGGATGACACTTTCAGGTAATGATCAGTACACTAAGCCCACTTGGTTCCCCAAATTTCGTTCTTCTATGTTGAAGGGTTCGTTTCCAGTAACAGTTTGAATTTTGGAGTTTCACTCTGTTTTCTCCTATATTTATAGATGTATTTGGAACTCTAAATCAAACAGGGTTTGTGCTAGCATCTTGATACTAGACAGAATAAAGCACTTTCAGGTTCTATCTCTATGTTCTGTTTCCTCTTGATGTAACACTCAGCAGTGAATGGGGAGAAACACTTTCATTGAAAGGGGTTGCCAAGCTTCCAAAAATTACGAGTCTCCAGAAATATCAGCAACTATTTTTTCACCCAAACTGGATGATACTTTCAGGTAATGATCAGTATACTAAGAACACTTGGTTCCCCAAATTTCGTTCTTCTATGTTGAAGCGTTCGTTTCCAGTAACAGTTTGAATTTTGGCGTTTCACTCTGTTTTCTAATATATTGGTAGATGTATTTGGAACTCTAAATCAAACACGGTTTGTGCTAGCTTCTTGAAACTTGACACAATAAAGAAGTTTCATGTTCTATCTCTATGTTCTGTTTCCTCTTGATTTAACCCTCAGCAGTGACTGGGGAGAAACATTTTCATTGAAAGGGGTTGCCAAGCTTCCAAAAATTACGAGTCTCCAGATGTCAGCAACTATTTTTTTACCCAAACTGGATGATACTTTCAGGTAATGATCAGTATTCTAAGCCCACTTGGTTCCCCAAATTTCGTTCTTCTATGTTGAAGCGTTCGTTTCCAGTAACAGTTTGAATTTTGGCGTTTCACTCTGTTTTCTCCTATTCTGATAGATGTATTTGGAACTCTAAATCAAACACGGTTTGTGCTAGCTTCTTGAAACTTGACACAATAAAGAAGTTTCATGTTCTATCTCTATGTTCTGTTTCCTCTTGATGTAACCCTCAGCAGTGACTGGGGAGAAACACTTTCATTGAAAGGGGTTGCCAAGCTTCCAAAAATTACGAGTCTCCAGATCTCAGCAACTATTTTTTCACCCAAACTGGATGATACTTTCAGGTAATGATCAGTATTCTAAGCCCACTTCGTTCCCCAAAATTCGTTCTTCTATGTTGAAGCGTTCGTTTCCACTAACAGTTTGAATTTTGGCGTTTCACTCTGTTTTCTCCTATACTGATAGATGTATTTGGAACTCTAAATGAAACACGGTTTGTGCTAGCTTCTTGAAACTTGACACAATAAAGCAGTTTCACGTTCTATCTCTATGTTCTGTTTCCTCTTGATGTAGCCCTAAGCAGTGACTGGGGAAAAACACTTTCATTGAAAGGGGTTGCCAAGCTTCCAAAAATTACGAGTCTCCAGAAATCTCAGCAACTATTTTTTCACCCAAACTGGATGACACTTTCAGGTAATGATCAGTACACTAAGCCCACTTGGTTCCCCGAATTTCGTTCTTCTATGTTGAAGCGTTCGTTTCCAGTAACAGTTTGAATTTTGGAGTTTCACTCTGTTTTCTCCTATATTGATAGATGTATTTGGAACTCTAAATCAAACACGGTTTGTGCTAGCTTCTTGAAACTTTACACAATGAAGCAGTTTCACGTTCAATCTCTATGTTCTGTTTCCTCTTGATGTAGCCTTAAGCAGTGACTGGCCAGAAACACTTTCATTGAAAGGGGTTGCCAAGCTTAAAAAAATTTCGAGTCTCCAGAAATCTCAGCAACTATTTTTTCACCCAAACTGGATGATACTTTCAGGTAATGATCAGTACACTAAGCCCACTTGGTTCCCCAAAATTCGTTCTTCTATGTTGAAGCGTTAGTTTCCTGTAACAGTTTGAATTTTGGCGTTTCACTCTGTTTTCTCCTATACTGATAGATGTATTTGGAACCCTAAATCAAACACGGTTTGTGCTAGCTTCTTGAAACTTGACACAATAAAGAAGTTTCACGTTCTATCTCTATGATGTGTTTCCTCTTGAGGTAACCCTCAGCAGTGACTGGGGAGAAACACTTTCATTGAAAGGGGTTGCCAAGCTTCCAAAAATTACGAGTCTCCAGAACTCTCAGCAACTATTTTTTCACCCAAACTGGATGATACTTTCAGGTAATGATCAGTATACTAAGCCCACTTGGTTCCCCAAATTTCGTTCTATGTTGAAGCATTCGTTTCCAGTAACAGTTTGAATTTTGGCGTTTCACTCTGTTTTCTCCTATATTGATAGATGTATTTGGAACTCTAAATCAAACACGGTTTGTGCTAGCTTCTTGAAATTTGACACAATAAAGCGGTTTCACGTTCTATCTCTATGTTCTGTTTCCTCTTGATGTAACCCTAAGCAGTGACTTTGGAGAAACACTTTCATTGAAAGGGGTTGCCAAGCTTCCAAATATTACGAGTCTCCAGAAATCTCAGCAACTATTTTTTCACCCAAACTGGATGATACTTTCAGGTAATGATCAGAATACTAAGAGCACTTGGTTCCCCAAATTTCATTCTTCTATGTCGAAGCGTTCGTTTCCAGTAACAGTTTGAATTTTGGCGTTTCACTCTGTTTTCTCCTATATTGATAGATGTATTTGGAACTCTAAATCAAACACGGTTTGTGATAGCTTCTTGAAACTTGACACAATAAAGCAGTTTCACGTTCTATCTCTATGTTCTGTTTCCTCTTGATGTAACCCTCAGCAGTGACTGGGGAGAAACACTTTCATTGAAAGGGGTTGCCAAGCTTCCAAAAATTACGAGTCTTCCGATCTCAGCAACTATTTTTTCACCCAAACTGGATGATACTTTCAGGTAATGATCAGTATTCTAAGCCCACTTGGTTCCCCAAATTTCGTTCTTCTATGTTGAAGCGTTCGTTTCCAGTAACAGTTTGAATTTTGGCGTTTCACTCTGTTTTCTCCTATACTGATAGATGTATTTGGAACTCTAAATCAAACACGGTTTGTGCTAGCTTCTTGAAACTTGACACAATAAAGCAGTTTCACGTTCTATCTCTATGTTCTGTTTCCTCTTGATGTAGCCCTAAGCAGTGACTGGGGAGAAACACTTTCATTGAAAGGGGTTGCCAAGCTTCCAAAAATTACGAGTCTCCAGAAATCTCAGCAACTATTTTTTCACCCAAACTGGATGACACTTTCAGGTAATGATCAGTACACTAAGCCCACTTGGTTCCCCAAATTTCGTTCTTCTATGTTGAAGTGTTCGTTTCCAGTAACAGTTTGAATTTTGGATTTTCACTCTGTTTTCTCCTATATTTATAGATGTATTTGGAACTCTAAATCAAACAGGGTTTGTGCTAGCTTCTTGAAACTTGACACAATAAAGCAGTTTCACGTTCTATCTCTATGTTCTGTTTCCTCTTGATGTAGCCCTAAGCAGTGACTGGGGAGAAACACTTTCATTGAAAGGGGTTGCCAAGCTTTCAAAAATTACGAGTCTCCAGAAATCTCACCAACTATTTTTTCACCCAAACTGGATGATACTTTCAGGTAGGGATCAGTACACTAAGCCCACTTGGTTCCCCAAATTTCGTTCTTCTATGTTGAAGCGTTCGTTTCCAGTAAGAGTTTGAATTTTGGAGTTTCACTCTGTTTTCTCCTATACTGATAGATGTATTTGGAACCCTAAATCAAACACGGTTTGTGCTAGCTTCTTGAAACTTAACACAATAAAGAAGTTTTATATTCTATCTCTATGTTCTGTTTCCTCTTGATGTAAACCTCAGCAGTGACTGGGGAGAAACACTTTAATTGAAAGGGGTTGCCAAGCTTCCAAAAATTACGAGTCTCCAGAAATCTCAGCAACTATTTTTTCACCCAAACTGGATGATACTTTCAGGTAATGATCAGTATACTAAGCCCACTTGGTTCCCCAAATTTCGTTCTTCTATGTTGAAGCGTTCGTTTCCAGTAACAGTTTGAATTTTGGCGTTTCACTCTGTTTTCTCCTATACTGATAGATGTATTTGGAACTCTAAATCAAACACGGTTTGTGCTAGCTTCTTGAAACTTGACACAATAAAGCAGTTTCACGTTCTATGTCTATGTTCTGTTTCCTCTGGATGTAGCCCTAAGCAGTGACTTGGGAAAAACCCTTTCATTGAAAGGGGTTGCCAAGCTTCCAAAAATTACGAGTCTCCAGAAATCTCAGCAACTATTTTTTCACCCAAACTGGATGACACTTTCAGGTAATGATCAGTACACTAAGCCCACTTGGTTCCCCAAATTTCGTTCTTCTATGTTGAAGCGTTCGTTTCCAATAACAGTTTGAATTTTGGAGTTTCACTCTGTTTTCTCCTATATTGATAGATGTATTTGGAACTCTAAATCAAACACGGTTTGTGCTAGCTTCTTGAAACTTGACACAATAAAGCAGTTTCACGTTCTATCTCTATGTTCTGTTTCCTCTTGATGTAGCCCTAAGCAGTGACTGGGGAGAAACACTTTCATTGAAAGGGGTTGCAAAGCTTAAAAAAATTTCGAGTCTCCAGAAATCACAGCAACTATTTTTTCACCCAAACTGGATGATACTTTCAGGTAATGATCAGTACACTAAGCCCACTTGGTTCCCCAAATTTCGTTCTTCTATGTTGAAGCGTTCGTTTCCAGTAAGAGTTTGAATTTTGGAGTTTCACTCTGTTTTCTCCTATATTGATAGATGTATTTGGAACTCTAAATCAAACACGGTTTGTGCTAGCTTCTTGAAACTTGACACAATAAAGCAGTTTCACGTTCTATCTCTATGTTCTGTTTCCTCTTGATGTAGCCCTAAGCAGTGACTGGGGAGAAACACTTTCATTGAAAGGGGTTGCCAAGCTTAAAAAAATTTCGAGTCTCCAGAAATCCCAGCAACTATTTTTTCACCCAAACTGGATGATACTTTCAGGAAATGATCGGTACACTAAGCCCCCTTGGTTCCCCAAATTTTGTTCTTCTATATTGAAGCGTTCGTTTCCAGTAACAGTTTGAATTTTGGCGTTTCACTCTGTTTTCTCCTATAATGATAGATGTATTTGGAACTCTAAATCAAACACGGTTTGTGCTAGCTTCTTGATACTCGACAGAATAAAGCACTTTCAGGTTCTATCTCTATGTTCTGTTTCCTCTTGATGTAACACTCAGCAGTCAATGGGGAGAAACACTTTCATTGAAAGGGGTTGCCAAGCTTCCAAAAATTACGAGTCTCCAGAAATCTCAGCAACTATTTTTTCACCCAAACTGGATGATACTTTCAGGTAATGATCAGTATACTAAGCCCACTTGGTTCCCCAAATTTCGTTCTATGTTGAAGCATTCGTTTCCAGTAACAGTTTGAATTTTGGCGTTTCACTCTGTTTTCTCCTATATTGATAGATGTATTTGGAACTCTAAATCAAACACGGTTTGTGCTAGCTTCTTGAAATTTGACACAATAAAGCGGTTTCACGTTCTATCTCTATGTTCTGTTTCCTCTTGATGTAACACTAAGAAGTGACTTGGGAGAAACACTTTCATTGAAAGGGGTTGCCAAGCTTCCAAATATTACGAGTCTCCAGAAATCTCAGCAACTATTTTTTCACCCAAACTGGATGATACTTTCAGGTAGGGATCAGTACACTAAGCCCACTTGGTTCCCCAAATTTCGTTCTTCTATGTTGAAGCGTTCGTTTCCAGTAACAGTTTGAATTTTGGCGTTTCACTCTGTTTTCTCCTATACTGATAGATGTATTTGGAACTCTAAATCAAACACGGTTTGTGCTAGCTTCTTGAAACTTGACACAATAAAGCAGTTTCACGTTCTATCTCTATATTCTGTTTCCTCTTGATGTAGCCCTAAGCAGTGACTGAGGAAAAACACTTTCATTGAAAGGGGGTGCCAAGCTTCCAAAAATTACATGTCTCCAGAAATCCCAGCAACTATTTTTTCACCCAAACTGGATGATACTTTTAGGTAATGATCAGTACACTAAGCCCACTTGGTTCCCCAAATTTTGTTATTCTATATTGAAGCGTTAGTTTCCAGTAACAGTTTGAATTTTGGCGTTTCACTCTGTTTTCTCCTATACTGATAGACGTATTTGGAACTGTAAATCAAACACGGTTTGTGCTAGCTTCTTGATACTCGACAGAATAAAGCACTTTCAGGTTCTATCTCTATGTTCTGTTTCCTCTTGATGTAACCCTCAGCAGTGACTGGGGAGAAACACTTTCATTGAAAGGGGTTGCCAAGCTTCCAAAAATTACGAGTCTCCAGATCTCAGCAACTATTTTTTCACCCAAACTGGATGACACTTTCAGGTAATGATCAGTACACTAAGCCCACTTGGTTCCCCAAATTTCGTTCTTCTATGTTGAAGGGTTCGTTTCCAGTAACAGTTTGAATTTTGGAGTTTCACTCTGTTTTCTCCTATATTGATAGATGTATTTGGAACTCTAAATCAAACAGGGTTTGTGCTAGCTTCTTGAAACTTGACACAATAAAGCAGTTTCACGTTCTATCTCTATGTTCTTTTTCCTCTTGATGTAGCCCTAAGCAGTGACTGGGGAGAAACACTTTCATTGAAAAGGGTTGCCAAGCTTCCAAAAATTACGAGTCTCCAGAAATCTCAGCAACTATTTTTTCACCCAAACTGGATGATATTTTCAGGTAGGGATCAGTACACTAAGCCCACTTGATTCCCCAAATTTCGTTCTTCTATGTTGAAGCGTTCGTTTCCAGTAACAGTTTGAATTTTGGCGTTTCACTCTGTTTTCTCCTATACTGATAGATGTATTTGGAACTCTAAATCAAATACGATTTGTGCTAGCTTCTTGATACTCGACACAATAAAGCACTTTCAGGTTCTATCTCTATGTTCTGTTTCCTCTTGATGTAACACTCAGCAGTGACTGGGGAGAAACACTTTCATTGAAAGGGGTTGCCAAGCTTAAAAAAATTTCGAGTCTCCAGAAATCACAGCAACTATTTTTTCACCCAAACTGGATGATACTTCCAGGTAATGATCAGTACACTAAGAACACTTGGTTCCCCAAATTTCGTTCTTCTATGTTGAAGCGTTCGTTTCCAGTAACAGTTTGAATTTTGGCATTTCACTCTGTTTTCTCCTATACTGATAGATGTATTTGGAACTCTAAATCAAACACGGTTTGTGCTAGCTTCTTGAAACTTGACACAATAAAGAAGTTTCATGTTCTATCTCTATGTTCTGTTTCCTCTTGATGTATCCCTCAGCAGTGACTGGGGAGAAACACTTTCATTGAAAGGGGTTGCCAAGCTTCCAAAAATTACGAGTCTCCAGATCTCAGCAACTATTTTTTCACCCAAACTGGATGATACTTTCAGGTAATGATCAGTACACTAAGCCCACTTTGTTCCCCAAATTTTGTTCTTCTATATTGAAGCGTTAGTTTCCAGTAACAGTTTGAATTTTGGCGTTTCACTCTGTTTTCTCCTATACTGATAGACGTATTTGGAACTGTAAATCAAACACGGTTTGTGCTAGCTTCTTGATACTCGACAGAATAAAGCACTTTCAGGTTCTATCTCTATGTTCTCTTTCCTCTTGATGTAACCCTCAGCAGTGACTGGGGAGAAACACTTTCATTGAAAGGGGTTGCCAAGCTTCCAAAAATTACGAGTCTCCAGATCTCAGCAACTATTTTTTCACCCAAACTGGATGACACTTTCAGGTAATGATCAGTACACTAAGCCCACTTGGTTCCCCAAATTTCGTTCTTCTATGTTGAAGGGTTCGTTTCCAGTAACAGTTTGAATTTTGGCGTTTCACTCTGTTTTCTCCTATACTGATAGATATATTTGGAACTCTAAATCAAATACGATTTGTGCTAGCTTCTTGATACTCGACACAATAAAGCACTTTCAGGTTCTATCTCTATGTTCTGTTTCCTCTTGTTGTAACACTCAGCAGTGACTGGGGAGAAACACTTTCATTGAAAGGGGTTGCCAAGCTTAAAAAAATTTCGAGTCTCCAGAAATCACAGCAACTATTTTTTCACCCAAACTGGATGATACTTCCAGGTAATGATCAGTACACTAAGAACACTTGGTTCCCCAAATTTCGTTCTTCTATGTTGAAGCGTTCGTTTCCAGTAACAGTTTGAATTTTGGCATTTCACTCTGTTTTCTCCTATACTGATAGATGTGTTTGGAACTCTAAATCAAACACGGTTTGTGCTAGCTTCTTGAAACTTGACACAATAAAGAAGTTTCATGTTCTATCTCTATGTTCTGTTTCCTCTTGATGTAACCCTCAGCAGTGACTGGGGAGAAACACTTTCATTGAAAGGGGTTGCCAAGCTTCCAAAAATTACGAGTCTCCAGATCTCAGCAACTATTTTTTCACCCAAACTGGATGATACTTTCAGGTAATGATCAATATTCTAAGCCCACTTGGTTCCCCAAATTCCGTTCTTCTATGTTGAAGTGTTCGTTTCCAGTAACAGTTTGAATTTTGGCGTTTCACTCTGTTTTCTCCTATACTGATAGATGTATTTGGAACTCTAAATCAAACACGGTTTGTGCTAGCTTCTTGAAACTTGACACAATAAAGCAGTTTCACGTTCTATCTCTATGTTCTGTTTCCTCTTGATGTAGCCCTAAGCAGTGACTGGGGAAAAATACTTTCATTGAAAGGGGTTGCCAAGCTTCCAAAAATTACGAGTCTCCAGAAATCTCAGCAACTATTTTTTCACCCAAACTGGATGACACTTTCAGGTAATGATCAGTACACTAAGCCCACTTGGTTCCCCGAATTTCGTTCTTCTATGTTGAAGCGTTCGTTTCCAATAACAGTTTGAATTTTGGAGTTTCACTCTGTTTTCTCCTATATTGATAGATGTATTTGGAACTCTAAATCAAACACGGTTTGTGCTAGCTTCTTGAAACTTTACACAATGAAGCAGTTTCACGTTCAATCTCTATGTTCTGTTTCCTCTTGATGTAGCCCTAAGCAGTGACTGGCCAGAAACACTTTCATTGAAAGGGGTTGCCAAGCTTAAAAAAATTTCGAGTCTCCAGAAATCTCAGCAACTATTTTTTCACCCAAACTGGATGATACTTTCAGGTAATGATCAGTACCTTAAGCCCACTTGGTTCCCCAAATTTCGTTCTTCTATGTTTAAGCGTTAGTTTCCTGTAACAGTTTGAATTTTGGCGTTTCACTCTGTTTTCTCCTATACTGATAGATGTATTTGGAACTCTAAATCAAACACGGTTTGTGCTAACTTCTTGAAACTTGACACAATAAAGCGGTTTCACGTTCTATCTCTATGTTCTGTTTCCTCTTGATGTAGCCCTAAGCAGTGACTGGGGAGAAACACTTTCATTGAAAGGGGTTGCCAAGCTTCCAAAAATTACAAGTCTCCAGAAATCCCAGAAAATATTTTTTACCCAAACTGGATGATACTTTCAAGTAATGATCGGTACACTAAGCCCACTTGGTTCCCCAAATTTTGTTCTTCTATATTGAAGCGTTCGTTTCCAGTTACAGTTTGAATTTTGGCGTTTCACTCTGTTTTCTCCTATAATGATAGATGTATTTGGAACTCTAAATCCAACACGGTTTGTGCTAGCTTCTTGATACTCGACAGAATAAAGCACTTTCAAGTTCTATCTCTATGTTGTGTTTCCTCTTCATGTAACACTCAGCAGTGAATGGGGAGAAACACTTTCATTGAAAGTTGTTGCCAAGCTTCCAAAAATTACGAGTCTCCAGAAATCTCAGCAACTATTTTTTCACCCAAACTGGATGATACTTTCAGGTAATGATCAGTATACTAAGAACACTTGGTTCTGCAAATTTCGTTCTTGTATGTTGAAGCGTTCATTTCCAGTAACAGTTTGAATTTTGGCGTTTCCCTCTGTTTTCTAATATATTGGTAGATGTATTTGGAACCCTAAATCAAACACGGTTGTGCTAGCTTCTTGAAACTTGACACAATAAAGAAGTTTCACGTTCTATCTCTATGATGTGTTTCCTCTTGAGGTAACCCTCAGCAGTGACTGGGGAGAAACACTTTCATTGAAAGGGGTTGCCAAGCTTCCAAAAATTACGAGTCTCCAGAACTCTCAGCAACTATTTTTTCACCCAAACTGGATGATACTTTCAGGTAATGATCAGTATACTAAGCCCACTTGGTTCCCCAAATTTCGTTCTATGTTGAAGCATTCGTTTCCAGTAACAGTTTGAATTTTGGCGTTTCACTCTGTTTTCTCCTATATTGATAGATGTATTTGGAACTCTAAATCAAACACGGTTTGTGCTAGCTTCTTGAAATTTGACACAATAAAGCGGTTTCACGTTCTATCTCTATGTTCTGTTTCCTCTTGATGTAACCCTAAGCAGTGACTTGGGAGAAACACTTTCATTGAAAGGGGTTGCCAAGCTTCCAAATATTACGAGTCTCCAGAAATCTCAGCAACTATTTTTTCACCCAAACTGGATGATACTTTCAGGTAGTGATCAGAATACTAAGAACACTTGGTTCCCCAAATTTCATTCTTCTATGTCGAAGCGTTCGTTTCCAGTAACAGTTTGAATTTTGGCGTTTCACTCTGTTTTCTCCTATATTGATAGATGTATTTGGAACTCTAAATCAAACACGGTTTGTGATAGCTTCTTGAAACTTGACACAATAAAGCAGTTTCACGTTCTATCTCTATGTTCTGTTTCCTCTTGATGTAACCCTCAGCAGTGACTGGGGAGAAACACTTTCATTGAAAGGGGTTGCCAAGCTTCCAAAAATTACGAGTCTCCCGATCTCAGCAACTATTTTTTCACCCAAACTGGATGATACTTTCAGGTAATGATCAGTATTCTAAGCCCACTTGGTTCCCCAAATTTCGTTCTTCTATGTTGAAGCGTTCGTTTCCAGTAACAGTTTGAATTTTGGCGTTTCACTCTGTTTTCTCCTATACTGATAGATGTATTTGGAACTCTAAATCAAACACGGTTTGTGCTAGCTTCTTGAAACTTGACACAATAAAGCAGTTTCACGTTCTATCTCTATGTTCTGTTTCCTCTTGATGTAGCCCTAAGCAGTGACTGGGGAGAAACACTTTCATTGAAAGGGGTTGCCAAGCTTCCAAAAATTACGAGTCTCCAGAAATCTCAGCAACTATTTTTTCACCCAAACTGGATGACACTTTCAGGTAATGATCAGTACACTAAGCCCACTTGGTTCCCCAAATTTCGTTCTTCTATGTTGAAGTGTTCGTTTCCAGTAACAGTTTGAATTTTGGAGTTTCACTCTGTTTTCTCCTATATTTATAGATGTATTTGGAACTCTAAATCAAACAGGGTTTGTGCTAGCTTCTTGAAACTTGACACAATAAAGCAGTTTCACGTTCTATCTCTATGTTCTGCTTCCTCTTGATGTAGCCCTAAGCAGTGACTGGGGAGAAACACTTTCATTGAAAGGGGTTGCCAAGCTTTCAAAAATTACGAGTCTCCAGAAATCTCACCAACTATTTTTTCACCCAAACTGGATGATACTTTCAGGTAGGGATCAGTACACTAAGCCCACTTGGTTCCCCAAATTTCGTTCTTCTATGTTGAAGCGTTCGTTTCCAGTAAGAGTTTGAATTTTGGAGTTTCACTCTGTTTTCTCCTATACTGATAGATGTATTTGGAACTCTAAATCAAACACGGTTTGTGCTAGCTTCTTGAAACTTGACACAATAAAGAAGTTTTATATTCTATCTCTATGTTCTGTTTCCTCTTGATGTAAACCTCAGCAGTGACTGGGGAGAAACACTTTCATTGAAAGGGGTTGCCAAGCTTCCAAAAATTACGAGTCTCCAGAAATCTCAGCAACTATTTTTTCACCCAAACTGGATGATACTTTCAGGTAATGATCAGTATACTAAGCCCACTTGGTTCCCCAAATTTCGTTCTTCTATGTTGAAGCGTTCGTTTCCAGTAACAGTTTGAATTTTGGCGTTTCACTCTGTTTTCTCCTATACTGATAGATGTATTTGGAACTCTAAATCAAACACGGTTTGTGCTAGCTTCTTGAAACTTGACACAATAAAGCAGTTTCACGTTCTATGTCTATGTTCTGTTTCCTCTGGATGTAGCCCTAAGCAGTGACTTGGGAAAAACCCTTTCATTGAAAGGGGTTGCCAAGCTTCCAAAAATTACGAGTCTCCAGAAATCTCAGCAACTATTTTTTCACCCAAACTGGATGACACTTTCAGGTAATGATCAGTACACTAAGCCCACTTGGTTCCCCAAATTTCGTTCTTCTATGTTGAAGCGTTCGTTTCCAATAACAGTTTGAATTTTGGAGTTTCACTCTGTTTTCTCCTATATTGATAGATGTATTTGGAACTCTAAATCAAACACGGTTTGTGCTAGCTTCTTGAAACTTGACACAATAAAGCAGTTTCACGTTGTATCTCTATGTTCTGTTTCCTCTTGATGTAGCCCTAAGCAGTGACTGGGGAGAAACACTTTCATTGAAAGGGGTTGCCAAGCTTAAAAAAATTTCGAGTCTCCAGAAATCACAGCAACTATTTTTTCACCCAAACTGGATGATACTTTCAGGTAATTATCAGTACACTAAGCCCACTTGGTTCCCCAAATTTCGTTCTTCTATGTTGAAGCGTTCGTTTCCAGTAACAGTTTGAATTTTGGCGTTTCACTCTGTTTTCTCCTATACTGATAGATGTATTTGGAACTCTAAATCAAACACGGTTTGTGCTAGCTTCTTGAAACTTGACACAATAAAGCGGTTTCACGTTCTATCTCTATGTTCTGTTTCCTCTTGATGTAGCCCTAAGCAGTGACTGGGGAAAAACACTTTCATTGAAAGGGGTTGCCAAGCTTCCAAAAATTACATGTCTCCAGAAATCCCAGCAACTATTTTTTCAACCAAACTGGATGATACTTTCAGGAAATGATCGGTACACTAAGCCCCCTTGGTTCCCCAAATTTTGTTCTTCTATATTGAAGCGTTCGTTTCCAGTAACAGTTTGAATTTTGGTGTTTCACTCTGTTTTCTCCTATAATGATAGATGTATTTGGAACTCTAAATCAAACCCGGTTTGTGCTAGCTTCTTGATACTCGACAGAATAAAGCACTTTCAGGTTCTATCTCTATGTTCTGTTTCCTCTTGATGTAACACTCAGCAGTCAATGGGGAGAAACACTTTCATTGAAAGGGGTTGCCAAGCTTCCAAAAATTACGAGTCTCCAGAAATCTCAGCAACTATTTTTTCACCCAAACTGGATGATACTTTCAGGTAATGATCAGTATACTAAGAACACTTGGTTCCCCAAATTTCGTTCTTCTATGTTAAAGCGTTCATTTCCAGTAACAGTTTGAATTTTGGCGTTTCACTCTGTTTTCTAATATATTGGTAGATATATTTGGAACTCTAAATCAAACACGGTTTGTGCTAGCTTCTTGAAACTTGACACAATAAAGCAGTTTCACGTTCTATCTCTATGTTGTGTTTCCTCTTGAGGTAACACTCAGCAGTGACTGGAGAGAAACACTTTCATTGAAAGGGGTTGCCAAGCTTCCAAAAATTACGAGTCTCCAGAAATCTCAGCAACTATTTTTTCACCCAAACTGGATGATACTTTCAGGTAATGATCAGTATACTAAGCCCACTTGGTTCCCCAAATTTCGTTCTATGTTGAAGCATTCGTTTCCAGTAACAGTTTGAATTTTGGCGTTTCACTCTGTTTTCTCCTATATTGATAGATGTATTTGGAACTCTAAATCAAACACGGTTTGTGCTAGCTTCTTGAAATTTGACACAATAAAGCGGTTTCACGTTCTATCTCTATGTTCTGTTTCCTCTTGATGTAACCCTAAGAAGTGACTTGGGAGAAACACTTTCATTGAAAGGGGTTGCCAAGCTTCCAAATATTACGAGTCTCCAGAAATCTCAGCAACTATTTTTTCACCCAAACTGGATGATACTTTCAGGTAGGGATCAGTACACTAAGCCCACTTGGTTCCCCAAATTTCGTTCTTCTATGTTGAAGCGTTCGTTTCCAGTAACAGTTTGAATTTTGGCGTTTCACTCTGTTTTCTACTATACTGATAGATGTATTTGGCACTCTAAATCAAACACGGTTTGTGCTAGTTTCTTGAAACTTGACACAATAAAGCGGTTTCACGTTCTATCTCTATGTTCTGTTTCCTCTTGATGTAGCCCTAAGCAGTGACTGGGGAAAAACACTTTCATTGAAAGGGGTTGCCAAGCTTCCAAAAATTACAAGTCTCCAGAAATCCCAGCAACTATTTTTTCACCCCAACTGGATGATACTTTCAGGTAATGATCAGTACACTAAGCCCACTTGGTTCCCCAAATTTTGTTCTTCTATATTGAAGCGTTAGTTTCCAGTAACAGTTTGAATTTTGGCGTTTCACTCTGTTTTCTCCTATACTGATAGACGTATTTGGAACTGTAAATCAAACACGGTTTGTGCTAGCTTCTTGATACTCGACAGAATAAAGCACTTTCAGGTTCTATCTCTATGTTCTGTTTCCTCTTGATGTAACCCTCAGCAGTGACTGGGGAGAAACACTTTCATTGAAAGGGGTTGCCAAGCTTCCAAAAGTTACGAGTCTCCAGATCTCAGCAACTATTTTTTCACCCAAACTGGATGACACTTTCAGGTAATGATCAGTACACTAAGAACACTTGGTTCCCCAAATTTTGTTCTTCTATGTTGAAGCGTTCGTTTCCAGTAACAGTTTGAATTTTGGCATTTCCCTCTGTTTTCTCCTATACTGATAGATGTATTTGGAACTCTAAATCAAACACGGTTTGTGCTAGCTTCTTGAAACTTGACACAATAAAGAAGTTTCATGTTCTATCTCTATGTTCTGTTTCCTCTTGATGTATCCCTCAGCAGTGACTGGGGAGAAACACTTTCATTGAAAGGTGTTGCCAAGCTTCCAAAAATTACGAGTCTCCAGATCTCAGCAACTATTTTTTCACCCAAACTGGATGATACTTTCAGGTAATGATCAGTACACTAAGCCCACTTTGTTCCCCAAATTTTGTTCTTCTATATTGAAGCGTTAGTTTCCAGTAACAGTTTGAATTTTGGCGTTTCACTCTGTTTTCTCCTATACTGATAGACATATTTGGAACTGTAAATCAAACACGGTTTGTGCTAGCTTCTTGATACTCGACAGAATAAAGCACTTTCAGGTTCTATCTCTATGTTCTCTTTCCTCTTGATGTAACCCTCAGCAGTGACTGGGGAGAAACACTTTCATTGAAAGGGGTTGCCAAGCTTCCAAAAATTACGAGTCTCCAGATCTCAGCAACTATTTTTTCACCCAAACTGGATGACACTTTCAGGTAATGATCAGTACACTAAGCCCACTTGGTTCCCCAAATTTCGTTCTTCTATGTTGAAGGGTTCGTTTCCAGTAACAGTTTGAATTTTGGCGTTTCACTCTGTTTTCTCCTATACTGATAGATGTATTTGGAACTCTAAATCAAAAAGGATTTGTGCTAGCTTCTTGATACTCGACATAATAAAGCACTTTCAGGTTCTATCTCTATGTTCTGTTTCCTCTTGATGTAACACTCAGCAGTGACTGGGGAGAAACACTTTCATTGAAAGGGGTTGCCAAGCTTAAAAAAATTTCGAATCTCCAGAAATCACAGCAACTATTTTTTCACCCAAACTGGATGATACTTCCAGGTAATGATCAGTACACTAAGAACACTTGGTTCCCCAAATTTCGTTCTTCTATGTTGAAGCGTTCGTTTCCAGTAACAGTTTGAATTTTGGCATTTCACTCTGTTTTCTCCTATACTGATAGATGTATTTGGAACTCTAAATCAAACACGGTTTGTGCTAGCTTCTTGAAACTTGACACAATAAAGAAGTTTCATGTTCTATCTCTATGTTCTGTTTCCTCTTGATGTAACCCTCAGCAGTGACTGGGGAGAAACACTTTCATTGAAAGGGGTTGCCAAGCTTCCAAAAATTACGAGTCTCCAGATCTCAGCAACTATTTTTTCACCCAAACTGGATGATACTTTCAGGTAATGATCAGTATTCTAAGCCCACTTTGTTCCCCAAATTCCGTTCTTCTATGTTGAAGTGTTCGTTTCCAGTAACAGTTTGAATTTTGGCGTTTCACTCTGTTTTCTCCTATACTGATAGATGTATTTGGAACTCTAAATCAAACACGGTTTGTGCTAGCTTCTTGAAACTTGACACAATAAAGCAGTTTCACGTTCTATCTCTATGTTCTGTTTCCTCTTGATGTAGCCCTAAGCAGTGACTTGGGAAAAATACTTTCATTGAAAGGGGTTGCCAAGCTTCCAAAAATTACGAGTCTCCAGAAATCTCAGTAACTATTTTTTCACCCAAACTGGATGACACTTTCAGGTAATGATCAGTACACTAAGCCCACTTGGTTCCCCAAATTTCGTTCTTCTATGTTGAAGGGTTCGTTTCCAGTAACAGTTTGAATTTTGGCATTTCACACTGTTTTCTCCTATATTGATAGATGTATTTGGAACTCTAAATCAAACACGGTTTGTGCTACCTTCTTGAAACTTGACACAATAAAGCAGTTTTATGTTCTATCTCTATGTTCTGTTTCCTCTTGATGTAGCCCTAAGCAGTGACTGGGGAGAAACACTTTTATTGAAAGGGGTTGCCAAGCTTCCAAAAATTACGAGTCTCCAGAAATCTCAGCAACTATTTTTTCACCCAAACTGGATGATACTTTCAGGTAGGGATCAGTACACTGAGCCCACTTTGTTCCCCAAATTTCGTTCTTCTATGTTGAAGCGTTCGTTTCCAGTAACAGTTTGAATTTTGGCGTTTCACTCTGTTTTCTCCTATACTGATAGATGTATTTGGAACTCTAAATCAAACACGGTTTGTGCTAGCTTCTTGAAACTTGACACAATAAAGCAGTTTCACGTTCTATCTCTATGTTCTGTTTCCTCTTGATGTAGCCCTAAGCAGTGACTGGGGAAAAACACTTTCATTGAAAGGGGTTGCCAAGCTTCCAAAAATTACAAGTCTCCAGAAATCTCAGCAACTATTTTTTCACCCAAACTGGATGACACTTTGAGGTAATGATCAGTACAATAAGCCCACTTGGTTACCCATATTTCGTTCTTCTATGTTGAAGCGTTCGTTTCCAGTAACAATTTGAATTTTGGCGTTTCACTCTGTTTACTCCTATATTGATAGATGTATTTGGAACTCTAAATCAAACACGGTTTGTGATAGCTTCTTGAACTTGACACAATAAAGCAGTTTCACATTCTATCTCTATGTTCTGTTTCCACTTGACGTAGCCCTAAGCAGTCACTGGGGAGAAACACTTTCATTGAAAGTGGTTGCCAAGCTTCCAAAAATTATGAGTCTCCAGAAATCTCAGCAACTATTTTTTCACCCAAACTGGATGATACTTTCAGGTAATGATCAGTACACTAAGCCCACTTGGTTCCCCAAATTTCGTTCTTCTATGTTGAAGGGTTCGTTTCCAGTAACAGTTTGAATTTTGGCATTTCACACTGTTTTCTCCTATATTGATAGATGTATTTGGAACTCTAAATCAAACACGGTTTGTGCTACCTTCTTGAAACTTCACACAATAAAGCAGTTTTATGTTCTATCTCTATGTTCTGTTTCCTCTTGATGTAGCCCTAAGCAGTGACTGGGGAGAAACACTTTCATTGAAAGGGGTTGCCAAGCTTCCAAAAATTACGAGTCTCCAGAAATCTCAGCAACTATTTTTTCACCCAAACTGGATGATACTTTCAGGTAGGGATCAGTACACTGAGCCCACTTTGTTCCCCAAATTTCGTTCTTCTATGTTGAAGCGTTCGTTTCCAGTAACAGTTTGAATTTTGGCGTTTCACTCTGTTTTCTCCTATACTGATAGATGTATTTGGAACTCTAAATCAAACACGGTTTGTGCTAGCTTCTTGAAACTTGACACAATAAAGCAGTTTCACGTTCTATCTCTATGTTCTGTTTCCTCTTGATGTAGCCCTAAGCAGTGACTGGGGAAAAACACTTTCATTGAAAGGGGTTGCCAAGCTTCCAAAAATTACAAGTCTCCAGAAATCTCAGCAACTATTTTTTCACCCAAACTGGATGACACTTTCAGGTAATGATCAGTACAATAAGCCCACTTGGTTACCCATATTTCGTTCTTCTATGTTGAAGCGTTCGTTTCCAGTAACAATTTGAATTTTGGCGTTTCACTCTGTTTACTCCTATATTGATAGATGTATTTGGAACTCTAAATCAAACACGGTTTGTGATAGCTTCTTGAACTTGACACAATAAAGCAGTTTCACATTCTATCTCTATGTTCTGTTTCCACTTGATGTAGCCCTAAGCAGTCACTGGGGAGAAACACTTTCATTGAAAGTGGTTGCCAAGCTTCCAAAAATTATGAGTCTCCAGAAATCTCAGCAACTATTTTTTCACCCAAACTGGATGATACTTTCAGGTAATGATCAGTACACTAAGCCCACTTGGTTCCCCAAATTTCGTTCTTCTATGTTGAAGCATTCGTTTCCAGTAACAGTTTGAATTTTGGCGTTTCACTCTGTTTTCTACTATACTGATAGATGTATTTGGAACTCTAAATCAAACACGGTTTGTGCTAGCTTCTTGAAACTTGACACAATAAAGCGGTTTCACGTTCTATCTCTATGTTCTGTTTCCTCTTGATGTAGCCCTAAGCAGTGACTGGGGAAAAACACTTTCATTGAAAGGGGTTGCCAAGCTTCCAAAAATTACAAGTCTCCAGAAATCTCAGCAACTATTTTTTTACCCAAACTGGATGACACTTTCAGGTAATGATCAGTACAATAAGCCCACTTGGTTCCCCATATTTCGTTCTTCTATGTTGAAGCGTTCGTTTCCAGTAACAGTTTGAATTTTGGAGTTTCACTCTCTTTACTCCTATATTGATAGATGTATTTGGAACTCTAAATCAAACACGGTTTGTGATAGCTTCTTGAACTTGACACAATAAAGCAGTTTCACATTCTATCTCTATGTTCTGTTTCCACTTGATGTAGCCCTAAGCAGTGACTGGGGAGATACACTTTCATTGAAAGGGGTTGCCAAGCTTCCAAAAATTACGAGTCTCCAGAAATCTCAGCAACTATTTTTTCACGAAAACTGAATGACACTTTCAGGTAATGATCAGAACACTAAGCCCACTTGGTTCCCCAAATTTCGTTCTTCTATGTTGAAGCGTTCGTTTCCAGTAACAGTTTGAATTTTGGCGTTTCACTCTGTTTTCTCCTATACTGATAGATGTATTTGGAACTCTAAATCAAACACGGTTTGTGCTAGCTTCTTGAAACTTGACACAATAAAGCAGTTTCACGTTCTATCTCTATGTTCTGTTTCCTCTTGATGTAGCCCTAAGCAGTGACTGGGGAGAAACACTTTCATTGAAAGGGGTTGCCAAGCTTAAAAAAATTTCGAGTCTCCAGAAATCACAGCAACTATTTTTTCATCCAAACTGGATGATACTTTCAGGTAATGATCTGTACACTAAGCCCACTTGGTTCCCTAAATTTCGCTCTTCTATGTTGAAGCATTCGTTTCCAGTAACAGTTTGAATTTTGGCGTTTCACTCTGTTTTCTCTTATACTGATAGATGTATTTGGAACACTAAATCAAACACGGTTTGTGCTAGCTTCTTGAAACTTGACACAATAAAGCGGATTCACGTTCTATCTCTATGTTCTGTTTCCTCTTGATGTAGCCCTAAGCAGTGACTGAGGAAAAACACTTTCATTGAAAGGGGTTGCCAAGCTTCCAAAAATTACAAGTCTCCAGAAATCCCAGCAACTATTTTTTCACCCAAACTGGATGATACTTTCAGGTAATGATCAGTACACTAAGCCCACATGTTTCCCCAAATTTTGTTCTTCTATATTGAAGCGTTAGTTTCCAGTAACAGTTTGAATTTTGGCGTTTCACTCTGTTTTCTCCTATACTGATAGATGTATTTGGAACTCTAAATCAAACACGGTTTGTGATAGCTTCTTGAACTTGACACAATAAAGCAGTTTCACATTCTATCTCTATGTTCTGTTTCCACTTGATGTAGCCCTAAGCAGTCACTGGGGAGAAACACTTTCATTGAAGGGGTTGCCAAGCTTCCAAAAATTATGAGTCTCCAGAAATCTCAGCAACTATTTTTTCACCCAAACTGGATGATACTTTCAGGTAATGATCAGTACACTAAGCCCACTTGGTTCCCCAAATTTCGTTCTTCTATGTTGAAGTGTTCGTTTCCAGTAACAGTTTGAATTTTGGCGTTTCACTCTGTTTTCTTCTATACTGATAGATGTATTTGGAACTCTAAATCAAACACGGTTTGTGCTAGCTTCTTGAAACTTGCACAATAAAGCAGTTTCACGTTCTATCTCTATGTTCTGTTTCCTCTTGATGTAGCCCTAAGCAGTGACTTGGGAGAAACACTTTCATTGAAAGGGGTTGCCAAGCTTCCAAAAATTACGAGTCTCCAGAAATCTCAGCAACTATTTTTTCACCCAAACTGGATGACACTTTCAGGTAATGATCAGTACACTAAGCCCACTTGGTTCCCCAAATTTCATTCTTCTATGTTGAAGGGTTCGTTTCCAGTAACAGTTTGAATTTTGGAGTTTCACTCTGTTTTCTCCTATATAGATAGATGTATTTGGAACTCTAAATCAAACACGGTTTGTGCTAGCTTCTTGAAACTTGACACAATAAAGCAGTTTCATGTTCTATCTCTATGTTCTGTTTCCTCTTGTTGTAACCCTCAGCAGTGACTGGGGAGAAACACTTTCATTGAAAGGGGTTGCCAAGCTACCAAAAATTACGAGTCTCCAGAAATCTCAGCAACTATTTTTTCACCCAAACTGGATGATACTTTCAGGTAATGATCAGTACACTAAGCCCACTTGGTTCCCCAAATTTCGTTCTTCTATGTTTAAGCGTTAGTTTCCTGTAACAGTTTGAATTTTGGCGTTTCACTCTGTTTTCTCCTATACTGATAGATGTATTTGGAACTCTAAATCAAACACGGTTTGTGCTAACTTCTTGAAACTTGACACAATAAAGCGGTTTCACGTTCTATCTCTATGTTCTGTTTCCTCTTGATGTAGCCCTAAGCAGTGACTGGGGAGAAACACTTTCATTGAAAGGGGTTGCCAAGCTTCCAAAAATTACAAGTCTCCAGAAATCCCAGAAAATATTTTTTACCCAAACTGGATGATACTTTCAAGTAATGATCGGTACACTAAGCCCACTTGGTTCCCCAAATTTTGTTCTTCTATATTGAAGCGTTCGTTTCCAGTTACAGTTTGAATTTTGGCGTTTCACTCTGTTTTCTCCTATAATGATAGATGTATTTGGAACTCTAAATCCAACACGGTTTGTGCTAGCTTCTTGATACTCGACAGAATAAAGCACTTTCAAGTTCTATCTCTATGTTGTGTTTCCTCTTCATGTAACACTCAGCAGTGAATGGGGAGAAACACTTTCATTGAAAGTTGTTGCCAAGCTTCCAAAAATTACGAGTCTCCAGAAATCTCAGCAACTATTTTTTCACCCAAACTGGATGATACTTTCAGGTAATGATCAGTATACTAAGAACACTTGGTTCTGCAAATTTCGTTCTTGTATGTTGAAGCGTTCATTTCCAGTAACAGTTTGAATTTTGGCGTTTCCCTCTGTTTTCTAATATATTGGTAGATGTATTTGGAACCCTAAATCAAACACGGTTGTGCTAGCTTCTTGAAACTTGACACAATAAAGAAGTTTCACGTTCTATCTCTATGATGTGTTTCCTCTTGAGGTAACCCTCAGCAGTGACTGGGGAGAAACACTTTCATTGAAAGGGGTTGCCAAGCTTCCAAAAATTACGAGTCTCCAGAACTCTCAGCAACTATTTTTTCACCCAAACTGGATGATACTTTCAGGTAATGATCAGTATACTAAGCCCACTTGGTTCCCCAAATTTCGTTCTATGTTGAAGCATTCGTTTCCAGTAACAGTTTGAATTTTGGCGTTTCACTCTGTTTTCTCCTATACTGATAGATGTATTTGGAACTCTAAATCAAACACGGTTTGTGCTAGCTTCTTGAAACTTGACACAATAAAGCAGTTTCACGTTCTATCTCTATGTTCTGTTTCCTCTTGATGTAGCCCTAAGCAGTGACTGGGGAGAAACACTTTCATTGAAAGGGGTTGCCAAGCTTCCAAAAATTACGAGTCTCCAGAAATCTCAGCAACTATTTTTTCACCCAAACTGGATGACACTTTCAGGTAATGATCAGTACACTAAGCCCACTTGGTTCCCCAAATTTCGTTCTTCTATGTTGAAGTGTTCGTTTCCAGTAACAGTTTGAATTTTGGAGTTTCACTCTGTTTTCTCCTATATTTATAGATGTATTTGGAACTCTAAATCAAACAGGGTTTGTGCTAGCTTCTTGAAACTTGACACAATAAAGCAGTTTCACGTTCTATCTCTATGTTCTGCTTCCTCTTGATGTAGCCCTAAGCAGTGACTGGGGAGAAACACTTTCATTGAAAGGGGTTGCCAAGCTTTCAAAAATTACGAGTCTCCAGAAATCTCACCAACTATTTTTTCACCCAAACTGGATGATACTTTCAGGTAGGGATCAGTACACTAAGCCCACTTGGTTCCCCAAATTTCGTTCTTCTATGTTGAAGCGTTCGTTTCCAGTAAGAGTTTGAATTTTGGAGTTTCACTCTGTTTTCTCCTATACTGATAGATGTATTTGGAACTCTAAATCAAACACGGTTTGTGCTAGCTTCTTGAAACTTGACACAATAAAGAAGTTTTATATTCTATCTCTATGTTCTGTTTCCTCTTGATGTAAACCTCAGCAGTGACTGGGGAGAAACACTTTCATTGAAAGGGGTTGCCAAGCTTCCAAAAATTACGAGTCTCCAGAAATCTCAGCAACTATTTTTTCACCCAAACTGGATGATACTTTCAGGTAATGATCAGTATACTAAGCCCACTTGGTTCCCCAAATTTCGTTCTTCTATGTTGAAGCGTTCGTTTCCAGTAACAGTTTGAATTTTGGCGTTTCACTCTGTTTTCTCCTATACTGATAGATGTATTTGGAACTCTAAATCAAACACGGTTTGTGCTAGCTTCTTGAAACTTGACACAATAAAGCAGTTTCACGTTCTATGTCTATGTTCTGTTTCCTCTGGATGTAGCCCTAAGCAGTGACTTGGGAAAAACCCTTTCATTGAAAGGGGTTGCCAAGCTTCCAAAAATTACGAGTCTCCAGAAATCTCAGCAACTATTTTTTCACCCAAACTGGATGACACTTTCAGGTAATGATCAGTACACTAAGCCCACTTGGTTCCCCAAATTTCGTTCTTCTATGTTGAAGCGTTCGTTTCCAATAACAGTTTGAATTTTGGAGTTTCACTCTGTTTTCTCCTATATTGATAGATGTATTTGGAACTCTAAATCAAACACGGTTTGTGCTAGCTTCTTGAAACTTGACACAATAAAGCAGTTTCACGTTCTATCTCTATGTTCTGTTTCCTCTTGATGTAGCCCTAAGCAGTGACTGGGGAGAAACACTTTCATTGAAAGGGGTTGCCAAGCTTAAAAAAATTTCGAGTCTCCAGAAATCACAGCAACTATTTTTTCACCCAAACTGGATGATACTTTCAGGTAATTATCAGTACACTAAGCCCACTTGGTTCCCCAAATTTCGTTCTTCTATGTTGAAGCGTTCGTTTCCAGTAACAGTTTGAATTTTGGCGTTTCACTCTGTTTTCTCCTATACTGATAGATGTATTTGGAACTCTAAATCAAACACGGTTTGTGCTAGCTTCTTGAAACTTGACACAATAAAGCGGTTTCACGTTCTATCTCTATGTTCTGTTTCCTCTTGATGTAGCCCTAAGCAGTGACTGGGGAAAAACACTTTCATTGAAAGGGGTTGCCAAGCTTCCAAAAATTACATGTCTCCAGAAATCCCAGCAACTATTTTTTCAACCAAACTGGATGATACTTTCAGGAAATGATCGGTACACTAAGCCCCCTTGGTTCCCCAAATTTTGTTCTTCTATATTGAAGCGTTAGTTTCCAGTAACAGTTTGAATTTTGGTGTTTCACTCTGTTTTCTCCTATAATGATAGATGTATTTGGAACTCTAAATCAAACCCGGTTTGTGCTAGCTTCTTGATACTCGACAGAATAAAGCACTTTCAGGTTCTATCTCTATGTTCTGTTTCCTCTTGATGTAACACTCAGCAGTCAATGGGGAGAAACACTTTCATTGAAAGGGGTTGCCAAGCTTCCAAAAATTACGAGTCTCCAGAAATCTCAGCAACTATTTTTTCACCCAAACTGGATGATACTTTCAGGTAATGATCAGTATACTAAGAACACTTGGTTCCCCAAATTTCGTTCTTCTATGTTAAAGCGTTCATTTCCAGTAACAGTTTGAATTTTGGCGTTTCACTCTGTTTTCTAATATATTGGTAGATATATTTGGAACTCTAAATCAAACACGGTTTGTGCTAGCTTCTTGAAACTTGACACAATAAAGCAGTTTCACGTTCTATCTCTATGTTGTGTTTCCTCTTGAGGTAACACTCAGCAGTGACTGGAGAGAAACACTTTCATTGAAAGGGGTTGCCAAGCTTCCAAAAATTACGAGTCTCCAGAAATCTCAGCAACTATTTTTTCACCCAAACTGGATGATACTTTCAGGTAATGATCAGTATACTAAGCCCACTTGGTTCCCCAAAATTCGTTCTATGTTGAAGCATTCGTTTCCAGTAACAGTTTGAATTTTGGCGTTTCACTCTGTTTTCTACTATACTGATAGATGTATTTGGCACTCTAAATCAAACACGGTTTGTGCTAGTTTCTTGAAACTTGACACAATAAAGCGGTTTCACGTTCTATCTCTATGTTCTGTTTCCTCTTGATGTAGCCCTAAGCAGTGACTGGGGAAAAACACTTTCATTGAAAGGGGTTGCCAAGCTTCCAAAAATTACAAGTCTCCAGAAATCCCAGCAACTATTTTTTCACCCCAACTGGATGATACTTTCAGGTAATGATCAGTACACTAAGCCCACTTGGTTCCCCAAATTTTGTTCTTCTATATTGAAGCGTTAGTTTCCAGTAACAGTTTGAATTTTGGCGTTTCACTCTGTTTTCTCCTATACTGATAGATGTATTTGGAACTGTAAATCAAACACGGTTTGTGCTAGCTTCTTGATACTCGACAGAATAAAGCACTTTCAGGTTCTATCTCTATGTTCTGTTTCCTCTTGATGTAACCCTCAGCAGTGACTGGGGAGAAACACTTTCATTGAAAGGGGTTGCCAAGCTTCCAAAAGTTACGAGTCTCCAGATCTCAGCAACTATTTTTTCACCCAAACTGGATGACACTTTCAGGTAATGATCAGTACACTAAGAACACTTGGTTCCCCAAATTTTGTTCTTCTATGTTGAAGCGTTCGTTTCCAGTAACAGTTTGAATTTTGGCATTTCACTCTGTTTTCTCCTATACTGATAGATGTATTTGGAACTCTAAATCAAACACGGTTTGTGCTAGCTTCTTGAAACTTGACACAATAAAGAAGTTTCATGTTCTATCTCTATGTTCTGTTTCCTCTTGATGTATCCCTCAGCAGTGACTGGGGAGAAACACTTTCATTGAAAGGTGTTGCCAAGCTTCCAAAAATTACGAGTCTCCAGATCTCAGCAACTATTTTTTCACCCAAACTGGATGATACTTTCAGGTAATGATCAGTACACTAAGCCCACTTTGTTCCCCAAATTTTGTTCTTCTATATTGAAGCGTTAGTTTCCAGTAACAGTTTGAATTTTGGCGTTTCACTCTGTTTTCTCCTATACTGATAGACATATTTGGAACTGTAAATCAAACACGGTTTGTGCTAGCTTCTTGATACTCGACAGAATAAAGCACTTTCAGGTTCTATCTCTATGTTCTCTTTCCTCTTGATGTAACCCTCAGCAGTGACTGGCGAGAAACACTTTCATTGAAAGGGGTTGCCAAGCTTCCAAAAATTACGAGTCTCCAGATCTCAGCAACTATTTTTTCACCCAAACTGGATGACACTTTCAGGTAATGATCAGTACACTAAGCCCACTTGGTTCCCCAAATTTTGTTCTTCTATGTTGAAGGGTTCGTTTCCAGTAACAGTTTGAATTTTGGCATTTCACTCTGTTTTCTCCTATACTGATAGATGTATTTGGAACTCTAAATCAAACACGGTTTGTGCTAGCTTCTTGAAACTTGACACAATAAAGAAGTTTCATGTTCTATCTCTATGTTCTGTTTCCTCTTGATGTAACCCTCAGCAGTGACTGGGGAGAAACACTTTCATTGAAAGGGGTTGCCAAGCTTCCAAAAATTACGAGTCTCCAGATCTCAGCAACTATTTTTTCACCCAAACTGGATGATACTTTCAGGTAATGATCAGTATTCTAAGCCCACTTTGTTCCCCAAATTCCGTTCTTCTATGTTGAAGTGTTCGTTTCCAGTAACAGTTTGAATTTTGGCGTTTCACTCTGTTTTCTCCTATACTGATAGATGTATTTGGAACTCTAAATCAAACACGGTTTGTGCTAGCTTCTTGAAACTTGACACAATAAAGCAGTTTCACGTTCTATCTCTATGTTCTGTTTCCTCTTGATGTAGCCCTAAGCAGTGACTTGGGAAAAATACTTTCATTGAAAGGGGTTGCCAAGCTTCCAAAAATTACGAGTCTCCAGAAATCTCAGTAACTATTTTTTCACCCAAACTGGATGACACTTTCAGGTAATGATCAGTACACTAAGCCCACTTGGTTCCCCAAATTTCGTTCTTCTATGTTGAAGGGTTCGTTTCCAGTAACAGTTTGAATTTTGGCATTTCACACTGTTTTCTCCTATATTGATAGATGTATTTGGAACTCTAAATCAAACACGGTTTGTGCTACCTTCTTGAAACTTGACACAATAAAGCAGTTTTATGTTCTATCTCTATGTTCTGTTTCCTCTTGATGTAGCCCTAAGCAGTGACTGGGGAGAAACACTTTCATTGAAAGGGGTTGCCAAGCTTCCAAAAATTACGAGTCTCCAGAAATCTCAGCAACTATTTTTTCACCCAAACTGGATGATACTTTCAGGTAGGGATCAGTACACTGAGCCCACTTTGTTCCCCAAATTTCGTTCTTCTATGTTGAAGCGTTCGTTTCCAGTAACAGTTTGAATTTTGGCGTTTCACTCTGTTTTCTCCTATACTGATAGATGTATTTGGAACTCTAAATCAAACACGGTTTGTGCTAGCTTCTTGAAACTTGACACAATAAAGCAGTTTCACGTTCTATCTCTATGTTCTGTTTCCTCTTGATGTAGCCCTAAGCAGTGACTGGGGAAAAACACTTTCATTGAAAGGGGTTGCCAAGCTTCCAAAAATTACAAGTCTCCAGAAATCTCAGCAACTATTTTTTCACCCAAACTGGATGACACTTTGAGGTAATGATCAGTACAATAAGCCCACTTGGTTACCCATATTTCGTTCTTCTATGTTGAAGCGTTCGTTTCCAGTAACAATTTGAATTTTGGCGTTTCACTCTGTTTACTCCTATATTGATAGATGTATTTGGAACTCTAAATCAAACACGGTTTGTGATAGCTTCTTGAACTTGACACAATAAAGCAGTTTCACATTCTATCTCTATGTTCTGTTTCCACTTGACGTAGCCCTAAGCAGTCACTGGGGAGAAACACTTTCATTGAAAGTGGTTGCCAAGCTTCCAAAAATTATGAGTCTCCAGAAATCTCAGCAACTATTTTTTCACCCAAACTGGATGATACTTTCAGGTAATGATCAGTACACTAAGCCCACTTGGTTCCCCAAATTTCGTTCTTCTATGTTGAAGGGTTCGTTTCCAGTAACAGTTTGAATTTTGGCATTTCACTCTGTTTTCTTCTATATTGATAGATGTATTTGGAACTCTAAATCAAACACGGTTTGTGCTACCTTCTTGAAACTTGACACAATAAAGCAGTTTTATGTTCTATCTCTATGTTCTGTTTCCTCTTGATGTAGCCCTAAGCAGTGACTGGGGAGAAACACTTTCATTGAAAGGGGTTGCCAAGCTTCCAAAAATTACGAGTCTCCAGAAATCTCAGCAACTATTTTTTCACCCAAACTGGATGATACTTTCAGGTAGGGATCAGTACACTGAGCCCACTTTGTTCCCCAAATTTCGTTCTTCTATGTTGAAGCGTTCGTTTCCAGTAACAGTTTGAATTTTGGCGTTTCACTCTGTTTTCTCCTATACTGATAGATGTATTTGGAACTCTAAATCAAACACGGTTTGTGCTAGCTTCTTGAAACTTGACACAATAAAGCAGTTTCACGTTCTATCTCTATGTTCTGTTTCCTCTTGATGTAGCCCTAAGCAGTGACTGGGGAAAAACACTTTCATTGAAAGGGGTTGCCAAGCTTCCAAAAATTACAAGTCTCCAGAAATCTCAGCAACTATTTTTTCACCCAAACTGGATGACACTTTCAGGTAATGATCAGTACAATAAGCCCACTTGGTTACCCATATTTCGTTCTTCTATGTTGAAGCGTTCGTTTCCAGTAACAATTTGAATTTTGGCGTTTCACTCTGTTTACTCCTATATTGATAGATGTATTTGGAACTCTAAATCAAACACGGTTTGTGATAGCTTCTTGAACTTGACACAATAAAGCAGTTTCACATTCTATCTCTATGTTCTGTTTCCACTTGATGTAGCCCTAAGCAGTCACTGGGGAGAAACACTTTCATTGAAAGTGGTTGCCAAGCTTCCAAAAATTATGAGTCTCCAGAAATCTCAGCAACTATTTTTTCACCCAAACTGGATGATACTTTCAGGTAATGATCAGTACACTAAGCCCACTTGGTTCCCCAAATTTCGTTCTTCTATGTTGAAGCATTCGTTTCCAGTAACAGTTTGAATTTTGGCGTTTCACTCTGTTTTCTACTATACTGATAGATGTATTTGGAACTCTAAATCAAACACGGTTTGTGCTACCTTCTTGAAACTTGACACAATAAAGCAGTTTTATGTTCTATCTCTATGTTCTGTTTCCTCTTGATGTAGCCCTAAGCAGTGACTGGGGAGAAACACTTTCATTGAAAGGGGTTGCCAAGCTTCCAAAAATTACGAGTCTCCAGAAATCTCAGCAACTATTTTTTCACCCAAACTGGATGATACTTTCAGGTAGGGATCAGTACACTGAGCCCACTTTGTTCCCCAAATTTCGTTCTTCTATGTTGAAGCGTTCGTTTCCAGTAACAGTTTGAATTTTGGCGTTTCACTCTGTTTTCTCCTATACTGATAGATGTATTTGGAACTCTAAATCAAACACGGTTTGTGCTAGCTTCTTGAAACTTGACACAATAAAGCAGTTTCACGTTCTATCTCTATGTTCTGTTTCCTCTTGATGTAGCCCTAAGCAGTGACTGGGGAAAAACACTTTCATTGAAAGGGGTTGCCAAGCTTCCAAAAATTACAAGTCTCCAGAAATCTCAGCAACTATTTTTTCACCCAAACTGGATGACACTTTCAGGTAATGATCAGTACAATAAGCCCACTTGGTTACCCATATTTCGTTCTTCTATGTTGAAGCGTTCGTTTCCAGTAACAATTTGAATTTTGGCGTTTCACTCTGTTTACTCCTATATTGATAGATGTATTTGGAACTCTAAATCAAACACGGTTTGTGATAGCTTCTTGAACTTGACAAAATAAAGCAGTTTCACATTCTATCTCTATGTTCTGTTTCCACTTGATGTAGCCCTAAGCAGTCACTGGGGAGAAACACTTTCATTGAAAGTGGTTGCCAAGCTTCCAAAAATTATGAGTCTCCAGAAATCTCAGCAACTATTTTTTCACCCAAACTGGATGATACTTTCAGGTAATGATCAGTACACTAAGCCCACTTGGGTCCCCAAATTTCGTTCTTCTATGTTGAAGCATTCGTTTCCAGTAACAGTTTGAATTTTGGCGTTTCACTCTGTTTTCTACTATACTGATAGATGTATTTGGAACTCTAAATCAAACACGGTTTGTGCTAGCTTCTTGAAACTTGACACAATAAAGCGGTTTCACGTTCTATCTCTATGTTCTGTTTCCTCTTGATGTAGCCCTAAGCAGTGACTGGGGAAAAACACTTTCATTGAAAGGGGTTGCCAAGCTTCCAAAAATTACAAGTCTCCAGAAATCTCAGCAACTATTTTTTTACCCAAACTGGATGACACTTTCAGGTAATGATCAGTACAATAAGCCCACTTGGTTCCCCATATTTCGTTCTTCTATGTTGAAGCGTTCGTTTCCAGTAACAGTTTGAATTTTGGAGTTTCACTCTCTTTACTCCTATATTGATAGATGTATTTGGAACTCTAAATCAAACACGGTTTGTGATAGCTTCTTGAACTTGACACAATAAAGCAGTTTCACATTCTATCTCTATGTTCTGTTTCCACTTGATGTAGCCCTAAGCAGTGACTGGGGAGATACACTTTCATTGAAAGGGGTTGCCAAGCTTCCAAAAATTACGAGTCTCCAGAAATCTCAGCAACTATTTTTTCACGAAAACTGAATGACACTTTCAGGTAATGATCAGAACACTAAGCCCACTTGGTTCCCCAAATTTCGTTCTTCTATGTTGAAGCGTTCGTTTCCAGTAACAGTTTGAATTTTGGCGTTTCACTCTGTTTTCTCCTATACTGATAGATGTATTTGGAACTCTAAATCAAACACGGTTTGTGCTAGCTTCTTGAAACTTGACACAATAAAGCAGTTTCACGTTCTATCTCTATGTTCTGTTTCCTCTTGATGTAGCCCTAAGCAGTGACTGGGGAGAAACACTTTCATTGAAAGGGGTTGCCAAGCTTAAAAAAATTTCGAGTCTCCAGAAATCACAGCAACTATTTTTTCACCCAAACTGGATGATACTTTCAGGTAATGATCTGTACACTAAGCCCACTTGGTTCCCTAAATTTCGCTCTTCTATGTTGAAGCATTCGTTTCCAGTAACAGTTTGAATTTTGGCGTTTCACTCTGTTTTCTCCTATACTGATAGATGTATTTGGAACACTAAATCAAACACGGTTTGTGCTAGCTTCTTGAAACTTGACACAATAAAGCGGATTCACGTTCTATCTCTATGTTCTGTTTCCTCTTGATGTAGCCCTAAGCAGTGACTGAGGAAAAACACTTTCATTGAAAGGGGTTGCCAAGCTTCCAAAAATTACAAGTCTCCAGAAATCCCAGCAACTATTTTTTCACCCAAAATGGATGATACTTTCAGGTAATGATCAGTACACTAAGCCCACATGTTTCCCCAAATTTTGTTCTTCTATATTGAAGCGTTAGTTTCCAGTAACAGTTTGAATTTTGGCGTTTCACTCTGTTTTCTCCTATACTGATAGATGTATTTGGAACTCTAAATCAAACACGGTTTGTGATAGCTTCTTGAACTTGACACAATAAAGCAGTTTCACATTCTATCTCTATGTTCTGTTTCCACTTGATGTAGCCCTAAGCAGTCACTGGGGAGAAACACTTTCATTGAAGGGGTTGCCAAGCTTCCAAAAATTATGAGTCTCCAGAAATCTCAGCAACTATTTTTTCACCCAAACTGGATGATACTTTCAGGTAATGATCAGTACACTAAGCCCACTTGGTTCCCCAAATTTCGTTCTTCTATGTTGAAGTGTTCGTTTCCAGTAACAGTTTGAATTTTGGCGTTTCACTCTGTTTTCTTCTATACTGATAGATGTATTTGGAACTCTAAATCAAACACGGTTTGTGCTAGCTTCTTGAAACTTGCACAATAAAGCAGTTTCACGTTCTATCTCTATGTTCTGTTTCCTCTTGATGTAGCCCTAAGCAGTGACTGGGGAGAAACACTTTCATTGAAAGGGGTTGCCAAGCTTCCAAAAATTACGAGTCTCCAGAAATCTCAGCAACTATTTTTTCACCCAAACTGGATGACACTTTCAGGTAATGATCAGTACACTAAGCCCACTTGGTTCCCCAAATTTCATTCTTCTATGTTGAAGGGTTCGTTTCCAGTAACAGTTTGAATTTTGGAGTTTCACTCTGTTTTCTCCTATATAGATAGATGTATTTGGAACTCTAAATCAAACACGGTTTGTGCTAGCTTCTTGAAACTTGACACAATAAAGCAGTTTCATGTTCTATCTCTATGTTCTGTTTCCTCTTGTTGTAACCCTCAGCAGTGACTGGGGAGAAACACTTTCATTGAAAGGGGTTGCCAAGCTACCAAAAATTACGAGTCTCCAGAAATCTCAGCAACTATTTTTTCACCCAAACTGGATGATACTTTCAGGTAATGATCAGTACACTAAGCCCACTTGGTTCCCCAAATTTCGTTCTTCTATGTTGAAGTGTTCGTTTCCAGTAACAGTTTGAATTTTGGCGTTTCACTCTGTTTTCTTCTATACTGATAGATGTATTTGGAACTCTAAATCAAACACGGTTTGTGCTAGCTTCTTGAAACTTGACACAATAAATCAGTTTCATGTTCTATCTCTATGTTCTGTTTCCTCTTGATGTAGCCCTAAGCAGTGACTGGGGAAAAACACTTTCATTGAAAGGGGTTGCCAAGCTTCCAAAAATTACGAGTCTCCAGAAATCTCAGCAACTATTTTTTCACCCAAACTGGATGACACTTTCAGGTAATGATCAGTACACTAAGCCCACTTGGTTCCCCAAATTTCATTCTTCTATGTTGAAGGGTTCGTTTCCAGTAACAGTTTGAATTTTGGAGTTTCACTCTGTTTTCTCCTATATTGATAGATGTATTTGGAACTCTAAATCAAACACGGTTTGTGCTAGCTTCTTGAAACTTGACACAATAAAGCAGTTTCATGTTCTATCTCTATGTTCTGTTTCCTCTTGTTGTAACCCTCAGCAGTGACTGGGGAGAAACACTTTCATTGAAAGGGGTTGCCAAGCTACCAAAAATTACGAGTCTCCAGAAATCTCAGCAACTATTTTTTCACCCAAACTGGATGATACTTTCAGGTAATGATCAGTACACTAAGCCCACTTGGTTCCCCAAATTTCGTTCTTCTATGTTGAAGTGTTCGTTTCCAGTAACAGTTTGAATTTTGGCGTTTCACTCTGTTTTCTTCTATACTGATAGATGTATTTGGAACTCTAAATCAAACACGGTTTGTGCTAGCTTCTTGAAACTTGACACAATAAAGCAGTTTCATGTTCTATCTCTATGTTCTGTTTCCTCTTGATGTAGCCCTAAGCAGTGACTGGGGAAAAACACTTTCATTGAAAGGGGTTGCCAAGCTTCCAAAAATTACGAGTCTCCAGAAATCTCAGCAACTATTTTTTCACCCAAACTGGATGACACTTTCAGGTAATGATCAGTACACTAAGCCCACTTGGTTCCCCAAATTTCATTCTTCTATGTTGAAGGGTTCGTTTCCAGTAACAGTTTGAATTTTGGAGTTTCACTCTGTTTTCTCCTATATTGATAGATGTATTTGGAACTCTAAATCAAACACGGTTTGTGCTAGCTTCTTGAAACTTGACACAATAAAGAAGTTTCATGTTCTATCTCTATGTTCTGTTTCCTCTTGTTGTAACCCTCAGCAGTGACTGGGGAGAAACACTTTCATTGAAAGGGGTTGCCAAGCTACCAAAAATTACGAGTCTCCAGAAATCTCAGCAACTATTTTTTCACCCAAACTGGATGATACTTTCAGGTAGGGATCAGTACACTAAGCCCACTTGGTTCCCCAAATTTCGTTCTTCTATGTTGAAGCGTTCGTTTCCAGTAAAGATTTGAATTTTGGCGTTTCACTCTGTTTTCTCCTATACTGATAGATGTATTTGGAACTCTAAATCAAACACGGTTTGTGCTAGCTTCTTGAAACTTGACACAATAAAGCAGTTTTGCGTTCTATCTCTAAGTTCTGTTTCCTCTTGATGTAGCCCTAAGCAGTGAATGGGGAAAAACACTTTCATTGAAAGGGGTTGCCAAGCTTCCAAAAATTACGAGTCTCCAGAAATCTCAGCAACTATTTTTTCACCCAAACTGGATGATACTTTAGGTAGGGATCAATACACTGAGCCCACTTTGTTCCCCAAATTTCGTTCTTCTATGTTGAAGCGTTCGTTTCCAGTAACAGTTTGAATTTTGGCGTTTCACTCTGTTTTCTCCTATACTGATAGACGTATTTGGAACTCTAAATCAAACACGGTTTGTGATAGCTTCTTGAACTTGACACAATAAAGCAGTTTCACATTCTATCTCTATGTTCTGTTTCCACTTGATGTAGCCCTAAGCAGTCACTGGGGAGAAACACTTTCATTGAAAGGGGTTGCCAATCTTCCAAAAATTATGAGTCTCCAGAAATCTCAGCAACTATTTTTTCACCCAAACTGGATGATACTTTCAGGTAATGATCAGTACACTAAGCCCACTTGGTTCCCCAAATTTCGTTCTTCTATGTTGAAGCGTTCGTTTCCAGTGACAGTTTGAATTTTGGCGTTTCACTCTGTTTTCTACTATACTGATAGATGTATTTGGCACTCTAAATCAAACACGGTTTGTGCTAGCTTCTTGAAACTTGACACAATAAAGCGGTTTCACGTTCTATCTCTATGTTCTGTTTCCTCTTGATGTAGCCCTAAGCAGTGACTGGGGAAAAACACTTTCATTGAAAGGGGTTGCCAAGCTTCCAAAAATTACAAGTCTCCAGAAATCTCAGCAACTATTTTTTTACCCAAACTGGATGACACTTTCAGGTAATGATCAGTACAATAAGCCCACTTGGTTCCCCATATTTCGTTCTTCTATGTTGAAGCGTTCGTTTCCAGTAACAGTTTGAATTTTGGAGTTTCACTCTCTTTACTCCTATATTGATACATGTATTTGGAACTCTAAATCAAACACGGTTTGTGAAAGCTTCTTGAACTTGTCACAATAAAGCAGTTTCACATTCTATCTCTATGTTCTGTTTCCACTTGATGTAGCCCTAAGCAGTGACTGGGGAGAAACACTTTCATTGAAAGGGGTTGCCAAGCTTCCAAAAATTACGAGTCTCCAGAAATCTCAGCAACTATTTTTTCACCCAAACTGGATGATACTTTCAGGTAATGATCAGTACACTAAGCCCACTTGGTTCCCCAAATTTCGTTCTTCTATGTTGAAGTGTTCGTTTCCAGTAACAGTTTGAATTTTGGCGTTTCACTCTGTTTTCTCCTATACTGATAGATGTATTTGGAACTCTAAATCAAACACGGTTTGTGCTAGCTTCTTGAAACTTGACACAATAAAGCAGTTTCACGTTCTATCTCTATGTTCTGTTTCCTCTTGATGTAGCCCTAAGCAGTGACTGGGGAGAAACACTTTCATTGAAAGGGGTTGCCAAGCTTCCAAAAATTACGAGTCTCCAGAAATCTCAGCAACTATTTTTTCACGCAAACTGGATGACACTTTCAGGTAATGATCAGAACACTAAGCCCACTTGGTTCCCCAAATTTCGTTCTTCTATGTTGAAGCGTTCGTTTCCAGTAACAGTTTGAATTTTGGCGTTTCACTCTGTTTTCTCCTATACTGATAGATGTATTTGGAACTCTAAATCAAACACGGTTTGTGCTACCTTCTTGAAACTTGACACAATAAAGCAGTTTCACGTTCTATCTCTATGTTCTGTTTCCTCTTGATGTAGCCCTAAGCAGTGACTGGGGAAAAACACTTTCATTGAAAGGGGTTGCCAAGCTTCCAAAAATTACGAGTCTCCAGAAATCTCAGCAACTATTTTTTCACGCAAACTGGATGACACTTTCAGGTAATGATCAGAACACTAAGCCCACTTGGTTCCCCAAATTTCGTTCTTCTATGTTGAAGCGTTCGTTTCCAGTAACAGTTTGAATTTTGGCGTTTCACTCTGTTTTCTCCTATATTGATAGATGTATTTGGAACTCTAAATCAAACACGGTTTGTGCTAGCTTCTTGAAACTTGACACAATAAAGCAGTTTCACGTTCTATCTCTATGTTCTGTTTCCTCTTGATGTAGCCCTAAGCAGTGACTGGGGAGAAACACTTTCATTGAAAGGGGTTGCCAAGCTTAAAAAAATTTCGAGTCTCCAGAAATCACAGCAACTATTTTTTCACCCAAACTGGATGATACTTTCAGGTAATGATCTGTACACTAAGCCCACTTGGTTCCCTAAATTTCGCTCTTCTATGTTGAAGCATTCGTTTCCAGTAACAGTTTGAATTTTGGCGTTTCACTCTGTTTTCTCCTATACTGATAGATGTATTTGGAACTCTAAATCAAACACGGTTTGTGCTAGCTTCTTGAAACTTGACACAATAAAGCGGATTCACGTTCTATCTCTATGTTCTGTTTCCTCTTGATGTAGCCCTAAGCACTGACTGAGGAAAAACACTTTCATTGAAAGGGGTTGCCAAGCTTCCAAAAATTATGAGTCTCCAGAAATCTCAGCAACTATTTTTTCACCCAAACTGGATGATACTTTCAGGTAATGATCAGTACACTAAGCCCACTTGGTTCCCCAAATTTTGTTCTTCTATGTTGAAGCGTTCATTTCCAGTAACAGTTTGAATTTTGGCGTTTCACTTGTTTTCTCCTATACTGATAGATGTATTTGGAACTCTAAATCAAACACGGTTTGTGCTAGCTTCTTGATACTCGACAGAATAAAGCACTTTCAGGTTCTATCTCTATGTTCTGTTTCCTCTTGATGTAGCCCTAAGCAGTGACTGGGGAGAAACACTTTCATTGAAAGGGGTTGCCAAGCTTCCAAAAATTACGAGTCTCCAGAAATCCCAGCAACTATTTTTTCACCCAAACTGGATGATACTTTCAGGTAATGAGCAGTATACTAAGCCCACTTGGATCCCCAAATTTCGTTCTTCTATGTTGAAGCGTTCGTTTCCAATAAGAGTTTGAATTTTGGCGTTTCACTCTGTTTTCTCCTATATTGATAGATGTATTTGGAACTCTAAATCAAACAGGGTTTGTGCTAGCTTCTTGAAACTTGACACAATAAAGCAGTTTCACGTTCTATCTCTATGTTCTGTTTCCTCTTGATGTAGCCCTAAGCAGTGACTGGGGAGAAACACTTTCATAGAAAGGGGTTGCCAAGCTTAAAAAAATTACGAGTCTCCAGAAATCTCAGCAACTATTTTTTCACCCAAAATGGATGATACTTTCAGGTAATGATCAGTACACTAAGCCCACTTGGTTCCCTAAATTTCGTTCTATGTTGAAGCGTTCGTTTCCAGTAACAGTTTGAATTTTGGCGTTTCACTCTGTTTTCTCCTATACTGATAGATGTATTTGGAACTCTAAATCAAACAGGGTTTGTGCTAGCTTCTTGAAACTTGACACAATAAAGCGGTTTCACGTTCTATCTCTATGTTCTGTTTCCTCTTGATGTAGCCCTAAGCAGTGACTGGGGAGAAACACTTTCATTGAAAGGGGTTGCCAAGCTTCCAAAAATTACGAGTCTCCAGAAATCCCAGCAACTATTTTTTCACCCAAACTGGATGATACTTTCAGGTAATGATCATTATACTAAGCCCACTTGGTTCCCCAAATTTCGTTCTTCCATGTTGAAGCGTTCGTTTCCAGTAACAGTTTCAATTTTGGCGTTTCACTCTGTTTTCTCCTATACTGATAGATGTATTTGGAACTCTAAATCAAACACGGTTTGTGCTAGCTTCTTGAAACTTGACACAATAAAGCAGTTTCACGTTCTATCTCTATGTTCTGTTTCCTCTTGATGTAGCCCTAAGCAGTGAATGGGGAAAAACACTTTCATTGAAAGGGGTTGCCAAGCTTCCAAAAATTACGAGTCTCCAGAAATCTCAGCAACTATTTTTTCACCCAAACTGGATGACACTTTCAGGTAATGATCAGTATACTAAGCCCACTTGGTTCCCCAAATTTCGTTCTTCTATGTTGAAGCGTTCGTTTCCAGTAACAGTTTGAATTTTGGCGTTTCACTCTGTTTTCTCCTATACTGATAGATGTATTTGGAACTCTAAATCAAACACGGTTTGTGCTAGCTTCTTGAAACTTGACACAATAAAGCAGTTTCACATTCTTTCTCTATGTTCTGTTTCCTCTTGATGTAGCCCTAAGCAGTGACTGGGGAGAAACACTTTCCTTGAAAGGGGTTGCCAAGCTTCCAAAAATTACGAGTCTCCAGAAATCTCAGCAACTATTTTTTCACCCAAACTGGATGACACTTTCAGGTAATGATCAGTACACTAAGCCCACTTGGTTCCCCAAATTTCGTTCTATGTTGAAGCGTTCGTTTCCAGTAACAGTTTGAATTTTGGCGTTTCACTCTGTTTTCTCCTATACTGATAGATGTATTTGGAACTCTAAATCAAACACGGTTTGTGCTAGCTTCTTGAAACTTGACACAATAAAGCAGTTTCACGTTCTATCTCTATGTTCTGTTTCCTCTTGATGTAGCCCTAAGCAGTGACTGGGGAAAAATACTTTCATTGAAAGGGGTTGCCAAGCTTCCAAAAATTACGAGTCTCCAGAAATCTCAGCAACTATTTTTTCACCCAAACTGGATGACACTTTCAGGTAATGATCCGTACACTAAGCCCACTTGGTTCCCCAAATTTCGTTCTTCTATGTTGAAGGGTTCGTTTCCAGTAACAGTTTGAATTTTGGAGTTTCACTCTGTTTTCTCCTATATTGATAGATGTATTTGGAACTCTAAATCAAACACGGTTTGTGCTAGCTTCTTGAAACTTGACACAATAAAGCAGTTTTACGTTCTATCTCTATGTTCTGTTTCCTCTTGATGTAGCCCTAAGCAGTGACTGGGGAGAAACACTTTCATTGAAAGGGGTTGCCAAGCTTCCAAAAATTACGAGTCTCCAGAAATCTCAGCAACTATTTTTTCACCCAAACTGGATGATACTTTCAGGTAGGGATCAGTACACTGAGCCCACTTTGTTCCCCAAATTTCGTTCTTCTATGTTGAAGCGTTCGTTTCCAGTAACAGTTTGAATTTTGGCGTTTCACTCTGTTTTCTCCTATACTGATAGATGTATTTGGAACTCTAAATCAAACACGGTTTGTGCTAGCTTCTTGAAACTTGACACAATAAAGCAGTTTCACGTTCTATCTCTATGTTCTGTTTCCTCTTGATGTAGCCCTAAGCAGTGACTGGGGAAAAACACTTTCATTGAAAGGGGTTGCCAAGCTTCCAAAAATTACGAGTCTCCAGAAATCTCAGCAACTATTTTTTCACGCAAACTGGATGACACTTTCAGGTAATGATCAGAACACTAAGCCCACTTGGTTCCCCAAATTTCGTTCTTCTATGTTGAAGCGTTCGTTTCCAGTAACAGTTTGAATTTTGGCGTTTCACTCTGTTTTCTCCTATACTGATAGATGTATTTGGAACTCTAAATCAAACACGGTTTGTGCTAGCTTCTTGAAACTTGACACAATAAAGCAGTTTCACGTTCTATCTCTATGTTCTGTTTCCTCTTGATGTAGCCCTAAGCAGTGACTGGGGAAAAATACTTTCATTGAAAGGGGTTGCCAAGCTTCCAAAAATTACGAGTCTCCAGAAATCTCAGCAACTATTTTTTCACCCAAACTGGATGACACTTTCAGGTAATGATCAGTACACTAAGCCCACTTGGTTCCCCAAATTTCGTTCTTCTATGTTGAAGGGTTCGTTTCCAGTAACAGTTTGAATTTTGGAGTTTCACTCTGTTTTCTCCTATATTGATAGATGTATTTGGAACTCTAAATCAAACACGGTTTGTGCTAGCTTCTTGAAACTTGACACAATAAAGCAGTTTTACGTTCTATCTCTATGTTCTGTTTCCTCTTGATGTAGCCCTAAGCAGTGACTGGGGAGAAACACTTTCATTGAAAGGGGTTGCCAAGCTTCCAAAAATTACGAGTCTCCAGAAATCTCAGCAACTATTTTTTCACCCAAACTGGATGATACTTTCAGGTAGGGATCAGTACACTGAGCCCACTTTGTTCCCCAAATTTCGTTCTTCTATGTTGAAGCGTTCGTTTCCAGTAACAGTTTGAATTTTGGCGTTTCACTCTGTTTTCTCCTATACTGATATTTGTATTTGGAACTCTAAATCAAACACGGTTTGTGATAGCTTTTTGAACTTGACACCATAAAGCAGTTTCACATTCTATCTCTATGTTCTGTTTCCACTTGATGTAGCTCTAAGCAGTCACTGGGGAGAGACACTTTCATTGAAAGGGGTTGCCAATCTTCCAAAAATTAAGTGTCTCCAGAAATCTCAGCAACTATTTTTTCACCCAAACTGGATGATACTTTCAGGTAATGATCAGTACACTAAGCCCACTTGGTTCCCCAAATTTCGTTCTTCTATGTTGAAGCGTTCGTTTCCAGTGACAGTTTGAATTTTGGCGTTTCACTCTGTTTTCTACTATACTGATAGATGTATTTGGAACTCTAAATCAAACACGGTTTGTGCTAGCTTCTTGAAACTTGACACAATAAAGCGGTTTCACGTTCTATGTCTATGTTCTGTTTCCTCTTGATGTAGCCCTAAGCAGTGAGTGGGGAAAAACACTTTCATTGAAAGGGGTTGCCAAGCTTCCAAAAATTACAAGTCTCCAGAAATCTCAGCAACTATTTTTTTACCCAAACTGGATGACACTTTCAGGTAATGATCAGTACAATAAGCCCACTTGGTTCCCCATATTTCGTTCTTCTATGTTGAAGCGTTCGTTTCCAGTAACAGTTTGAATTTTGGAGTTTCACTCTCTTTACTCCTATATTGATAGATGTATTTGGAACTCTAAATCAAACACGGTTTGTGATAGCTTCTTGAACTTGACACAATAAAGCAGTTTCACATTCTATCTCTATGTTCTGTTTCCACTTGATGTAGCCCTAAGCAGTGACTGGGGAGAAACACTTTCATTGAAAGGGGTTGCCAAGCTTCCAAAAATTACGAGTCTCCAGAAATCTCAGCAACTATTTTTTCACCCAAACTGGATGATACTTTCAGGTAATGATCAGTACACTAAGCCCACTTGGTTCCCCAAATTTCGTTCTATGTTGAAGCGTTCGTTTCCAGTAACAGTTTGAATTTTGGCGTTTCACTCTGTTTTCTCCTATACTGATAGATGTATTTGGAACTCTAAATCAAACAGGGTTTGTGCTAGCTTCTTGAAACTTGACACAATAAAGCGGTTTCACGTTCTATCTCTATGTTCTGTTTCCTCTTGATGTAGCCCTAAGCATTGACTGGGGAGAAACACTTTCATTGAAAGGGGTTGCCAAGCTTCCAAAAATTACGAGTCTCCAGAAATCTCACCAACTATTTTTTCACCCAAACTGGATGATACTTTCAGGTAATGATCATTATACTAAGCCCACTTGGTTCCCCAAATTTCGTTCTTCTATGTTGAAGCGTTCGTTTCCAGTAACAGTTTCAATTTTGGCGTTTCACTCTGTTTTCTCCTATACTGATAGATGTATTTGGAACTCTAAATCAAACACGGTTTGTGCTAGCTTCTTGAAACTTGACACAATAAAGCAGTTTCACGTTCTATCTCTATGTTCTGTTTCCTCTTGATATAGCCCTAAGCAGTGACTGGGGAAAAACACTTTCATTGAAAGGGGTTGCCAAGCTTCCAAAAATTACGAGTCTCCAGAAATCTCAGCAACTATTTTTTCACGCAAACTGGATGACACTTTCAGGTAATGATCAGAACACTAAGCCCACTTGGTTCCCCAAATTTCGTTCTTCTATGTTGAAGCGTTCGTTTCCAGTAACAGTTTGAATTTTGGAGTTTCACTCTGTTTTCTCCTATATTGATAGATGTATTTGGAACTCTAAATCAAACACGGTTTGTGCTAGCTTCTTGAAACTTGACACAATAAAGCAGTTTCACGTTCTATCTCTATGTTCTGTTTCCTCTTGATGTAGCCCTAAGCAGTGACTGGGGAGAAACACTTTCACAGAAAGGGGTTGCCAAGCTTCCAAAAATTACGAGTCTCCAGAAATCTCAGCAACTATTTTTTCACCCAAACTGGATGATACTTTCAGGTAATGATCAGTACACTAAGCCCACTTGGATCCCCAAATTTCGTTCTTCTATGTTGAAGCGTTCGTTTCCAGTAACAGTTTGAATTTTGGCGTTTCACTCTGTTTTCTCCTATACTGATAGATGTATTTGGAACTCTAAATCAAACACGGTTTGTGCTAGCTTCTTGAAACTTGACACAATAAAGCGGTTTCACGTTCTATCTCTATGTTCTGTTTCCTCTTGATGTAGCCCTAAGCAGTGACTGAGGAAAAACACTTTCATTGAAAGGAGTTGCCAAGCTTCCAAAAATTATGAGTCTCCAGAAATCTCAGCAACTATTTTTTCACCCAAACTGGATGATACTTTCAGGTAATGATCAGTACACTAAGCCCACTTGGTTCCCCAAATTTTGTTCTTCTATGTTGAAGCGTTCGTTTCCAGTAACAGTTTGAATTTTGGCGTTTCACTTGTTTTCTCCTATACTGATAGATGTATTTGGAACTCTAAATCAAACACGGTTTGTGCTAGCTTCTTGATACTCGACAGAATAAAGCACTTTCAGGTTCTATCTCTATGTTCTGTTTCCTCTTGATGTAGCACTCAGCAGTGAATGGGGAGAAACACTTTCATTGAAAGGGGTTGCCAAGCTTCCAAAAATTACGAGTCTCCAGAAATCTCAGCAACTATTTTTTCACCCAAACTGGATGATACTTTCAGGTAATGATCAGTACACTAAGCCCACTTGGTTCCCCAAATTTCGTTCTTCTATGTTGAAGCGTTCGTTTCCAGTAACAGTTTGAATTTTGGAGTTTCACTCTGTTTTCTCCTATATTGATAGATGTATTTGGAACTCTAAATCAAACACGGTTTCTGCTAGCTTCTTGAAACTTGACACAATAAAGCAGTTTCACGTTCTATCTCTATGTTCTGTTTCCTCTTGATGTAGCCCTAAGCAGTGACTGGGGAGAAACACTTTCATTGAAAGGGGTTGCCAAGCTTCCAAAATTACGAGTCTCCAGAAATCTCAGCAACTATTTTTTCACCCAAACTGGATGACACTTTCAGGTAATGATCAGTACACTAAGCCCACTTGGTTCCCCAAATTTCGTTCTTCTATGTTGAAGCGTTCGTTTCCAGTAAGAGTTTGAATTTTGGAGTTTCACTCTGTTTTCTCCTATACTGATAGATGTATTTGGAACTCTAAAATAAACACGGTTTGTGCTAGCTTCTTGAAACTTGACACAATAAAGCAGTTTCACGTTCTATCTCTATGTTCTGTTTCCTCTTGATGTAGCCCTAAGCAGTGACTGGGGAGAAACACTTTCATTGAAAGGGGTTGCCAAGCTTCCAAAAATTACGAGTCTCCAGAAATCTCAGCAACTATTTTTTCACCCAAAATGGATGATACTTTCAGGTAATGATCAGTACACTAAGCCCACTTGGTTCCCCAAATTTCGTTCTATGTTGAAGCGTTCGTTTCCAGTAACAGTTTGAATTTTGGCGTTTCACTCTGTTTTCTCCTATACTGATAGATGTATTTGGAACTCTAAATCAAACAGGGTTTGTGCTAGCTTCTTGAAACTTGACACAATAAAGCGGTTTCACGTTCTATCTCTATGTTCTGTTTCCTCTTGATGTAGCCCTAAGCAGTGACTGGGGAGAAACACTTTCACAGAAAGGGGTTGCCAAGCTTCCAAAAATTACGAGTCTCCAGAAATCTCAGCAACTATTTTTTCAACCAAACTGGATGATACTTTCAGGTAAGGATCAGAACACTAAGCCCACTTGGTTACCCAAATTTCGTTCTTCTATGTTGAAGCGTTCGTTTCCAGTAACAGTTTGAATTTTGGCGTTTCACTCTGTTTTCTCCTATACTGATAGATGTATTTGGAACTCTAAATCAAACACGGTTTGTGCTAGCTTCCTGAAACTTGACACAATAAAGCAGTTTCAGGTTCCTTCTCTATGTTCTGTTTCCTCTTGATGTAGCCATAAGCAGTGACTTGGGAGAAACACTTTCATTGAAAGGATTTGCCAAGCTTCCAAAAATTATGAATCTCCAGAAATCTTAGCAACTTTTTTCACCCAAACTGGATGATACTTTCAGGTAATGATCAGTATACTAAGAACACTTGGTTTCCCAAATTTCGTTCTTCTATGTTGAAGCGTTCGTTTCCAGTAACAGTTTGAATTTTGGCGTTTCACTCTGTTTTCTCCTATATTGATAGATGTATTTGGAACTCTAAATCAAACATGGTTTGTGCTAGCTTCTTGAAACTTGAAACAATAAAGCAGTTTCACGTTCTATCTCTATGTTCTGTTTCCTCTTGATGTAGCCCTAAGCAGTGACTGGGGAGAAACACTTTCATAGAAAAGGGTTGCCAAGCTTCCAAATATTACGAGTCTCCAGAAATCTCAGCAACTATTTTTTCACCCAAACTGGATGATACTGTCAGGTAATGATCAGTACACTAAGCCCACTTGGTTACCCAAATTTCGTTCTTCTATGTTGAAGCGTTCGTTTACAGTAACAGTTTGAATTTTGGCGTTTCACTCTATTTTCTCCTATACTGATAGATGTATTTGGAACTCTAAATCAAACACGGTTTGTGCTAGCTTCTTGAAACTTGACACAATAAAGCGGTTTCACATGCTATCTCTATGTTCTGTTTCCTCTTGATGTACCCCTAAGCAGTGACTGGGGAGAAACATTTTCAATGAAAGTGGTTGCAAAACTTCCAAAAAATACGAGTCTCCAGAAATCTCAGCAACTATTTTTTCACCCAAACTGGATGACACATTCATGTAGTGATCAGTACACGAAGCCCACTTGGTTCCCCAAATTTCGTTCTTCTATGTTGAAGCGTTCGTTTCCAGTAACAGTTTGAATTTTGGCGTTTCACTCTGTTTTCTCCTATACTGATAGATGTATTTGGAACCCTAAATCAAACACGGTTTGTGCTAGCTTCCTGAAACTTGACACAATAAAGCAATTTCACGTTCTTTCTCTATGTTCTGTTTCCTCTTGATGTAGCCCTAAGCAGTGACTGGGGAAAAACACTTTCATTGAAAGGGGTTGCCAAGCTTCCAAAAATTACGAGTCTCCAGAAATCTCAGCAACTATTTTTTCACCCAAACTGGATGACACTTTCAGGTAATGATCAATACACTAAGCCCACTTGGTTCCCCAAATTTCGTTCTTCTATGTTGAAGCGTTCGTTTCCAGTAACAGTTTGAATTCTGGCGTTTCACTGTGTTTTCTCCTATACTGATAGATGTATTTGGAACTCTAAATCAAACACGGTTTGTGCTAGCTTCCTGAAACTTGACACAATAAAGCGGTTTCACGTTCTTTCTCTATGTTCTGTTTCCTCTTGATGTAGCCCTACGCAGTGACTGGGGAGAAACACTTTCATAGAAAGGGGTTGCCAAGCTTCCAAAAATTACGAGTCTCCAGAAATCTCAGCAACAATTTTTTCACCCAAACTGGATGATAATTTCAGGTAATGATCAGTACACTAAGCCCACTTGGTTCCCCAAATTTCGTTCTATGTTGAAGCATTCGTTTCCAGTAACAGTTTGAATTTTGGCGTTTCACTCTGTTTTATCCTATATTGATAGATGTATTTGGAACTCTAAATCAAACACGGTTTGTGCTAGCTTCTTGAAACTTGACACAATAAAGAAGTTTCACGTTCTATCTCTATGTTCTGTTTCCTCTTGATGTAGCCCTAAGCAGTGACGTGGGAGAAACACTTTCATTGAAAGGGGTTGCCAAGCTTCCAAAAATTACGAGTCTCCAGAAAACTCAGCAAATATTTTTTCACCCAAACTGGATGATACTTTCAGGTAATGATCAGTACACTAAGCCCACTTTGTTCCCCAAATTTCGTTCTTCTATGTTGAAGCGTTCGTTTCCAGTAACAGTTTGAATTTTGGCGTTTCACTCTGTTTTCTCCTATAATGATAGATGTATTTGGAACTCTAAATCAAACACGGTTTGTGCTAGCTTCTTGAAACTTGACACAATAAAGCAGTTTCACGTTCTTTCTCTATGTTCTGTTTCCTCTTGATGTAGCCCTAAGCAGTGACTGTGGAGAAACACTTTCATTGAAAGGGGTTGCCAAGCTTCCAAAAATTACGAGTCTCCAGAAATCTCAGCAACTATTTTTTCACCCAAACTGGATGATACTTTCAGGTAATGATCAGTACCCTAAGCCCACTTGGTTCCCCAAATTTCGTTCTTCTATGTTGAAGCGTTCGTTTCCAGTAACAGTTTGAATTTTGGCGTTTCACTCTGTTTTCTCCTATATTGATAGATGTATTTGGAACTCTAAATCAAACTCGGTTTGTGCTAGCTTCTTGAAACTTGACACAATAAAGAAGTTTCACATTCTATCTCTATGTTCTTTTTCCTCTTGATGTAGCCCTACGCAGTGACTGGGGAGAAACACTTTCATAGAAAGGGGTTGCCAAGCTTCCAAAAATTACGAGTCTCCAGAAAACTCAGCAACTATTTTTACTCCCAAACTGGATGACACTTTCAGGTAATGATCAGTACACTAAGCCCACTTGGTTCCCCAAATTTCGTTCTATGTTGAAGCGTTCGTTTCCAGTTACAGTTTGAATTTTGGCGTTTCACTCTGATTTCTCCTATATTGATGGATGTATTTGAACTCTAAATAAAACAGGGTTTGTGCTAGCTTCTTGAAACTCGACACAATAAAGCACTTTCACTTTCTATCTCTATGTCCTCTTTCCTCTTGATAAAACCCTCAGCAGTGAATGGGGTGAAACACTTTCATTGAAAGGGGTTGCCAAGCTTCCAAAAATTACGCGTCTCCAGAAAACTCACCAACTATTTTTTCACCCAAACTGGATGATACTTTCAGGTAATGATCAGTACACTAAGCCCACTAGGTTCCCCAAATTTCGTTGTTCTATGTTGAAGCGTTCGTTTCCAGTAAAAGATTGAATTTTGGCGTTTCACTCTGTTTTCTCCTATACTGATAGATGTATTTGGAACTCTAAATCAAACACGGTTTGTGCTAGCTTCTTGAAACTTGACACAATAAAGCAGTTTCACGTTCTTTCTCTATGTTTCATTTCCTCTTGATGTAGCCCTAAGCAGTGACTGGGGAGAAACACTTTCATTGAAAGGGGTTGCCAAGCTTCCAAAATTACTAGTCTCCAGAAATCTCAGCATCTATTTTTTCACCCAAACTGGATGATACTTTCAGGTAATGCTCAGTATACTAAGAACACTTAATTTCCCAAATTTCGTTCTTCTATGTTGAAGCGTTCGTTTCCAGTAACAGTTTGAATTTTGGCGTTTCACTCTGTTTTCTCCTATACTGATAGATGTATTTGGAACTCTAAATCAAACACGGTTTGTGCTAGCTTCTTGAAACTCAACATAATAAAGCACGTTCACGTTCTATCTCTATGTTCTGTTTCTCCTTGATGTAACCCTCAGCAGTGACTGGGGAGAAACACTTTCATTGAAAGGGGTTGCCAAGCTTCCAAAAATTAGAAGTCTCCAGAATTCTCAGCATTTTTTTTTCACCCAAACTGGATGATACTTTCAGGTAATGATCAGTATACTAAGAACACTTGGTCCCCAAATTCCTTTCTTCTATGTTGAAGCGTTCGTTTCCAGTAACAGTTTGAATTTTGGCTTTTCACTCTGTTTTCTCTTATACTGATAGATGTATTTGGAACTCTAAATCAAACACGGTTTGTGCTAGCTTCTTGAAACTTGACACAATAAAGCAGTTTCAAGTTCTATCTCTATGTTCTGTTTCCTCTTGATGTACCCCTAAGCCGTGACTGGAGAGAAACACTTTCATAGAAAGGGGTTGCCAAACTTCCAAAAATTACGAGTCTCCAGAAATCTCAGCAACTATTTTTTCACCCAAACTGGATGATACTTTCAGGTAATGATCAGTACACTAAGCCCACTTGGTTCCCTAAATTTCGTTCTTCTATGTTGAAGCGTTCGTTTCCAGTAACAGTTTGAATTTTGGCGTTTCACTCTGTTTTCTCCTATACTGATAGATGTATTTGGAACTCTAAATCAAACACGTTTGTGCTAGCTTCTTGAATCTCGACATAATAAAGTACTTTCACGTTCTATCTCTATGTTCTGTTTCTCCTTGATGTAACCTCAGCAGTGACTGGGGAGAAACACTTTCATTGAAAGGGGTTGCCAAGCTTCCAAAAATTACGAGTCTCCAGAAATCTCAGCAACTATTTTTTCACGCAAACTGGATGACACTTTCAGGTAATGATCAGAACACTAAGCCCACTTGGTTCCCCAAATTTCGTTCTTCTATGTTGAAGCGTTCGTTTCCAGTAACAGTTTGAATTTTGGAGTTTCACTCTGTTTTCTCCTATATTGATAGATGTATTTGGAACTCTAAATCAAACACGGTTTGTGCTAGCTTCTTGAAACTTGACACAATAAAGCAGTTTCACGTTCTATCTCTATGTTCTGTTTCCTCTTGATGTAGCCCTAAGCAGTTACTGGGGAGAAACACTTTCATTGAAAGGGGTTGCCAAGCTTAAAAAAATTTCGAGTCTCCAGAAATCACAGCAACTATTTTTTCACCCAAACTGGATGATACTTTCAGGTAATGATCTGTACACTAAGCCCACTTGGTTCCCTAAATTTTGCTCTTCTATGTTGAAGCATTCGTTTCCAGTAACAGTTTGAATTTTGGCGTTTCACTCTGTTTTCTCCTATATTGATAGATGTATTTGGAACTCTAAATTAAACAGGGTTTGTGCTAGCTTCTTGAAACTTAACACTATAAAGCGGTTTCACGTTCTATCTCTATGTTCTGTTTCCTCTTGATGTAGCCCTAAGCAGTGACTGAGGAAAAACACTTTCATTGAAAGGGGTTGCCAAGCTTCCAAAAATTATGAGTCTCCAGAAATCTCAGCAACTATTTTTTCACCCAAACTGGATGATACTTTCAGGTAATGATCAGTACACTAAGCCCACTTGGTTCCCCAAATTTTGTTCTTCTATGTTGAAGCGTTCGTTTCCAGTAACAGTTTGAATTTTGGCGTTTCACTTGTTTTCTCCTATACTGATAGATGTATTTGGAACTCTAAATCAAACACGGTTTGTGCTAGCTTCTTGATACTCGACAGAATAAAGCAGTTTCAGGTTCTATCTCTATGTTCTGTTTCCTCTTGATGTAGCACTCAGCAGTGAATGGGGAGAAACACTTTCATTGAAAGGGGTTGCCAAGCTTCCAAAAATTACGAGTCTCCAGAAATCTCAGCAACTATTGTTTCACCCAAACTGGATGATACTTTCAGGTAATGATCAGTACACTAAGCCCACTTGGTTCCCCAAATTTCGTTCTTCTATGTTGAAGAGTTCGTTTCCAGTAACAGTTTGAATTTTGGAGTTTCACTCTGTTTTCTCCTATATTGATAGATGTTTTTGGAACTCTAAATCAAACACGGTTTCTGCTAGCTTCTTGAAACTTGACACAATAAAGCAGTTTCACGTTCTATCTCTATGTTCTGTTTCCTCTTGATGTAGCCCTAAGCAGTGACTGGGGAGAAACACTTTCATTGAAAGGGGTTGCCAAGCTTCCAAAATTACGAGTCTCCAGAAATCTCAGCAACTATTTTTTCACCCAAACTGGATGACACTTTCAGGTAATGATCAGTACACTAAGCCCACTTGGTTCCCCAAATTTCGTTCTTCTATGTTGAAGCGTTCGTTTCCAGTAAGAGTTTGAATTTTGGAGTTTCACTCTGTTTTCTCCTATACTGATAGATGTATTTGGAACTCTAAAATAAACACGGTTTGTGCTAGCTTCTTGAAACTTGACACAATAAAGCAGTTTCACGTTCTATCTCTATGTTCTGTTTCCTCTTGATGTAGCCCTAAGCAGTGACTGGGGAGAAACACTTTCATTGAAAGGGGTTGCCAAGCTTCCAAAAATTACGAGTCTCCAGAAATCTCAGCAACTATTTTTTCACCCAAAATGGATGATACTTTCAGGTAATGATCAGTACACTAAGCCCACTTGGTTCCCCAAATTTCGTTCTATGTTGAAGCGTTCGTTTCCAGTAACAGTTTGAATTTTGGCGTTTCACTCTGTTTTCTCCTATACTGATAGATGTATTTGGAACTCTAAATCAAACAGGGTTTGTGCTAGCTTCTTGAAACTTGACACAATAAAGCGGTTTCACGTTCTATCTCTATGTTCTGTTTCCTCTTGATGTAGCCCTAAGCAGTGACTGGGGAGAAACACTTTCATTGAAAGGGGTTGCCAAGCTTCCAAAAATTACGAGTCTCCAGAAATCCCAGCAACTATTTTTTCACCCAAACTGGATGATACTTTCAGGTAATGATCATTATATTAAGCCCACTTGGTTCCCCAAATTTCGTTCTTCTATGTTGAAGCGTTCGTTTCCAGTAACAGTTTCAATTTTGGCGTTTCACTCTGTTTTCTCCTATACTGATAGATGTATTTGGAACTCTAAATCAAACACGGTTTGTGCTAGCTTCTTGAAACTTGACACAATAAAGCAGTTTCACGTTCTATCTCTATGTTCTGTTTCCTCTTGATGTAGCCCTAAGCAGTGACTGGGGAGAAATACTTTCATTGAAAGGGGTTGCCAAGCTTCCAAAAATTACGAGTCTCCAGAAATCTCAGCAACTATTTTTTCACACAAACTGGATGATACTTTCAGGTAATGATCAGTACACTAAGCCCACTTGGTTCCCCAAAGTTCGTTCTTCTATGTTGAAGCATTCATATCCAGTAACAGTTTGAATTTTGGCGTTTCACTCTGTTTTCTCCTATACTGATAGATGTATTTGGAACTCTAAATCAAACACGGTTTGTGCTTGCTTCTTGAAACTTGACACAATAAAGCAGTTTCACATTCTTTCTCTATGTTCTGTTTCCTCTTGATGTAGCCCTAAGCAGTGACTGGGGAGAAACACTTTCCTTGAAAGGGGTTGCCAAGCTTCCAAAAATTACGAGTCTCCAGAAATCTCAGCAACTATTTTTTCACCCAAACTGGATGACACTTTCAGGTAATGATCAATACACTAAGCCCACTTGGTTCCCCAAATTTCGTTCTTCTATGTTGAAGCGTTCGTTTCCAGTAACAGTTTGAATTTTGGCGTTTTACTCTATTTTCTCCTATACTGATAGATGTATTTGGAACTCTAAATCAAACACGGTTTGTGCTAGCTTCTTGAAACTTGACACAGTAAAGCAGTTTCACGTTCTATCTCTATGTTCTGTTTCCTCTTGATGTAGCCCTAAGCATTGACTGGGGAAAAACACTTTCCTTGAAAGGGGTTGCCAAGCTTCCAAAAATTACAAGTCTCCAGAAATCTCAGCAACTATTTTTTCACCCAAACTGGATGACACCTTCAGGTAATGATCAGTACAATAAGCCCACTTGGTTCCCCAAATTTCGTTCTTCTATGTTGAAGCGTTCGTTTCCAGTAACAGTTTGAATTTTGGCGTTTCACTCTGTTTTCTCCTATACTGATAGATGTATTTGGATCTCTGAATCAAACACGGTTTGTGCTAGCTTCTTGAAACTTAACACAATAAAGCAGTTTCACGTTCTATCTCTATGTTCTGTTTCCTCTTGATGTAGCCCTAAGCAGTGACTGGGAAGAAACACTTTAATAGAAAGGGGTTGCCAGACTTCCAAAAATTACGTGTGTCCAGAAATCGCAGCAACTATTTTTTCACCCAAACTGGATGATACTTTCAGGTAATGATCAGTACACTAAGCCCACTTGGATCCCCAAATTTTGTTCTTCTATGTTGAAGCGTTCGTTTCCAATAAGAGTTTGAATTTTGGCGTTTCACTCTGTTTTCTCCTATATTGATAGATGTATTTGGAACTCTAAATTAAACAGGGTTTGTGCTAGCTTCTTGAAACTTAACACTATAAAGCAGTTTCACGTTCTATCTTTATGTTCTGTTTCCTCTTGATGTAGCCCTAAGCAGTGACTGGGGAGAACCACTTTCACAGAAAGGGGTTGCCAAGCTTCCAAAAATTACGAGTCTCCAGAAATCTCAGCAACTATTTTTTCAACCAAACTGGATGATACTTTCAGGTAAGGATCAGAACACTAAGCCCACTTGGTTACCCAAATTTCGTTCTTCTATGTTGAAGCGTTCGTTTCCAGTAACAGTTTGAATTTTGGCGTTTCACTCTGTTTTCTCCTATACTGATAGATGTATTTGGAACTCTAAATCAAACACGGTTTGTGCTAGCTTCCTGAAACTTGACACAATAAAGCAGTTTCACGTTCCTTCTCTATGTTCTGTTTCCTCTTGATGTAGCCATAAGCAGTGACTTGGGAGAAACACTTTCAATGAAAGGGGTTGCCAAGCTTCCAAAAATTACGAGTCTCCAGAAATTTCAGCAACTATTTTTTCACCCAAACTGGATGACAATTTCAGGTAATTATCAGTACACTAAGCCCACTTGGTTCCCCAAATTTTGTTCTTCTATGTTGAAGCGTTCGTTTCCAGTAACAGTTTGAATTTTGGCATTTCACTCTGTTTTCTCCTATATTGATAGATGTATTTGGAACTCTAAATCAAACACGGTTTGTGCTAGCTTCTTGAAACTTGACACAATAAAGCGGTTTCACATTCTTTCTCTATGTTCTGTTTCCTCTTGATGTAGCCCTCAGCAGTGACTGGGGAGAAACACTTTCATTGAAAGGATTTGCCAAGCTTCCAAAAATTATGAATCTCCAGAAATCTTAGCAACTTTTTTCACCCAAACTGGATGATACTTTCAGGTAATGATCAGTATACTAAGAACACTTGGTTTCCCAAATTTCGTTCTTCTATGTTGAAGCGTTCGTTTCCAGTAACAGTTTGAATTTTGGCGTTTCACTCTGTTTTCTCCTATATTGATAGATGTATTTGGAACTCTAAATCAAACATGGTTTGTGCTAGCTTCTTGAAACTTGAAACAATAAAGCAGTTTCACGTTCTATCTCTATGTTCTGTTTCCTCTTGATGTAGCCCTAAGCAGTGACTGGGGAGAAACACTTTCATAGAAAAGGGTTGCCAAGCTTCCAAATATTACGAGTCTCCAGAAATCTCAGCAACTATTTTTTCACCCAAACTGGATGATACTGTCAGGTAATGATCAGTACACTAAGCCCACTTGGTTACCCAAATTTCCTTCTTCTATGTTGAAGCGTTCGTTTCCAGTAACAGTTTGAATTTTGGCGTTTCACTCTGTTTTCTCCTATATTGATAGATGTATTTGGAACTCTAAATCAAACATGGTTTGTGCTCGCTTCTTGAAACTTGACACAATAAATCAGTTTCACGTTCTATCTCTATGTTCTGTTTCCTCTTGATGTAGTCCTAAGCAGTGACTGGGGAGAATAACTTTCATTGAAAGTTGTTGCCAAACTTCCAAAAATTACGAGTCTCCAGAAATCTCAGCAACTATTTTTTCACCCAAACTGGATGATACTTTCACGTAATGATCAGTACACGAAGCCCACTTGGTTCCCCAAATTTCGTTCTTCTATGTTGAAGCGTTCGTTTCCAGTAACAGTTTGAATTTTGGCGTTTCACTCTGTTTTCTCCTATACTGATAGATGTATTTGGAACTCTAAATCAAACACGGTTTGTGCTAGCTTCCTGAAACTTGACACAATAAAGCAGTTTCACGTTCTTTCTCTATGTTCTGTTTTCTCTTGATGTAGCCCTAAGCAGTGACTGGGGAGAAACACTTTCATTGAAAGGGGTTGCCAAGCTTCCAAAAATTACGAGTCTCCAGAAATCTCAGCAACTATTTTTTCACCCAAACTGGATGACACTTTCAGGTAATGATCAGTACACTAAGCCCACTTGGTTCCCCAAATTTCGTTCTTCTATGTTGAAGCGTTCGTTTCCAGTAACAGTTTGAATTTTGGCGTTTCACTCTGTTTTCTCCTATACTGATCCATGTATTTGGAACTCTAAATCAAACACGGTTTGTGCTAGCTTCTTGAAACTCGACATAATAAAGCACTTTCACGTTCTATCTCTATGTCCTGTTTCCTCTTGATAAAAACCTAAGCAGTGAATGGGGAGAAACACTTTCATTGAAAGGGGTTGCCAAGCTTCTAAAAATTACGAGTCTCCAGAAATCTCAGCCACTATTTTTTCACCCAAACTCGATGATACTTTCAGGTAATGATCAGTACACTAAGCCCACTTGGTTACCCAAATTTCGTTCTTCTATGTTGAAGCGTTCGTTTACAGTAACAGTTTGAATTTTGGCGTTTCACTCTATTTTCTCCTATACTGATAGATGTATTTGGAACTCTAAATCAAACACGGTTTGTGCTAGCTTCTTGAAACTTGACACAATAAAGCGGTTTCACATGCTATCTCTATGTTCTGTTTCCTCTTGATGTACCCCTAAGCAGTGACTGGGGAGAAACATTTTCATTGAAAGTGGTTGCAAAACTTCCAAAAAATACGAGTCTCCAGAAATCTCAGCAACTATTTTTTCACCCAAACTGGATGACACATTCATGTAGTGATCAGTACACGAAGCCCACTTGGTTCCCCAAATTTCGTTCTTCTATGTTGAAGCGTTCGTTTCCAGTAACAGTTTGAATTTTGGCGTTTCACTCTGTTTTCTCCTATACTGATAGATGTATTTGGAACCCTAAATCAAACATGGTTTGTGCTAGCTTCCTGAAACTTGACACAATAAAGCAATTTCACGTTCTTTCTCTATGTTCTGTTTCCTCTTGATGTAGCCCTAAGCAGTGACTGGGGAAAAACACTTTCATTGAAAGGGGTTGCCAAGCTTCCAAAAATTACGAGTCTCCAGAAATCTCAGCAACTATTTTTTCACCCAAACTGGATGACACTTTCAGGTAATGATCAATACACTAAGCCCACTTGGTTCCCCAAATTTCGTTCTTCTATGTTGAAGCGTTCGTTTCCAGTAACAGTTTGAATTCTGGCGTTTCACTGTGTTTTCTCCTATACTGATAGATGTATTTGGAACTCTAAATCAAACACGGTTTGTGCTAGCTTCCTGAAACTTGACACAATAAAGCGGTTTCACGTTCTTTCTCTATGTTCTGTTTCCTCTTGATGTAGCTCTCAGCAGTGACTGGGGAGAAACACTTTCATAGAAAGGGGTTGCCAAGCTTCCAAAAATTACGAGTCTCCAGAAATCTCAGCAACAATTTTTTCACCCAAACTGGATGATAATTTCAGGTAATGATCAGTACACTAAGCCCACTTGGTTCCCCAAATTTCGTTCTATGTTGAAGCATTCGTTTCCAGTAACAGTTTGAATTTTGGCGTTTCACTCTGTTTTATCCTATATTGATAGATGTATTTGGAACTCTAAATAAAACACGGTTTGTGCTAGCTTCTTGAAACTTGACACAATAAAGAAGTTTCACGTTCTCTCTCTATGTTCTGTTTCCTCTTGATGTAGCCCTAAGCAGTGACGTGGGAGAAACACTTTCATTGAAAGGGGTTGCCAAACGTCCAAAAATTACGAGTCTCCAGAAAACTCAGCAAATATTTTTTCACCCAAACTGGATGATACTTTCAGGTAATGATCAGTACACTAAGCCCACTTTGTTCCCCAAATTTCGTTCTTCTATGTTGAAGCGTTCGTTTCCAGTAACAGTTTGAATTTTGGCGTTTCACTCTGTTTTCTCCTATAATGATAGATGTATTTGGAACTCTAAATCAAACACGGTTTGTGCTAGCTTCTTGAAACTTGACACAATAAAGCAGTTTCACGTTCTTTCTCTATGTTCTGTTTCCTCTTGATGTAGCCCTAAGCAGTGACTGTGGAGAAACACTTTCATTGAAAGGGGTTGCCAAGCTTCCAAAAATTACGAGTCTCCCGAAATCTCAGCAACTATTTTTTCACCCAAACTGGATGATACTTTCAGGTAATGATCAGTACACTAAGCCCACTTGCTTCCCCAAATTTCGTTCTTCTATGTTGAAGCGTTTGTTTCCAGTAACAGTTTGAATTTTGGCTTTTCACTCTGTTTTCTCCTATACTGATAGATGTATTTGGAACTCTAAATCAAACACGGTTTGTGCTAGCTTCTTGAAACTCGACACAATAAAGCAGTTTCACGTTCTATCTCTATGTTCTGTTTCCTCTTGATGTAGCCCTAAGCAGTGACTGGGGAGAAACACTTTCATAGAAAGGGGTTGCCAAGCTTCCAAAAATTACGAGTCTCCAGAAATCTCAGCAACTATTTTTTCACCCAAACTGGATGATACTTTCAGGTAATGATAAGTACACTAAGCCCACTTGGTTCCCCAAATTTCGTTCTATGTTGAAGCATTCGTTTACAGTAACAGTTTGAATTTTGCGTTTCACTCTGTTTTATCCTATATTGATAGATGTATTTGGAACTCTAAATCAAACACGGTTTGTGCTAGCTTCTTGAAACTTGACACAATAAAGAAGTTTCATGTTCTATCTCTATGTTCTGTTTCCTCTTGATGTAACACTCAGCAGCGAATGGGGAGAAACACTTTCATTGAAAGGGGTTGCCAAGCTTCCAAAAATTACGAGTCTCCAGAAATCTCAGCAACTATTTTTTCACCCAAACTGGATGATACTTTCAGGTAATGATCAGTACCCTAAGCCCACTTGGTTCCCCAAATTTCGTTCTTCTATGTTGAAGCGTTCGTTTCCAGTAACAGTTTGAATTTTGGCGTTTCACTCTGTTTTCTCCTATATTGATAGATGTATTTGGAACTCTAAATCAAACTCGGTTTGTGCTAGCTTCTTGAAACTTGACACAATAAAGAAGTTTCACATTCTATCTCTATGTTCTTTTTCCTCTTGATGTAGCCCTACGCAGTGACTGGGGAGAAACACTTTCATAGAAAGGGGTTGCCAAGCTTCCAAAAATTACGAGTCTCCAGAAAACTCAGCAACTATTTTTACTCCCAAACTGGATGACACTTTCAGGTAATGATCAGTACACTAAGCCCACTTGGTTCCCCAAATTTCGTTCTATGTTGAAGCGTTCGTTTCCAGTTACAGTTTGAATTTTGGCGTTTCACTCTGATTTCTCCTATATTGATGGATGTATTTGAACTCTAAATAAAACACGGTTTGTGCTAGCTTCTTGAAACTCGACACAATAAAGCACTTTCACTTTCTATCTCTATGTCCTCTTTCCTCTTGATAAAACCCTCAGCAGTGAATGGGGAGAAACACTTTCATTGAAAGGGGTTGCCAAGCTTCCAAAAATTACGCGTCTCCAGAAAATTCAGCAACTATTTTTTCACCCAAACTGGATGATACTTTCAGGTAATGATCAGTACACTAAGCCCACTAGGTTCCCCAAATTTCGTTGTTCTATGTTGAAGCGTTCGTTTCCAGTAAAAGATTGAATTTTGGCGTTTCACTCTGTTTTCTCCTATACTGATAGATGTATTTGGAACTCTAAATCAAACACGGTTTGTGCTAGCTTCTTGAAACTTGACACAATAAAGCAGTTTCACGTTCTTTCTCTATGTTTCATTTCCTCTTGATGTAGCCCTAAGCAGTGACTGGGGAGAAACACTTTCATTGAAAGGGGTTGCCAAGCTTCCAAAATTACTAGTCTCCAGAAATCTCAGCATCTATTTTTTCACCCAAACTGGATGATACTTTCAGGTAATGATCAGTATACTAAGAACACTTAATTTCCCAAATTTCGTTCTTCTATGTTGAAGCGTTCGTTTCCAGTAACAGTTTGAATTTTGGCGTTTCACTCTGTTTTCTCCTATACTGATAGATGTATTTGGAACTCTAAATCAAACACGGTTTGTGCTAGCTTCTTGAAACTCAACATAATAAAGCACGTTCACGTTCTATCTCTATGTTCTGTTTCTACTTGATGTAACCCTCAGCAGTGACTGGGGAGAAACACTTTCGTTGAAAGGGGTTGCCAAGCTTCCAAAAATTAGAAGTCTCCAGAAATCTCAGCATTTTTTTTTCACCCAAACTGGATGATACTTTCAGGTAATGATCAGTATACTAAGAACACTTGGTCCCCAAATTCCTTTCTTCTATGTTGAAGCGTTCGTTTCCAGTAACAGTTTGAATTTTGGCTTTTCACTCTGTTTTCTCCTATACTGATAGATGTATTTGGAACTCTAAATCAAACACGGTTTGTGCTAGCTTCTTGAAACTTGACACAATAAAGCAGTTTCAAGTTCTATCTCTATGTTCTGTTTCCTCTTGATGTACCCCTAAGCCGTGACTGGAGAGAAACACTTTCAAAGAAAGGGGTTGCCAAACTTCCAAAAATTACGAGTCTCCAGAAATCTCAGCAACTATTTTTTCACCCAAACTGGATGATACTTTCAGGTAATGATCAGTACACTAAGCCCACTTGGTTCCCTAAATTTCGTTCTTCTATGTTGAAGCGTTCGTTTCCAGTAACAGTTTGAATTTTGGCGTTTCACTCTGTTTTCTTTTATATTGATAGATGTATTTGGAACTCTAAATCAAAAACGGTTTGTGCTAGCTTCTTGAAACTTGACACAATAAAGCAGTTTCACGTTCTATCTCTATGTTCTGTTTCCTCTTGATGTAGCCCTATGCAGTGACTGGGGAGAAACACTTTCATAGAAAAGGGTTGCCAAGCTTCCAAAAATTACGAGTCTCCAGAAATCTCAGCAACTATATTTTCACCCAAACTGGATGATACTTTCAGGTAATGATCAGTATACTAAGAACACTTGGTTCCCCAAATTTTGTTCTTCTAGGTTGAAGCGTTCATTTCCAATAACAGTTTGAATTTTGGCGTTTCACTCTGTTTTCTCCTATACTGATAGATGTATTTGGAACTCTAAATCAAACATGGTTTGTGCTAGCTTCTTGAAACTTGACACAATAAAGCAGTTTCACGTTCTATCTCTATGTTCTGTTTCCTCGTGATGTAGCCCTACGCAGTGACTGGGGAGAAACACTTTCATAGAAAGGGGTTGCCAAGCTTCCAAAAATTACGAGTCTCCAGAAATCTCAGCAACTATTTTTTCACCCAAACTAGATGATACTTTCAGGTAATGATCAGTACACTAAGCCCACTTGGTTCCCCAAATTTCGTTCTTCTATGTTGAAGCGTTCGTTTCCAGTAACAGTTTGATTTTGGCGTTTTACACTGTTTTCTCCTATATTGATAGATGTATTTGGAACTCTAAATCAAACAAGGTTTGTGCTAGCTTCTTGAAACTTGACACAATAAAGCAGTTTCACGTTCTATCTCTATGTTCTGTTTCCTCTTGATGTAGCCCTAAGCAGTGACTGGGGAGAAACACTTTCATAGAAAGGGGTTGCCAAGCTTCCAAAAATTACGAGTCTCCAGAAATCTCAGCAACTATTTTTTCACCCAAACTGGATGATACCTTCAGGTAATGATCAGTACACTAAGCCCACTTGGTTTCCCAAATTTCGTTCTATGTTGAAGCGTTCGTATCCAGTAACAGTTTGAATTTTGGTGTTTCACTCTGTTTTCTCCTATATTTATAGATGTATTTGGAACTCTAAATCAAACACGATTTGTGCTAGCTTCTTGAAACTTGACACAATAAAGCGGTTTCACGTTCTATCTCTATGTTCTGTTTCCTCTTGATGTAGCCCTAAGCAGTGACTGGGGAGAAACACTTTCATAGAGAGGGGTTGCCAAGCTTCCAAAAATTACGAGTCTCCAGAAATCTCAGCAACTATTTTTTCACCCAAACTGGATGATACCTTCAGGTAATGATCAGTACACTAAGCCCACTTGGTTTCCCAAATTTCGTTCTATGTTGAAGCGTTCGTTTCCAGTAACAGTTTGAATTTTGGTGTTTCACTCTGTTTTCTCCTATATTGATAGATGTATTTGGAACTCTAAATCAAACACGGTTTGTGCTAGCTTCCTGAAACTCGACATAATAAAGCACTTTCACGTTCTATCTCTATGTTCTGTTTCTCCTTGATGTAACCCTCAGCAGTGACTGGGGAGAAACACTTTCATTGAAAGGGGTTGCCAAGCTTCCAAAAATTAGAAGTCTCCAGAAATCTCAGCAACTATTTTTTCACCCAAACTGGATGATACTTTCAGGTAATGATCAGCATACTAAGAACACTTGGTCCCCAAATTTCTTTCTTCTATGTTGAAGCGTTCGTTTCCAGTAACAGTTTGAATTTTGGCGTTTCACTCTGTTTTCTCCTATACTGATAGATGTATTTGGAACTCTAAATCAAACACGGTTTGTGCTAGCTTCCTGAAACTTGACAGAATAAAGCAGTTTCACGTTCTTTCTCTATGTTCTGTTTCCTCTTGATGTAGCCCTAAGCAGTGATGGGGAGAAACACTTTCATTGAAAGGGGTTGCCAAGCTTCCAAAAATTACGAGTCTCCAGAAATCTCAGCAACTATTTTTTCACCCAAACTGGATGACAATTTCAGGTAATGATCAGTACACTAAGCCCACTTGGTTCCCCAAATTTCGTTCTTCTATGTTGAAGCGTTCGTTTCAAGTAACAGTTTGAATTTTGGCGTTTTACTCTGTTTTCTCCTATACTGATCGATGTATTTGGAACTCTAAATCAAACACGGTTTGTGCTTGCTTCTTGAAACTCGACATAATAAAGTACTTTCATGTTCTATCTTTATGTTCTGTTTCTCCTTGATGTAACCCTCAGCAGTGACTGGGGAGAAACACTTTCATTGAAAGGGGTTGCCAAGCTTCCAACAATTACGAGTCTCCAGAAATCTCAGCAACTATTTTTTCACCCAAACTGGATGATACTTTCAGGTAATGATCAGTACACTAAGCCCACTAGGTTCCCCAAATTTCGTTGTTCTATGTTGAAGCGTTCGTTTCCAGTAACAGTTTGAATTTTGGCGTTTCACTCTGTTTTCTCCTATACTGATAGATGTATTTGGAACTCTAAATCAAACACGGTTTGTGCTAGCTTCTTGAAACTTGACACAATAAAGCAGTTTCACGTTGTTTCTCTATGTTTCGTTTCCTCTTGATGTAGCCCTAAGCAGTGACTGGGGAGAAACACTTTCATTGAAAGGGGTTGCCAAGCTTCCAAATATTACGAGTCTCCAGAAATCTCAGCAACTATTTTTTCACCCAAACTGGATGATACTTTCAGGTAATGATCAGTATACTAAGAACACTTGTTTTCCCAAATTTCGTTCTTCTATGTTGAAGCGTTCGTTTCCAGTAACAGTTTGAATTTTGGTGTTTCACTCTGTTTTCTCCTATATTGATAGATGTATTTGGAACTCTAAATCAAACACGGTTTGTGCTAGCTTCTTGAAACTTGACACAATAAAGCAGTTTCACGTTCTATCTCTATGTTCTGTTTCCTCTTGATGTAGCCCTACACAGTGACTGGGGAGAAACACTTTCATAGAAAGGGGTTGCCAAGCTTCCAAAAATTAGAAGTCTCCAGAAATCTCAGCAACTATTTTTTCACCCAAACTGGATGATACTTTCAGGCAATGATCAATATACTAAGAACACTTGGTCCCCAAATTTCTTTCTTCTATGTTGAAGCGTTCGTTTCCAGTAACAGTTTGAATTTTGGCGTTTCACTCTGTTTTCTCCTATATTGATAGTTGTATTTGGAACTCTAAATCAAACACGGTTTGTGCTAGCTTCTTGAAACTTGACACAATAAAGCAGTTTCCCGTTCTATCTCTATGTTCTTTCTGTTTCCTCTTGATGTAGCCCTAAGCAGTGACTGTGGAGAATAACTTTCATTGAAAGTTGTTGCCAAACTTCCAAAAATTACGAGTCTCCAGAAATCTCAGCAACTATTTTTTCACCCAAACTGGATGATACTTTCATGTAATGATCAGTACACGAAGCCCACTTGGTACCCAAATTTCGTTCTTCTATGTTGAAGCGTTCGTTTCCAGTAACAGTTTGAATTTTGGCGTTTCACTCTGTTTTCTCCTATACTGATAGATGTATTTGGAACTCTAAATCAAACACGGTTTGTGCTAGCTTCCTGAAACTTGACACAATAAAGCAGTTTCACGTTCTTTCTCTATGTTCTGTTTCCTCTTGATGTAGCCCTAAGCAGTGATGGGGAGAAACACTTTCATTGAAAGGGGTTGCCAAGCTTCCAAAAATTACGAGTCTCCAGAAATCTCAGCAACTATTTTTTCACCCAAACTGGATGACAATTTCAGGTAATGATCAGTACACTAAGCCCACTTGGTTCCCCAAATTTCGTTCTTCTATGTTGAAGCGTTCGTTTCCAGTAACAGTTTGAATTTTGGCATTTCACTCTGTTTTCTCCTATACTGATAGATGTATTTGGAACTCTAAATCAAACACGGTTTGTGCTAGCTTCCTGAAACTTGACACAATAAAGCAGTTTCACGTTCTTTCTCTATGTTCTGTTTCCTCTTGATGTAGCCCTAAGCAGTGACTGGGGAGAAACACTTTCATTGAAAGGGGTTGCCAAACTTCCAAAAATTACGAGTCTCCAGAAATCTCAGCAACTATTTTTTCACCCAAACTGGATGACACTTTCAGGTAATGATCAGTACACTAAGCCCACTTGGTTCCCCAAATTTCGTTCTTCTATGTTGAAGCGTTCGTTTCAAGTAACAGTTTGAATTTTGGCGTTTTACTCTGTTTTCTCCTATACTGATCGATGTATTTGGAACTCTAAATCAAACACGGTTTGTGCTAGCTTCTTGAAACTCGACATACTAAAGTACTTTCACGTTCTATCTCTATGTTCTGTTTCTCCTTGATGTAACCCTCAGCAGTGACTGGGGAGAAACACTTTCATTGAAAGGGGTTGCCAAGCTTCCAAAAATTACGAGTCTCCAGAAATCTCAGCAACTATTTTTTCACCCAAACTGGATGATACTTTCAGGTAATGATCAGTACACTAACCCCACTTGGTTCCCCAAATTTCGTTCTATGTTGAAGCGTTCGTTTTCAGTAACAGTTTGAATTTTGGCGTTTCACTCTGTTTTCTCCTATACTGATAGATGTATTTGGAACTCTAAATCAAACATGGTTTGTGCTAGCTTCTTGAAACTTGACACAATAAAGCGGTTTCATGTTCTATCTCTATGTTCTGTTTCCTCTTGATGTATCCCTAAGCAGTGACTTGGGAGAAACACTTTCATTGAAAGGGGTTGCCAAGCTTCCAAAAATTACGAGTCTCCAGAAAACTCAGCACCTATTTTTTCACCCAAACTGGATGATACTTTCAGGTAATGATCAGTACACTAAGCCCACTAGGTTCCCCAAATTTCGTTGTTCTATGTTGAAGCGTTCGTTTCCAGTAACAGTTTGAATTTTGGCGTTTCACTCTGTTTTCTCCTATACTGATAGATGTATTTGGAACTCTAAATCAAACACGGTTTGTGCTAGCTTCTTGAAACTTGACACAATAAAGCAGTTTCACGTTGTTTCTCTATGTTTCGTTTCCGCTTGATGTAGCCCTAAGCAGTGACTGGGGAGAAACACTTTCATTAAAAGGGGTTGCCAATCTTCCAAATATTACGAGTCTCCAGAAATCTCAGCAACTATTTTTTCACCCAAACTGGATGATACTTTCAGGTAATGATCAGTATACTAAGAACACTTGGTTTCCCAAATTTCGTTCTTCTATGTTGAAGCGTTCGTTTCCAGTAACAGTTTGAATTTTGGTGTTTCACTCTGTTTTCTCCTATATTGATAGATGTATTTGGAACTCTAAATCAAACACGGTTTGTGCTAGCTTCTTGAAACTTGACACAATAAAGCAGTTTCACGTTCTATCTCTATGTTCTGTTTCCTCTTGATGTAGCCCTAAGCAGTGACTGGGGAGAAACACTTTCATTGAAAGGGGTGGCCAAACTTCCAAAATTACGAGTCTCCAGAAATCTCAGCAATTATTTTTTCACCCAAACTGGATGATACTTTCAGGTAATGATCAGTACACTAAGCCCACTTGGTTCCCCAAATTTCGTTCTTCTATGTTGAAGCGTTCGTTTCCAGTAACAGTTTGAATTTTGGCGTTTTACTCTGTTTTCTCCTATATTGATAGATGTATTTGGAACTCTAAATCAAACACGGTTTGTGCTAGCTTCTTGAAACTTGACACAATAAAGCAGTTTCACGTTCTATCTCTATGTTCTCTTTCCTCTTGATGTAGCCCTACGCAGTGACTGGGGAGAAACACTTTCATTGAAAGGGGTTGCCAAACTTCCAAAAATTACGAGTCTCCAGAAATCTCAGCAACTATTTTTTCACCCAAACTGGATGATACTTTCAGGTAATGATCAGTACACTAAGCCCACGTGGTTCCCCAAATTTCGTTCTTCTATATTGAAGCGTTCGTTTCCAGTAACAGTTTGAATTTTGGGGTTTCACTCTGTTTTCTCCTATACTGATAGATGTATTTGGAACTCTAAATCAAACACGGTTTGTGCTAGCTTCTTGAAACTCGACATAATAAAGCACTTTCACATTCTATCTATATGTTGTGTTTCTCCTTGATGTAACCCTCAGCAGTGACTGGGGAGAAACACTTTCATAGAAAGTGGTTGCCAAGCTTCCAAAAATTACGAGTCTCCAGAAATCTCAGCAACTATTTTTTCACCCAAACTGGATGATAGTTTCAGGTAATGATCAGTACACTAAGCCCACTTGGTTCCCCAAATTTCGTTCTATGTTGAAGCGTTCGTTTCCAGTAACAGTTTGAATTTTGGCGTTTCACTCTGTTTTCTCCTATACTGATAGATGTATTTGGAACTCTAAATCAAACACGGTTTGTGCTAGCTTCTTGAAACTTGACACAATAAAGCAGTTTCACGTTCTATCTCTATGTTCTCTTTCCTCTTGATGTAGCCCTAAGCAGAGACTGGGGAGAAACACTTTCATTGAAAGGGGTTGCCAAACTTCCAAAAATTACGAGTCTCCAGAAATCTCAGCAACTATTTTTTCACCCAAACTGGATGATACTTTCAGGTAATGATCAGTACACTAAGCCCACTAGGTTCCCCAAATTTCGTTGTTCTATGTTGAAGCGTTCGTTTCCAGTAACAGTTTGAATTTTGGCGTTTCACTCTGTTTTCTCCTATACTGATAGATGTATTTGGAACTCTAAATCAAACACGGTTTGTGCTAGCTTCTTGAAACTTGACACAATAAAGCAGTTTCACGTTGTTTCTCTATGTTTCGTTTCCTCTTGATGCAGCCCTAAGCAGTGACTGGGGAGAAACACTTTCATTGAAAGGGGTTGCCAAGCTTCCAAATATTACGAGTCTCCAGAAATCTCAGCAACTATTTTTTCACCCAAACTGGATGATACTTTCAGGTAATGATCAGTATACTAAGAACGCTTGTTTTCCCAAATTTCGTTCTTCTATGTTGAAGCGTTCGTTTCCAGTAACAGTTTGAATTTTGGTGTTTCACTCTGTTTTCTCCTATATTGATAGATGTATTTGGAACTCTAAATCAAACACGGTTTGTGCTAGCTTCTTGAAACTTGACACAATAAAGCAGTTTCACGTTCTATCTCTATGTTCTGTTTCCTCTTGATGTAGCCCTACGCAGTGACTGGGGAGAAACACTTTCATAGAAAGGGGTTGCCAAGCTTCCAAAAATTAGAAGTCTCCAGAAATCTCAGCAACTATTTTTTCACCCAAACTGGATGATACTTTCAGGTAATGATCAGTATACTAAGAACACTTGGTCCCCAAATTCCGTTCTTCTATGTTGAAGCGTTCGTTTCCAGTAACAGTTTGAATTTTGGCGTTTCACTCTGTTTTCTCCTATATTGATAGATGTATTTGGAACTCTAAATCAAACACGGTTTGTGCTAGCTTCTTGAAACTTGACACAATAAAACAGTTTCACGTTCTATCTCTCTGTTCTGTTTCCTATTGATGTAGCACTACGCAGTGACTGGGGAGAAACACTTTCATAGAAAGGGGTTGCCAAGCTTCCAAAAATTACGAGTCTCCAGAAATCTCAGCAACTATTTTTTCACCCAAACTAGATGATACTTTCAGGTAATGATCAGTACACTAAGCCCACTTGGTTCCCCAAATTTCGTTCTTCTATGTTGAAGCGTTCGTTTCCAGTAACAGTTTGAATTTTGGCGTTTTACTCTGTTTTCTCCTATATTGATAGATGTATTTGGAACTCTAAATCAAACACGGTTTGTGCTAGCTTCTTGAAACTTGACACAATAAAGAAGTTTCACGTTCTATCTCTATGTTCTCTTTCCTCTTGATGTAGCCCTAAGCAGTTACTGGGGAGAAACACTTTCATTGAAAGGGGTTGCCAAACTTCCAAAAATTACGAGTCTCCAGAAATCTCAGCAACTATTTTTTCACCCAAACTGGATGATACTTTCAGGTAATGATCAGTACACTAAGCCCACTTGGTTCCCCAAATTTCGTTCTATGTTGAAGCGTTCGTTTTCAGTAACAGTTTGAATTTTGGCGTTTCACTCTGTTTTCTCCTATACTGATAGATGTAGTTGGAACTCTAAATCAAACATGGTTTGTGCTAGCTTCCTGAAACTTGACACAATAAAGCAATTTCACGTTCTTTCTCTATGTTCTGTTTCCTCTTGATGTAGCCCTAAGCAGTGACTGGGGAAAAACACTTTCATTGAAAGGGGTTGCCAAGCTTCCAAAAATTACGAGTCTCCAGAAATCTCAGCAACTATTTTTTCACCCAAACTGGATGACACTTTCAGGTAATGATCAATACACTAAGCCCACTTGGTTCCCCAAATTTCGTTCTTCTATGTTGAAGCGTTCGTTTCCAGTAACAGTTTGAATTCTGGCGTTTCACTGTGTTTTCTCCTATACTGATAGATGTATTTGGAACTCTAAATCAAACACGGTTGTGCTAGCTTCCTGAAACTTGACACAATAAAGCGGTTTCACGTTCTTTCTCTATGTTCTGTTTCCTCTTGATGTAGCTCTCAGCAGTGACTGGGGAGAAACACTTTCATAGAAAGGGGTTGCCAAGCTTCCAAAAATTACGAGTCTCCAGAAATCTCAGCAACAATTTTTTCACCCAAACTGGATGATAATTTCAGGTAATGATCAGTACACTAAGCCCACTTGGTTCCCCAAATTTCGTTCTATGTTGAAGCATTCGTTTCCAGTAACAGTTTGAATTTTGGCGTTTCACTCTGTTTTATCCTATATTGATAGATGTATTTGGAACTCTAAATCAAACACGGTTTGTGCTAGCTTCTTGAAACTTGACACAATAAAACAGTTTCACGTTCTATCTCTCTGTTCTGTTTCCTATTGATGTAGCACTACGCAGTGACTGGGGAGAAACACTTTCATAGAAAGGGGTTGCCAAGCTTCCAAAAATTACGAGTCTCCAGAAATCTCAGCAACTATTTTTTCACCCAAACTAGATGATACTTTCAGGTAATGATCAGTACACTAAGCCCACTTGGTTCCCCAAATTTCGTTCTTCTATGTTGAAGCGTTCGTTTCCAGTAACAGTTTGAATTTTGGCGTTTTACTCTGTTTTCTCCTATATTGATAGATGTATTTGGAACTCTAAATCAAACACGGTTTGTGCTAGCTTCTTGAAACTTGACACAATAAAGAAGTTTCACGTTCTATCTCTATGTTCTCTTTCCTCTTGATGTAGCCCTAAGCAGTTACTGGGGAGAAACACTTTCATTGAAAGGGGTTGCCAAACTTCCAAAAATTACGAGTCTCCAGAAATCTCAGCAACTATTTTTTCACCCAAACTGGATGATACTTTCAGGTAATGATCAGTACACTAAGCCCACTTGGTTCCCCAAATTTCGTTCTATGTTGAAGCGTTCGTTTTCAGTAACAGTTTGAATTTTGGCGTTTCACTCTGTTTTCTCCTATACTGATAGATGTAGTTGGAACTCTAAATCAAACATGGTTTGTGCTAGCTTCCTGAAACTTGACACAATAAAGCAATTTCACGTTCTTTCTCTATGTTCTGTTTCCTCTTGATGTAGCCCTAAGCAGTGACTGGGGAAAAACACTTTCATTGAAAGGGGTTGCCAAGCTTCCAAAAATTACGAGTCTCCAGAAATCTCAGCAACTATTTTTTCACCCAAACTGGATGACACTTTCAGGTAATGATCAATACACTAAGCCCACTTGGTTCCCCAAATTTCGTTCTTCTATGTTGAAGCGTTCGTTTCCAGTAACAGTTTGAATTCTGGCGTTTCACTGTGTTTTCTCCTATACTGATAGATGTATTTGGAACTCTAAATCAAACACGGTTGTGCTAGCTTCCTGAAACTTGACACAATAAAGCGGTTTCACGTTCTTTCTCTATGTTCTGTTTCCTCTTGATGTAGCTCTCAGCAGTGACTGGGGAGAAACACTTTCATAGAAAGGGGTTGCCAAGCTTCCAAAAATTACGAGTCTCCAGAAATCTCAGCAACAATTTTTTCACCCAAACTGGATGATAATTTCAGGTAATGATCAGTACACTAAGCCCACTTGGTTCCCCAAATTTCGTTCTATGTTGAAGCATTCGTTTCCAGTAACAGTTTGAATTTTGGCGTTTCACTCTGTTTTATCCTATATTGATAGATGTATTTGGAACTCTAAATCAAACACGGTTTGTGCTAGCTTCTTGAAACTTGACACAATAAAGAAGTTTCACGTTCTATCTCTATGTTCTGTTTCCTCTTGATGTAGCCCTAAGCAGTGACGTGGGAGAAACACTTTCATTGAAAGGGGTTGCCAAACGTCCAAAAATTACGAGTCTCCAGAAAACTCAGCAAATATTTTTTCACCCAAACTGGATGATACTTTCAGGTAATGATCAGTACACTAAGCCCACTTTGTTCCCCAAATTTCGTTCTTCTATGTTGAAGCGTTCGTTTCCAGTAACAGTTTGAATTTTGGCGTTTCACTCTGTTTTCTCCTATAATGATAGATGTATTTGGAACTCTAAATCAAACACGGTTTGTGCTAGCTTCTTGAAACTTGACACAATAAAGCAGTTTCACGTTCTTTCTCTATGTTCTGTTTCCTCTTGATGTAGCCCTAAGCAGTGACTGTGGAGAAACACTTTCATTGAAAGGGGTTGCCAAGCTTCCAAAAATTACGAGTCTCCCGAAATCTCAGCAACTATTTTTTCACCCAAACTGGATGATACTTTCAGGTAATGATCAGTACACTAAGCCCACTTGGTTCCCCAAATTTCGTTCTTCTATGTTGAAGCGTTTGTTTCCAGTAACAGTTTGAATTTTGGCTTTTCACTCTGTTTTCTCCTATACTGATAGATGTATTTGGAACTCTAAATCAAACACGGTTTGTGCTAGCTTCTTGAAACTCGACACAATAAAGCAGTTTCACGTTCTATCTCTATGTTCTGTTTCCTCTTGATGTAGCCCTAAGCAGTGACTGGGGAGAAACACTTTCATAGAAAGGGGTTGCCAAGCTTCCAAAAATTACGAGTCTCCAGAAATCTCAGCAACTATTTTTTCACCCAAACTGGATGATACTTTCAGGTAATGATAAGTACACTAAGCCCACTTGGTTCCCCAAATTTCGTTCTATGTTGAAGCATTCGTTTACAGTAACAGTTTGAATTTTGCGTTTCACTCTGTTTTATCCTATATTGATAGATGTATTTGGAACTCTAAATCAAACACGGTTTGTGCTAGCTTCTTGAAACTTGACACAATAAAGAAGTTTCATGTTCTATCTCTATGTTCTGTTTCCTCTTGATGTAACACTCAGCAGCGAATGGGGAGAAACACTTTCATTGAAAGGGGTTGCCAAGCTTCCAAAAATTACGAGTCTCCAGAAATCTCAGCAACTATTTTTTCACCCAAACTGGATGATACTTTCAGGTAATGATCAGTACCCTAAGCCCACTTGGTTCCCCAAATTTCGTTCTTCTATGTTGAAGCGTTCGTTTCCAGTAACAGTTTGAATTTTGGCGTTTCACTCTGTTTTCTCCTATATTGATAGATGTATTTGGAACTCTAAATCAAACTCGGTTTGTGCTAGCTTCTTGAAACTTGACACAATAAAGAAGTTTCACATTCTATCTCTATGTTCTTTTTCCTCGTGATGTAGCCCTACGCAGTGACTGGGGAGAAACACTTTCATAGAAAGGGGTTGCCAAGCTTCCAAAAATTACGAGTCTCCAGAAAACTCAGCAACTATTTTTACTCCCAAACTGGATGACACTTTCAGGTAATGATCAGTACACTAAGCCCACTTGGTTCCCCAAATTTCGTTCTATGTTGAAGCGTTCATTTCCAGTTACAGTTTGAATTTTGGCGTTTCACTCTGATTTCTCCTATATTGATGGATGTATTTGAACTCTAAATAAAACACGGTTTGTGCTAGCTTCTTGAAACTCGACACAATAAAGCACTTTCACTTTCTATCTCTATGTCCTCTTTCCTCTTGATAAAACCCTCAGCAGTGAATGGGGAGAAACACTTTCATTGAAAGGGGTTGCCAAGCTTCCAAAAATTACGCGTCTCCAGAAAACTCAGCAACTATTTTTTCACCCAAACTGGATGATACTTTCAGGTAATGATCAGTACACTAAGCCCACTAGGTTCCCCAAATTTCGTTGTTCTATGTTGAAGCGTTCGTTTCCAGTAAAAGATTGAATTTTGGCGTTTCACTCTGTTTTCTCCTATACTGATAGATGTATTTGGAACTCTAAATCAAACACGGTTTGTGCTAGCTTCTTGAAACTTGACACAATAAAGCAGTTTCACGTTCTTTCTCTATGTTTCATTTCCTCTTGATGTAGCCCTAAGCAGTGACTGGGGAGAAACACTTTCATTGAAAGGGGTTGCCAAGCTTCCAAAATTACTAGTCTCCAGAAATCTCAGCATCTATTTTTTCACCCAAACTGGATGATACTTTCAGGTAATGCTCAGTATACTAAGAACACTTAATTTCCCAAATTTCGTTCTTCTATGTTGAAGCGTTCGTTTCCAGTAACAGTTTGAATTTTGGCATTTCACTCTGTTTTCTCCTATACTGATAGATGTATTTGGAACTCTAAATCAAACACGGTTTGTGCTAGCTTCTTGAAACTCAACATAATAAAGCACGTTCACGTTCTATCTCTATGTTCTGTTTCTCCTTGATGTAACCCTCAGCAGTGACTGGGGAGAAACACTTTCATTGAAAGGGGTTGCCAAGCTTCCAAAAATTAGAAGTCTCCAGAAATCTCAGCATTTTTTTTTCACCCAAACTGGATGATACTTTCAGGTAATGATCAGTATACTAAGAACACTTGGTCCCCAAATTCCTTTCTTCTATGTTGAAGCGTTCGTTTCCAGTAACAGTTTGAATTTTGGCTTTTCACTCTGTTTTCTCCTATACTGATAGATGTATTTGGAACTCTAAATCAAACACGGTTTGTGCTAGCTTCTTGAAACTTGACACAATAAAGCAGTTTCAAGTTCTATCTCTATGTTCTGTTTCCTCTTGATGTACCCCTAAGCCGTGACTGGAGAGAAACACTTTCATAGAAAGGGGTTGCCAAACTTCCAAAAATTACGAGTCTCCAGAAATCTCAGCAACTATTTTTTCACCCAAACTGGATGATACTTTCAGGTAATGATCAGTACACTAAGCCCACTTGGTTCCCTAAATTTCGTTCTTCTATGTTGAAGCGTTCGTTTCCAGTAACAGTTTGAATTTTGGCGTTTCACTCTGTTTTCTCCTATACTGATAGATGTATTTGGAACTCTAAATCAAACACGTTTGTGCTAGCTTCTTGAATCTCTACATAATAAAGTACTTTCACGTTCTATCTCTATGTTCTGTTTCTCCTTGATGTAACCTCAGCAGTGACTGGGGAGAAACACTTTCATTTAAAGGGGTTGCCAAGCTTCCAAAAATTACGAGTCTCCAGAAATCACAGCAACTATTTTTTCACCCAAACTGGATGACAGTTTCAGGTAATGATCAGTACACTAAGCCCACTTGGTTCCCCAAATTTCGTTCTATGTTAAAGCGTTCGTTTCCAGTACCAGTTTGAATTTTGCGTTTCACTCTGTTTTCTCCTATACTGATAGATGTATTTGGAACTCTAAATCAAACACGGTTTGTGCTAGCTTCTTGAAACTTGACACAATAAAGCAGTTTCACGTTCTTTCTCTATGTTCTGTTTCCTCTTGATGTAGCCCGAAGCAGTGATGGGGAGAAACACTTTCATTGAAAGGGGTTGCCAAGCTTCCAAAAATTACGAGTCTCCAGAAATGTCAGCAAATATTTTTTCACACAAACTGGTGATACTTTCAGGTAATGATCAGTACACTAAGCCCACTTGGTTCCCCAAATTTCGTTCTTCTATGTTGAAGCGGTCGTTTCCAGTAACAGTTTGAATTTTGGCGTTTCACTCTGTTTTCTTTTATATTGATAGATGTATTTGGAACTCTAAATCAAAAACGGTTTGTGCTAGCTTCTTGAAACTTGACACAATAAAGCAGTTTCACGTTCTATCTCTATGTTCTGTTTCCTCTTGATGTAGCCCTATGCAGTGACTGGGGAGAAACACTTTCATAGAAAAGGGTTGCCAAGCTTCCAAAAATTACGAGTCTCCAGAAATCTCAGCAACTATATTTTCACCCAAACTGGATGATACTTTCAGGTAATGATCAGTATACTAAGAACACTTGGTTCCCCAAATTTTGTTCTTCTAGGTTGAAGCGTTCATTTCCAGTAACAGTTTGAATTTTGGCGTTTCACTCTGTTTTCTCCTATACTGATAGATGTATTTGGAACTCTAAATCAAACATGGTTTGTGCTAGCTTCTTGAAACTTGACACAATAAAGCAGTTTCACGTTCTATCTCTATGTTCTGTTTCCTCGTGATGTAGCCCTATGCAGTGACTGGGGAGAAACACTTTCATAGAAAGGGGTTGCCAAGCTTCCAAAAATTACGAGTCTCCAGAAATCTCAGCAACTATTTTTTCACCCAAACTAGATGATACATTCAGGTAATGATCAGTACACTAAGCCCACTTGGTTCCCCAAATTTCGTTCTTCTATGTTGAAGCGTTCGTTTCCAGTAACAGTTTGAATTTTGGCGTTTTACACTGTTTTCTCCTATATTGATAGATGTATTTGGAACTCTAAATCAAACAAGGTTTGTGCTAGCTTCTTGAAACTTGACACAATAAAGCAGTTTCACGTTCTATCTCTATGTTCTGTTTCCTCTTGATGTAGCCCTAAGCAGTGACTGGGGAGAAACACTTTCATAGAAAGGGGTTGCCAAGCTTCCAAAAATTACGAGTCTCCAGAAATCTCAGCAACTATTTTTTCACCCAAACTGGATGATACCTTCAGGTAATGATCAGTACACTAAGCCCACTTGGTTTCCCAAATTTCGTTCTATGTTGAAGCGTTCGTTTCCAGTAACAGTTTGAATTTTGGTGTTTCACTCTGTTTTCTCCTATATTGATAGATGTATTTGGAACTCTAAATCAAACACGATTTGTGCTAGCTTCTTGAAACTTGACACAATAAAGCGGTTTCACGTTCTATCTCTATGTTCTGTTTCCTCTTGATGTAGCCCTAAGCAGTGACTGGGGAGAAACACTTTCATTGAAAGGGGTTGCCAAGCTTCCAAAAATTACGAGTCTCCAGAAATGTCAGCAAATATTTTTTCACACAAACTGGTGATACTTTCAGGTAATGATCAGTACACTAAGCCCACTTGGTTCCCCAAATTTCGTTCTTCTATGTTGAAGCGGTCGTTTCCAGTAACAGTTTGAATTTTGGCGTTTCACTCTGTTTTCTTTTATATTGATAGATGTATTTGGAACTCTAAATCAAAAACGGTTTGTGCTAGCTTCTTGAAACTTGACACAATAAAGCAGTTTCACGTTCTATCTCTATGTTCTGTTTCCTCTTGATGTAGCCCTATGCAGTGACTGGGGAGAAACACTTTCATAGAAAAGGGTTGCCAAGCTTCCAAAAATTACGTGTCTCCAGAAATCTCAGCAACTATATTTTCACCCAAACTGGATGATACTTTCAGGTAATGATCAGTACACTAAGCCCACTTGGTTCCCCAAATTTTGTTCTTCTAGGTTGAAGCGTTCATTTCCAGTAACAGTTTGAATTTTGGCGTTTCACTCTGTTTTCTCCTATACTGATAGATGTATTTGGAACTCTAAATCAAACATGGTTTGTGCTAGCTTCTTGAAACTTGACACAATAAAGCAGTTTCACGTTCTATCTCTATGTTCTGTTTCCTCGTGATGTAGCCCTACGCAGTGACTGGGGAGAAACACTTTCATAGAAAGGGGTTGCCAAGCTTCCAAAAATTACGAGTCTCCAGAAATCTCAGCAACTATTTTTTCACCCAAACTAGATGATACTTTCAGGTAATGATCAGTACACTAAGCCCACTTGGTTCCCCAAATTTCGTTCTTCTATGTTGAAGCGTTCGTTTCCAGTAACAGTTTGAATTTTGGCGTTTTACACTGTTTTCTCCTATATTGATAGATGTATTTGGAACTCTAAATCAAACAAGGTTTGTGCTAGCTTCTTGAAACTTGACACAATAAAGCAGTTTCACGTTCTATCTCTATGTTCTGTTTCCTCTTGATGTAGCCCTAAGCAGTGACTGGGGAGAAACACTTTCATAGAAAGGGGTTGCCAAGCTTCCAAAAATTACGAGTCTCCAGAAATCTCAGCAACTATTTTTTCACCCAAACTGGATGATACCTTCAGGTAATGATCAGTACACTAAGCCCACTTGGTTTCCCAAATTTCGTTCTATGTTGAAGCGTTCGTTTCCAGTAACAGTTTGAATTTTGGTGTTTCACTCTGTTTTCTCCTATATTGATAGATGTATTTGGAACTCTAAATCAAACAAGATTTGTGCTAGCTTCTTGAAACTTGACACAATAAAGCGGTTTCACGTTCTATCTCTATGTTCTGTTTCCTCTTGATGTAGCCCTAAGCAGTGACTGGGGAGAAACACTTTCATAGAAAGGGGTTGCCAAGCTTCCAAAAATTACGAGTCTCCAGAAATCTCAGCAACTATTTTTTCACCCAAACTGGATGATACCTTCAGGTAATGATCAGTACACTAAGCCCACTTGGTTTCCCAAATTTCGTTCTATGTTGAAGCGTTCGTTTCCAGTAACAGTTTGAATTTTGGTGTTTCACTCTGTTTTCTCCTATATTTATAGATGTATTTGGAACTCTAAATCAAACACGGTTTGTGCTAGCTTCTTGAAACTCGACATAATAAAGCACTTTCACGTTCTATCTCTATGTTCTGTTTCTCCTTGATGTAACCCTCAGCAGTGACTGGGGAGAAACACTTTCATTGAAAGGGGTTGCCAAGCTTCCAAAAATTAGAAGTCTCCAGAAATCTCAGCAACTATTTTTTCACCCAAACTGGATGATACTTTCAGGCAATGATCAGTATACTAAGAACACTTGGTCCCCAAATTTCTTTCTTCTATGTTGAAGCGTTCGTTTCCAGTAACAGTTTGAATTTTGGCGTTTCACTCTGTTTTCTCCTATATTGATAGATGTATTTGGAACTCTAAATCAAACACGGTTTGTGCTAGCTTCTTGAAACTTGACACAATAAAGCAGTTTCCCGTTCTATCTCTATGTTCTTTCTGTTTCCTCTTGATGTAGCCCTAAGCAGTGACTGTGGAGAATAACTTTCATTGAAAGTTGTTGCCAAACTTCCAAAAATTACGAGTCTCCAGAAATCTCAGCAACTATTTTTTCACCCAAACTGGATGATACTTTCATGTAATGATCAGTACACGAAGCCCACTTGGTACCCAAATTTCGTTCTTCTATGTTGAAGCGTTCGTTTCCAGTAACAGTTTGAATTTTGGCGTTTCACTCTGTTTTCTCCTATACTGATAGATGTATTTGGAACTCTAAATCAAACACGGTTTGTGCTAGCATCCTGAAACTTGACACAATAAAGCAGTTTCACGTTCTTTCTCTATGTTCTGTTTCCTCTTGATGTAGCCCTAAGCAGTGATGGGGAGAAACACTTTCATTGAAAGGGGTTGCCAAGCTTCCAAAAATTACGAGTCTCCAGAAATCTCAGCAACTATTTTTTCACCCAAACTGTATGACAATTTCAGGTAATGATCAGTACACTAAGCCCACTTGGTTCCCCAAATTTCGTTCTTCTATGTTGAAGCGTTCGTTTCCAGTAACAGTTTGAATTTTGGCATTTCACTCTGTTTTCTCCTATACTGATAGATGTATTTGGAACTCTAAATCAAACACGGTTTGTGCTAGCTTCCTGAAACTTGACACAATAAAGCAGTTTCACGTTCTTTCTCTATGTTCTGTTTCCTCTTGATGTAGCCCTAAGCAGTGACTGGGGAGAAACACTTTCATTGAAAGGGGTTGCCAAACTTCCAAAAATTACGAGTCTCCAGAAATCTCAGCAACTATTTTTTCACCCAAACTGGATGACACTTTCAGGTAATGATCAGTACACTAAGCCCACTTGGTTCCCCAAATTTCGTTCTTCTATGTTGAAGCGTTCGTTTCAAGTAACAGTTTGAATTTTGGCGTTTTACTCTGTTTTCTCCTATACTGATCGATGTATTTGGAACTCTAAATCAAACACGGTTTGTGCTAGCTTCTTGAAACTCGACATAATAAAGTACTTTCACGTTCTATCTCTATGTTCTGTTTCTCCTTGATGTAACCCTCAGCAGTGACTGGGGAGAAACACTTTCATTGAAAGGGGTTGCCAAGGTTCCAAAAATTACGAGTCTCCAGAAATCTCAGCAACTATTTTTTCACCCAAACTGGATGATACTTTCAGGTAATGATCAGTACACTAAGCCCACTTGGTTCCCCAAATTTCGTTCTTCTATGTTGAAGCGTTCGTTTCAAGTAACAGTTTGAATTTTGGCGTTTTACTCTGTTTTCTCCTATACTGATAGATGTATTTGGAACTCTAAATCAAACACGGTTTGTGCTAGCTTCTTGAAACTTGACACAATAAAGCAGTTTCACGTTCTATCTCTATGTTCTCTTTCCTCTTGATGTAGCCCTAAGCAGTGACTGGGGAGAAACACTTTCATTGAAAGGGGTTGCCAAACTTCCAAAAATTACGAGTCTCCAGAAATCTCAGCAACTATTTTTTCACCCAAACTGGATGATACTTTCAGGTAATGATCAGTACACTAAGCCCACTAGGTTCCCCAAATTTCGTTGTTCTATGTTGAAGCGTTCGTTTCCAGTAACAGTTTGAATTTTGGCGTTTCACTCTGTTTTGTCCTATACTGATAGATGTATTTGGAACTCTAAATCAAACACGGTTTGTGCTAGCTTCTTGAAACTTGACACAATAAAGCAGTTTCACGTTGTTTCTCTATGTTTCGTTTCCTCTTGATGTAGCCCTAAGCAGTGACTGGGGAGAAACACTTTCATTGAAAGGGGTTGCCAAGCTTCCAAATATTACGAGTCTCCAGAAATCTCAGCAACTATTTTTTCACCCAAACTGGATGATACTTTCAGGTAATGATCAGTATACTAAGAACACTTGTTTTCCCAAATTTTGTTCTTCTATGTTGAAGCGTTCGTTTCCAGTAACAGTTTGAATTTTGGTGTTTCACTCTGTTTTCTCCTATATTGATAGATGTATTTGGAACTCTAAATCAAACACGGTTTGTGCTAGCTTCTTGAAACTTGACACAATAAAGCAGTTTCACGTTCTATCTCTATGTTCTGTTTCCTCTTGATGTAGCCCTACGCAGTGACTGGGGAGAAACACTTTCATAGAAAGGGGTTGCCAAGCTTCCAAAAATTAGAAGTCTCCAGAAATCTCAGCAACTATTTTTTCACCCAAACTAGATGATACTTTCAGGTAATGATCAGTACACTAAGCCCACTTGGTTCCCCAAATTTCGTTCTTCTATGTTGAAGCGTTCGTTTCCAGTAACAGTTTGAATTTTGGCGTTTTACTCTGTTTTCTCCTATATTGATAGATGTATTTGGAACTCTAAATCAAACACGGTTTGTGCTAGCTTCTTGAAACTTGACACAATAAAGAAGTTTCATGTTCTATCTCTATGTTCTCTTTCCTCTTGATGTAGCCCTAAGCAGTTACTGGGGAGAAACACTTTCATTGAAAGGGGTTGCCAAGCTTCCAAATATTACGAGTCTCCAGAAATCTCAGCAACTATTTTTTCACCCAAACTGGATGATACTTTCAGGTAATGATCAGTATACTAAAACACTTGTTTTCCCAAATTTCGTTCTTCTATGTTGAAGCGTTTGTTTCCAGTAACAGTTTGAATTTTGGTGTTTCACTCTGTTTTATCCTATATTGATAGATGTATTTGGAACTCTAAATCAAACACGGTTTGTGCTAGCTTCTTGAAACTTGACACAATAAAGCAGTTTCACGTTCTATCTCTATGTTCTGTTTCCTCTTTATGTAGCCCTACGCAGTGACTGGGGAGAAACACTTTCATAGAAAGGGGTTGCCAAGCTTCCAAAAATTACGAGTCTCCAGAAATCTCAGCAACTATTTTTTCACCCAAACTAGATGATACTTTCAGGTAATGATCAGTACACTAAGCCCACTTGGTTCCCCAAATTTCGTTCTTCTATGTTGAAGCGTTCGTTTCCAGTAACAGTTTGAATTTTGGCGTTTTACTCTGTTTTCTCCTATATTGATAGATGTATTTGGAACTCTAAATCAAACACGGTTTGTGCTAGCTCCTTGTAACTTGACACAATAAAGAAGTTTCACGTTCTATCTCTATGTGCTCTTTCCTCTTGATGTAGCCCTAAGCAGTTACTGGGGAGAAACACTTTCATTGAAAGGGGTTGCCAAACGTCCAAAAATTACGAGTCTCCAGAAATCTCAGCAACTATTTTTTCACCCAAACTGGATGATACTTTCAGGTAATGATCAGTACACTAACCCCACTTGGTTCCCCAAATTTCGTTCTATGTTGAAGCGTTCGTTTTCAGTAACAGTTTGAATTTTGGCGTTTCACTCTGTTTTCTCCTATACTGATAGATGTATTTGGAACTCTAAATCAAACATGGTTTGTGCTAGCTTCTTGAAACTTGACACAATAAAGCGGTTTCATGTTCTATCTCTATGTTCTGTTTCCTCTTGATGTATCCCTAAGCAGTGACTTGGGAGAAACACTTTCATTGAAAGGGGTTGCCAAGCTTCCAAAAATTACGAGTCTCCAGAAAACTCAGCACCTATTTTTTCACCCAAACTGGATGATACTTTCAGGTAATGATCAGTACACTAAGCCCACTAGGTTCCCCAAATTTCGTTGTTCTATGTTGAAGCGTTCGTTTCCAGTAACAGTTTGAATTTTGGCGTTTCACTCTGTTTTCTCCTATACTGATAGATGTATTTGGAACTCTAAATCAAACACGGTTTGTGCTAGCTTCTTGAAACTTGACACAATAAAGCAGTTTCACGTTGTTTCTCTATGTTTCGTTTCTGCTTGATGTAGCCCTAAGCAGTGACTGGGGAGAAACACTTTCATTAAAAGGGGTTGCCAATCTTCCAAATATTACGAGTCTCCAGAAATCTCAGCAACTATTTTTTCACCCAAACTGGATGATACTTTCAGGTAATGATCAGTATACTAAGAACACTTGGTTTCCCAAATTTCGTTCTTCTATGTTGAAGCGTTCGTTTCCAGTAACAGTTTGAATTTTGGTGTTTCACTCTGTTTTCTCCTATATTGATAGATGTATTTGGAACTCTAAATCAAACACGGTTTGTGCTAGCTTCTTGAAACTTGACACAATAAAGCAGTTTCACGTTCTATCTCTATGTTCTGTTTCCTCTTGATGTAGCCCTAAGCAGTGACTGGGGAGAAACACTTTCATTGAAAGGGGTGGCCAAACTTCCAAAATTACGAGTCTCCAGAAATCTCAGCAATTATTTTTTCACCCAAACTGGATGATACTTTCAGGTAATGATCAGTACACTAAGCCCACTTGGTTCCCCAAATTTCGTTCTTCTATGTTGAAGCGTTCGTTTCCAGTAACAGTTTGAATTTTGGCGTTTTACTCTGTTTTCTCCTATATTGATAGATGTATTTGGAACTCTAAATCAAACACGGTTTGTGCTAGCTTCTTGAAACTTGACACAATAAAGCAGTTTCACGTTCTATCTCTATGTTCTCTTTCCTCTTGATGTAGCCCTACGCAGTGACTGGGGAGAAACACTTTCATTGAAAGGGGTTGCCAAACTTCCAAAAATTACGAGTCTCCAGAAATCTCAGCAACTATTTTTTCACCCAAACTGGATGATACTTTCAGGTAATGATCAGTACACTAAGCCCACTTGGTTCCCCAAATTTCGTTCTTCTATATTGAAGCGTTCGTTTCCAGTAACAGTTTGAATTTTGGGGTTTCACTCTGTTTTCTCCTATACTGATAGATGTATTTGGAACTCTAAATCAAACACGGTTTGTGCTAGCTTCTTGAAACTCGACATAATAAAGCACTTTCACATTCTATCTATATGTTCTGTTTCTCCTTGATGTAACCCTCAGCAGTGACTGGGGAGAAACACTTTCATAGAAAGTGGTTGCCAAGCTTCCAAAAATTACGAGTCTCCAGAAATCTCAGCAACTATTTTTTCACCCAAACTGGATGATAGTTTCAGGTAATGATCAGTACACTAAGCCCACTTGGTTCCCCAAATTTCGTTCTATGTTGAAGCGTTCGTTTCCAGTAACAGTTTGAATTTTGGCATTTCACTCTGTTTTCTCCTATACTGATAGATGTATTTGGAACTCTAAATCAAACACGGTTTGTGCTAGCTTCTTGAAACTTGACACAATAAAGTAGTTTCACGTTCTATCTCTAAGTTCTCTTTCCTCTTCATGTAGCCCTAAGCAGTGACTGGGGAGAAACACTTTCATTGAAAGGGGTTGCCAAACTTCCAAAAATTACGAGTCTCCAGAAATCTCAGCAACTATTTTTTCACCCAAACTGGATGATACTTTCAGGTAATGATCAGTACACTAAGCCCACTAGGTTCCCCAAATTTCGTTGTTCTATGTTGAAGCGTTCGTTTCCAGTAACAGTTTGAATTTTGGCGTTTCACTCTGTTTTCTCCTATACTGATAGATGTATTTGGAACTCTAAATCAAACACGGTTTGTGCTAGCTTCTTGAAACTTGACACAATAAAGCAGTTTCACGTTGTTTCTCTATGTTTCGTTTCCTCTTGATGCAGCCCTAAGCAGTGACTGGGGAGAAACACTTTCATTGAAAGGGGTTGCCAAGCTTCCAAATATTACGAGTCTCCAGAAATCTCAGCAACTATTTTTTCACCCAAACTGGATGATACTTTCAGGTAATGATCAGTATACTAAGAACACTTGTTTTCCCAAATTTCGTTCTTCTATGTTGAAGCGTTCGTTTCCAGTAACAGTTTGAATTTTGGCGTTTCACTCTGTTTTCTCCTATACTGATAGATGTATTTGGAACTCTAAATCAAACACGGTTTGTGCTAGCTTCTTGAAACTTGACACAATAAAGCAGTTTCATGTTGTTTCTCTATGTTTCGTTTCCTCTTGATGTAGCCCTAAGCAGTGACTGGGGAGAAACACTTTCATTGAAAGGGGTTGCCAAGCTTCCAAATATTACGAGTTTCCAGAAATCTCAGCAACTATTTTTTCACCCAAACTGGATGATACTTTCAGGTAATGATCAGTATACTAAAACACTTGTTTTCCCAAATTTCGTTCTTCTATGTTGAAGCGGTCGTTTCCAGTAACAGTTTGAATTTTGGTGTTTCACTCTGTTTTCTCCTATATTGATAGATGTATTTGGAACTCTAAATCAAACACGGTTTGTGCTAGCTTCTTGAAACTTGACACAATAAAGCAGTTTCACGTTCTATCTCTATGTTCTGTTGCCTCTTTATGTAGCCCTACGCAGTGACTGGGGAGAAACACTTTCATAGAAAGGGGTTGCCAAGCCTCCAAAAATTAGAAGTCTCCAGAAATCTCAGCAACTATTTTTTCACCCAAACTGGATGATACTTTCAGGTAATGATCAGTATACTAAGAACACTTGGTCCCCAAATTCCGTTCTTCTATGTTGAAGCGTTCGTTTCCAGTAACAGTTTGAATTTTGGCGTTTCACTCTGTTTTCTTCTATATTGATAGATGTATTTGGAACTCTAAATCAAACACGGTTTGTGCTAGCTTCTTGAAACTTGACACAATAAAACAGTTTCACGTTCTATCTCTATGTTCTGTTTCCTATTGATGTAGCACTACGCAGTGACTGGGGAGAAACACTTTCATAGAAAGGGGTTGCCAAGCTTCCAAAAATTACGAGTCTCCAGAAATCTCAGCAACTATTTTTTCACCCAAACTAGATGATACTTTCAGGTAATGATCAGTACACTAAGCCCACTTGGTTCCCCAAATTTCGTTCTTCTATGTTGAAGCGTTCGTTTCCAGTAACAGTTTGAATTTTGGCGTTTCACTCTGTTTTCTCCTATACTGATAGATGTATTTGGAACTCTAAATCAAACACGGTTTGTGCTAGCTTCTTGAAACTTGACACAATAAAGCAGTTTCACGTTCTATCTCTATGTTCTCTTTCCTCTTGATGTAGCCCTAAGCAGTGACTGGGGAGAAACACTTTCATTGAAAGGGGTTGTCAAACTTCCAAAAATTACGAGTCTCCAGAAATCTCAGCAACTATTTTTTCACCCAAACTGGATGATACTTTCAGGTAATGATCAGTACACTAAGCCCACTAGGTTCCAAAAATTTCGTTGTTCTATGTTGAAGCGTTCGTTTCCAGTAACAGTTTGAATTTTGGCGTTTCACTCTGTTTTCTCCTATACTGATAGATGTATTTGGAACTCTAAATCAAACACGGTTTGTGCTAGCTTCTTGAAACTTGACACAATAAAGCAGTTTCACGTTGTTTCTCTATGTTTCGTTTCCTCTTGATGCAGCCCTAAGCAGTGACTGGGGAGAAACACTTTCATTGAAAGGGGTTGCCAAGCTTCCAAATATTACGAGTCTCCAGAAATCTCAGCAACTATTTTTTCACCCAAACTGGATGATACTTTCAGGTAATGATCAGTATACTAAGAACACTTGTTTTCTCAAATTTCGTTCTTCTATGTTGAAGCGTTCGTTTCCAGTAACAGTTTGAATTTTGGTGTTTCACTCTGTTTTCTCCTATATTGATAGATGTATTTGGAACTCTAAATCAAACACGGTTTGTGCTAGCTTCTTGAAACTTGACACAATAAAGCAGTTTCACGTTCTATCTCTATGTTCTGTTTCCTCTTGATGTAGCCCTACGCAGTGACTGGGGAGAAACACTTTCATAGAAAGGGGTTGCCAAGCTTCCAAAAATTACGAGTCTCCAGAAATCTCAGCAACTATTTTTTCACCCAAACTGGATGATACTTTCAGGTAATGATCAGTATACTAAGAACACTTGTTTTCCCAAATTTCGTTCTTCTATGTTGAAGCGTTCGTTTCCAGTAACAGTTTGAATTTTGGTGTTTCACTCTGTTTTCTCCTATATTGATAGATGTATTTGGAACTCTAAATCAAACACGGTTTGTGCTAGCTTCTTGAAACTTGACACAATAAAGCAGTTTCACGTTCTATCTCTATGTTCTCTTTCCTCTTGATGTAGCCCTACGCAGTGACTGGGGAGAAACACTTTCATAGAAAGGGGTTGCCAAGCTTCCAAAAATTAGAAGTCTCCAGAAATCTCAGCAACTATTTTTTCACCCAAACTGGATGATACTTTCAGGTAATGATCAGTATACTAAGAACACTTGGTCCCCAAATTCCGTTCTTCTATGTTGAAGCGTTCGTTTCCAGTAACAGTTTGAATTTTGGCGTTTCACTCTGTTTTCTCCTATATTGATAGATGTATTTGGAACTCTAAATCAAACATGGTTTGTGCTAGCTTCTTGAAACTTGACACAATAAAACAGTTTCACGTTCTATCTCTATGTTCTGTTTCCTATTGATGTAGCACTACGCAGTGACTGGGGAGAAACACTTTCATAGAAAGGGGTTGCAGCTTCCAAAAATTACGAGTCTCCAGAAATCTCAGCAACTATTTTTTCACCCAAACTAGATGATACTTTCAGGTAATGATCAGTACACTAAGCCCACTTGGTTCCCCAAATTTCGTTCTTCTATGTTGAAGCGTTCGTTTCCAGTAACAGTTTGAATTTTGGCGTTTTACTCTGTTTTCTCCTATATTGATAGATGTATTTGGAACTCTAAATCAAACACGGTTTGTGCTAGCTTCTTGAAACTTGACACAATAAAGAAGTTTCACGTTCTATCTCTATGTTCTCTTTCCTCTTGATGTAGCCCTAAGCAGTTACTGGGGAGAAACACTTTCATTGAAAGGGGTTGCCAAACTTCCAAAAATTACGAGTCTCCAGAAATCTCAGCAACTATTTTTTCACCCAAACTGGATGATACTTTCAGGTAATGATCAGTACACTAAGCCCACTTGGTTCCCCAAATTTCGTTCTATGTTGAAGCGTTCGTTTTCAGTAACAGTTTGAATTTTGGCGTTTCACTCTGTTTTCTCCTATACTGATAGATGTAGTTGGAACTCTAAATCACATGGTTTGTGCTAGCTTCTTGAAACCTGACACAATAAAGCGGTTTCATGTTCTATCTCTATGTTCTGTTTCCTCTTGATGTATCCCTAAGCAGTGACTTGGGAGAAACACTTTCATTGAAAGGGGTTGCCAAGCTTCCAAAAATTACGAGTCTCCAGAAAACTCAGCAACTATTTTTTCACCCAAACTGGATGATACTTTCAGGTAATGATCAGTACACTAAGCCCACTAGGTTCCCCAAATTTCGTTGTTCTATGTTGAAGCGTTCGTTTCCAGTAACAGTTTGAATTTTGGCGTTTCACTCTGTTTTCTCCTATACTGATAGATGTATTTGGAACTCTAAATCAAACACGGTTTGTGCTAGCTTCTTGAAACTTGACACAATAAAGCAGTTTCACGTTGTTTCTCTATGTTTCGTTTCCTCTTGATGTAGCCCTAAGCAGTGACTGGGGAGAAACACTTTCATTGAAAGTGGTTGCCAAGCTTCCAAATATTACGAGTCTCCAGAAATCTCAGCAACTATTTTTTCACCCAAACTGGATGATACTTTCAGGTAATGATCAGTATACTAAAACACTTGTTTTCCCAAATTTCGTTCTTCTATGTTGAAGCGTTCGTTTCCAGTAACAGTTTGAATTTTGGTGTTTCACTCTGTTTTCTCATATATTGATAGATGTATTTGGAACTCTAAATCAAACACGGTTTGTGCTAGCTTCTTGAAACTTGACACAATAAAGCAGTTTCACGTTCTATCTCTATGTTCTGTTTCCTCTTTATGTAGCCCTACGCAGTGACTGGGGAGAAACACTTTCATAGAAAGGGGTTGCCAAGCTTCCAAAAATTAGAAGTCTCCAGAAATCTCAGCAACTATTTTTTCACCCAAACTGGATGATACTTTCAGGTAATGATCAGTATACTAAGAACACTTGGTCCCCAAATTCCGTTCTTCTATGTTGAAGCGTTCGTTTCCAGTAACAGTTTGAATTTTGGCGTTTCACTCTGTTTTCTCCTATATTGATAGATGTATTTGGAACTCTAAATCAAACACGGTTTGTGCTAGCTTCTTGAAACTTGACACAATAAAACAGTTTCACGTTCTATCTCTATGTTCTGTTTCCTATTGATGTAGCACTACGCAGTGACTGGGGAGAAACACTTTCATAGAAAGGGGTTGCCAAGCTTCCAAAAATTACGAGTCTCCAGAAATCTCAGCAACTATTTTTTCACCCAAACTAGATGATACTTTCAGGTAATGATCAGTACACTAAGCCCACTTGGTTCCCCAAATTTCGTTCTTCTATGTTGACGCGTTCGTTTCCAGTAACAGTTTGAATTTTGGCTTTTTACTCTGTTTTCTCCTATATTGATAGATGTATTTGGAACTCTAAATCAAACACGGTTTGTGCTAGCTCCTTGTAACTTGACACAATAAAGAAGTTTCACGTTCTATCTCTATGTTCTCTTTCCTCTTGATGTAGCCCTAAGCAGTTACTGGGGAGAAACACTTTCATTGAAAGGGGTTGCCAAACTTCCAAAAATTACGAGTCTCCAGAAATCTCAGCAACTATTTTTTCACCCAAACTGGATGATACTTTCAGGTAATGATCAGTACACTAAGCCCACTTGGTTCCCCAAATTTCGTTCTATGTTGAAGCGTTCGTTTTCAGTAACAGTTTGAATTTTGGCGTTTCACTCTGTTTTCTCCTATACTGATAGATGTATTTGGAACTCTAAATCAAACATGGTTTGTGCTAGCTTCTTGAAACTTGACACAATAAAGCGGTTTCATGTTCTATCTCTATGTTCTGTTTCCTCTTGATGTATCCCTAAGCAGTGACTTGGGAGAAACACTTTCATTGAAAGGGGTTGCCAAGCTTCCAAAAATTACGAGTCTCCAGAAAACTCAGCACCTATTTTTTCACCCAAACTGGATGATACTTTCAGGTAATGATCAGTACACTAAGCCCACTAGGTTCCCCAAATTTCGTTGTTCTATGTTGAAGCGTTCGTTTCCAGTAACAGTTTGAATTTTGGCGTTTCACTCTGTTTTCTCCTATACTGATAGATGTATTTGGAACTCTAAATCAAACACGGTTTGTGCTAGCTTCTTGAAACTTGACACAATAAAGCAGTTTCACGTTGTTTCTCTATGTTTCGTTTCCTCTTGATGTATCCCTAAGCAGTGACTGGGGAGAAACACTTTCATTAAAAGGGGTTGCCAATCTTCCAAATATTATGAGTCTCCAGAAATCTCAGCAACTATTTTTTCACCCAAACTGGATGATACTTTCAGGTAATGATCAGTATACTAAGAACACTTGGTTTCCCAAATTTCGTTCTTCTATGTTGAAGCGTTCGTTTCCAGTAACAGTTTGAATTTTGGTGTTTCACTCTGTTTTCTCCTATATTGATAGATGTATTTGGAACTCTAAATCAAACACGGTTTGTGCTAGCTTCTTGAAACTTGACACAATAAAGCAGTTTCACGTTCTATCTCTATGTTCTGTTTCCTCTTGATGTAGCCCTAAGCAGTGACTGGGGAGAAACACTTTCATTGAAAGGGGTTGCCAAACTTCCAAAATTACGAGTCTCCAGAAATCTCAGCAATTATTTTTTCACCCAAACTGGATGATACTTTCAGGTAATGATCAGTACACTAAGCCCACTTGGTTCCCCAAATTTCGTTCTATGTTGAAGCGTTCGTTTCCAGTAACAGTTTGAATTTTGGCGTTTCACTCTGTTTTCTCCTATACTGATAGATGTATTTGGAACTCTAAATCAAACACGGTTTGTGCTAGCTTCTTGAAACTTGACACAATAAAGCAGTTTCACGTTCTATCTCTATGTTCTCTTTCCTCTTGATGTAGCCCTAAGCAGTGACTGGGGAGAAACACTTTCATTGAAAGGGGTTGCCAAACTTCCAAAAATTACGAGTCTCCAGAAATCTCAGCAACTATTTTTTCACCCAAACTGGATGATACTTTCAGGTAATGATCAGTACACTAAGCCCACTAGGTTCCAAAAATTTCGTTGTTCTATGTTGAAGCGTTCGTTTCCAGTAACAGTTTGAATTTTGGCGTTTCACTCTGTTTTCTCCTATACTGATAGATGTATTTGGAACTCTAAATCAAACACGGTTTGTGCTAGCTTCTTGAAACTTGACACAATAAAGCAGTTTCACGTTGTTTCTCTATGTTTCGTTTCCTCTTGATGCAGCCCTAAGCAGTGACTGGGGAGAAACACTTTCATTGAAAGGGGTTGCCAAGCTTCCAAATATTACGAGTCTCCAGAAATCTCAGCAACTATTTTTTCACCCAAACTGGATGATACTTTCAGGTAATGATCAGTATACTAAGAACACTTGTTTTCTCAAATTTCGTTCTTCTATGTTGAAGCGTTCGTTTCCAGTAACAGTTTGAATTTTGGTGTTTCACTCTGTTTTCTCCTATATTGATAGATGTATTTGGAACTCTAAATCAAACACGGTTTGTGCTAGCTTCTTGAAACTTGACACAATAAAGCAGTTTCACGTTCTATCTCTATGTTCTGTTTCCTCTTGATGTAGCCCTACGCAGTGACTGGGGAGAAACACTTTCATAGAAAGGGGTTGCCAAGCTTCCAAAAATTACGAGTCTCCAGAAATCTCAGCAACTATTTTTTCACCCAAACTGGATGATACTTTCAGGTAATGATCAGTATACTAAGAACACTTGTTTTCCCAAATTTCGTTCTTCTATGTTGAAGCGTTCGTTTCCAGTAACAGTTTGAATTTTGGTGTTTCACTCTGTTTTCTCCTATATTGATAGATGTATTTGGAACTCTAAATCAAACACGGTTTGTGCTAGCTTCTTGAAACTTGACACAATAAAGCAGTTTCACGTTCTATCTCTATGTTCTGTTTCCTCTTTATGTAGCCCTACGCAGTGACTGGGGAGAAACACTTTCATAGAAAGGGGTTGCCAAGCTTCCAAAAATTAGAAGTCTCCAGAAATCTCAGCAACTATTTTTTCACCCAAACTGGATGATACTTTCAGGTAATGATCAGTATACTAAGAACACTTGGTCCCCAAATTCCGTTCTTCTATGTTGAAGCGTTCGTTTCCAGTAACAGTTTGAATTTTGGCGTTTCACTCTGTTTTCTCCTATATTGATAGATGTATTTGGAACTCTAAATCAAACACGGTTTGTGCTAGCTTCTTGAAACTTGACACAATAAAACAGTTTCACGTTCTATCTCTATGTTCTGTTTCCTATTGATGTAGCACTACGCAGTGACTGGGGAGAAACACTTTCATAGAAAGGGGTTGCCAAGCTTCCAAAAATTACGAGTCTCCAGAAATCTCAGCAACTATTTTTTCACCCAAACTAGATGATACTTTCAGGTAATGATCAGTACACTAAGCCCACTTGGTTCCCCAAATTTCGTTCTTCTATGTTGACGCGTTCGTTTCCAGTAACAGTTTGAATTTTGGCTTTTTACTCTGTTTTCTCCTATATTGATAGATGTATTTGGAACTCTAAATCAAACACGGTTTGTGCTAGCTCCTTGTAACTTGACACAATAAAGAAGTTTCACGTTCTATCTCTATGTTCTCTTTCCTCTTGATGTAGCCCTAAGCAGTTACTGGGGAGAAACACTTTCATTGAAAGGGGTTGCCAAACTTCCAAAAATTACGAGTCTCCAGAAATCTCAGCAACTATTTTTTCACCCAAACTGGATGATACTTTCAGGTAATGATCAGTACACTAAGCCCACTTGGTTCCCCAAATTTCGTTCTATGTTGAAGCGTTCGTTTTCAGTAACAGTTTGAATTTTGGCGTTTCACTCTGTTTTCTCCTATACTGATAGATGTATTTGGAACTCTAAATCAAACATGGTTTGTGCTAGCTTCTTGAAACTTGACACAATAAAGCGGTTTCATGTTCTATCTCTATGTTCTGTTTCCTCTTGATGTATCCCTAAGCAGTGACTTGGGAGAAACACTTTCATTGAAAGGGGTTGCCAAGCTTCCAAAAATTACGAGTCTCCAGAAAACTCAGCACCTATTTTTTCACCCAAACTGGATGATACTTTCAGGTAATGATCAGTACACTAAGCCCACTAGGTTCCCCAAATTTCGTTGTTCTATGTTGAAGCGTTCGTTTCCAGTAACAGTTTGAATTTTGGCGTTTCACTCTGTTTTCTCCTATACTGATAGATGTATTTGGAACTCTAAATCAAACACGGTTTGTGCTAGCTTCTTGAAACTTGACACAATAAAGCAGTTTCACGTTGTTTCTCTATGTTTCGTTTCCTCTTGATGTATCCCTAAGCAGTGACTGGGGAGAAACACTTTCATTAAAAGGGGTTGCCAATCTTCCAAATATTATGAGTCTCCAGAAATCTCAGCAACTATTTTTTCACCCAAACTGGATGATACTTTCAGGTAATGATCAGTATACTAAGAACACTTGGTTTCCCAAATTTCGTTCTTCTATGTTGAAGCGTTCGTTTCCAGTAACAGTTTGAATTTTGGTGTTTCACTCTGTTTTCTCCTATATTGATAGATGTATTTGGAACTCTAAATCAAACACGGTTTGTGCTAGCTTCTTGAAACTTGACACAATAAAGCAGTTTCACGTTCTATCTCTATGTTCTGTTTCCTCTTGATGTAGCCCTAAGCAGTGACTGGGGAGAAACACTTTCATTGAAAGGGGTTGCCAAACTTCCAAAATTACGAGTCTCCAGAAATCTCAGCAATTATTTTTTCACCCAAACTGGATGATACTTTCATGTAATGATCAGTACACTAAGCCCACTTGGTTCCCCAAATTTCGTTCTATGTTGAAGCGTTCGTTTCCAGTAACAGTTTGAATTTTGGCGTTTCACTCTGTTTTCTCCTATACTGATAGATGTATTTGGAACTCTAAATCAAACACGGTTTGTGCTAGCTTCTTGAAACTTGACACAATAAAGCAGTTTCACGTTCTATCTCTATGTTCTCTTTCCTCTTGATGTAGCCCTAAGCAGTGACTGGGGAGAAACACTTTCATTGAAAGGGGTTGCCAAACTTCCAAAAATTACGAGTCTCCAGAAATCTCAGCATCTATTTTTTCACCCAAACTGGATGATACTTTCAGGTAATGATCAGTACACTAAGCCCACTAGGTTCCAAAAATTTCGTTGTTCTATGTTGAAGCGTTCGTTTCCAGTAACAGTTTGAATTTTGGCGTTTCACTCTGTTTTCTCCTATACTGATAGATGTATTTGGAACTCTAAATCAAACACGGTTTGTGCTAGCTTCTTGAAACTTGACACAATAAAGCAGTTTCACGTTGTTTCTCTATGTTTCGTTTCCTCTTGATGCAGCCCTAAGCAGTGACTGGGGAGAAACACTTTCATTGAAAGGGGTTGCCAAGCTTCCAAATATTACGAGTCTCCAGAAATCTCAGCAACTATTTTTTCACCCAAACTGGATGATACTTTCAGGTAATGATCAGTATACTAAGAACACTTGTTTTCTCAAATTTCGTTCTTCTATGTTGAAGCGTTCGTTTCCAGTAACAGTTTGAATTTTGGTGTTTCACTCTGTTTTCTCCTATATTGATAGATGTATTTGGAACTCTAAATCAAACACGGTTTGTGCTAGCTTCTTGAAACTTGACACAATAAAGCAGTTTCACGTTCTATCTCTATGTTCTGTTTCCTCTTGATGTAGCCCTACGCAGTGACTGGGGAGAAACACTTTCATAGAAAGGGGTTGCCAAGCTTCCAAAAATTACGAGTCTCCAGAAATCTCAGCAACTATTTTTTCACCCAAACTGGATGATACTTTCAGGTAATGATCAGTATACTAAGAACACTTGTTTTCCCAAATTTCGTTCTTCTATGTTGAAGCGTTCGTTTCCAGTAACAGTTTGAATTTTGGTGTTTCACTCTGTTTTCTCCTATATTGATAGATGTATTTGGAACTCTAAATCAAACACGGTTTGTGCTAGCTTCTTGAAACTTGACACAATAAAGCAGTTTCACGTTCTATCTCTATGTTCTGTTTCCTCTTGATGTAGCCCTACGCAGTGACTGGGGAGAAACACTTTCATAGAAAGGGGTTGCCAAGCTTCCAAAAATTAGAAGTCTCCAGAAATCTCAGCAACTATTTTTTCACCCAAACTGGATGATAATTTCAGGTAATGATCAGTATACTAAGAACACTTGGTCCCCAAATTCCGTTCTTCTATGTTGAAGCGTTCGTTTCCAGTAACAGTTTGAATTTTGGCGTTTCACTCTGTTTTCTCCTATATTGATAGATGTATTTGGAACTCTAAATCAAACACGGTTTGTGCTAGCTTCTTGAAACTTGACACAATAAAACAGTTTCACGTTCTATCTCTATGTTCTGTTTCCTATTGATGTAGCACTACGCAGTGACTGGGGAGAAACACTTTCATAGAAAGGGGTTGCAGCTTCCAAAAATTACGAGTCTCCAGAAATCTCAGCAACTATTTTTTCACCCAAACTAGATGATACTTTCAGGTAATGATCAGTACACTAAGCCCACTTGGTTCCCCAAATTTCGTTCTTCTATGTTGAAGCGTTCGTTTCCAGTAACAGTTTGAATTTTGGCGTTTTACTCTGTTTTCTCCTATATTGATAGATGTATTTGGAACTCTAAATCAAACACGGTTTGTGCTAGCTTCTTGAAACTTGACACAATAAAGAAGTTTCACGTTCTATCTCTATGTTCTCTTTCCTCTTGATGTAGCCCTAAGCAGTTACTGGGGAGAAACACTTTCATTGAAAGGGGTTGCCAAACTTCCAAAAATTACGAGTCTCCAGAAATCTCAGCAACTATTTTTTCACCCAAACTGGATGATACTTTCAGGTAATGATCAGTACACTAAGCCCACTTGGTTCCCCAAATTTCGTTCTATGTTGAAGCGTTCGTTTTCAGTAACAGTTTGAATTTTGGCGTTTCACTCTGTTTTCTCCTATACTGATAGATGTAGTTGGAACTCTAAATCAAACATGGTTTGTGCTAGCTTCTTGAAACTTGACACAATAAAGCGGTTTCATGTTCTATCTCTATGTTCTGTTTCCTCTTGATGTATCCCTAAGCAGTGACTTGGGAGAAACACTTTCATTGAAAGGGGTTGCCAAGCTTCCAAAAATTACGAGTCTCCAGAAAACTCAGCAACTATTTTTTCACCCAAACTGGATGATACTTTCAGGTAATGATCAGTACACTAAGCCCACTAGGTTCCCCAAATTTCGTTGTTCTATGTTGAAGCGTTCGTTTCCAGTAACAGTTTGAATTTTGGCGTTTCACTCTGTTTTCTCCTATACTGATAGATGTATTTGGAACTCTAAATCAAACACGGTTTGTGCTAGCTTCTTGAAACGTGACACAATAAAGCAGTTTCACGTTCTATCTCTATGTTCTGTTTCCTATTGATGTAGCCCTACGCAGTGACTGGGGAGAAACACTTTCATAGAAAGGGGTTGCCAAGCTTCCAAAAATTAGAAGTCTCCAGAAATCTCAGCAACTATTTTTTCACCCAAACTGGATGATACTTTCAGGTAATGATCAGTATACTAAGAACACTTGGTCCCCAAATTCCGTTCTTCTATGTTGAAGCGTTCGTTTCCAGTAACAGTTTGAATTTTGGCGTTTCACTCTGTTTTCTCCTATATTGATAGATGTATTTGGAACTCTAAATCAAACACGGTTTGTGCTAGCTTCTTGAAACTTGACACAATAAAACAGTTTCACGTTCTATCTCTATGTTCTGTTTCCTATTGATGTAGCACTACGCAGTGACTGGGGAGAAACACTTTCATAGAAAGGGGTTGCCAAGCTTCCAAAAATTACGAGTCTCCAGAAATCTCAGCAACTATTTTTTCACCCAAACTAGATGATACTTTCAGGTAATGATCAGTACACTAAGCCCACTTGGTTCCCCAAATTTCGTACTTCTATGTTGAAGCGTTCGTTTCCAGTAACAGTTTGAATTTTGGCGTTTTACTCTGTTTTCTCCTATATTGATAGATGTATTTGGAACTCTAAATCAAACACGGTTTGTGCTAGCTCCTTGTAACTTGACACAATAAAGAAGTTTCACGTTCTATCTCTATGTTCTCTTTCCTCTTGATGTAGCCCTAAGCAGTTACTGGGGAGAAAAACTTTCATTGAAAGGGGTTGCCAAACTTCCAAAAATTACGAGTCTCCAGAAATCTCAGCAACTATTTTTTCACCCAAACTGGATGATACTTTCAGGTAATGATCAGTACACTAAGCCCACTTGGTTCCCCAAATTTCGTTCTTCTATATTGAAGCGTTCGTTTCCAGTAACAGTTTGAATTTTGGGGTTTCACTCTGTTTTCTCCTATACTGATAGATGTATTTGGAACTCTAAATCAAACACGGTTTGTGCTAGCTTCTTGAAACTCGACATAATAAAGCACTTTCACGTTCTATCTATATGTTCTGTTTCTCCTTGATGTAACCCTCAGCAGTGACTGGGGAGAAACACTTTCATAGAAAGTGGTTGCCAAGCTTCCAAAAATTACGAGTCTCCAGAAATCTCAGCAACTATTTTTTCACCCAAACTGGATGATACTTTCAGGTAATGATCAGTACACTAAGCCCACTTGTTTCCCCAAATTTCGTTCTATGTTGAAGGGTTCGTTTCCAGTAACAGTTTGAATTTTGGCGTTTCACTCTGTTTTCTCCTATACTGATAGATGTATTTGGAACTCTAAATCAAACAAGGTTTGTGCTAGCTTCTTGAAACTTGACACAAGAAAGCGGTTTCATGTTCTTTCTCTATGTTCTGTTTCCTCTTGATGTAGTCCTAAGCAGTGAATTGGGAGAAACACTTTCATTGAAAGGGGTTGCCAAGCTTCCAAAAATTACGAGTCTCCAGAAAACTCAGCAACTATTTTTTCACCCAAACTGGATGATACTTTCAGGTAATGATCAGTACACTAAGCCCACTAGGTTACCCAAATTTCGTTCTTCTATGTTGAAGCGTTCGTTTCCAGTAAAAGATTGAATTTTGGCGTTTCACTCTGTTTTCTCCTATACTTATAGATGTATTTGGAACTCTAAATCAAACACGGTTTGTGCTAGCTTCTTGAAACTTGACACAATAAAGCAGTTTCACGTTCTTTCTCTATGTTTCGTTTCCACTTGATGTAGCCCTAAGCAGTGACTGGGGAGAAACACTTTCATTGAAAGGGGTTGCCAAGCTTCCAAAAATTACTAGTCTCCAGAAATCTCAGCAACTATTTTTTCACCCAAACTGGATGATACTTTCAGGTAATGATCAGTATACTAAGAACACTTAATTTCCCAAATTTCGTTCTTCTATGTTGAAGCGTTCGTTTCCAGTAACAGTTTGAATTTTGGCGTTTCACTTTGTTTTCTCCTATACTGATAGATGTATTTGGAACTCTAAATCAAACACGGTTTGTGCTAGCTTCTTGAAACTTGACACAATAAAGCAGTTTCACGTTCTTTCTCTATGTTCTGTTTCCTCTTGATGTAGCCCTATGCAGTGACTGGGGAGAAACACTTTCATAGAAAGGGGTTGCCAAGCTTCCAAAAATTACGAGTCTCCAGAAATCTCAGCAACTATTTTTTCACCCAAACTGGATGATACTTTCAGGTAATGATCAGTACACTAAGCCCACTTGGTTCCCCAAATTTCGTTCTTCTATGTTGAAGCGTTCGTTTCCAGTAACAGTTTGAATTTTGGCGTTTTACTCTGTTTTCTCCTATATTGATAGATGTATTTGGAACTCTAAATCAAACACGGTTTGTGCTAGCTTCTTGAAACTTGACACAATAAAGCAGTTTCACGTTCTATCTCTATGTTCTCTTTCCTCTTGATGTAGCCATACGCAGTGACTGGGGAGAAACACTTTCATTGAAAGGGGTTGCCAAACTTCCAAAAATTACGAGTCTCCAGAAATCTCAGCAACTATTTTTTCACCCAAACTGGATGATACTTTCAGGTAATGATCAGTACACTAAGCCCACTTGGTTCCCTAAATTTCGTTCTTCTATGTTGAAGCGTTCGTTTCCAGTAACAGTTTGAATTTTGGCGTTTCACTCTGTTTTCTCCTATACTGATAGATGTATTTGGAACTCTAAATCAAACACGTTTGTGCTAGCTTCTTGAATCTCGACATAATAAAGTACTTTCAAGTTCTATCTCTATGTTCTGTTTCTCCTTGATGTAACCTCAGCAGTGACTGGGGAGAAACACTTTCATTTAAAGGGGTTGCCAAGCTTCCAAAAATTACGAGTCTCCAGAAATCACAGCAACTATTTTTTCACCCAAACTGGATGACAGTTTCAGGTAATGATCAGTACACTAAGCCCACTTGGTTCCCCAAATTTCGTTCTATGTTGAAGCGTTCGTTTCCAGTACCAGTTTGAATTTTGTGTTTCACTCTGTTTTCTCCTATACTGATAGATGTATTTGGAACTCTAAATCAAACACGGTTTGTGCTAGCTTCTTGAAACTTGACACAATAAAGCAGTTTCACGTTCTTTCTCTATGTTCTGTTTCCTCTTGATGTAGCCCGAAGCAGTGATGGGGAGAAACACTTTCATTGAAAGGGGTTGCCAAGCTTCCAAAAATTACGAGTCTCCATAAATGTCAGCAACTATTTTTTCACACAAACTGGTGATACTTTCAGGTAATGATCAGTACACTAAGCCCACTTGGTTGCCCAAATTTCGTTCTTCTATGTTGAAGCGGTCGTTTCCAGTAACAGTTTGAATTTTGGCGTTTCACTCTGTTTTCTCCTATATTGATAGATGTATTTGGAACACTAAATCAAACACAGTTTGTGCTAGCTTCTTGAAACTTGACACAATAAAGCAGTTTCACGTTCTATCTCTATGTTCTGTTTCCTCTTGATGTAGCCCTATGCAGTGACTGGGGAGAAACACTTTCATAGAAAAGGGTTGCCAAGCTTCCAAAAATTACGAGTCTCCAGAAATCTCAGCAACTATTTTTTCACCCAAACTGGATGATACTTTCAGGTAATGATCAGTATACTAAGAACACTTGGTTCCCCAAATTTTGTTCTTCTAGGTTGAAGTGTTCATTTCCAGTAACAGTTTGAATTTTGGCGTTTCACTCTGTTTTCTCCTATACTGATAGATGTATTTGGAACTCTAAATCAAACAGGGTTTGTGCTAGCTTCTTGAAACTTGACACAATAAAGCAGTTTCACGTTCTATCTCTATGTTCTGTTTCCTCGTGATGTAGCCCTACGCAGTGACTGGGGAGAAACACTTTCATAGAAAGGGGTTGCCAAGCTTCCAAAAATTACGATTCTCCAGAAATCTCAGCAACTATTTTTTCACCCAAACTAGATGATACTTTCAGGTAATGATCAGTACACTAAGCCCACTTGGTTCCCCAAATTTCGTTCTTCTATGTTGAAGCGTTCGTTTCCAGTAACAGTTTGAATTTTGGCGTTAAACTCTGTTTTCTCCTATATTGATAGATGTATTTGGAACTCTAAATCAAACACGGTTTGTGCTAGCTTCTTGAAACTTGACACAATAAAGCAGTTTCACGTTCTATCTCTATGTTCTCTTTCCTCTTGATGTAGCCCTAAGCAGTGACTGGGGAGAAACACTTTCATTGAAAGGGGTTGCCAAACTTCCAAAATTTACGAGTCTCCAGAAATCTCAGCAACTATTTTTTCACCCAAACTGGATGATACTTTCAGGTAATGATCAGTACACTAAGCCCACTTGGTTCCCCAAATTTCGTTCTTCTATATTGAAGCGTTCGTTTCCAGTAACAGTTTGAATTTTGGGGTTTCACTCTGTTTTCTCCTAAACTGATAGATGTATTTGGAACTCTAAATCAAACACGGTTTGTGCTAGCTTCTTGAAACTTGACACAATAAAGCAGTTTCAAGTTCTATCTCTATGTTATGTTTCCTCTTGATGTAGCCCTATGCAGTGACTGGGGAGAAACACTTTCATAGAAAAGGGTTGCCAAGCTTCCAAAAATTACGAGTCTCCAGAAATCTCAGCAACTATTTTTTCACCCAAACTGGATGATACTTTCAGGTAATGATCAGTATTCTAAGAACACTTGGTTCCCCAATGTTTGTTCTTCTAGGTTGAAGCGTTCATTTCCAGTAACAGTTTGAATTTTGGCGTTTCACTCTGTTTTCTCCTATACTGATAGATGTATTTGGAACTGTAAATCAAACATGGTTTGTGCTAGCTTCTTAAAACTTGACACAATAAAGCAGTTTCACGTTCTATCTCTATGTTCTGTTTCCTCTTGATGTAGCCCTACGCAGTGACTGGGGAGAAACACTTTCATAGAAAGGGGTTGCCAAGCTTCCAAAAATTACGAGTCTCCAGAAATCTCAGCAACTATTTTTTCACCCAAACTGGATGATACTTTCAGGTAATGATCAGTGCACTAAGCCCACTTGGTTCCCCAAATTTCGTTCTATGTTGAAGCGTTCGTTTCCAGTAACAGTTTGAATTTTGGCGTTTCACTCTGTTTTCTCCTATACTGATAGATGTATTTGGAACTCTAAATCAAACAAGGTTTGTGCTAGCTTCTTGAAACTTGACACAGTAAAGCGGTTTCATGTTCTATCTCTAAGTTCTGTTTCCTCTTTATGTAGCCCTAAGCAGTGAATTGGGAGAAACACTTTCATTGAAAGGGGTTGCCAAGCTTCCAAAAATTACTAGTCTCCAGAAATCTCAGCAACTATTTTTTCACCCAAACTGGATGATACTTTCAGGTAATGATCAGTACACTAAGCCCACTTGGTTCCCCAAATTTCGTTCTTCTATGTTGAAGCGTTCGTTTCCAGTAACAGTTTGAATTTTGGCGTTTCACTCTGTTTTCTCCTATAGTGATAGATGTATTTGGAACTCTAAATCAAACACGGTTTGTGCTAGCTTCTTGAAACTCGACATAATAAAGCACTTTCACGTTCTATCTCTATGTTCTTTTTTTCCTTGATGTAACCCTCAGCAGTGACTGGGGAGAAACACTTTCATTGAAAGGGGTTGCCGAACTTCCAAAAATTAGAAGTCTCCAGAAATCTCAGCAACTATTTTTTCACCCAAACTGGATGATACTTTCAGGTAATGATCAGTATACTAAGAACACTTGGTCCCCAAATTCCGTTCTTCTATGTTGAAGCGTTTGTTTCCAGTAACAGTTTGAATTTTGGGGTTTCACTCTGTTTTCTCCTATACTGATAGATGTATTTGGAACTCTAAATCAAACACGGTTTGTGCTAGCTTCTTGAAACTCGACATAATAAAGTACTTTCATGTTCTATCTCTATGTTCTGTTTCTCCTTGATGTAACCTCAGCAGTGACTGGGGAGAAACACTTTCATTGAAAGGGGTTGCCAAGCTTCCAAAAATTACGAGTCTCCAGAAATCTCAGCAACTATTCTTTCACCCAAAGTGGATGACAGTTTCAGGTAATGATCAGTACACTAAGCCCACTTGGTTCCCCAAATTTCGTTCTATGTTGAAGCGTTCGTTTCCAGTAACAGTTTGAATTTTGGCGTTTCACTCTGTTTTCTCCTATATTGATAGATGTATTTGGAACTCTAAATCAAACACAGTTTGTGCTAACTTCTTGAAACTTGACACAATAAAGCAGTTTCACGTTCTATCTCTATGTTCTGTTTCCTCTTGATGTAGCCCTAAGCAGTGACTGGGGAGAAACACTTTCATTGAAAGTGGTTGCCAAACTTCCAAAAATTACGAGTCTCTAGAAATCTCAGCAACTATTTTTTCACCCAAACTGGATGATACTTTCAGGTAATGATCAGTACCCTAAGCCCACTTGGTTCCCCAAATTTCGTTATTCTATGTTGAAGCGTTCGTTTCCAGTAACAGTTTGAATTTTGGCGTTTCACTCTGTTTTCTCCTATACTGATAGATGTATTTGGAACTCTAAATCAAACATGGTTTGTGCTAGCTTCCTGAAACTTGACACACTAAAGCAGTTTCACGTTCTATCTCTATGTTCTGTTTCCTTTTGATGTAGCCCTAAGCAGTGACTGGGGAGAAACACTTTCATAGAAAGGGGTTGCCAAGCTTCCAAAAATTATGAGTCTCCAGAAATCTCAGCAACTATTTTTTCACCCAAACTGGATGATACTTTCAGGTAATGATCAGTACACTAGCCCACTTGGTTCCCCAAATTTCGTTCTTCTATGTTGAAGCGTTCGTTTCCAGTAACAGTTTGAATTTTGGCGTTTCACTCTGTTTTCTCCTATATTGATAGATATATTTGGAACTCTAAATCAAACATGGTTTGTGCTAGCTTCTTGAAACTTGACACCCTAAAGCAGTTTCACGTTCTGTCTCTATGTTCTGTTTCATCTTGATGTAGCCCTACACAGTGACTGGGGAGAAACACTTTCATAGAAAGGGGTTGCCAAGCTTCCAAAAATTACGAGTCTCCAGAAATCTCAGCAACTATTTTTTCACCCAAACTGGATGATACTTTCATGTAATGATCAGTACACGAAGCCCACTTGGTTCCCCAAATTCCGTTTTTCTATGTTGAAGCGTTCGTTTCCAGTAACAGTTTGAATTTTGGCGTTTCACTCTGTTTTCTCCTATACTGATAGATGTATTTGGAACTCTAAATCAAACACGGTTTGTGCTAGCTTCTTGAAACTCGATACAATAAAGCACTTTCACGTTCTATCTCAATGTTCTTTTTCCTCTTGATGTAACCTTCAGCAGTGACTGGGGAGAAACACTTTCATATAAAGGGGTTGCCAAGCTTCCAAAAATTACGAGTCTCCAGAAATCTCAGCAACTATTTTTTCACCCAAACTGGATGATACTTTCAGGTAATGATCAGTACACTAAGCCCACTTGGTTCCCCAAATTTCGTTCTATGTTGAAGCGTTCGTTTCCAGTAACAGTTTGAATTTTGGCGTTTCACTCTGTTTTCTCCTATACTGATAGATGTATTTGGAACTCTAAATCAAACACGGTTTGTGCTAGCTTCTTGAAACTTGACACAATAAAGCAGTTTCACGTTCTATCTCTATGTTCTCTTTCCTCTTGATGTAGCCCTACGCAGTGATTGGGGAGAAACACTTTCATTGAAAGGGGTTGCCAAACTTCCAAAAATTACGAGTCTCCATAAATCTCAGCAACTATTTTTTCACCCAAACTGGATGATACTTTCAGGTAATGATCAGTACACTAAGCCCACTTGGTTCCCCAAATTTCGTTCTTCTATGTTGAAGCGTTCGTTTCCAGTAACAGTTTGAATTTTGGCGTTTTACTCTGTTTTCTCCTATATTGATAGATGTATTTGGAACTCTAAATCAAACACGGTTTGTGCTAGCTTCTTGAAACTTGACACAATAAAGCAGTTTCACGTTCTATCTCTATGTTCTCTTTCCTCTTGATGTAGCCCTACGCAGTGACTGGGGAGAAACCCTTTCATTGAAAGGGGTTGCCAAACTTCCAAAAATTACGAGTCTCCAGAAATCTCAGCAACTATTTTTTCACCCAAACTGGATGATACTTTCAGGTAATGATCAGTACACTAAGCCCACTTGGTTCCCCAAATTTCGTTCTTCTATATTGAAGCGTTCGTTTCCAGTAACAGTTTGAATTTTGGGGTTTCACTCTGTTTTCTCCTATACTGATAGATGTATTTGGAACTCTAAATCAAACACGGTTTGTGCTAGCTTCTTGAAACTCGACATAATAAAGCACTTTCACGTTCTATCTATATGTTCTGTTTCTCCTTGATGTAACCCTCAGCAGTGACTGGGGAGAAACACTTTCATAGAAAGTGGTTGCCAAGCTTCCAAAAATTACGAGTCTCCAGAAATCTCAGCAACTATTTTTTCACCCAAACTGGATGATACTTTCAGGTAATGATCAGTACACTAAGCCCACTTGGTTCCCCAAATTCCGTTCTTCTATGTTGAAGCGTTCGTTTCCAGTAACAGTTTGAATTTTGGCGTTTCACTCTGTTTTCTCCTATATTGATAGATGTATTTGGAACTCTAAATCAAACACGGTTTGTGCTAGCTTCTTGAAACTTGACACAATAAAACAGTTTCACGTTCTATCTCTATGTTCTGTTTCCTATTGATGTAGCACTACGCAGTGACTGGGGAGAAACACTTTCATAGAAAGGGGTTGCCAAGCTTCCAAAAATTACGAGTCTCCAGAAATCTCAGCAACTATTTTTTCACCCAAACTAGATGATACTTTCAGGTAATGATCAGTACACTAAGCCCACTTGGTTCCCCAAATTTCGTTCTTCTATGTTGAAGCGTTCGTTTCCAGTAACAGTTTGAATTTTGGCGTTTTACTCTGTTTTCTCCTATATTGATAGATGTATTTGGAACTCTAAATCAAACACGGTTTGTGCTAGCTTCTTGAAACTTGACACAATAAAGAAGTTTCACGTTCTATCTCTATGTTCTCTTTCCTCTTGATGTAGCCCTAAGCAGTTACTGGGGAGAAACACTTTCATTGAAAGGGGTTGCCAAACTTCCAAAAATTACGAGTCTCCAGAAATCTCAGCAACTATTTTTTCACCCAAACTGGATGATACTTTCAGGTAATGATCAGTACACTAAGCCCACTTGGTTCCCCAAATTTCGTTCTATGTTGAAGCATTCGTTTTCAGTAACAGTTTGAATTTTGGCGTTTCACTCTGTTTTCTCCTATACTGATAGATGTAGTTGGAACTCGAAATCAAACATGGTTTGTGCTAGCTTCTTGAAACTTGACACAATAAAGCGGTTTCATGTTCTATCTCTATGTTCTGTTTCCTCTTGATGTATCCCTAAGCAGTGACTTGGGAGAAACACTTTCATTGAAAGGGGTTGCCAAGCTTCCAAAAATTACGAGTCTCCAGAAAACTCAGCAACTATTTTTTCACCCAAACTGGATGATACTTTCAGGTAATGATCAGTACACTAAGCCCACTAGGTTCCCCAAATTTCGTTGTTCTATGTTGAAGCGTTCGTTTCCAGTAACAGTTTGAATTTTGGCGTTTCACTCTGTTTTCTCCTATACTGATAGATGTATTTGGAACTCTAAATCAAACACGGTTTGTGCTAGCTTCTTGAAACTTGACACAATAAAGCAGTTTCACGTTGTTTCTCTATGTTTCGTTTCCTCTTGATGTAGCCCTAAGCAGTGACTGGGGAGAAACACTTTCATTGAAAGGGGTTGCCAAGCTTCCAAATATTACGAGTCTCCAGAAATCTCAGCAACTATTTTTTCACCCAAACTGGATGATACTTTCAGGTAATGATCAGTATACTAAAACACTTGTTTTCCCAAATTTCGTTCTTCTATGTTGAAGCGTTCGTTTCCAGTAACAGTTTGAATTTTGTGTTTCACTCTGTTTTCTCCTATATTGATAGATGTATTTGGAACTCTAAATCAAACACGGTTTGTGCTAGCTTCTTGAAACTTGACACAATAAAGCAGTTTCACGTTCTATCTCTATGTTCTGTTTCCTCTTTATGTAGCCCTACGCAGTGACTGGGGAGAAACACTTTCATAGAAAGGGGTTGCCAAGCTTCCAAAAATTAGAAGTCTCCAGAAATCTCAGCAACTATTTTTTCACCCAAACTGGATGATACTTTCAGGTAATGATCAGTATACTAAGAACACTTGGTCCCCAAATTCCGTTCTTCTATTTTGAAGCGTTCGTTTCCAGTAACAGTTTGAATTTTGGCGTTTCACTCTGTTTTCTCCTATATTGATAGATGTATTTGGAACTCTAAATCAAACACGGTTTGTGCTAGCTTCTTGAAACTTGACACAATAAAACAGTTTCACGTTCTATCTCTATGTTCTGTTTCCTATTGATGTAGCACTACGCAGTGACTGGGGAGAAACACTTTCATAGAAAGGGGTTGCCAAGCTTCCAAAAATTACGAGTCTCCAGAAATCTCAGCAACTATTTTTTCACCCAAACTAGATGATACTTTCAGGTAATGATCAGTACACTAAGCCCACTTGGTTCCCCAAATTTCGTTCTTCTATGTTGAAGCGTTCGTTTCCAGTAACAGTTTGAATTTTGGCGTTTTACTCTGTTTTCTCCTATATTGATAGATGTATTTGGAACTCTAAATCAAACACGGTTTGTGCTAGCTCCTTGTAACTTGACACAATAAAGAAGTTTCACGTTCTATCTCTATGTTCTCTTTCCTCTTGATGTAGCCCTAAGCAGTTACTGGGGAGAAACACTTTCATTGAAAGGGGTTGCCAAACTTCCAAAAATTACGAGTCTCCAGAAATCTCAGCAACTATTTTTTCACCCAAACTGGATGATACTTTCAGGTAATGATCAGTACACTAAGCCCACTAGGTTCCCCAAATTTCGTTGTTCTATGTTGAAGCGTTCGTTTTCAGTAACAGTTTGAATTTTGGCGTTTCACTCTGTTTTCTCCTATACTGATAGATGTATTTGGAACTCTAAATCAAACACGGTTTGTGCTAGCTTCTTGAAACTTGACACAATAAAGCAGTTTCACGTTGTTTCTCTATGTTTCGTTTCCTCTTGATGTAGCCCTAAGCAGTGACTGGGGAGAAACACTTTCATTAAAAGGGGTTGCCAATCTTCCAAATATTACGAGTCTCCAGAAATCTCAGCAACTATTTTTTCACCCAAACTGGATGATACTTTCAGGTAATGATCAGTATACTAAGAACACTTGGTTTCCCAAATTTCGTTCTTCTATGTTGAAGCGTTCGTTTCCAGTAACAGTTTGAATTTTGGTGTTTCACTCTGTTTTCTCCTATATTGATAGATGTATTTGGAACTCTAAATCAAACACGGTTTGTGCTAGCTTCTTGAAACTTGACACAATAAAGCAGTTTCACGTTCTATCTCTATGTTCTGTTTCCTCTTGATGTAGCCCTAAGCAGTGACTGGGGAGAAACACTTTCATTGAAAGGGGTTGCCAAACTTCCAAAATTACGAGTCTCCAGAAATCTCAGCAATTATTTTTTCACCCAAACTGGATGATACTTTCAGGTAATGATCAGTACACTAAGCCCACTAGGTTCCCCAAATTTCGTTGTTCTATGTTGAAGCGTTCGTTTCCAGTAACAGTTTGAATTTTGGCGTTTCACTCTGTTTTCTCCTATACTGATAGATGTATTTGGAACTCTAAATCAAACACGGTTTGTGCTAGCTTCTTGAAACTTGACACAATAAAGCAGTTTCACGTTGTTTCTCTATGTTTCGTTTCCTCTTGATGCAGCCCTAAGCAGTGACTGGGGAGAAACACTTTCATTGAAAGGGGTTGCCAAGCTTCCAAAAATTACGAGTCTCCAGAAATCTCAGCAACTATTTTTTCACCCAAACTGGATGATACTTTCAGGTAATGATCAGTATACTAAGAACACTTGTTTTCTCAAATTTCGTTCTTCTATGTTGAAGCGTTCGTTTCCAGTAACAGTTTGAATTTTGGTGTTTCACTCTGTTTTCTCCTATATTGATAGATGTATTTGGAACTCTGAATCAAACACGGTTTGTGCTAGCTTCTTGAAACTTGACACAATAAAGGAGTTTCACGTTCTATCTCTATGTTCTGTTTCCTCTTGATGTAGCCCTACGCAGTGACTGGGGAGAAACACTTTCATAGAAAGGGGTTGCCAAGCTTCCAAAAATTACGAGTCTCCAGAAATCTCAGCAACTATTTTTTCACCCAAACTGGATGATACTTTCAGGTAATGATCAGTATACTAAGAACACTTGTTTTCCCAAATTTCGTTCTTCTATGTTGAAGCGTTCGTTTCCAGTAACAGTTTGAATTTTGGTGTTTCACTCTGTTTTCTCCTATATTGATAGATGTATTTGGAACTCTAAATCAAACACGGTTTGTGCTAGCTTCTTGAAACTTGACACAATAAAGCAGTTTCACGTTCTATCTCTATGTTCTGTTTCCTCTTGATGTAGCCCTACGCAGTGACTGGGGAGAAACACTTTCATAGAAAGGGGTTGCCAAGCTTCCAAAAATTAGAAGTCTCCAGAAATCTCAGCAACTATTTTTTCACCCAAACTGGATGATACTTTCAGGTAATGATCAGTATACTAAGAACACTTGGTCCCCAAATTCCGTTCTTCTATGTTGAAGCGTTCGTTTCCAGTAACAGTTTGAATTTTGGCGTTTCACTCTGTTTTCTCCTATATTGATAGATGTATTTGGAACTCTAAATCAAACACGGTTTGTGCTAGCTTCTTGAAACTTGACACAATAAAACAGTTTCACGTTCTATCTCTATGTTCTGTTTCCTATTGATGTAGCACTACGCAGTGACTGGGGAGAAACACTTTCATAGAAAGGGGTTGCAGCTTCCAAAAATTACGAGTCTCCAGAAATCTCAGCAACTATTTTTTCACCCAAACTAGATGATACTTTCAGGTAATGATCAGTACACTAAGCCCACTTGGTTCCCCAAATTTCGTTCTTCTATGTTGAAGCGTTCGTTTCCAGTAACAGTTTGAATTTTGGCGTTTTACTCTGTTTTCTCCTATATTGATAGATGTATTTGGAACTCTAAATCAAACACGGTTTGTGCTAGCTTCTTGAAACTTGACACAATAAAGAAGTTTCACGTTCTATCTCTACGTTCTCTTTCCTCTTGATGTAGCCCTAAGCAGTTACTGGGGAGAAACACTTTCATTGAAAGGGGTTGCCAAACTTCCAAAAATTACGAGTCTCCAGAAATCTCAGCAACTATTTTTTCACCCAAACTGGATGATACTTTCAGGTAATGATCAGTACACTAAGCCCACTAGGTTCCCCAAATTTCGTTGTTCTATGTTGAAGCGTTCGTTTTCAGTAACAGTTTGAATTTTGGCGTTTCACTCTGTTTTCTCCTATACTGATAGATGTATTTGGAACTCTAAATCAAACACGGTTTGTGCTAGCTTCTTGAAACTTGACACAATAAAGCAGTTTCACGTTGTTTCTCTATGTTTCGTTTCCTCTTGATGTAGCCCTAAGCAGTGACTGGGGAGAAACACTTTCATTAAAAGGGGTTGCCAATCTTCCAAATATTACGAGTCTCCAGATATCTCAGCAACTATTTTTTCACCCAAACTGGATGATACTTTCAGGTAATGATCAGTATACTAAGAACACTTGGTTTCCCAAATTTCGTTCTTCTATGTTGAAGCGTTCGTTTCCAGTAACAGTTTGAATTTTGGTGTTTCACTCTGTTTTCTCCTATATTGATAGATGTATTTGGAACTCTAAATCAAACACGGTTTGTGCTAGCTTCTTGAAACTTGACACAATAAAGCAGTTTCACGTTCTATCTCTATGTTCTGTTTCCTCTTGATGCAGCCCTAAGCAGTGACTGGGGAGAAACACTTTCATTGAAAGGGGTTGCCAAACTTCCAAAATTACGAGTCTCCAGAAATCTCAGCAATTATTTTTTCACCCAAACTGGATGATACTTTCAGGTAATGATCAGTACACTAAGCCCACTTGGTTCCCCAAATTTCGTTCTATGTTGAAGCGTTCGTTTCCAGTAACAGTTTGAATTTTGGCGTTTCACTCTGTTTTCTCCTATACTGATAGATGTATTTGGAACTCTAAATCAAACACGGTTTGTGCTAGCTTCTTGAAACTTGCCACAATAAAGCAGTTTCACGTTCTATCTCTATGCTCTCTTTCCTCTTGATGTAGCCCTAAGCAGTGACTGGGGAGAAACACTTTCATTGAAAGGGGTTGCCAAACTTCCAAAAAATACGAGTCTCCAGAAATCTCAGCAACTATTTTTTCACCCAAACTGGATGATACTTTCAGGTAATGATCAGTACACTAAGCCCACTAGGTTCCCCAAATTTCGTTGTTCTATGTTGAAGCGTTCGTTTCCAGTAACAGTTTGAATTTTGGCGTTTCACTCTGTTTTCTCCTATACTGATAGATGTATTTGGAACTCTAAATCAAACACGGTTTGTGCTAGCTTCTTGAAACTTGACACAATAAAGCAGTTTCACGTTGTTTCTCTATGTTTCGTTTCCTCTTGATGCAGCCCTAAGCAGTGACTGGGGAGAAACACTTTCATTGAAAGGGGTTGCCAAGCTTCCAAAAATTACGAGTCTCCAGAAATCTCAGCAACTATTTTTTCACCCAAACTGGATGATACTTTCAGGTAATGATCAGTATACTAAGAACACTTGTTTTCTCAAATTTCGTTCTTCTATGTTGAAGCGTTCGTTTCCAGTAACAGTTTGAATTTTGGTGTTTCACTCTGTTTTCTCCTATATTGATAGATGTATTTGGAACTCTGAATCAAACACGGTTTGTGCTAGCTTCTTGAAACTTGACACAATAAAGGAGTTTCACGTTCTATCTCTATGTTCTGTTTCCTCTTGATGTAGCCCTACGCAGTGACTGGGGAGAAACACTTTCATAGAAAGGGGTTGCCAAGCTTCCAAAAATTACGAGTCTCCAGAAATCTCAGCAACTATTTTTTCACCCAAACTGGATGATACTTTCAGGTAATGATCAGTATACTAAGAACACTTGTTTTCCCAAATTTCGTTCTTCTATGTTGAAGCGTTCGTTTCCAGTAACAGTTTGAATTTTGGTGTTTCACTCTGTTTTCTCCTATATTGATAGATGTATTTGGAACTCTAAATCAAACACGGTTTGTGCTAGCTTCTTGAAACTTGACACAATAAAGCAGTTTCACGTTCTATCTCTATGTTCTGTTTCCTCTTGATGTAGCCCTACGCAGTGACTGGGGAGAAACACTTTCATAGAAAGGGGTTGCCAAGCTTCCAAAAATTAGAAGTCTCCAGAAATCTCAGCAACTATTTTTTCACCCAAACTGGATGATACTTTCAGGTAATGATCAGTATACTAAGAACACTTGGTCCCCAAATTCCGTTCTTCTATGTTGAAGCGTTCGTTTCCAGTAACAGTTTGAATTTTGGCGTTTCACTCTGTTTTCTCCTATATTGATAGATGTATTTGGAACTCTAAATCAAACACGGTTTGTGCTAGCTTCTTGAAACTTGACACAATAAAACAGTTTCACGTTCTATCTCTATGTTCTGTTTCCTATTGATGTAGCACTACGCAGTGACTGGGGAGAAACACTTTCATAGAAAGGGGTTGCAGCTTCCAAAAATTACGAGTCTCCAGAAATCTCAGCAACTATTTTTTCACCCAAACTAGATGATACTTTCAGGTAATGATCAGTACACTAAGCCCACTTGGTTCCCCAAATTTCGTTCTTCTATGTTGAAGCGTTCGTTTCCAGTAACAGTTTGAATTTTGGCGTTTTACTCTGTTTTCTCCTATATTGATAGATGTATTTGGAACTCTAAATCAAACACGGTTTGTGCTAGCTTCTTGAAACTTGACACAATAAAGAAGTTTCACGTTCTATCTCTATGTTCTCTTTCCTCTTGATGTAGCCCTAAGCAGTTACTGGGGAGAAACACTTTCATTGAAAGGGGTTGCCAAACTTCCAAAAATTACGAGTCTCCAGAAATCTCAGCAACTATTTTTTCACCCAAACTGGATGATACTTTCAGGTAATGATCAGTATACTAAAACACTTGTTTTCCCAAATTCCGTTCTTCTATGTTGAAGCGTTCGTTTCCAGTAACAGTTTGAATTTTGGTGTTTCACTCTGTTTTCTCCTATATTGATAGATGTATTTGGAACTCTAAATCAAACACGGTTTGTGCTAGCTTCTTGAAACTTGACACAATAAAGCAGTTTCACGTTCTATCTCTATGTTCTGTTTCCTCTTTATGTAGCCCTACGCAGTGACTGGGGAGAAACACTTTCATAGAAAGGGGTTGCCAAGCTTCCAAAAATTATGAGTCTCCAGAAATCTCAGCAACTATTTTTTCACCCAAACTGGATGATACTTTCAGGTAATGATCAGTATACTAAGAACACTTGGTCCCCAAATTCCGTTCTTCTATGTTGAAGCGTTCGTTTCCAGTAACAGTTTGAATTTTGGCGTTTCACTCTGTTTTCTCCTATATTGATAGATGTATTTGGAACTCTAAATCAAACACGGTTTGTGCTAGCTTCTTGAAACTTGACACAATAAAACAGTTTCACGTTCTATCTCTATGTTCTGTTTCCTATTGATGTAGCACTACGCAGTGACTGGGGAGAAACACTTTCATAGAAAGGGGTTGCCAAGCTTCCAAAAATTACGAGTCTCCAGAAATCTCAGCAACTATTTTTTCACCCAAACTAGATGATACTTTCAGGTAATGATCAGTACACTAAGCCCACTTGGTTCCCCAAATTTCGTTCTATGTTGAAGCGTTCGTTTTCAGTAACAGTTTGAATTTTGGCGTTTCACTCTGTTTTCTCCTATACTGATAGATGTATTTGGAACTCTAAATCAAACATGGTTTGTGCTAGCTTCTTAAAACTTGACACAATAAAGCGGTTTCATGTTCTATCTCTATGTTCTGTTTCCTCTTGATGTATCCCTAAGCAGTGACTTGGGAGAAACACTTTCATTGAAAGGGGTTGCCAAGCTTCCAAAAATTACGAGTCTCCAGAAAACTCAGCACCTATTTTTTCACCCAAACTGGATGATACTTTCAGGTAATGATCAGTACACTAAGCCCACTAGGTTCCCCAAATTTCGTTGTTCTATGTTGAAGCGTTCGTTTCCAGTAACAGTTTGAATTTTGGCATTTCACTCTGTTTTCTCCTATACTGATAGATGTATTTGGAACTCTAAATCAAACACGGTTTGTGCTAGCTTCTTGAAACTTGACACAATAAAGCAGTTTCACGTTGTTTCTCTATGTTTCGTTTCCTCTTGATGTAGCCCTAAGCAGTGACTGGGGAGAAACACTTTCATTAAAAGGGGTTGCCAATCTTCCAAATATTACGAGTCTCCAGAAATCTCAGCAACTATTTTTTCACCCAAACTGGATGATACTTTCAGGTAATGATCAGTATACTAAGAACACTTGGTTTCCCAAATTTCGTTCTTCTATGTTGAAGCGTTCGTTTCCAGTAACAGTTTGAATTTTGGTGTTTCACTCTGTTTTCTCCTATATTGATAGATGTATTTGGAACTCTAAATCAAACACGGTTTGTGCTAGCTTCTTGAAACTTGACACAATAAAGCAGTTTCACGTTCTATCTCTATGTTCTGTTTCCTCTTGATGTAGCCCTAAGCAGGGACTGGGGAGAAACACTTTCATTGAAAGGGGTTGCAAAGCTTAAAAAAATTTCGAGTCTCCAGAAATCACAGCAACTATTTTTTCACCCAAACTGGATGATACTTTCAGGTAATGATCAGTACACTAAGCCCACTTGGTTCCCCAAATTTCGTTCTTCTATATTGAAGCGTTTGTTTCCAGTAACAGTTTGAATTTTGGGGTTTCACTCTGTTTTCTCCTATACTGATAGATGTATTTGGAACTCTAAATCAAACACGGTTTGTGCTAGCTTCTTGAAACTCGACATAATAAAGCACTTTCACGTTCTATCTATATGTTCTGTTTCTCCTTGATGTAACCCTCAGCAGTGACTGGGGAGAAACACTTTCATAGAAAGTGGTTGCCAAGCTTCCAAAAATTACGAGTCTCCAGAAATCTCAGCAACTATTTTTTCACCCAAACTGGATGATACTTTCAGGTAATGATCAGTACACTAAGCCCACTTGTTTCCCCAAATTTCGTTCTATGTTGAAGCGTTCGTTTAGAGTAACAGTTTGAATTTTGGCGTTTCACTCTGTTTTCTCCTATACTGATAGATGTATTTGGAACTCTAAATCAAACAAGGTTTGTGCTAGCTTCTTGAAACTTGACACAAGAAAGCGGTTTCATGTTCTTTCTCTATGTTCTGTTTCCTCTTGATGTAGTCCTAAGCAGTGAATTGGGAGAAACACTTTCATTGAAAGGGGTTGCCAAGCTTCCAAAAATTACGAGTCTCCAGAAAACTCAGCAACTATTTTTTCACCCAAACTGGATGATACTTTCAGGTAATGATCAGTATACTAAGAACACTTAATTTCCCAAATTTCGTTCTTCTATGTTGAAGCGTTCGTTTCCAGTAACAGTTTGAATTTTGGCGTTTCACTTTGTTTTCTCCTATACTGATAGATGTATTTGGAACTCTAAATCAAACACGGTTTGTGCTAGCTTCTTGAAACTCAACATAATAAAGAACTTTCACGTTCTATCTCTATGTTCTGTTTCTCCTTGATGTAACCCTCAGCAGTGACTGGGGAGAAACACTTTCATTGAAAGGGGTTGCCAAGCTTCCAAAAATTAGAAGTCTCCAGAAATCTCAGCATTTTTTTTTCACCCAAACTGGATGATACTTTCAGGTAATGATCAGTATACTAAGAACACTTGGTCCCCAAATTCCGTTCTTCTATGTTGAAGCGTTCGTTTCCAGTAACAGTTTGAATTTTGGCTTTTCACTCTGTTTTCTCCTATACTGATAGATGTATTTGGAACTCTAAATCAAACACGGTTTGTGCTAGCTTCTTGAAACTTGACACAATAAAGCAGTTTCAAGTTCTATCTCTATGTTCTGTTTCCTCTTGATGTAGCCCTAAGCAGTGACTGGAGAGAAACACTTTCATAGAAAGGGGTTGCCAAGCTTCCAAAAATTGTGAGTCTCCAGAAATCTCAGCAACTATTTTTTCACCCAAACTGGATGATACTTTCAGGTAATGATCAGTACACGAAGCCCACTTGGTTCCCCAAATTTCGTTCTTCTATGTTGAAGCGTTCGTTTCCAGTAAAGTTTGAATTTTGGCGTTTCACTCTGTTTTCTCCTATACTGATAGATGTATTTGGAACTCTAAATCAAACACGGTTTGTGCTAGCTTCTTGAAACTTGACACAATAAAGCAGTTTCACGTTCTTTCTCTATGTTCTGTTTCCTCTTGATGTAGCCCTATGCAGTGACTGGGGAGAAACACTTTCATAGAAAGGGGTTGCCAAGCTTCCAAAAATTACGAGTCTCCAGAAATCTCAGCAACTATTTTTTCACCCAAACTGGATGATACTTTCAGGTAATGATCAGTACACTAAGCCCACTTGGTTCCCCAAATTTCGTTCTTCTATGTTGAAGCGTTCGTTTCCAGTAACAGTTTGAATTTTGGCGTTTTACTCTGTTTTCTCCTATATTGATAGATGTATTTGGAACTCTAAATCAAACACGGTTTGTGCTAGCTTCTTGGAACTTGACACAATAAAGCAGTTTCACGTTCTATCTCTATGTTCTCTTTCCTCTTGATGTAGCCCTACGCAGTGACTGGGGAGAAACACTTTCATTGAAAGGGGTTGCCAAACTTCCAAAAATTACGAGTCTCCAGAAATCTCAGCAACTATTTTTTCACCCAAACTGGATGATACTTTCAGGTAATGATCAGTACACTAAGCCCACTTGGTTCCCTAAATTTCGTTCTTCTATGTTGAAGCGTTCGTTTCCAGTAACAGTTTGAATTTTGGCGTTTCACTCTGTTTTCTCCTATACTGATAGATGTATTTGGAACTCTAAATCAAACACGTTTGTGCTAGCTTCTTGAATCTCGACATAATAAAGTACTTTCAAGTTCTATCTCTATGTTCTGTTTCTCCTTGATGTAACCTCAGCAGTGACTGGGGAGAAACACTTTCATAGAAAAGGGTTGCCAAGCTTCCAAAAATTACGAGTCTCCAGAAATCTCAGCAACTATTTTTTCACCCAAACTGGATGATACTTTCAGGTAATGATCAGTATACTAAGAACACTTGGTTTCCCAAATTTTGTTCTTCTAGGTTGAAGTGTTCATTTCCAGTAACAGTTTGAATTTTGGCGTTTCACTCTGTTTTCTCCTATACTGATAGATGTATTTGGAACTCTAAATCAAACAGGGTTTGTGCTAGCTTCTTGAAACTTGACACAATAAAGCAGTTTCACGTTCTATCTCTATGTTCTGTTTCCTCGTGATGTAGCCCTACACAGTGACTGGGGAGAAACACTTTCATAGAAAGGGGTTGCCAAGCTTCCAAAAATTACGATTCTCCAGAAATCTCAGCAACTATTTGTTCACCCAAACTAGATGATACTTTCAGGTAATCATCAGTACACTAAGCCCACTTGGTTCCCCAAATTTCGTTCTTCTATGTTGAAGCGTTCGTTTCCAGTAACAGTTTGAATTTTGGCGTTAAACTCTGTTTTCTCCTATATTGATAGATGTATTTGGAACTCTAAATCAAACACGGTTTGTGCTAGCTTCTTGAAACTTGACACAATAAAGCAGTTTCACGTTCTATCTCTATGTTCTCTTTCCTCTTGATGTAGCCCTAAGCAGTGACTGGGGAGAAACACTTTCATTGAAAGGGGTTGCCAAACTTCCAAAATTTACGAGTCTCCAGAAATCTCAGCAACTATTTTTTCACCCAAACTGGATGATACTTTCAGGTAATGATCAGTACACTAAGCCCACTTGGTTCCCCAAATTTCGTTCTTCTATATTGAAGCGTTCGTTTCCAGTAACAGTTTGAATTTTGGGGTTTCACTCTGTTTTCTCCTAAACTGATAGATGTATTTGGAACTCTAAATCAAACACGGTTTGTGCTAGCTTCTTGAAACTTGACACAATAAAGCAGTTTCAAGTTCTATCTCTATGTTCTGTTTCCTCTTGATGTAGCCCTATGCAGTGACTGGGGAGAAACACTTTCATAGAAAAGGGTTGCCAAGCTTCCAAAAATTACGAGTCTCCAGAAATCTCAGCAACTATTTTTTCACCCAAACTGGATGATACTTTCAGGTAATGATCAGTATTCTAAGAACACTTGGTTCCCCAATTTTTGTTCTTCTAGGTTGAAGCGTTCATTTCCAGTAACAGTTTGAATTTTGGCGTTTCACTCTGTTTTCTCCTATACTGATAGATGTATTTGGAACTGTAAATCAAACATGGTTTGTGCTAGCTTCTTAAAACTTGACACAATAAAGCAGTTTCACGTTCTATCTCTATGTTCTGTTTCCTCTTGATGTAGCCCTACGCAGTGACTGGGGAGAAACACTTTCATAGAAAGGGGTTGCCAAGCTTCCAAAAATTACGAGTCTCCAGAAATCTCAGCAACTATTTTTTCACCCAAACTGGATGATACTTTCAGGTAATGATCAGTACACTAAGCCCACTTGGTTCCCCAAATTTCGTTCTATGTTGAAGCGTTCGTTTCCATTAACAGTTTGAATTTTGGCGTTTCACTCTGTTTTCTCCTATACTGATAGATGTATTTGGAACTCTAAATCAAACAAGGTTTGTGCTAGCTTCTTGAAACTTGACACAGTAAAGCGGTTTCATGTTCTATCTCTAAGTTCTGTTTCCTCTTGATGTAGCCCTAAGCAGTGAATTGGGAGAAACACTTTCATTGAAAGGGGTGGCCAAGCTTCCAAAAATTACTAGTCTCCAGAAATCTCAGCAACTATTTTTTCACCCAAACTGTATGATACTTTCAGGTAATGATCAGTATACTAAGAACACTTGGTTTCCCAAATTTCGTTCTTCTATGTTGAAGCGTTCGTTTCCAGTAACAGTTTGAATTTTGGCGTTTCACTCTGTTTTCTCCTATAGTGATAGATGTATTTGGAACTCTAAATCAAACACGGTTTGTGCTAGCTTCTTGAAACTCGACATAAAAAAGCACTTTCACGTTCTATCTCTATGTTCTTTTTTTCCTTGATGTAACCCTCAGCAGTGACTGGGGAGAAACACTTTCATTGAAAGGGGTTGCCGAACTTCCAAAAATTAGAAGTCTCCAGAAATCTCAGCAACTATTTTTTCACCCAAACTGGATGATACTTTCAGGTAATGATCAGTATACTAAGAACACTTGGTCCCCAAATTCCGTTCTTCTATGTTGAAGCGTTCGTTTCCAGTAACAGTTTGAATTTTGGGGTTTCCCTCTGTTTTCTCCTATACTGATAGATGTATTTGGAACTCTAAATCAAACACGGTTTGTGCTAGCTTCTTGAACCTCGACATAATAAAGTACTTTCACGTTCTATCTCTATGTTCTGTTTCTCCTTGATGTAACCTCAGCAGTGACTGGGGAGAAACACTTTCATTGAAAGGGGTTGCCAAGCTTCCAAAAATTACGAGTCTCCAGAAATCTCAGCAACTATTTTTTCACCCAAAGTGGATGACAGTTTCAGGTAATGATCAGTACACTAAGCCCACTTGGTTTCCCAAATTTCGTTCTATGTTGAAGCGTTCGTTTCCAGTAACAGTTTGAATTTTGGCGTTTCACTCTGTTTTCTCCTATATTGATAGATGTATTTGGAACTCTAAATCAAACACAGTTTGTGCTAACTTCTTGAAACTTGACACAATAAAGCAGTTTCACGTTCTATCTCTATGTTCTGTTTCCTCTTGATGTAGCCCTAAGCAGTGACTGGGGAGAAACACTTTCATTGAAAGTGGTTGCCAAACTTCCAAAAATTACGAGTCTCTAGAAATCTCAGCAACTATTTTTTCACCCAAACTGGATGATACTTTCAGGTAATGATCAGTACACTAAGCCCACTTGGTTCCCCAAATTTCGTTATTCTATGTTGAAGCGTTCGTTTCCAGTAACAGTTTGAATTTTGGCGTTTCACTCTGTTTTCTCCTATACTGATAGATGTATTTGGAACTCTAAATCAAACATGGTTTGTGCTAGCTTCTTGAAACTTGACACACTAAAGCAGTTTCACGTTCTATCTCTATGTTCTGTTTCCTTTTGATGTAGCCCTAAGCAGTGACTGGGGAGAAACACTTTCATAGAAAGGGGTTGCCAAGCTTCCAAAAATTATGAGTCTCCAGAAATCTCAGCAACTATTTTTTCACCCAAACTGGATGATACTTTCAGGTAATGATCAGTACACTAGCCCACTTGGTTCCCCAAATTTCGTTCTTCTATGTTGAAGCGTTCGTTTCCAGTAACAGTTTGAATTTTGGCGTTTCACTCTGTTTTCTCCTATATTGATAGATATATTTGGAACTCTAAATCAAACATGGTTTGTGCTAGCTTCTTGAAACTTGACACACTAAAGCAGTTTCACGTTCTGTCTCTATGTTCTGTTTCATCTTGATTTAGCCCTACACAGTGACTGGGGAGAAACACTTTCATAGAAAGGGGTTGCCAAGCTTCCAAAAATTACGAGTCTCCAGAAATCTCAGCAACTATTTTTTCACCCAAACTGGATGATACTTTCATGTAATGATCAGTACACGAAGCCCACTTGGTTCCCCAAATTCCGTTTTTCTATGTTGAAGCGTTCGTTTCCAGTAACAGTTTGAATTTTGGCGTTTCACTCTGTTTTCTCCTATACTGATAGATGTATTTGGAACTCTAAATCAAACACGGTTTGTGCTAGCTTCTTGAAACTCGATACAATAAAGCACTTTCACGTTCTATCTCTATGTTCTTTTTCCTCTTGATGTAACCTTCAGCAGTGACTGGGGAGAAACACTTTCATATAAAGGGGTTGCCAAGCTTCCAAAAATTACGAGTCTCCAGAAATCTCAGCAACTATTTTTTCACCCAAACTGGATGATACTTTCAGGTAATGATCAGTACACTAAGCCCACTTGGTTCCCCAAATTTCGTTCTATGTTGAAGCGTTCGTTTCCAGTAACAGTTTGAATTTTGGCGTTTCACTCTGTTTTCTCCTATACTGATAGATGTATTTGGAACTCTAAATCAAACACGGTTTGTGCTAGCTTCTTGAAACTTGACACAATAAAGCAGTTTCACGTTCTATCTCTATGTTCTCTTTCCTCTTGATGTAGCCCTACGCAGTGATTGGGGAGAAACACTTTCATTGAAAGGGGTTGCCAAACTTCCAAAAATTACGAGTCTCCAGAATCTCAGCAACTATTTTTTCACCCAAACTGGATGATACTTTCAGGTAATGATCAGTACACTAAGCCCACTTGGTTCCCCAAATTTCGTTCTATGTTGAAGCGTTCGTTTCCAGTAACAGTTTGAATTTTGGCGTTTCACTTGTTTTCTCCTATACTGATAGATGTATTTGGAACTCTAAATCAAACACGGTTTGTGCTAGCTTCTTGAAACTTGCCACAATAAAGCAGTTTCACGTTCTATCTCTATGTTCTCTTTCCTCTTGATGTAGCCCTAAGCAGTGACTGGGGAGAAACACTTTCATTGAAAGGGGTTGCCAAACTTCCAAAAATTACGAGTCTCCAGAAATCTCAGCAACTATTTTTTCACCCAAACTGGATGATACTTTCAGGTAATGATCAGTACACTAAGCCCACTAGGTTCCCCAAATTTCGTTGTTCTATGTTGAAGCGTTCGTTTCCAGTAACAGTTTGAATTTTGGCGTTTCACTCTGTTTTCTCCTATACTGATAGATGTATTTGGAACTCTAAATCAAACACGGTTTGTGCTAGCTTCTTGAAACTTGACACAATAAAGCAGTTTCACGTTGTTTCTCTATGTTTCGTTTCCTCTTGATGCAGCCCTAAGCAGTGACTGGGGAGAAACACTTTCATTGAAAGGGGTTGCCAAGCTTCCAAAAATTACGAGTCTCCAGAAATCTCAGCAACTATTTTTTCACCCAAACTGGATGATACTTTCAGGTAATGATCAGTATACTAAGAACACTTGTTTTCTCAAATTTCGTTCTTCTATGTTGAAGCGTTCGTTTCCAGTAACAGTTTGAATTTTGGTGTTTCACTCTGTTTTCTCCTATATTGATAGATGTATTTGGAACTCTGAATCAAACACGGTTTGTGCTAGCTTCTTGAAACTTGACACAATAAAGGAGTTTCACGTTCTATCTCTATGTTCTGTTTCCTCTTGATGTAGCCCTACGCAGTGACTGGGGAGAAACACTTTCATAGAAAGGGGTTGCCAAGCTTCCAAAAATTACGAGTCTCCAGAAATCTCAGCAACTATTTTTTCACCCAAACTGGATGATACTTTCAGGTAATGATCAGTATACTAAGAACACTTGTTTTCCCAAATTTCGTTCTTCTATGTTGAAGCGTTCGTTTCCAGTAACAGTTTGAATTTTGGTGTTTCACTCTGTTTTCTCCTATATTGATAGATGTATTTGGAACTCTAAATCAAACACGGTTTGTGCTAGCTTCTTGAAACTTGACACAATAAAGCAGTTTCACGTTCTATCTCTATGTTCTGTTTCCTCTTGATGTAGCCCTACGCAGTGACTGGGGAGAAACACTTTCATAGAAAGGGGTTGCCAAGCTTCCAAAAATTAGAAGTCTCCAGAAATCTCAGCAACTATTTTTTCACCCAAACTGGATGATACTTTCAGGTAATGATCAGTATACTAAGAACACTTGGTCCCCAAATTCCGTTCTTCTATGTTGAAGCGTTCGTTTCCAGTAACAGTTTGAATTTTGGCGTTTCACTCTGTTTTCTCCTATATTGATAGATGTATTTGGAACTCTAAATCAAACACGGTTTGTGCTAGCTTCTTGAAACTTGACACAATAAAACAGTTTCACGTTCTATCTCTATGTTCTGTTTCCTATTGATGTAGCACTACGCAGTGACTGGGGAGAAACACTTTCATAGAAAGGGGTTGCAGCTTCCAAAAATTACGAGTCTCCAGAAATCTCAGCAACTATTTTTTCACCCAAACTAGATGATACTTTCAGGTAATGATCAGTACACTAAGCCCACTTGGTTCCCCAAATTTCGTTCTTCTATGTTGAAGCGTTCGTTTCCAGTAACAGTTTGAATTTTGGCGTTTTACTCTGTTTTCTCCTATATTGATAGATGTATTTGGAACTCTAAATCAAACACGGTTTGTGCTAGCTTCTTGAAACTTGACACAATAAAGAAGTTTCACGTTCTATCTCTATGTTCTCTTTCCTCTTGATGTAGCCCTAAGCAGTTACTGGGGAGAAACACTTTCATTGAAAGGGGTTGCCAAACTTCCAAAAATTACGAGTCTCCAGAAATCTCAGCAACTATTTTTTCACCCAAACTGGATGATACTTTCAGGTAATGATCAGTATACTAAAACACTTGTTTTCCCAAATTCCGTTCTTCTATGTTGAAGCGTTCGTTTCCAGTAACAGTTTGAATTTTGGTGTTTCACTCTGTTTTCTCCTATATTGATAGATGTATTTGGAACTCTAAATCAAACACGGTTTGTGCTAGCTTCTTGAAACTTGACACAATAAAGCAGTTTCACGTTCTATCTCTATGTTCTGTTTCCTCTTTATGTAGCCCTACGCAGTGACTGGGGAGAAACACTTTCATAGAAAGGGGTTGCCAAGCTTCCAAAAATTATGAGTCTCCAGAAATCTCAGCAACTATTTTTTCACCCAAACTGGATGATACTTTCAGGTAATGATCAGTATACTAAGAACACTTGGTCCCCAAATTCCGTTCTTCTATGTTGAAGCGTTCGTTTCCAGTAACAGTTTGAATTTTGGCGTTTCACTCTGTTTTCTCCTATATTGATAGATGTATTTGGAACTCTAAATCAAACACGGTTTGTGCTAGCTTCTTGAAACTTGACACAATAAAACAGTTTCACGTTCTATCTCTATGTTCTGTTTCCTATTGATGTAGCACTACGCAGTGACTGGGGAGAAACACTTTCATAGAAAGGGGTTGCCAAGCTTCCAAAAATTACGAGTCTCCAGAAATCTCAGCAACTATTTTTTCACCCAAACTAGAATACTTTCAGGTAATGATCAGTACACTAAGCCCACTTGGTTCCCCAAATTTCGTTCTTCTATGTTGAAGCGTTCGTTTCCAGTAACAGTTTGAATTTTGGCGTTTTACTCTGTTTTCTCCTATATTGATAGATGTATTTGGAACTCTAAATCAAACAGGGTTTGTGCTCGCTCCTTGTAACTTGACACAATAAAGAAGTTTCACGTTCTATCTCTATGTTCTCTTTCCTCTTGATGTAGCCCTAAGCAGTTACTGGGGAGAAACACTTTCATTGAAAGGGGTTGCCAAACTTCCAAAAATTACGAGTCTCCAGAAATCTCAGCAACTATTTTTTCACCCAAACTGGATGATACTTTCAGGTAATATTCAGTACACTAAGCCCACTCGGTTCCCCAAATTTCGTTCTATGTTGAAGCGTTCGTTTTCAGTAACAGTTTGAATTTTGGCGTTTCACTCTGTTTTCTCCTATACTGATAGATGTATTTGGAACTCTAAATCAAACATGGTTTGTGCTAGCTTCTTAAAACTTGACACAATAAAGCGGTTTCATGTTCTATCTCTATGTTCTGTTTCCTCTTGATGTATCCCTAAGCAGTGACTTGGGAGAAATACTTTCATTGAAAGGGGTTGCCAAGCTTCCAAAAATTACGAGTCTCCAGAAAACTCAGCACCTATTTTTTCACCCAAACTGGATGATACTTTCAGGTAATGATCAGTACACTAAGCCCACTAGGTTCCCCAAATTTCGTTGTTCTATGTTGAAGCGTTCGTTTCCAGTAACAGTTTGAATTTTGGCGTTTCACTCTGTTTTCTCCTATACTGATAGATGTATTTGGAACTCTAAATCAAACACGGTTTGTGCTAGCTTCTTGAAACTTGACACAATAAAGCAGTTTCACGTTGTTTCTCTATGTTTCGTTTCCTCTTGATGTAGCCCTAAGCAGTGACCTGGGAGAAACACTTTCATTAAAAGGGGTTGCCAATCTTCCAAATATTACGAGTCTCCAGAAATCTCAGCAACTATTTTTTCACCCAAACTGGATGATACTTTCAGGTAATGATCAGTATACTAAGAACACTTGGTTTCCCAAATTTCGTTCTTCTATGTTGAAGCGTTCGTTTCCAGTAACAGTTTGAATTTTGGTGTTTCACTCTGTTTTCTCCTATATTGATAGATGTATTTGGAACTCTAAATCAAACACGGTTTGTGCTAGCTTCTTGAAACTTGACACAATAAAGCAGTTTCACGTTCTATCTCTATGTTCTGTTTCCTCTTGATGTAGCCCTAAGCAGTGACTGGGGAGAAACACTTTCATTGAAAGGGGTTGCAAAGCTTAAAAAAATTTCGAGTCTCCAGAAATCACAGCAACTATTTTTTCACCCAAACTGGATGATACTTTCAGGTAATGATCAGTACACTAAGCCCACTTGGTTCCCCAAATTTCGTTCTTCTATATTGAAGCGTTTGTTTCCAGTAACAGTTTGAATTTTGGGGTTTCACTCTGTTTTCTCCTATACTGATAGATGTATTTGGAACTCTAAATCAAACACGGTTTGTGCTAGCTTCTTGAAACTCGACATAATAAAGCACTTTCACGTTCTATCTATATGTTCTGTTTCTCCTTGATGTAACCCTCAGCAGTGACTGGGGAGAAACACTTTCATAGAAAGTGGTTGCCAAGCTTCCAAAAATTACGAGTCTCCAGAAATCTCAGCAACTATTTTTTCACCCAAACTGGATGATACTTTCAGGTAATGATCAGTACACTAAGCCCACTTGTTTCCCCAAATTTCGTTCTATGTTGAAGCGTTCGTTTAGAGTAACAGTTTGAATTTTGGCGTTTCACTCTGTTTTCTCCTATACTGATAGATGTATTTGGAACTCTAAATCAAACAAGGTTTGTGCTAGCTTCTTGAAACTTGACACAAGAAAGCGGTTTCATGTTCTTTCTCTATGTTCTGTTTCCTCTTGATGTAGTCCTAAGCAGTGAATTGGGAGAAACACTTTCATTGAAAGGGGTTGCCAAGCTTCCAAAAATTACGAGTCTCCAGAAAACTCAGCAACTATTTTTTCACCCAAACTGGATGATACTTTCAGGTAATGATCAGTATACTAAGAACACTTAATTTCCCAAATTTCGTTCTTCTATGTTGAAGCGTTCGTTTCCAGTAACAGTTTGAATTTTGGCGTTTCACTTTGTTTTCTCCTATACTGATAGATGTATTTGGAACTCTAAATCAAACACGGTTTGTGCTAGCTTCTTGAAACTCAACATAATAAAGAACTTTCACGTTCTATCTCTATGTTCTGTTTCTCCTTGATGTAACCCTCAGCAGTGACTGGGGAGAAACACTTTCATTGAAAGGGGTTGCCAAGCTTCCAAAAATTAGAAGTCTCCAGAAATCTCAGCATTTTTTTTTCACCCAAACTGGATGATACTTTCAGGTAATGATCAGTATACTAAGAACACTTGGTCCCCAAATTCCGTTCTTCTATGTTGAAGCGTTCGTTTCCAGTAACAGTTTGAATTTTGGCTTTTCACTCTGTTTTCTCCTATACTGATAGATGTATTTGGAACTCTAAATCAAACACGGTTTGTGCTAGCTTCTTGAAACTTGACACAATAAAGCAGTTTCAAGTTCTATCTCTATGTTCTGTTTCCTCTTGATGTAGCCCTAAGCAGTGACTGGAGAGAAACACTTTCATAGAAAGGGGTTGCCAAGCTTCCAAAAATTGTGAGTCTCCAGAAATCTCAGCAACTATTTTTTCACCCAAACTGGATGATACTTTCAGGTAATGATCAGTACACGAAGCCCACTTGGTTCCCCAAATTTCGTTCTTCTATGTTGAAGCGTTCGTTTCCAGTAAAGTTTGAATTTTGGCGTTTCACTCTGTTTTCTGCTATACTGATAGATGTATTTGGAACTCTAAATCAAACACGGTTTGTGCTAGCTTCTTGAAACTTGACACAATAAAGCAGTTTCACGTTCTTTCTCTATGTTCTGTTTCCTCTTGATGTAGCCCTATGCAGTGACTGGGGAGAAACACTTTCATAGAAAGGGGTTGCCAAGCTTCCAAAAATTACGAGTCTCCAGAAATCTCAGCAACTATTTTTTCACCCAAACTGGATGATACTTTCAGGTAATGATCAGTACACTAAGCCCACTTGGTTCCCCAAATTTCGTTCTTCTATGTTGAAGCGTTCGTTTCCAGTAACAGTTTGAATTTTGGCGTTTTACTCTGTTTTCTCCTATATTGATAGATGTATTTGGAACTCTAAATCAAACACGGTTTGTGCTAGCTTCTTGGAACTTGACACAATAAAGCAGTTTCACGTTCTATCTCTATGTTCTCTTTCCTCTTGATGTAGCCCTACGCAGTGACTGGGGAGAAACACTTTCATTGAAAGGGGTTGCCAAACTTCCAAAAATTACGAGTCTCCAGAAATCTCAGCAACTATTTTTTCACCCAAACTGGATGATACTTTCAGGTAATGATCAGTACACTAAGCCCACTTGGTTCCCTAAATTTCGTTCTTCTATGTTGAAGCGTTCGTTTCCAGTAACAGTTTGAATTTTGGCGTTTCACTCTGTTTTCTCCTATACTGATAGATGTATTTGGAACTCTAAATCAAACACGTTTGTGCTAGCTTCTTGAATCTCGACATAATAAAGTACTTTCAAGTTCTATCTCTATGTTCTGTTTCTCCTTGATGTAACCTCAGCAGTGACTGGGGAGAAACACTTTCATAGAAAAGGGTTGCCAAGCTTCCAAAAATTACGAGTCTCCAGAAATCTCAGCAACTATTTTTTCACCCAAACTGGATGATACTTTCAGGTAATGATCAGTATACTAAGAACACTTGGTTCCCCAAATTTTGTTCTTCTAGGTTGAAGTGTTCATTTCCAGTAACAGTTTGAATTTTGGCGTTTCACTCTGTTTTCTCCTATACTGATAGATGTATTTGGAACTCTAAATCAAACAGGGTTTGTGCTAGCTTCTTGAAACTTGACACAATAAAGCAGTTTCACGTTCTATCTCTATGTTCTGTTTCCTCGTGATGTAGCCCTACACAGTGACTGGGGAGAAACACTTTCATAGAAAGGGGTTGCCAAGCTTCCAAAAATTACGATTCTCCAGAAATCTCAGCAACTATTTTTTCACCCAAACTAGATGATACTTTCAGGTAATGATCAGTACACTAAGCCCACTTGGTTCCCCAAATTTCGTTCTTCTATGTTGAAGCGTTCGTTTCCAGTAACAGTTTGAATTTTGGCGTTAAACTCTGTTTTCTCCTATATTGATAGATGTATTTGGAACTCTAAATCAAACACGGTTTGTGCTAGCTTCTTGAAACTTGACACAATAAAGCAGTTTCACGTTCTATCTCTATGTTCTCTTTCCTCTTGATGTAGCCCTAAGCAGTGACTGGGGAGAAACACTTTCATTGAAAGGGGTTGCCAAACTTCCAAAATTTACGAGTCTCCAGAAATCTCAGCAACTATTTTTTCACCCAAACTGGATGATACTTTCAGGTAATGATCAGTACACTAAGCCCACTTGGTTCCCCAAATTTCGTTCTTCTATATTGAAGCGTTCGTTTCCAGTAACAGTTTGAATTTTGGGGTTTCACTCTGTTTTCTCCTAAACTGATAGATGTATTTGGAACTCTAAATCAAACACGGTTTGTGCTAGCTTCTTGAAACTTGACACAATAAAGCAGTTTCAAGTTCTATCTCTATGTTCTGTTTCCTCTTGATGTAGCCCTATGCAGTGACTGGGGAGAAACACTTTCATAGAAAAGGGTTGCCAAGCTTCCAAAAATTACGAGTCTCCAGAAATCTCAGCAACTATTTTTTCACCCAAACTGGATGATACTTTCAGGTAATGATCAGTATTCTAAGAACACTTGGTTCCCCAATTTTTGTTCTTCTAGGTTGAAGCGTTCATTTCCAGTAACAGTTTGAATTTTGGCGTTTCACTCTGTTTTCTCCTATACTGATAGATGTATTTGGAACTGTAAATCAAACATGGTTTGTGCTAGCTTCTTAAAACTTGACACAATAAAGCAGTTTCACGTTCTATCTCTATGTTCTGTTTCCTCTTGATGTAGCCCTACGCAGTGACTGGGGAGAAACACTTTCATAGAAAGGGGTTGCCAAGCTTCCAAAAATTACGAGTCTCCAGAAATCTCAGCAACTATTTTTTCACCCAAACTGGATGATACTTTCAGGTAATGATCAGTACACTAAGCCCACTTGGTTCCCCAAATTTCGTTCTATGTTGAAGCGTTCGTTTCCAGTAACAGTTTGAATTTTGGCGTTTCACTCTGTTTTCTCCTATACTGATAGATGTATTTGGAACTCTAAATCAAACAAGGTTTGTGCTAGCTTCTTGAAACTTGACACAGTAAAGCGGTTTCATGTTCTATCTCTAAGTTCTGTTTCCTCTTGATGTAGCCCTAAGCAGTGAATTGGGAGAAACACTTTCATTGAAAGGGGTGGCCAAGCTTCCAAAAATTACTAGTCTCCAGAAATCTCAGCAACTATTTTTTCACCCAAACTGGATGATACTTTCAGGTAATGATCAGTATACTAAGAACACTTGGTTTCCCAAATTTCGTTCTTCTATGTTGAAGCGTTCGTTTCCAGTAACAGTTTGAATTTTGGCGTTTCACTCTGTTTTCTCCTATAGTGATAGATGTATTTGGAACTCTAAATCAAACACGGTTTGTGCTAGCTTCTTGAAACTCGACATAAAAAAGCACTTTCACGTTCTATCTCTATGTTCTTTTTTTCCTTGATGTAACCCTCAGCAGTGACTGGGGAGAAACACTTTCATTGAAAGGGGTTGCCGAACTTCCAAAAATTAGAAGTCTCCAGAAATCTCAGCAACTATTTTTTCACCCAAACTGGATGATACTTTCAGGTAATGATCAGTATACTAAGAACACTTGGTCCCCAAATTCCGTTCTTCTATGTTGAAGCGTTCGTTTCCAGTAACAGTTTGAATTTTGGGGTTTCCCTCTGTTTTCTCCTATACTGATAGATGTATTTGGAACTCTAAATCAAACACGGTTTGTGCTAGCTTCTTGAAACTTGACACAATAAAGCAGTTTCACGTTCTATCTCTATGTTCTCTTTCCTCTTGATGTAGCCCTACGCAGTGACTGGGGAGAAACACTTTCATTGAAAGGGGTTGCCAAACTTCCAAAAATTACGAGTCTCCAGAAATCTCAGCAACTATTTTTTCACCCAAACTGGATGATACTTTCAGGTAATGATCAGTACACTAAGCCCACTTGGTTCCCTAAATTTCGTTCTTCTATGTTGAAGCGTTCGTTTCCAATAACAGTTTGAATTTTGGCGTTTCACTCTGTTTTCTCCTATACTGATAGATGTATTTGGAACTCTAAATCAAACACGTTTGTGCTAGCTTCTTGAATCTCGACATAATAAAGTACTTTCACGTTCTATCTCTATGTTCTGTTTCTCCTTGATGTAACCTCAGCAGTGACTGGGGAGAAACACTTTCATTTAAAGGGGTTGCCAAGCTTCCAAAAATTACGAGTCTCCAGAAATCACAGCAACTATTTTTTCACCCAAACTGGATGACAGTTTCAGGTAATGATCAGTACACTAAGCCCACTTGGTTCCCCAAATTTCGTTCTATGTTGAAGCGTTCGTTTCCAGTACCAGTTTGAATTTTGCGTTTCACTCTGTTTTCTCCTATACTGATAGATGTATTTGGAACTCTAAATCAAACACGGTTTGTGCTAGCTTCTTGAAACTTGACACAATAAAGCAGTTTCACGTTCTTTCTCTATGTTCTGTTTCCTCTTGATGTAGCCCGAAGCAGTGATGGGGAGAAACACTTTCATTGAAAGGGGTTGCCAAGCTTCCAAAAATTACGAGTCTCCAGAAATGTCAGCAACTATTTTTTCACCCAAACTGGTGATACTTTCAGGTAATGATCAGTACACTAAGCCCACTTGGTTCCCCAAATTTCGTTCTTCTATGTTGAAGCGGTCGTTTCCAGTAACAGTTTGAATTTTGGCGTTTCACTCTGTTTTCTCCTATATTGATAGATGTATTTGGAACTCTAAATCAAACACGGTTTGTGCTAGCTTCTTGAAACTTGACACAATAAAGCAGTTTCACGTTCTATCTCTATGTTCTGTTTCCTCTTGATGTAGCCCTATGCAGTGACTGGGGAGAAACACTTTCATAGAAAAGGGTTGCCAAGCTTCCAAAAATTACGAGTCTCCAGAAATCTCAGCAACTATTTTTTCACCCAAACTGGATGATACTTTCAGGTAATGATCAGTATACTAAGAACACTTGGTTCCCCAAATTTTGTTTTCTAGGTTGAAGCGTTCATTTCCTGTAACAGTTTGAATTTTGGCGTTTCACTCTGTTTTCTCCTATACTGATAGATGTATTTGGAACTCTAAATCAAACACGGTTTGTGCTAGCTTCTTGAAACTTGACACAATAAAGCAGTTTCACGTTCTATCTCTATGTTCTGTTTCCTCTTGATGTAGCCCTATGCAGCGACTGGGGAGAAACACTTTCATAGAAAGGGGTTGCCAAGCTTTCAAAAATTACGAGTCTCCAGAAATCTCAGCAACTATTTTTTCACCCAAACTGGATGATACTTTCAGGTAATGATCAGTTCACTAAGCCCACTTGGTTCCCCAAATTTCGTTCTTCTATATTGAAGCGTTCGTTTCCAGTAACATTTTGAATTTTGGGGTTTCACACTGTTTTCTCCTAAACTGATAGATGTATTTGGAACTCTAAATCAAACACGGTTTGTGCTAGCTTCTTGAAACTTGACACAATAAAGCAGTTTCAAGTTCTATCTCTATGTTCTGTTTCCTCGTGATGTACCCCTACGCAGTGACTGGGGAGAAACACTTTCATTGAAAGGGGTTGCCAAACTTCTAAAATTTACGAGTCTCCAGAAATCTCAGCCACTATTTTTTCACCCAAACTTGATGATACTTTCAGGTAATGATCAGTACACTAAGCCCACTTGGTTCCCCAAATTTCGTTCTTCTATGTTGAAGCGTTCGTTTCCAGTAACAGTTTGAATTTTGGCGTTTCACTCTGTTTTCTCCTATACTGATAGATGTATTTGGAACTCTAAATCAAACAAGGTTTGTGCTAGCTTCTTGAAACTTGACACAATAAAGCAGTTTCACGTTGTTTCTCTATGTTTCGTTTCCTCTTGATGTAGCCCTAAGCAGTGAATTGGGAGAAACACTTTCATTGAAAGGGGTTGCCAAGCTTCCAAAAATTACTAGTCTCCAGAAATCTCAGCAACTATTTTTTCACCCAAACTGGATGATACTTTCAGGTAATGATCAGTATACTAAGAACACTTGGTTTCCCAAATTTCGTTCTTCTATGTTGAAGCGTTCGTTTCCAGTAACAGTTTGAATTTTGGCGTTTCACTCTGTTTTCTCCTATACTGATAGATGTATTTGGAACTCTAAATCAAACACGGTTTGTGCTAGCTTCTTGAAACTTGACACAATAAAGCAGTTTCACGTTCTATCTCTATGTTCTCTTTCCTCTTGATGTAGCCCTACGCAGTGACTGGGGAGAAACACTTTCATTGAAAGGGGTTGCCAAACTTCCAAAAATTACGAGTCTCCAGAAATCACAGCAACTATTTTTTCACCCAAACTGGATGACAGTTTCAGGTAATGATCAGTACACTAAGCCCACTTGGTTCCCCAAATTTCGTTCTATGTTGAAGCGTTCGTTTCCAGTACCAGTTTGAATTTTGCGTTTCACTCTGTTTTCTCCTATACTGATAGATGTATTTGGAACTCTAAATCAAACACGGTTTGTGCTAGCTTCTTGAAACTTGACACAATAAAGCAGTTTCACGTTCTTTCTCTATGTTCTGTTTCCTCTTGATGTAGCCCGAAGCAGTGATGGGGAGAAACACTTTCATTGAAAGGGGTTGCCAAGCTTCCAAAAATTACGAGTCTCCAGAAATGTCAGCAACTATTTTTTCACCCAAACTGGTGATACTTTCAGGTAATGATCAGTACACTAAGCCCACTTGGTTCCCCAAATTTCGTTCTTCTATGTTGAAGCGGTCGTTTCCAGTAACAGTTTGAATTTTGGCGTTTCACTCTGTTTTCTCCTATATTGATAGATGTATTTGGAACTCTAAATCAAACACGGTTTGTGCTAGCTTCTTGAAACTTGACACAATAAAGCAGTTTCACGTTCTATCTCTATGTTCTGTTTCCTCTTGATGTAGCCCTATGCAGTGACTGGGGAGAAACACTTTCATAGAAAAGGGTTGCCAAGCTTCCAAAAATTACGAGTCTCCAGAAATCTCAGCAACTATTTTTTCACCCAAACTGGATGATACTTTCAGGTAATGATCAGTATACTAAGAACACTTGGTTCCCCAAATTTTGTTCTTCTAGGTTGAAGCGTTCATTTCCAGTAACAGTTTGAATTTTGGCGTTTCACTCTGTTTTCTCCTACACTGATAGATGTATTTGGAACTCTAAATCAAACATGGTTTGTGCTAGCTTCTTGAAACTTGACACAATAAAGCAGTTTCACGTTCTATCTCTATGTTCTGTTTCCTCTTGATGTAGCCCTATGCAGTGACTGGGGAGAAACACTTTCATAGAAAGGGGTTGCCAAGCTTTCTAAAATTACGAGTCTCCAGAAATCTCAGCAACTATTTTTTCACCCAAACTGGATGATACTTTCAGGTAATGATCAGTACACTAAGCCCACTTGGTTCCCCAAATTTCGTTCTTCTATGTTGAAGCGTTCGTTTCCAGTAACAGTTTGAATTTTGGCGTTTCACTCTGGTTTCTCCTATATTGATAGATGTATTTGGAACTCTAAATCAAACACGGTTTGTGCTAGCTTCTTGAAACTTGACACAATAAAGCAGTTTCACGTTCTATCTCTATGTTCTGTTTCCTCGGGATGTAGCCCTAAGCAGTGACTGGGGAGAAACACTTTCATAGAAAGGGGTTGCCAAGCTTCCAAAAATTACGAGTCTCCAGAAATCTCAGCAACTATTTTTTCACCCAAACTGGATGATACTTTCAGGTAATGATCAGTACACTAAGCCCACTTGGTTCCCCAAATTTCGTTCTTCTATATTGAAGCGTTCGTTTCCAGTAACAGTTTGAATTTTGGGGTTTCACTCTGTTTTCTCCTAAACTGATAGATGTATTTGGAACTCTAAATCAAACACGGTTTGTGCTAGCTTCTTGAAACTTGACACAATAAAGCAGTTTCAAGTTCTATCTCTATGTTCTGTTTCCTCTTGATGTAGCCCTATGCAGTGAATTGGGAGAAACACTTTCATTGAAAGGGGTTGCCAAGCTTCCAAAAATTACTAGTCTCCAGAAATCTCAGCAACTATTTTTTCACCCAAACTGGATGATACTTTCAGGTAATGATCAGTATACTAAGAACACTTGGTTTCCCAAATTTCGTTCTTCTATGTTGAAGCGTTCGTTTCCAGTAACAGTTTGAATTTTGGCGTTTCACTCTGTTTTCTCCTATACTGATAGATGTATTTGGAACTCTAAATCAAACACGGTTTGTGCTAGCTTCTTGAAACTCGACATAATAAAGCACTTTCACGTTCTATCTCTATGTTCTGTTTCTCCTTGATGTAACCCTCAGCAGTGACTCGGGAGAAACACTTTCATTGAAAGGGGTTGCCAAACTTCCAAAAATTAGAAGTCTCCAGAAATCTCAGCAACTATTTTTTCACCCAAACTGGATGATACTTTCAGGTAATGATCAGTATACTAAGAACACTTGGTCCCCAAATTCCGTTCTTCTATGTTGAAGCGTTCGTTTCCAGTAACAGTTTGAATTTTGGGGTTTCACTCTGTTTTCTCCTATACTGATAGATGTATTTGGAACTCTAAATCAAACACGGTTTGTGCTAGCTTCTTGAAACTCGACATAATAAAGTACTTTCACGTTCTATCTCTATGTTCTGTTTCTCCTTGATGTAACCTCAGCAGTGACTGGGGAGAAACACTTTCATTGAAAGGGGTTGCCAAGCTTCCAAAAATTACGAGTCTCCTGAAATCTCAGCAACTATTTTTTCACCCAAAGTGGATGACAGTTTCAGGTAATGATCAGTACACTAAGCCCACTTGGTTCCACAAATTTCGTTCTATGTTGAAGCGTTCGTTTCCAGTAACAGTTTGAATTTTGGCGTTTCACTCTGTTTTCTCCTATACTGATAGATGTATTTGGAACTCTAAATCAAACACAGTTTGTGCTAACTTCTTGAAACTTGACACAATAAAGCAGTTTCACGTTCTATCTCTATGTTCTGTTTCCTCTTGATGTAGCCCTATGCAGTGACTGGGGAGAAACACTTTCATAGAAAGGGGTTGCCAAGCTTCCAAAAATTACGAGTCTCCAGAAATCTCAGCAACTATTTTTTCACCCAAACTGGATGATACTTTCAGGTAATGATCAGTAGACTAAGCCCACTTGGTTCCCCAAATTTCGTTCTTCTATGTTGAAGCATTCGTTTCCAGTAACAGTTTGAATTTTGGCGTTTCACTCTGTTTTCTCCTATACTGATAGATGTATTTGGAACTCTAAATCAAACACGGTTTGTGCTAGCTCCTTGAAACTTGACACAATAAAGCAGTTTCAATTTCTAACTCTATGTTCTGTTTCCTCTTGATGTAGCCCTAAGCAGTGACTGGGGAGAAACACTTTCATAGAAAGGGGTTGCCAAGCTTCCAAAAATTATGAGTCTCCAGAAATCTCAGCAACTATTCTTTCACCCAAACTGGATGATACTTTCAGGTAATGATCAGTACACTAAGCCCACTTGGTTCCCCAAATTTCGTTCTATGTTGAAGCGTTCGTTTCCAGTTACAGTTTGAATTTTGGCGTTTCACTCTGTTTTCTCCTATATTGATAGATGTATTTGGAACTCTAAATCAAACACGGTTTGTGCTAGCTTCTTGAAACTTGACACAATAACGCAGTTTCACGTTCTATCTCTATGTTCTCTTTCCTCTTGATGTAGCCCTAAGCAGTGACTGGGGAGAAACACTTTCATTGAAAGGTGTTCCCAAACTTCCAAAAATTACGAGTCTCCAGAAATCTCAGCAACTATTTCTTCACCCAAACTGGATGATACATTCAGGTAATGATCAGAACACTAAGCCCACTTGGTTTCCTAAATTTCATTCTTCTATGTTGAAGCGTTCGTTTCCAGTAACAGTTTGAATTTTGGCGTTTCACTCTGTTTTCTCCTATACTGATAGATGTATTTGGAACTCTAAATCAAACACGGTTTGTGCTAGCTTCTTGAAACTCGACATAATAAAGCACTTTCACGTTCTATCTCTATGTTCTGTTTCTCCTTGATGTAACCCTCAGCAGTGACTCGGGAGAAACACTTTCATTGAAAGGGGTTGCCAAACTTCCAAAAATTAGAAGTCTCCAGAAATCTCAGCAACTATTTTTTCACCCAAACTGGATGATACTTTCAGGTAATGATCAGTATACTAAGAACACTTGGTCCCCAAATTCCGTTCTTCTATGTTGAAGCGTTCGTTTCCAGTAACAGTTTGAATTTTGGGGTTTCACTCTGTTTTCTCCTATACTGATAGATGTATTTGGAACTCTAAATCAAACACGGTTTGTGCTAGCTTCTTGAAACTCGACATAATAAAGTACTTTCACGTTCTATCTCTATGTTCTGTTTCTCCTTGATGTAACCTCAGCAGTGACTGGGGAGAAACACTTTCATTGAAAGGGGTTGCCAAGCTTCCAAAAATTACGAGTCTCCTGAAATCTCAGCAACTATTTTTTCACCCAAAGTGGATGACAGTTTCAGGTAATGATCAGTACACTAAGCCCACTTGGTTCCACAAATTTCGTTCTATGTTGAAGCGTTCGTTTCCAGTAACAGTTTGAATTTTGGCGTTTCACTCTGCTTTCTCCTATATTGATAGATGTATTTGGAACTCTAAATCAAACACAGTTTGTGCTAACTTCTTGAAACTTGACACAATAAAGCAGTTTCACGTTCTATCTCTATGTTCTGTTTCCTCTTGATGTAGCCCTATGCAGTGACTGGGGAGAAACACTTTCATAGAAAGGGGTTGCCAAGCTTCCAAAAATTACGAGTCTCCAGAAATCTCAGCAACTATTTTTTCACCCAAACTGGATGATACTTTCAGGTAATGATCAGTAGACTAAGCCCACTTGGTTCCCCAAATTTCGTTCTTCTATGTTGAAGCATTCGTTTCCAGTAACAGTTTGAATTTTGGCGTTTCACTCTGTTTTCTCCTATACTGATAGATGTATTTGGAACTCTAAATCAAACACGGTTTGTGCTAGCTCCTTGAAACTTGACACAATAAAGCAGTTTCAATTTCTAACTCTATGTTCTGTTTCCTCTTGATGTAGCCCTAAGCAGTGACTGGGGAGAAACACTTTCATAGAAAGGGGTTGCCAAGCTTCCAAAAATTATGAGTCTCCAGAAATCTCAGCAACTATTCTTTCACCCAAACTGGATGATACTTTCAGGTAATGATCAGTACACTAAGCCCACTTGGTTCCCCAAATTTCGTTCTATGTTGAAGCGTTCGTTTCCAGTTACAGTTTGAATTTTGGCGTTTCACTCTGTTTTCTCCTATATTGATAGATGTATTTGGAACTCTAAATCAAACACGGTTTGTGCTAGCTTCTTGAAACTTGACACAATAACGCAGTTTCACGTTCTATCTCTATGTTCTCTTTCCTCTTGATGTAGCCCTAAGCAGTGACTGGGGAGAAACACTTTCATTGAAAGGTGTTCCCAAACTTCCAAAAATTACGAGTCTCCAGAAATCTCAGCAACTATTTCTTCACCCAAACTGGATGATACATTCAGGTAATGATCAGAACACTAAGCCCACTTGGTTTCCTAAATTTCATTCTTCTATGTTGAAGCGTTCGTTTCCAGTAACAGTTTGAATTTTGGCGTTTCACTCTGTTTTCTCCTATACTGATAGATGTATTTGGAACTCTAAATCAAACACGGTTTGTGCTAGCTTCTTGAAACTTGACACAATAAAGCGGTTTCACATTCTTTCTCTATGTTCTCTTTCCTCTTGATGTAGCCCTAAGCCGTGACTGGGGAGAAACACTTTCATTGAAAGTGGTTGCCAAACTTCCAAAAATTATGAGTCTCCAGAAATCTCAGCAACTATTTTTTCACCCAAACTGGATGATACTTTCAGGTAATGATCAGTACACTAGCCCACTTGGTTCCCCAAATTTCGTTCTTCTATGTTGAAGCGTTCGTTTCCAGTAACAGTTTGAAATTTGGCGTTTCACTCTGTTTTCTCCTATATTGATAGATATATTTGGAACTCTAAATCAAACATGGTTTGTGCTAGCTTCTTGAAACTTGACACAAAAAGCAGTTTCACGTTCTATCTCTATGTTCTGTTTCTTCTTGATGTAGCCCTACATAGTGACTGGGGAGAAACACTTTCATAGAAAGGGGTTGCCAAGCTTCCAAAAATTACGAGTCTCCAGAAATCTCAGCAACTATTTTTTCACCCAAACTGGATGATACTTTCTGGTAATGATCAGTACACGAAGCCCACTTGGTTCCCCAAATTCCGTTCTTCTATGTTGAAGCGTTCGTTTCCAGTAACAGTTTGAATTTTGGCGTTTCACTCTGTTTTCTCCTATACTGATAGATGTATTTGGAACTCTAAATCAAACACGGTTTGTGCTAGCTTCTTGAAACTCGATACAATAAAGCACTTTCACGTTCTATCTCTATGTTCTTTTTCCTCTTGATGTAACCTTCAGCAGTGACTGGGGAGAAACACTTTCATATAAAGGGGTTGCAAAGCTTCCAAAAATTACGAGTCTCCAGAAATCTCAGCAACTATTTTTTCACCCAAACTGGATGATACTTTCAGGTAATGATCAGTACACTAAGCCCACTTGGTTCCCCAAATTTCGTTCTATGTTGAAGCGTTCGTTTCCAGTAACAGTTTGAATTTTGGCGTTTCACTCTGTTTTCTCCTATACTGATAGATGTATTTGGAACTCTAAATCAAACACGGTTTGTGCTAGCTTCTTGAAACTTGACACAATAAAGCAGTTTCAAGTTCTATCTCTATGTTCTGTTTCCTCTTGATGTAGCCCTAAGCAGTGACTGGGGAGAAACACTTTCATAGAAAGTTGTTGCCAATTTTCCAAAAATTATGAGTCTCCAGAAATCTCAGCAACTATTTTTTCACCCAAACTGGATGATACTTTCAGGTAATGATCAGTACACTAAGCCCACTTGGTTCCCCAAATTTCGTTCTTCTATGTTGAAGCGTTCGTTTCCAGTAACAGTTTGAATTTTGGCGTTTCACTCTGTTTTCTCCTATATTGATAGATGTATTTGGAACTCTAAATCAAACACGGTTTGTGCTAGCTTCTTGAAACTCGATACAATAAAGCAGTTTCATGTTCTATCTCTATGTTCTGTTTCATCTTGATGTAGCCCTACACAGTGACTGGGGAGAAACACTTTCATAGAAAGGGGTTGCCAAGCTTCCAAAAATTACGAGTCTCCAGAAATCTCAGCAACTATTTTTTCACCCAAACTGGATGATACTTTCATGTAATGATCAGTACACGAAGCCCACTTGGTTCCCCAAATTTTGTTCTTCTATGTTGAAGCGTTCGTTTCCAGTAACAGTTTGAATTTTGGCGTTTCACTCTGTTTTCTCCTATACTGATAGATGTATTTGGAACTCAAAATCAAACACTGTTTGTGCTAGCTTCTTGAAACTCGACATAATAAAGCACTTTCACGTTCTATCTCTATGTTCTGTTTCTCCTTGATGTAACCCTCAGCAGTGACAGGGGAGAAACACTTTCATTGAAAGGGGTTGCCAAGCTTCCAAAAATTACGAGTCTCCAGAAATCTCAGCAACTATTTTTTCACCCAAACTGGATGATACTTTCAGGTAATGATCAGTATACTAAGAACACTTGGTCCCCAAATTTCGTTCTTCTATGTTGAAGCGTTCGTTTCCAGTAACAGTTTGAATTTTGGCTTTTCACTCTGTTTTCTCCTATACTGATAGATGTATTTGGAACTCTAAATCAAACACGGTTTGTGCTAGCTTCTTGAAACTCGATATAATAAAGAACTTTCATGTTCTATCTCTATGTTCTGTTTCTCCTTGATGTAACCCTCAGCAGTGACTGGGGAGAAACACTTTCATTGAAAGGGGTTGCCAAGCTTCCAAAAATAAGAACTCTCCAGAAATCTCAGCAACTATTTTTTCACCCAAACTGGATGATATTTTCAGGTAATGATCAGTATACTAAGAACACTTGGTCCCCAAATTTCGTTCTTCTATGTTGAAGGGTTCGTTTCCAGTAACAGTTTGAATTTTGGCGTTTCATTCTGTTTTCTCCTATATTGATAGATGTATTTGGAACTCTAATTCAAACACGGTTTGTGCTAGCTTCTTGAAACTTTACACACTAAAGCAGTTTCACGTTCTATCTCTATGTTCTGTTTCCTCTTGATGTAGCCCTAAGCAGTGACTGGGGAGAAACACTTTCATTGAAAGTTGTTGCCAACTTCCAAAAATTACGAGTCTCCAGAAATCTCAGCAACTATTTTTTCACCCAAACTGGATGATACTTTCATGTAATGATCAGTACACGAAGCCCACTTGGTTTCCCAAATTTCGTTCTTCTATGTTGAAGCATTCGTTTCCAGTAACAGTTTGAATTTTGGCGTTTCACTCTGTTTTCTCCTATACTGATAGATGTATTTGGAACTCTAAATCAAACACGTTTTGTGCTAGCTTCCTGAAACTTGACACAATGAAGCAGTTTCACGATCTTTCTCTATGTTCTGTTTCCTCTTGATGTAGCCCTAAGCAGTGATGGGGAGAAACACTTTCATTGAAAGGGGTTGCCAAGCTTCCAAAAATTACGAGTCTCCAGAAATCTCAGCAACTATTTTTTCACCCAAACTGGATGATACTTTCAGGTAATGATCAGTACCCTAAGCCCACTTGGTTCCCCAAATTCCGTTCTTCTATGTTGAAGCGGTCGTTTCCAGTAACAGTTTGAATTTTGGCGTTTCACTCTGTTTTCTCCTATACTGATAGATGTATTTGGAACTCTAAATCAAACACGGTTTGTGCTAGCTTCTTGAAACTCGACACAATAAAGCACTTTCACGTTCTATCTCTATGTTTTTTTCCTCTTGATGTAACCCTCAGCAGTGACTGGGGAGAAAAACTTTCATAGAAAGGGGTTGCCAAGCTTCCAAAAATTACGAGTCTCCAGAAATCTCAGCAAATATTTTTTCACCCAAACTGGATGATACTTTCAGGTAATGATCAGTACACTACGCCCACTTGGTTCCCCAAATTTCGTTCTATGTTGAAGCATTCATTTCCAGTAACAGTTTGAATTTTGGCATTTCACTCTATTTTCTCCTATACTGATAGATGTATTTGGAACTCTAAATCAAACACGGTTTGTGCTAGCTTCTTGAAACTTGACACAATAAAGCGGTTTCATGTTCTATCTCTATGTTCTGTTTCCTCTTGATGTAGCCCTAAGCAGTGACTTGGGAGAAACACTTTCATTGAAAGGGGTTGCCAAGCTTCCAAAAATTACGAGTCTCCAGAAATCTCATCAACTATTTTTTCACCCAAACTGGATGATACTTTCAGGTAATGATCAGTATACTAAGAACACTTGGTTCCCCAAATTTCGTTCTTCTATGTTGAAGCGTTCGTTTCCAGTAACAGTTTGAATTTTGGCGTTTCACTCTGTTTTCTCCTATATTGATAGATGTATTGGAACTCTAAATCAAACACGGTTTGTGCTAGCTTCTTGAAACTTGACACAATAAAGCGGTTTCATGTTCTATCACTATGTTCTGTTTCCTCTTGATGTAGCCCTAAGCAGTGACTTGGGAGAAACACTTTCATTAAAAGGGGTTGCCAAGCTTCCAAAAATTACGAGTCTCCAGAAAACTCAGCAACTATTTTTTCATTCAAACTGGATGATACTTTCAGGTAATGATCAGTACCCTAAGCCCACTTGGTTCCCCAAATTCCGTTCTTCTATGTTGAAGCGGTCGTTTCCAGTAACAGTTTGAATTTTGGCGTTTCACTCTGTTTTCTCCTATACTGATAGATGTATTTGGAACTCTAAATCAAACACGGTTTGTGCTAGCTTCTTGAAACTCGACACAATAAAGCACTTTCACGTTCTATCTCTATGTTTTTTTCCTCTTGATGTAACCCTCAGCAGTGACTGGGGAGAAAAACTTTCATAGAAAGGGGTTGCCAAGCTTCCAAAAATTACGAGTCTCCAGAAATCTCAGCAAATATTTTTTCACCCAAACTGGATGATACTTTCAGGTAATGATCAGTACACTACGCCCACTTGGTTCCCCAAATTTCGTTCTATGTTGAAGCATTCATTTCCAGTAACAGTTTGAATTTTGGCATTTCACTCTGTTTTCTCCTATACTGATAGATGTATTTGGAACTCTAAATCAAACACGGTTTGTGCTAGCTTCTTGAAACTTGACACAATAAAGCGGTTTCATGTTCTATCTCTATGTTCTGTTTCCTCTTGATGTAGCCCTAAGCAGTGACTTGGGAGAAACACTTTCATTGAAAGGGGTTGCCAAGCTTCCAAAAATTACGAGTCTCCAGAAATCTCATCAACTATTTTTTCACCCAAACTGGATGATACTTTCAGGTAATGATCAGTATACTAAGAACACTTGGTTCCCCAAATTTCGTTCTTCTATGTTGAAGCGTTCGTTTCCAGTAACAGTTTGAATTTTGGCGTTTCACTCTGTTTTCTCCTATATTGATAGATGTATTTGGAACTCTAAATCAAACACGGTTTGTGCTAGCTTCTTGAAACTTGACACAATAAAGCGGTTTCATGTTCTATCGCTATGTTCTGTTTCCTCTTGATGTAGCCCTAAGCAGTGACTTGGGAGAACACTTTCATTAAAAGGGGTTGCCAAGCTTCCAAAAATTACGAGTCTCCAGAAAACTCAGCAACTATTTTTTCATTCAAACTGGATGATACTTTCAGGTAATGATCAGTACACTAAGCCCACTAGGTTCCCCAAATTTCGTTGTTCTATGTTGAAGCGTTCGTTTCCAGTAACAGTTTGAATTTTGGCGTTTCACTCTGTTTTCTCCTATACTGATAGATGTATTTGGAACTCTAAATCAAACACGGTTTGTGCTAGCTTCTTGAAACTTGACACAATAAAGCAGTTTCACGTTCTTTCTCTATGTTTCGTTTCCTCTTGATGTAGCCCTAAGCAGTGACTGGGGAGAAACACTTTCATTGAAAGGGGTTGCCAAGCTTCCAAAAATTACGAGTCTCCAGAAAACTTAGCAACTATTTTTTCACCCAAACTGGATGATACTTTCAGGTAATGATCAGTACACTAAGCCCACTTGGTTCCCCATATTTCGTTCTTCTATGTTGAAGCGTTCGTTTCCAGTAACAGTTTGAATTTTGGCGTTTTACTCTATTTTCTCCTATACTGATAGATGTATTTGGAACTCTAAATCAAACACCGTTTGTGCTAGCTTCCTGAAACCTGACACAAAAAAGCAGTTTCACGTTCTTTCTCTATGTTCTGTTTCCTCTTGATGTAGCCCTAAGCAGTGACTGGGGAGAAACACTTTCATAGAAAGGGGTTGCCAAGCTTCCAAAAATTATGAGTCTCCAGAAATCTCAGCAACTATTTTTTCACCCAAACTGGATGATACTTTCATGTAATGATCAGTACACGAAGCCCACTTGGTTTCCCAAATTTCGTTCTTCTATGTTGAAGCGTTCGTTTCCACTAACAGTTTGAATTTTGGCGTTTCACTCTGTTTTCTCCTATACTGATAGATGTATTTGGAACTCTAAATCAAACACGGTTTGTGCTAGCTTCCTGAAACTTGACACAATAAAGCAGTTTCACGTTCTTTCTCTATGTTCTGTTTCCTCTTGATGTAGCCCTAAGCAGTGATGGGGAGAAACACTTTCATTGAAAGGGGTTGCCAAGCTTCCAAAAATTACGAGTCTCCAGAAATCTCAGCAACTATTTGTTCACCCAAACTGGATGATACTTTCAGGTAATGATCAGTACCCTAAGCCCACTTGGTTACCCAAATTCCGTTCTTCTATGTTGAAGCGTTCGTTTCCGGTAACAGTTTGAATTTTGGCGTTTCACTCTGTTTTCTCCTATACTGATAGATGTATTTGGAACTCTAAATCAAGCACGGTTTGTGCTAGCTTCTTGAAACTTGACACAATAAAGCAGTTTCACGTTCTATCTCTATGTTCTGTTTCCTCTTGATGTAGCCCTATGCAGTGACTGGGGAGAAACACTTTCATAGAAAGGGGTTGCCAAGCTTCCAAAAATTACGAGTCTCCAGAAATCTCAGCAAATATTTTTTCACTCAAACTGGATGATACTTTCATGTAATGATCAGTACACGAAGCCCACTTGGTTTCCCAAATTTCGTTCCTCTATGTTGAAGCGTTCGTTTCCACTAACAGTTTGAATTTTGGCGTTTCACTCTGTTTTCTCCTATACTGATAGATGTATTTGGAACTCTAAATCAAACACGGTTTGTGCTAGCTTCTTAAAACTTGACACAATAAAGCAGTTTCACGTTCTATCTCTATGTTCTGTTTCCACTTGATGTAGCCCTAAGCAGTGACTGGGGAGAATAACTTTCATTGAAAGTTGTTGCCAAACTTCCAAAAATTACGAGTCTCCAGAAATCTCAGCAACTATTTTTTCACTCAAACTGGATGATACTTTCATGTAATGATCAGTACACGAAGCCCACTTGATTTCCCAAATTTTGTTCTTCTATATTGAAGCGTTCGTTTCCAGTAACAGTTTGAATTTTGGCGTTTCACTCTGTTTTCTCCTATACTGATAGATGTATTTGGAACTCTAAATCAAACACGGTTTGTGCTAGCTTCCTGAAACTTGACACAATAAAGCAATTTCACGTTCTATCTCTATGTTCTGTTTCCTCTTGATGTAGCCCTATGCAGTGACTGGGGAGAAACACTTTCATAGAAAGGGGTTGCCAAGCTTCCAAAAATTACGAGTCTCCAGAAATCTCAGCAACAATTTTTTCACCCAAACTGGATGATACTTTCAGGTAATGATCAGTACACTAAGCCCACTTGGTTCCCCAAATTTCATTCTTCTATGTTGAAGCGTTCGTTTCCAGTAACAGTTTGAATTTTGGCGTTTTACTCTGTTTTCTCCTATATTGATAGATGTATTTGGAACTCTAAATCAAACACGGTTTGTGCTAGCTTCTTGAAACTTGACACAATAAAGCAGTTTCAAGTTCTTTCTCTATGTTCTGTTTCCTCTTGATGTAGCCCTAAGCAGTGATAGGGAGAAACACTTTCATTGAAAGGGGTTGCCAAGCTTCCAAAAATTACGAGTCTCCAGAAATCTCAGCAACTATTTGTTCACCCAAACTGGATGATACTTTCAGGTAATGATCAGTACCCTAAGCCCACTTGGTTACCCAAATTCCGTTCTTCTATGTTGAAGCGTTCGTTTCCGGTAACAGTTTGAATTTTGGCGTTTCACTCTGTTTTCTCCTATACTGATAGATGTATTTGGAACTCTAAATCAAGCACGGTTTGTGCTAGCTTCTTGAAACTTGACACAATAAAGCAGTTTCACGTTCTATCTCTATGTTCTGTTTCCTCTTGATGTAGCCCTATGCAGTGACTGGGGAGAAACACTTTCATAGAAAGGGGTTGCCAAGCTTCCAAAAATTACGAGTCTCCAGAAATCTCAGCAAATATTTTTTCACTCAAACTGGATGATACTTTCATGTAATGATCAGTACACGAAGCCCACTTGGTTTCCCAAATTTCGTTCCTCTATGTTGAAGCGTTCGTTTCCACTAACAGTTTGAATTTTGGCGTTTCACTCTGTTTTCTCCTATACTGATAGATGTATTTGGAACTCTAAATCAAACACGGTTTGTGCTAGCTTCTTGAAACTTGACACAATAAAGCAGTTTCACGTTCTATCTCTATGTTCTGTTTCCACTTGATGTAGCCCTAAGCAGTGACTGGGGAGAATAACTTTCATTGAAAGTTGTTGCCAAACTTCCAAAAATTACGAGTCTCCAGAAATCTCAGCAACTATTTTTTCACTCAAACTGGATGATACTTTCATGTAATGATCAGTACACGAAGCCCACTTGATTTCCCAAATTTTGTTCTTCTATATTGAAGCGTTCGTTTCCAGTAACAGTTTGAATTTTGGCGTTTCACTCTGTTTTCTCCTATACTGATAGATGTATTTGGAACTCTAAATCAAACACGGTTTGTGCTAGCTTCCTGAAACTTGACACAATAAAGCAATTTCACGTTCTATCTCTATGTTCTGTTTCCTCTTGATGTAGCCCTATGCAGTGACTGGGGAGAAACACTTTCATAGAAAGGGGTTGCCAAGCTTCCAAAAATTACGAGTCTCCAGAAATCTCAGCAACAATTTTTTCACCCAAACTGGATGATACTTTCAGGTAATGATCAGTACATTAAGCCCACTTGGTTCCCCAAATTTCATTCTTCTATGTTGAAGCGTTCGTTTCCAGTAACAGTTTGAATTTTGGCGTTTTACTCTGTTTTCTCCTATATTGATAGATGTATTTGGAACTCTAAATCAAACACGGTTTGTGCTAGCTTCTTGAAACTTGACACAATAAAGCAGTTTCAAGTTCTATCTCTATGTTCTGTTTCCTCTTGATGTAGCCCTAAGCAGTGACTGTGGAGAAACACTTTCATTGAAAGTTGTTGCCAAACTTCCAAAAATTACGAGTCTCCAGAAATCTCAGCAACTATTTTTTCACCCAAACTGGATGATACTTTCATGTAATGATCAGTACACGAAGCCCACTTGGTTTCCCAAATTTCGTTCTTCTATGTTGAAGCGTTCGTTTCCAGTAACAGTTTGAATTTTGGCGTTTCACTCTGTTTTCTCCTATACTGATAGATGTATTTGGAACTCTAAATCAAACACGGTTTGTGCTAGCTTCCTGAAACTTGACACAATGAAGCAGTTTCACGATCTTTCTCTATGTTCTGTTTCCTCTTGATGTAGCCCTAAGCAGTGATGGGGAGAAACACTTTCATTGAAAGGGGTTGCCAAGCTTCCAAAAATTACGAGTCTCCAGAAATCTCAGCAACTATTTTTTTACCCAAACTGGATGATACTTTCAGGTAATGATCTGTACCCTAAGCCCACTTGGTTCCCCAAATTCCGTTCTTCTATGTTGAAGCGGTCGTTTCCAGTAACAGTTTGAATTTTGGCGTTTCACTCTGTTTTCTCCTATACTGATAGATGTATTTGGAACTCTAAATCAAACACGGTTTGTGCTAGCTTCTTGAAACTCGACACAATAAAGCACTTTCACGTTCTATCTCTATGTTTTTTTCTTCTTGATGTAACCCTCAGCAGTGACTGGGGAGAAAAACTTTCATAGAAAGGGGTTGCCAAGCTTCCAAAAATTACGAGTCTCTAGAAATGTCAGCAACTATTTTTTCACCCAAACTGGATGATACTTTCAGGTAATGATCAGTACACTATGCCCACTTGGTTCCCCAAATTTCGTTCTATGTTGAAGCATTCATTTCCAGTAACAGTTTGAATTTTGGCATTTCACTCTATTTTCTCCTATACTGATAGATGTATTTGGAACTCTAAATCAAACACGGTTTGTGCTAGCTTCTTGAAACTTGAAACAATAAAGCGGTTTCATGTTCTATCTCTATGTTCTGTTTCCTCTTGATGTAGCCCTAAGCAGTGACTGGGGAGAAACACTTTCATTGAAAGGGGTTGCCAAGCTTCCAAAAATTACGAGTCTCCAGAAATCTCATCAACTATTTTTTCACCCAAACTGGATGATACTTTCAGGTAATGATCAGTATACTAAGAACACTTGGTTCCCCAAATTTCGTTCTTCTATGTTGAAGCGTTCGTTTCCAGTAACAGTTTGAATTTTGGCGTTTCACTCTGTTTTCTCCTATATTGATAGATGTATTTGGAACTCTAAATCAAACACGGTTTGTGCTAGCTTCTTGAAACTTGACACAATAAAGCGGTTTCATGTTCTATCGCTATGTTCTGTTTCCTCTTGATGTAGCCCTAAGCAGTGACTTGGGAGAAACACTTTTATTGAAAGGGGTTGCCAAGCTTCCAAAAATTACGAGTCTCCAGAAAACTCAGCAACTATTTTTTCACCCAAACTGGATGACACTTTCAGGTAATGATCAGTGCACTAAGCCCACTTGGTTCCCCAAATTTCGTTCTTCTATGTTGAAGCATTCGTTTCCAGTAACAGTTTGAATTTTGGCGTTTCACTCTGTTTTCTCCTATACTGATAGATGTATTTGAAACTCTAAATCAAACACCGTTTGTGCTAGCTTCCTGAAACCTGACACAATAAAGCAGTTTCACGTTCTTTCTCTATGTTCTGTTTCCTCTTGATGTAGCCATAAGCAGTGACTCGGAAGAAACACTTTCAATGAAAGGGGTTGCCAAGCTTCCAAAAATTACGAGTCTCCAGAAATTTCAGCAACTATTTTTTCACCCAAACTGGATGATACTGTCAGGTAATGATCAGTATACTAAGAACACTTGGTTCCCCAAATTTCCTTCTTCTATGTTGAAGCGTTCGTTTCCAGTAACAGTTTGAATTTTGGCGTTTCACTCTGTTTTCTCCTATATTGATAGATGTATTTGGAACTCTAAATCAAACTCGGTTTGTGCTAGCTTCTTGAAACTTGACACAATAAAGAAGTTTCACATTCTATCTCTATGTTCTGTTTCCTCTTGATGTAGCCCTACGCAGTGACTGGGTAGAAACACTTTCATAGAAAGGGGTTGCCAAGCTTCCAAAAATTACGAGTCTCCAGAAAACTCAGCAACTATTTTTACTCCCAAACTGGATGACACTTTCAGGTAATGATCAGTACACTAAGCCCACTTGGTTCCCCAAATTTCGTTCTATGTTGAAGCGTTCGTTTCCAGTAAAAGATTGAATTTTGGCGTTTCACTCTGTTTTCTCCTATACTGATAGATGTATTTGGAACTCTAAATCAAACACGGTTTGTGCTAGCTTCTTGAAACTTGACACAATAAAGCAGTTTCACGTTCTTTCTCTATGTTTCGTTTCCTCTTGATGTAGCCCTAAGCAGTGACTGGGGAGAAACACTTTCATTGAAAGGGGTTGCCAAGCTTCCAAAAATTACTAGTCTCCAGAAATCTCAGCAACTATTTTTTCACCCAAACTGGATGATACTTTCAGGTAATGATCAGTATACTAAGAACACTTAATTTCCCAAATTTCGTTCTTCTATGTTGAAGCGTTCGTTTCCAGTAACAGTTTGAATTTTGGCGTTAGACTCTGTTTTCTCCTATACTGATAGATGTATTTGGAACTCTAAATCAAACACGGTTTGTGCTAGCTTCTTGAAACTCAACATAATAAAGCACGTTCACGTTCTATCTCTATGTTCTGTTTCTCCTTGATGTAACCCTCAGCAGTGACTGGGGAGAAACACTTTCATTGAAAGGGGTTGCCAAGCTTCCAAAAATTAGAAGTCTCCAGAAATCTCAGCATTTTTTTTTCACCCAAACTGGATGATACTTTCAGGTAGTGATCAGTATACTAAGAACACTTGTTCCCCAAATTCCGTTCTTCTATGTCGAAGCGTTCGTTTCCAGTAACAGTTTGAATTTTGGCTTTTCACTCTGTTTTCTCCTATACTGATAGATGTATTTGGAACTCTAAATCAAACACGGTTTGTGCTAGCTTCTTGAAACTTGACACAATAAAGCAGTTTCAAGTTCTATCTCTATGTTCTGTTTCCTCTTGTTGTAGCCCTAAGCAGTGACTGGAGAGAAACACTTTCATAGAAAGGGGTTGCCAAGCTTCCAAAAATTGTGAGTCTCCAGAAATCTCAGCAACTATTTTTTCACCCAAACTGGATGATACTTTCAGGTAATGATCAGTACACGAAGCCCACTTGGTTCCCCAAATTTCGTTCTTCTATGTTGAAGCGTTCGTTTCCAGTAAAGTTTGAATTTTGGCGTTTCACTCTGTTTTCTCCTATACTGATAGATGTATTTGGAACTCTAAATCAAACACGGTTTGTGCTAGCTTCTTGAAACTTGACACAATAAAGCAGCTTCACGTTCTTTCTCTATGTTCTGTTTCCTCTTGATGTAGCCCTATGCAGTGACTGGGGAGAAACACTTTCATAGAAAGGGGTTGCCAAGCTTCCAAAAATTACGAGTCTCCAGAAATCTCAGCAACTATTTTTTCACCCAAACTGGATGATACTTTCAGGTAATGATCAGTACACTAAGCCCACTTGGTTCCCCAAATTTCGTTCTTCTATGTTGAAGCGTTCGTTTCCAGTAACAGTTTGAATTTTGGCGTTTTACTCTGTTTTCTCCTATATTGATAGATGTATTTGGAACTCTAAATCAAACACGGTTTGTGCTAGCTTCTTGAAACTTGACACAATAAAGCAGTTTCACGTTCTATCTCTATGTTCTCTTTCCTCTTGATGTAGCCTTACGCAGTGACTGGGGAGAAACACTTTCATTGAAAGGGGTTGCCAAACTTCCAAAAATTACGAGTCTCCAGAAATCTCAGCAACTATTTTTTCACCCAAACTGGATGATACTTTCAGGTAATGATCAGTACACTAAGCCCACTTGGTTCCCCAAATTTCGTTCTTCTATGTTGAAGCGTTCGTTTCCTGTAACAGTTTGAATTTTGGCGTTTCACTCTGTTTTCTCCTATACTGATAGATGTATTTGGAACTCTAAATCAAACACGTTTGTGCTAGCTTCTTGAATCTCGACATAATAAAGTACTTTCACGTTCTATCTCTCTGTTCTGTTTCTCCTTGATGTAACCTCAGCAGTGACTGGGGAGAAACACTTTCATTTAAAGGGGTTGCCAAGCTTCCAAAAATTACGAGTCTCCAGAAATCACAGCAACTATTTTTTCACCCAAACTGGATGACAGTTTCAGGTAATGATCAGTACACTAAGCCCACTTGGTTCCCCAAATTTCGTTCTATGTTGAAGCGTTCGTTTCCAGTACCAGTTTGAATTTTGCGTTTCACTCTGTTTTCTCCTATACTGATAGATGTATTTGGAACTCTAAATCAAACACGGTTTGTGCTAGCTTCTTGAAACTTGACACAATAAAGCAGTTTCACGTTCTTTCTCTATGTTCTGTTTCCTCTTGATGTAGCCCGAAGCAGTGATGGGGAGAAACACTTTCATTGAAAGGGGTTGCCAAGCTTCCAAAAATTACGAGTCTCTAGAAATGTCAGCAACTATTTTTTCACACAAACTGGTGATACTTTCAGGTAATGATCAGTACACTAAGCCCACTTGGTTCCCCAAATTTCGTTCTTCTATGTTGAAGCGTTCGTTTCCAGTAAGAGTTTTAATTTTGGCGTTTCACTCTGTTTTCTCCTATACTGATAGATGTATTTGGAACTCTAAATCAAACACCGTTTGTGCTAGCTTCCTGAAACCTGACACAATAAAGCAGTTTCACGTTCTTTCTCTATGTTCTGTTTCCTCTTGATGTAGCCCTAAGCAGTGACTGGGGAGAAACACTTTCATAGAAAGGGGTTGCAAAGCTTCCAAAAATTACGAGTCTCCAGAAATTTCAGCAACTATTTTTTCACCCAAACTGGATGATACTGTCAGGTAATGATCAGTATACTAAGAACACTTGGTTCCCCAAATTTCCTTCTTCTATGTTGAAGCGTTCGTTTCCAGTAACAGTTTGAATTTTGGCGTTTCACTCTGTTTTCTCCTATATTGATAGATGTATTTGGAACTCTAAATCAAACTCGGTTTGTGCTAGCTTCTTGAAACTTGACACAATAAAGAAGTTTCACATTCTATCTCTATGTTCTGTTTCCTCTTGATGTAGCCCTACGCAGTGACTGGGGAGAAACACTTTCATAGAAAGGGGTTGCCAAGCTTCCAAAAATTACGAGTCTCCAGAAAACTCAGTAACTATTTTTACTCCCAAACTGGATGACACTTTCAGGTAATGATCACTACACTAAGCCCACTTGGTTCCCCAAATTTCGTTCTATGTTGAAGCGTTCGTTTCCAGTAAAAGATTGAATTTTGGCGTTTCACTCTGTTTTCTCCTATACTGATAGATGTATTTGGAACTCTAAATCAAACACGGTTTGTGCTAGCTTCTTGAAACTTGACACAATAAAGCAGTTTCATGTTCTTTCTCTATGTTTCGTTTCCTCTTGATGTAGCCCTAAGCAGTGACTGGGGAGAAACACTTTCATTGAAAGGGGTTGCCAAGCTTCCAAAAATTACTAGTCTCCAGAAATCTCAGCAACTATTTTTTCACCCAAACTGGATGATACTTTCAGGTAATGATCAGTATACTAAGAACACTTAATTTCCCAAATTTCGTTCTTCTATGTTGAAGCGTTCGTTTCCAGTAACAGTTTGAATTTTGGCGTTTCACTCTGTTTTCTCCTATACTGATCGATGTATTTGGAACTCTAAATCAAACACGGTTTGTGCTAGCTTCTTGAAACTCAACATAATTAAGCACGTTCACGTTCTATCTCTATGTTCTGTTTCTCCTTGATGTAACCCTCAGCAGTGACTGGGGAGAAACACTTTCATTGAAAGGGGTTGCCAAGCTTCCAAAAATTAGAAGTCTCCAGAAATCTCAGCATTTTTTTTTCACCCAAACTGGATGATACTTTCAGGTAATGATCAGTATACTAAGAACACTTGGTCCCCAAATTCCGTTCTTCTATGTTGAAGCGTTCGTTTCCTGTAACAGTTTGAATTTTGGCTTTTCACTCTGTTTTCTCCTATACTGATAGATGTATTTGGAACTCTAAATCAAACAGGGTTTGTGCTAGCTTCTTAAAACTTGACACAATAAAGCAGTTTCAAGTTCTATCTCTATGTTCTGTTTCCTCTTGATGTAGCCCTAAGCAGTGACTGGAGAGAAACACTTTCATAGAAAGGGGTTGCCAAGCTTCCAAAAATTGTGAGTCTCCAGAAATCTCAGCAACTATTTTTTCACCCAAACTGGATGATACTTTCAGGTAATGATCAGTACACGAAGCCCACTTGGTTCCCCAAATTTCGTTCTTCTATGTTGAAGCGTTCGTTTCCAGTAAAGTTTGAATTTTGGCGTTTCACTCTGTTTTCTCCTATACTGATAGATGTATTTGGAACTCTAAATCAAACACGGTTTGTGCTAGCTTCTTGAAACTTGACACAATAAAGCAGTTTCACGTTCTTTCTCTATGTTCTGTTTCCTCTTGATGTAGCCCTATGCAGTGACTGGGGAGAAACACTTTCATAGAAAGGGGTTGCCAAGCTTCCAAAAATTACGAGTCTCCAGAAATCTCAGCAACTATTTTTTCACCCAAACTGGATGATACTTTCAGGTAATGATCAGTACACTAAGCCCACTTGGTTCCCCAAATTTCGTTCTTCTATGTTGAAGCGTTCGTTTCCAGTAACAGTTTGAATTTTGGCGTTTTACTCTGTTTTCTCCAATATTGATAGATGTATTTGGAACTCTAAATCAAACACTGTTTGTGCTAGCTTCTTGAAACTTGACACAATAAAGCAGTTTCACGTTCTATCTCTATGTTCTCTTTCCTTTTGATGTAGCCCTACGCAGTGACTGGGGAGAAACACTTTCATTGAAAGGGGTTGCCAAACTTCCAAAAATTACGAGTCTCCAGAAATCTCAGCAACTATTTTTTCACCCAAACTGGATGATACTTTCAGGTAATGATCAGTACACTAAGCCCACTTGGTTCCCCAAATTTCGTTCTTCTATGTTGAAGCGTTCGTTTCCTGTAACAGTTTGAATTTTGGCGTTTCACTCTGTTTTCTCCTATACTGATAGATGTATTTGGAACTCTAAATCAAACACGTTTGTGCTAGCTTCTTGAATCTCGACATAATAAAGTACTTTCACGTTCTATCTCTCTGTTCTGTTTCTCCTTGATGTAACCTCAGCAGTGACTGGGGAGAAACACTTTCATTTAAAGGGGTTGCCAAGCTTCCAAAAATTACGAGTCTCCAGAAATCACAGCAACTATTTTTTCACCCAAACTGGATGACAGTTTCAGGTAATGATCAGTACACTAAGCCCACTAGGTTCCCCAAATTTCGTTGTTCTATGTTGAAGCGTTCGTTTCCAGTAACAGTTTGAATTTTGGCGTTTCACTCTGTTTTCTCCTATACTGATAGATGTATTTGGAACTCTAAATCAAACACGGTTTGTGCTAGCTTCTTGAAACTTGACACAATAAAGCAGTTTCACGTTCTTTCTCTATGTTTCGTTTCCTCTTGATGTAGCCCTAAGCAGTGACTGGGGAGAAACACTTTCATTGAAAGGGGTTGCCAAGCTTCCAAAAATTACGAGTCTCCAGAAAACTTAGCAACTATTTTTTCACCCAAACTGGATGATACTTTCAGGTAATGATCAGTACACTAAGCCCACTTGGTTCCCCATATTTCGTTCTTCTATGTTGAAGCGTTCGTTTCCAGTAACAGTTTGAATTTTGGCGTTTTACTCTATTTTCTCCTATACTGATAGATGTATTTGGAACTCTAAATCAAACACCGTTTGTGCTAGCTTCCTGAAACCTGACACAAAAAAGCAGTTTCACGTTCTTTCTCTATGTTCTGTTTCCTCTTGATGTAGCCCTAAGCAGTGACTGGGGAGAAACACTTTCATAGAAAGGGGTTGCCAAGCTTCCAAAAATTATGAGTCTCCAGAAATCTCAGCAACTATTTTTTCACCCAAACTGGATGATACTTTCATGTAATGATCAGTACACGAAGCCCACTTGGTTTCCCAAATTTCGTTCTTCTATGTTGAAGCGTTCGTTTCCACTAACAGTTTGAATTTTGGCGTTTCACTCTGTTTTCTCCTATACTGATAGATGTATTTGGAACTCTAAATCAAACACGGTTTGTGCTAGCTTCCTGAAACTTGACACAATAAAGCAGTTTCACGTTCTTTCTCTATGTTCTGTTTCCTCTTGATGTAGCCCTAAGCAGTGATGGGGAGAAACACTTTCATTGAAAGGGGTTGCCAAGCTTCCAAAAATTACGAGTCTCCAGAAATCTCAGCAACTATTTGTTCACCCAAACTGGATGATACTTTCAGGTAATGATCAGTACCCTAAGCCCACTTGGTTACCCAAATTCCGTTCTTCTATGTTGAAGCGTTCGTTTCCGGTAACAGTTTGAATTTTGGCGTTTCACTCTGTTTTCTCCTATACTGATAGATGTATTTGGAACTCTAAATCAAGCACGGTTTGTGCTAGCTTCTTGAAACTTGACACAATAAAGCAGTTTCACGTTCTATCTCTATGTTCTGTTTCCTCTTGATGTAGCCCTATGCAGTGACTGGGGAGAAACACTTTCATAGAAAGGGGTTGCCAAGCTTCCAAAAATTACGAGTCTCCAGAAATCTCAGCAAATATTTTTTCACTCAAACTGGATGATACTTTCATGTAATGATCAGTACACGAAGCCCACTTGGTTTCCCAAATTTCGTTCCTCTATGTTGAAGCGTTCGTTTCCACTAACAGTTTGAATTTTGGCGTTTCACTCTGTTTTCTCCTATACTGATAGATGTATTTGGAACTCTAAATCAAACACGGTTTGTGCTAGCTTCTTGAAACTTGACACAATAAAGCAGTTTCACGTTCTATCTCTATGTTCTGTTTCCACTTGATGTAGCCCTAAGCAGTGACTGGGGAGAATAACTTTCATTGAAAGTTGTTGCCAAACTTCCAAAAATTACGAGTCTCCAGAAATCTCAGCAACTATTTTTTCACTCAAACTGGATGATACTTTCATGTAATGATCAGTACACGAAGCCCACTTGATTTCCCAAATTTTGTTCTTCTATATTGAAGCGTTCGTTTCCAGTAACAGTTTGAATTTTGGCGTTTCACTCTGTTTTCTCCTATACTGATAGATGTATTTGGAACTCTAAATCAAACACGGTTTGTGCTAGCTTCCTGAAACTTGACACAATAAAGCAATTTCACGTTCTATCTCTATGTTCTGTTTCCTCTTGATGTAGCCCTATGCAGTGACTGGGGAGAAACACTTTCATAGAAAGGGGTTGCCAAGCTTCCAAAAATTACGAGTCTCCAGAAATCTCAGCAACAATTTTTTCACCCAAACTGGATGATACTTTCAGGTAATGATCAGTACACTAAGCCCACTTGGTTCCCCAAATTTCATTCTTCTATGTTGAAGCGTTCGTTTCCAGTAACAGTTTGAATTTTGGCGTTTTACTCTGTTTTCTCCTATATTGATAGATGTATTTGGAACTCTAAATCAAACACGGTTTGTGCTAGCTTCTTGAAACTTGACACAATAAAGCAGTTTCAAGTTCTATCTCTATGTTCTGTTTCCTCTTGATGTAGCCCTAAGCAGTGACTGTGGAGAAACACTTTCATTGAAAGTTGTTGCCAAACTTCCAAAAATTACGAGTCTCCAGAAATCTCAGCAACTATTTTTTCACCCAAACTGGATGATACTTTCATGTAATGATCAGTACACGAAGCCCACTTGGTTTCCCAAATTTCGTTCTTCTATGTTGAAGCGTTCGTTTCCAGTAACAGTTTGAATTTTGGCGTTTCACTCTGTTTTCTCCTATACTGATAGATGTATTTGGAACTCTAAATCAAACACGGTTTGTGCTAGCTTCCTGAAACTTGACACAATGAAGCAGTTTCACGATCTTTCTCTATGTTCTGTTTCCTCTTGATGTAGCCCTAAGCAGTGATGGGGAGAAACACTTTCATTGAAAGGGGTTGCCAAGCTTCCAAAAATTACGAGTCTCCAGAAATCTCAGCAACTATTTTTTTACCCAAACTGGATGATACTTTCAGGTAATGATCAGTACCCTAAGCCCACTTGGTTCCCCAAATTCCGTTCTTCTATGTTGAAGCGGTCGTTTCCAGTAACAGTTTGAATTTTGGCGTTTCACTCTGTTTTCTCCTATACTGATAGATGTATTTGGAACTCTAAATCAAACTCGGTTTGTGCTAGCTTCTTGAAACTCGACACAATAAAGCACTTTCACGTTCTATCTCTATGTTTTTTTCTTCTTGATGTAACCCTCAGCAGTGACTGGGGAGAAAAACTTTCATAGAAAGGGGTTGCCAAGCTTCCAAAAATTACGAGTCTCTAGAAATGTCAGCAACTATTTTTTCACCCAAACTGGATGATACTTTCAGGTAATGATCAGTACACTATGCCCACTTGGTTCCCCAAATTTCGTTCTATGTTGAAGCATTCATTTCCAGTAACAGTTTGAATTTTGGCATTTCACTCTATTTTCTCCTATACTGATAGATGTATTTGGAACTCTAAATCAAACACGGTTTGTGCTAGCTTCTTGAAACTTGAAACAATAAAGCGGTTTCATGTTCTATCTCTATGTTCTGTTTCCTCTTGATGTAGCCCTAAGCAGTGACTGGGGAGAAACACTTTCATTGAAAGGGGTTGCCAAGCTTCCAAAAATTACGAGTCTCCAGAAATCTCATCAACTATTTTTTCACCCAAACTGGATGATACTTTCAGGTAATGATCAGTATACTAAGAACACTTGGTTCCCCAAATTTCGTTCTTCTATGTTGAAGCGTTCGTTTCCAGTAACAGTTTGAATTTTGGCGTTTCACTCTGTTTTCTCCTATATTGATAGATGTATTTGGAACTCTAAATCAAACACGGTTTGTGCTAGCTTCTTGAAACTTGACACAATAAAGCGGTTTCATGTTCTATCGCTATGTTCTGTTTCCTCTTGATGTAGCCCTAAGCAGTGACTTGGGAGAAACACTTTTATTGAAAGGGGTTGCCAAGCTTCCAAAAATTACGAGTCTCCAGAAAACTCAGCAACTATTTTTTCACCCAAACTGGATGACACTTTCAGGTAACGATCAGTGCACTAAGCCCACTTGGTTCCCCAAATTTCGTTCTTCTATGTTGAAGCGTTCGTTTCCAGTAACAGTTTGAATTTTGGCGTTTCACTCTGTTTTCTCCTATACTGATAGATGTATTTGAAACTCTAAATCAAACACCGTTTGTGCTAGCTTCCTGAAACCTGACACAATAAAGCAGTTTCACGTTCTTTCTCTATGTTCTGTTTCCTCTTGATGTAGCCATAAGCAGTGACTCGGAAGAAACACTTTCAATGAAAGGGGTTGCCAAGCTTCCAAAAATTACGAGTCTCCAGAAATTTCAGCAACTATTTTTTCACCCAAACTGGATGATACTGTCAGGTAATGATCAGTATACTAAGAACACTTGGTTCCCCAAATTTCCTTCTTCTATGTTGAAGCGTTCGTTTCCAGTAACAGTTTGAATTTTGGCGTTTCACTCTGTTTTCTCCTATATTGATAGATGTATTTGGAACTCTAAATCAAACTCGGTTTGTGCTAGCTTCTTGAAACTTGACACAATAAAGAAGTTTCACATTCTATCTCTATGTTCTGTTTCCTCTTGATGTGGCCCTACGCAGTGACTGGGTAGAAACACTTTCATAGAAAGGGGTTGCCAAGCTTCCAAAAATTACGAGTCTCCAGAAAACTCAGCAACTATTTTTACTCCCAAAGTGGATGACACTTTCAGGTAATGATCAGTACACTAAGCCCACTTGGTTCCCCAAATTTCGTTCTATGTTGAAGCGTTCGTTTCCAGTAAAAGATTGAATTTTGGCGTTTCACTCTGTTTTCTCCTATACTGATAGATGTATTTGGAACTCTAAATCAAACACGGTTTGTGCTAGCTTCTTGAAACTTGACACAATAAAGCAGTTTCACGTTCTTTCTCTATGTTTCGTTTCCTCTTGATGTAGCCCTAAGCAGTGACTGGGGAGAAACACTTTCATTGAAAGGGGTTGCCAAGCTTCCAAAAATTACTAGTCTCCAGAAATCTCAGCAACTATTTTTTCACCCAAACTGGATGATACTTTCAGGTAATGATCAGTATACTAAGAACACTTAATTTCCCAAATTTCGTTCTTCTATGTTGAAGCGTTCGTTTCCAGTAACAGTTTGAATTTTGGCGTTAGACTCTGTTTTCTCCTATACTGATAGATGTATTTGGAACTCTAAATCAAACACGGTTTGTGCTAGCTTCTTGAAACTCAACATAATAAAGCACGTTCACGTTCTATCTCTATGTTCTGTTTCTCCTTGATGTAACCCTCAGCAGTGACTGGGGAGAAACACTTTCATTGAAAGGGGTTGCCAAGCTTCCAAAAATTAGAAGTCTCCAGAAATCTCAGCATTTTTTTTTCACCCAAACTGGATGATACTTTCAGGTAGTGATCAGTATACTAAGAACACTTGTTCCCCAAATTCCGTTCTTCTATGTCGAAGCGTTCGTTTCCAGTAACAGTTTGAATTTTGGCTTTTCACTCTGTTTTCTCCTATACTGATAGATGTATTTGGAACTCTAAATCAAACACGGTTTGTGCTAGCTTCTTGAAACTTGACACAATAAAGCAGTTTCAAGTTCTATCTCTATGTTCTGTTTCCTCTTGTTGTAGCCCTAAGCAGTGACTGGAGAGAAACACTTTCATAGAAAGGGGTTGCCAAGCTTCCAAAAATTGTGAGTCTCCAGAAATCTCAGCAACTATTTTTTCACCCAAACTGGATGATACTTTCAGGTAATGATCAGTACACGAAGCCCACTTGGTTCCCCAAATTTCGTTCTTCTATGTTGAAGCGTTCGTTTCCAGTAAAGTTTGAATTTTGGCGTTTCACTCTGTTTTCTCCTATACTGATAGATGTATTTGGAACTCTAAATCAAACACGGTTTGTGCTAGCTTCTTGAAACTTGACACAATAAAGCAGCTTCACGTTCTTTCTCTATGTTCTGTTTCCTCTTGATGTAGCCCTATGCAGTGACTGGGGAGAAACACTTTCATAGAAAGGGGTTGCCAAGCTTCCAAAAATTACGAGTCTCCAGAAATCTCAGCAACTATTTTTTCACCCAAACTGGATGATACTTTCAGGTAATGATCAGTACACTAAGCCCACTTGGTTCCCCAAATTTCGTTCTTCTATGTTGAAGCGTTCGTTTCCAGTAACAGTTTGAATTTTGGCGTTTTACTCTGTTTTCTCCTATATTGATAGATGTATTTGGAACTCTAAATCAAACACGGTTTGTGCTAGCTTCTTGAAACTTGACACAATAAAGCAGTTTCACGTTCTATCTCTATGTTCTCTTTCCTCTTGATGTAGCCCTACGCAGTGACTGGGGAGAAACACTTTCATTGAAAGGGGTTGCCAAACTTCCAAAAATTACGAGTCTCCAGAAATCTCAGCAACTATTTTTTCACCCAAACTGGATGATACTTTCAGGTAATGATCAGTACACTAAGCCCACTTGGTTCCCCAAATTTCGTTCTTCTATGTTGAAGCGTTCGTTTCCTGTAACAGTTTGAATTTTGGCGTTTCACTCTGTTTTCTCCTATACTGATAGATGTATTTGGAACTCTAAATCAAACACGTTTGTGCTAGCTTCTTGAATCTCGACATAATAAAGTACTTTCACGTTCTATCTCTCTGTTCTGTTTCTCCTTGATGTAACCTCAGCAGTGACTGGGGAGAAACACTTTCATTTAAAGGGGTTGCCAAGCTTCCAAAAATTACGAGTCTCCAGAAATCACAGCAACTATTTTTTCACCCAAACTGGATGACAGTTTCAGGTAATGATCAGTACACTAAGCCCACTTGGTTCCCCAAATTTCGTTCTATGTTGAAGCGTTCGTTTCCAGTACCAGTTTGAATTTTGCGTTTCACTCTGTTTTCTCCTATACTGATAGATGTATTTGGAACTCTAAATCAAACACGGTTTGTGCTAGCTTCTTGAAACTTGACACAATAAAGCAGTTTCACGTTCTTTCTCTATGTTCTGTTTCCTCTTGATGTAGCCCGAAGCAGTGATGGGGAGAAACACTTTCATTGAAAGGGGTTGCCAAGCTTCCAAAAATTACGAGTCTCTAGAAATGTCAGCAACTATTTTTTCACACAAACTGGTGATACTTTCAGGTAATGATCAGTACACTAAGCCCACTTGGTTCCCCAAATTTCGTTCTTCTATGTTGAAGCGTTCGTTTCCAGTAAGAGTTTTAATTTTGGCGTTTCACTCTGTTTTCTCCTATACTGATAGATGTATTTGGAACTCTAAATCAAACACCGTTTGTGCTAGCTTCCTGAAACCTGACACAATAAAGCAGTTTCACGTTCTTTCTCTATGTTCTGTTTCCTCTTGATGTAGCCATAAGCAGTGACTCGGGAGAAACACTTTCAATGAAAGGGGTTGCAAAGCTTCCAAAAATTACGAGTCTCCAGAAATTTCAGCAACTATTTTTTCACCCAAACTGGATGATACTGTCAGGTAATGATCAGTATACTAAGAACACTTGGTTCCCCAAATTTCCTTCTTCTATGTTGAAGCGTTCGTTTCCAGTAACAGTTTGAATTTTGGTGTTTCACTCTGTTTTCTCCTATACTGATAGATGTATTTGGAACTCTAAATCAAACATGGTTTGTGCTAGCTTCTTGAAACTTGACACAATAAAGCAGTTTCACGTTCTATCTCTATGTTCTGTTTCCTCGTGATGTAGCCCTACGCAGTGACTGGGGAGAAACACTTTCATAGAAAGTGGTTGCCAAGCTTCCAAAAATTACGAGTCTCCAGAAATCTCAGCAACTATTTTTTCACCCAAAGTAGATGATACTTTCAGGTAATGGTCAGTACACTAAGCCCACTTGGTTCCCCAAATTTCGTTCTTCTATGTTGAAGCGTTCGTTTCCAGTAACAGTTTGAATTTTGGCGTTTTACTCTGTTTTCTCCTATATTGATAGATGTATTTGGAACTCTAAATCAAACACGGTTTGTGCTAGCTTCTTGAAACTTGACACAATAAAGCAGTTTCACGTTCTATCTCTATGTTCTGTTTCCTCTTGATGTAGCCCTCAGCAGTGACTGGGGAGAAACACTTTCATAGAAAGGGGTTGCCAAGCTTCCAAAAATTACGAGTCTCCAGAAATCTCAGCAACTATTTTTTCACCCAAACTGGATGATACCTTCAGGTAATGATCAGTACACTAAGCCCACTTGGTTTCCCAAATTTCGTTCTATGTTGAAGCGTTCGTTTCCAGTAACAGTTTGAATTTTGGTGTTTCACTCTGTTTTCTCCTATATTGATAGATGTATTTGGAACTCTAAATCAAACACGGTTTGTGCTAGCTTCTTGAAACTTGACACAATAAAGCGGTTTCACGTTCTATCTCTATGTTCTGTTTCCTCTTGATGTAGCCCTAAGCAGTGACTGGGGAGAAACACTTTCATTGAAAGGGGTTGCCAAGCTTCCAAAAATTACGAGTCTCCAGAAATCTCAGCAACTATTTTTTCACCCAAACTGGATGATACTTTCAGGTAATGATCAGTACACTAAGCCCACTTGGTTCCCCAAATTTCGTTCTTCTATGTTGAAGCGTTCCTTTCCAGTAACAGTTTGAATTTTGGAGTTTCACTCTGTTTTCTCCTATACTGATAAATGTATTTGGAACTCTAAATCAAACACGGTTTGTGCTAGCTTCTTGAAACTCGACATAATAAAGCACTTTCACGTTCTATCTCTATGTTCTGTTTCTCCTTGATGTAACCCTCAGCAGTGACTGGGGAGAAAGACTTTCATTGAAAGGGGTTGCCAAGCTTCCAAAAATTAGAAGTCTCCAGAAATCTCAGCAACTATTTTTTCACCCAAACTGGATGATACTTTCAGGTAATGATCAGCATACTAAGAACACTTGGTCCCCAAATTTCTTTCTTCTATGTTGAAGCGTTCGTTTCCAGTAACAGTTTGAATTTTGGCGTTTCACTCTGTTTTCTCCTATATTGATAGATGTATTTGGAACTCTGAATCAAACACGGTTTGTGCTAGCTTCTTGAAACTTGACACAATAAAGAAGTTTCACGTTCTATCTCTATGTTCTTTCTGTTTCCTCTTGATGTAGCCCTAAGCAGTGACTGGGGAGAATAACTTTCATTGAAAGTTGTTGCCAAACTTCCAAAAATTACGAGTCTCCAGAAATCTCAGCAACTATTTTTTCACCCAAACTGGATGATACTTTCATGTAATGATCAGTACACGAAGCCCACTTGGTACCCAAATTTCGTTCTTCTATGTTGAAGCGTTCGTTTCCAGTAACAGTTTGAATTTTGGCGTTTCACTCTGTTTTCTCCTATACTGATAGATGTATTTGGAACTCTAAATCAAACACGGTTTGTGCTAGCTTCCTGAAACTTGACACAATAAAGCAGTTTCACGTTCTTTCTCTATGTTCTGTTTCCTCTTGATGTAGCCCTAAGCAGTGACTGGGGAGAAACACTTTCATTGAAAGGGGTGGCCAAACTTCCAAAATTACGAGTCTCCAGAAATCTCAGCAATTATTTTTTCACCCAAACTGGATGATACTTTCAGGTAATGATCAGTACACTAAGCCCACTTGGTTCCCCAAATTTCGTTCTTCTATGTTGAAGCGTTCGTTTCCAGTAACAGTTTGAATTTTGGCGTTTTACTCTGTTTTCTCCTATATTGATAGATGTATTTGGAACTCTAAATCAAACACGGTTTGTGCTAGCTTCTTGAAACTTGACACAATAAAGCAGTTTCACGTTCTATCTCTATGTTCTCTTTCCTCTTGATGTAGCCCTACGCAGTGACTGGGGAGAAACACTTTCATTGAAAGGGGTTGCCAAACTTCCAAAAATTACGAGTCTCCAGAAATCTCAGCAACTATTTTTTCACCCAAACTGGATGATACTTTCAGGTAATGATCAGTACACTAAGCCCACTTGGTTCCCCAAATTTCGTTCTTCTATATTGAAGCGTTCGTTTCCAGTAACAGTTTGAATTTTGGGGTTTCACTCTGTTTTCTCCTATACTGATAGATGTATTTGGAACTCTAAATCAAACACGGTTTGTGCTAGCTTCTTGAAACTCGACATAATAAAGCACTTTCACATTCTATCTATATGTTCTGTTTCTCCTTGATGTAACCCTCAGCAGTGACTGGGGAGAAACACTTTCATAGAAAGTGGTTGCCAAGCTTCCAAAAATTACGAGTCTCCAGAAATCTCAGCAACTATTTTTTCACCCAAACTGGATGATAGTTTCAGGTAATGATCAGTACACTAAGCCCACTTGGTTCCCCAAATTTCGTTCTATGTTGAAGCGTTCGTTTCCAGTAACAGTTTGAATTTTGGCATTTCACTCTGTTTTCTCCTATACTGATAGATGTATTTGGAACTCTAAATCAAACACGGTTTGTGCTAGCTTCTTGAAACTTGACACAATAAAGTAGTTTCACGTTCTATCTCTAAGTTCTCTTTCCTCTTCATGTAGCCCTAAGCAGTGACTGGGGAGAAACACTTTCATTGAAAGGGGTTGCCAAACTTCCAAAAATTACGAGTCTCCAGAAATCTCAGCAACTATTTTTTCACCCAAACTGGATGATACTTTCAGGTAATGATCAGTACACTAAGCCCACTAGGTTCCCCAAATTTCGTTGTTCTATGTTGAAGCGTTCGTTTCCAGTAACAGTTTGAATTTTGGCGTTTCACTCTGTTTTCTCCTATACTGATAGATGTATTTGGAACTCTAAATCAAACACGGTTTGTGCTAGCTTCTTGAAACTTGACACAATAAAGCAGTTTCACGTTGTTTCTCTATGTTTCGTTTCCTCTTGATGCAGCCCTAAGCAGTGACTGGGGAGAAACACTTTCATTGAAAGGGGTTGCCAAGCTTCCAAATATTACGAGTCTCCAGAAATCTCAGCAACTATTTTTTCACCCAAACTGGATGATACTTTCAGGTAATGATCAGTATACTAAGAACACTTGTTTTCCCAAATTTCGTTCTTCTATGTTGAAGCTTTCGTTTCCAGTAACAGTTTGAATTTTGGTGTTTCACTCTGTTTTCTCCTATATTGATAGATGTATTTGGAACTCTAAATCAAACACGGTTTGTGCTAGCTTCTTGAAACTTGACACAATAAAGCAGTTTCACGTTCTATCTCTATGTTCTGTTTCCTCTTGATGTAGCCCTAAGCAGTGACTGGGGAGAAACACTTTCATAGAAAGGGGTTGCCAAGCCTCCAAAAATTAGAAGTCTCCAGAAATCTCAGCAACTATTTTTTCACCCAAACTGGATGATACTTTCAGGTAATGATCAGTATACTAAGAACACTTGGTCCCCAAATTCCGTTCTTCTATGTTGAAGCGTTCGTTTCCAGTAACAGTTTGAATTTTGGCGTTTCACTCTGTTTTCTCCTATATTGATAGATGTATTTGGAACTCTAAATCAAACACGGTTTGTGCTAGCTTCTTGAAACTTGACACAATAAAACAGTTTCACGTTCTATCTCTCTGTTCTGTTTCCTATTGATGTAGCACTACGCAGTGACTGGGGAGAAACACTTTCATAGAAAGGGGTTGCCAAGCTTCCAAAAATTACGAGTCTCCAGAAATCTCAGCAACTATTTTTTCACCCAAACTAGATGATACTTTCAGGTAATGATCAGTACACTAAGCCCACTTGGTTCCCCAAATTTCGTTCTTCTATGTTGAAGCGTTCGTTTCCAGTAACAGTTTGAATTTTGGCGTTTTACTCTGTTTTCTCCTATATTGATAGATGTATTTGGAACTCTAAATCAAACACGGTTTGTGCTAGCTTCTTGAAACTTGACACAATAAAGAAGTTTCACGTTCTATCTCTATGTTCTCTTTCCTCTTGATGTAGCCCTAAGCAGTTACTGGGGAGAAACACTTTCATTGAAAGGGGTTGCCAAACTTCCAAAAATTACGAGTCTCCAGAAATCTCAGCAACTATTTTTTCACCCAAACTGGATGATACTTTCAGGTAATGATCAGTACACTAAGCCCACTTGGTTCCCCAAATTTCGTTCTATGTTGAAGCGTTCGTTTTCAGTAACAGTTTGAATTTTGGCGTTTCACTCTGTTTTCTCCTATACTGATAGATGTAGTTGGAACTCTAAATCAAACATGGTTTGTGCTAGCTTCTTGAAACTTGACACAATAAAGCAGTTTCATGTTCTATCTCTATGTTCTGTTTCCTCTTGATGTATCCCTAAGCAGTGACTTGGGAGAAACACTTTCATTGAAAGGGGTTGCCAAGCTTCCAAAAATTACGAGTCTCCAGAAAACTCAGCAACTATTTTTTCACCCAATCTGGATGATACTTTCAGGTAATGATCAGTACACTAAGCCCACTAGGTTCCCCAAATTTCGTTGTTCTATGTTGAAGCGTTCGTTTCCAGTAACAGTTTGAATTTTGGCGTTTCACTCTGTTTTCTCCTATACTGATAGATGTATTTGGAACTCTAAATCAAACACGGTTTGTGCTAGCTTCTTGAAACTTGACACAATAAAGCAGTTTCACGTTGTTTCTCTATGTTTCGTTTCCTCTTGATGTAGCCCTAAGCAGTGACTGGGGAGAAACACTTTCATTGAAAGGGGTTGCCAAGCTTCCAAATATTACGAGTTTCCAGAAATCTCAGCAACTATTTTTTCACCCAAACTGGATGATACTTTCAGGTAATGATCAGTATACTAAAACACTTGTTTTCCCAAATTTCGTTCTTCTATGTTGAAGCGGTCGTTTCCAGTAACAGTTTGAATTTTGGTGTTTCACTCTGTTTTCTCCTATATTGATAGATGTATTTGGAACTCTAAATCAAACACGGTTTGTGCTAGCTTCTTGAAACTTGACACAATAAAGCAGTTTCACGTTCTATCTCTATGTTCTGTTGCCTCTTTATGTAGCCCTACGCAGTGACTGGGGAGAAACACTTTCATAGAAAGGGGTTGCCAAGCCTCCAAAAATTAGAAGTCTCCAGAAATCTCAGCAACTATTTTTTCACCCAAACTGGATGATACTTTCAGGTAATGATCAGTATACTAAGAACACTTGGTCCCCAAATTCCGTTCTTCTATGTTGAAGCGTTCGTTTCCAGTAACAGTTTGAATTTTGGCGTTTCACTCTGTTTTCTTCTATATTGATAGATGTATTTGGAACTCTAAATCAAACACGGTTTGTGCTAGCTTCTTGAAACTTGACACAATAAAACAGTTTCACGTTCTATCTCTATGTTCTGTTTCCTATTGATGTAGCACTACGCAGTGACTGGGGAGAAACACTTTCATAGAAAGGGGTTGCCAAGCTTCCAAAAATTACGAGTCTCCAGAAATCTCAGCAACTATTTTTTCACCCAAACTAGATGATACTTTCAGGTAATGATCAGTACACTAAGCCCACTTGGTTCCCCAAATTTCGTTCTTCTATGTTGAAGCGTTCGTTTCCAGTAACAGTTTGAATTTTGGCGTTTCACTCTGTTTTCTCCTATACTGATAGATGTATTTGGAACTCTAAATCAAACACGGTTTGTGCTAGCTTCTTGAAACTTGACACAATAAAGCAGTTTCACGTTCTATCTCTATGTTCTCTTTCCTCTTGATGTAGCCCTAAGCAGTGACTGGGGAGAAACACTTTCATTGAAAGGGGTTGTCAAACTTCCAAAAATTACGAGTCTCCAGAAATCTCAGCAACTATTTTTTCACCCAAACTGGATGATACTTTCAGGTAATGATCAGTACACTAAGCCCACTAGGTTCCAAAAATTTCGTTGTTCTATGTTGAAGCGTTCGTTTCCAGTAACAGTTTGAATTTTGGCGTTTCACTCTGTTTTCTCCTATACTGATAGATGTATTTGGAACTCTAAATCAAACACGGTTTGTGCTAGCTTCTTGAAACTTGACACAATAAAGCAGTTTCACGTTGTTTCTCTATGTTTCGTTTCCTCTTGATGCAGCCCTAAGCAGTGACTGGGGAGAAACACTTTCATTGAAAGGGGTTGCCAAGCTTCCAAATATTACGAGTCTCCAGAAATCTCAGCAACTATTTTTTCACCCAAACTGGATGATACTTTCAGGTAATGATCAGTATACTAAGAACACTTGTTTTCTCAAATTTCGTTCTTCTATGTTGAAGCGTTCGTTTCCAGTAACAGTTTGAATTTTGGTGTTTCACTCTGTTTTCTCCTATATTGATAGATGTATTTGGAACTCTAAATCAAACACGGTTTGTGCTAGCTTCTTGAAACTTGACACAATAAAGCAGTTTCACGTTCTATCTCTATGTTCTGTTTCCTCTTGATGTAGCCCTACGCAGTGACTGGGGAGAAACACTTTCATAGAAAGGGGTTGCCAAGCTTCCAAAAATTACGAGTCTCCAGAAATCTCAGCAACTATTTTTTCACCCAAACTGGATGATACTTTCAGGTAATGATCAGTATACTAAGAACACTTGTTTTCCCAAATTTCGTTCTTCTATGTTGAAGCGTTCGTTTCCAGTAACAGTTTGAATTTTGGTGTTTCACTCTGTTTTCTCCTATATTGATAGATGTATTTGGAACTCTAAATCAAACACGGTTTGTGCTAGCTTCTTGAAACTTGACACAATAAAGCAGTTTCACGTTCTATCTCTATGTTCTGTTTCCTCTTGATGTAGCCCTACGCAGTGACTGGGGAGAAACACTTTCATAGAAAGGGGTTGCCAAGCTTCCAAAAATTAGAAGTCTCCAGAAATCTCAGCAACTATTTTTTCACCCAAACTGGATGATACTTTCAGGTAATGATCAGTATACTAAGAACACTTGGTCCCCAAATTCCGTTCTTCTATGTTGAAGCGTTCGTTTCCAGTAACAGTTTGAATTTTGGCGTTTCACTCTGTTTTCTCCTATATTGATAGATGTATTTGGAACTCTAAATCAAACATGGTTTGTGCTAGCTTCTTGAAACTTGACACAATAAAACAGTTTCACGTTCTATCTCTATGTTCTGTTTCCTATTGATGTAGCACTACGCAGTGACTGGGGAGAAACACTTTCATAGAAAGGGGTTGCAGCTTCCAAAAATTACGAGTCTCCAGAAATCTCAGCAACTATTTTTTCACCCAAACTAGATGATACTTTCAGGTAATGATCAGTACACTAAGCCCACTTGGTTCCCCAAATTTCGTTCTTCTATGTTGAAGCGTTCGTTTCCAGTAACAGTTTGAATTTTGGCGTTTTACTCTGTTTTCTCCTATATTGATAGATGTATTTGGAACTCTAAATCAAACACGGTTTGTGCTAGCTTCTTGAAACTTGACACAATAAAGAAGTTTCACGTTCTATCTCTATGTTCTCTTTCCTCTTGATGTAGCCCTAAGCAGTTACTGGGGAGAAACACTTTCATTGAAAGGGGTTGCCAAACTTCCAAAAATTACGAGTCTCCAGAAATCTCAGCAACTATTTTTTCACCCAAACTGGATGATACTTTCAGGTAATGATCAGTACACTAAGCCCACTTGGTTCCCCAAATTTCGTTCTATGTTGAAGCGTTCGTTTTCAGTAACAGTTTGAATTTTGGCGTTTCACTCTGTTTTCTCCTATACTGATAGATGTAGTTGGAACTCTAAATCACATGGTTTGTGCTAGCTTCTTGAAACCTGACACAATAAAGCGGTTTCATGTTCTATCTCTATGTTCTGTTTCCTCTTGATGTATCCCTAAGCAGTGACTTGGGAGAAACACTTTCATTGAAAGGGGTTGCCAAGCTTCCAAAAATTACGAGTCTCCAGAAAACTCAGCAACTATTTTTTCACCCAAACTGGATGATACTTTCAGGTAATGATCAGTACACTAAGCCCACTAGGTTCCCCAAATTTCGTTGTTCTATGTTGAAGCGTTCGTTTCCAGTAACAGTTTGAATTTTGGCGTTTCACTCTGTTTTCTCCTATACTGATAGATGTATTTGGAACTCTAAATCAAACACGGTTTGTGCTAGCTTCTTGAAACTTGACACAATAAAGCAGTTTCACGTTGTTTCTCTATGTTTCGTTTCCTCTTGATGTAGCCCTAAGCAGTGACTGGGGAGAAACACTTTCATTGAAAGTGGTTGCCAAGCTTCCAAATATTACGAGTCTCCAGAAATCTCAGCAACTATTTTTTCACCCAAACTGGATGATACTTTCAGGTAATGATCAGTATACTAAAACACTTGTTTTCCCAAATTTCGTTCTTCTATGTTGAAGCGTTCGTTTCCAGTAACAGTTTGAATTTTGGTGTTTCACTCTGTTTTCTCATATATTGATAGATGTATTTGGAACTCTAAATCAAACACGGTTTGTGCTAGCTTCTTGAAACTTGACACAATAAAGCAGTTTCACGTTCTATCTCTATGTTCTGTTTCCTCTTTATGTAGCCCTACGCAGTGACTGGGGAGAAACACTTTCATAGAAAGGGGTTGCCAAGCTTCCAAAAATTAGAAGTCTCCAGAAATCTCAGCAACTATTTTTTCACCCAAACTGGATGATACTTTCAGGTAATGATCAGTATACTAAGAACACTTGGTCCCCAAATTCCGTTCTTCTATGTTGAAGCGTTCGTTTCCAGTAACAGTTTGAATTTTGGCGTTTCACTCTGTTTTCTCCTATATTGATAGATGTATTTGGAACTCTAAATCAAACACGGTTTGTGCTAGCTTCTTGAAACTTGACACAATAAAACAGTTTCACGTTCTATCTCTATGTTCTGTTTCCTATTGATGTAGCACTACGCAGTGACTGGGGAGAAACACTTTCATAGAAAGGGGTTGCCAAGCTTCCAAAAATTACGAGTCTCCAGAAATCTCAGCAACTATTTTTTCACCCAAACTAGATGATACTTTCAGGTAATGATCAGTACACTAAGCCCACTTGGTTCCCCAAATTTCGTTCTTCTATGTTGACGCGTTCGTTTCCAGTAACAGTTTGAATTTTGGCTTTTTACTCTGTTTTCTCCTATATTGATAGATGTATTTGGAACTCTAAATCAAACACGGTTTGTGCTAGCTCCTTGTAACTTGACACAATAAAGAAGTTTCACGTTCTATCTCTATGTTCTCTTTCCTCTTGATGTAGCCCTAAGCAGTTACTGGGGAGAAACACTTTCATTGAAAGGGGTTGCCAAACTTCCAAAATTACGAGTCTCCAGAAATCTCAGCAATTATTTTTTCACCCAAACTGGATGATACTTTCAGGTAATGATCAGTACACTAAGCCCACTTGGTTCCCCAAATTTCGTTCTATGTTGAAGCGTTCGTTTCCAGTAACAGTTTGAATTTTGGCGTTTCACTCTGTTTTCTCCTATACTGATAGATGTATTTGGAACTCTAAATCAAACACGGTTTGTGCTAGCTTCTTGAAACTTGACACAATAAAGCAGTTTCACGTTCTATCTCTATGTTCTCTTTCCTCTTGATGTAGTCCTAAGCAGTGACTGGGGAGAAACACTTTCATTGAAAGGGGTTGCCAAACTTCCAAAAATTACGAGTCTCCAGAAATCTCAGCAACTATTTTTTCACCCAAACTGGATGATACTTTCAGGTAATGATCAGTACACTAAGCCCACTAGGTTCCAAAAATTTCGTTGTTCTATGTTGAAGCGTTCGTTTCCAGTAACAGTTTGAATTTTGGCGTTTCACTCTGTTTTCTCCTATACTGATAGATGTATTTGGAACTCTAAATCAAACACGGTTTGTGCTAGCTTCTTGAAACTTGACACAATAAAGCAGTTTCACGTTGTTTCTCTATGTTTCGTTTCCTCTTGATGCAGCCCTAAGCAGTGACTGGGGAGAAACACTTTCATTGAAAGGGGTTGCCAAGCTTCCAAATATTACGAGTCTCCAGAAATCTCAGCAACTATTTTTTCACCCAAACTGGATGATACTTTCAGGTAATGATCAGTATACTAAGAACACTTGTTTTCTCAAATTTCGTTCTTCTATGTTGAAGCGTTCGTTTCCAGTAACAGTTTGAATTTTGGTGTTTCACTCTGTTTTCTCCTATATTGATAGATGTATTTGGAACTCTAAATCAAACACGGTTTGTGCTAGCTTCTTGAAACTTGACACAATAAAGCAGTTTCACGTTCTATCTCTATGTTCTGTTTCCTCTTGATGTAGCCCTACGCAGTGACTGGGGAGAAACACTTTCATAGAAAGGGGTTGCCAAGCTTCCAAAAATTACGAGTCTCCAGAAATCTCAGCAACTATTTTTTCACCCAAACTGGATGATACTTTCAGGTAATGATCAGTATACTAAGAACACTTGTTTTCCCAAATTTCGTTCTTCTATGTTGAAGCGTTCGTTTCCAGTAACAGTTTGAATTTTGGTGTTTCACTCTGTTTTCTCCTATATTGATAGATGTATTTGGAACTCTAAATCAAACACGGTTTGTGCTAGCTTCTTGAAACTTGACACAATAAAGCAGTTTCACGTTCTATCTCTATGTTCTGTTTCCTCTTTATGTAGCCCTACGCAGTGACTGGGGAGAAACACTTTCATAGAAAGGGGTTGCCAAGCTTCCAAAAATTAGAAGTCTCCAGAAATCTCAGCAACTATTTTTTCACCCAAACTGGATGATACTTTCAGGTAATGATCAGTATACTAAGAACACTTGGTCCCCAAATTCCGTTCTTCTATGTTGAAGCGTTCGTTTCCAGTAACAGTTTGAATTTTGGCGTTTCACTCTGTTTTCTCCTATATTGATAGATGTATTTGGAACTCTAAATCAAACACGGTTTGTGCTAGCTTCTTGAAACTTGACACAATAAAACAGTTTCACGTTCTATCTCTATGTTCTGTTTCCTATTGATGTAGCACTACGCAGTGACTGGGGAGAAACACTTTCATAGAAAGGGGTTGCCAAGCTTCCAAAAATTACGAGTCTCCAGAAATCTCAGCAACTATTTTTTCACCCAAACTAGATGATACTTTCAGGTAATGATCAGTACACTAAGCCCACTTGGTTCCCCAAATTTCGTTCTTCTATGTTGACGCGTTCGTTTCCAGTAACAGTTTGAATTTTGGCTTTTTACTCTGTTTTCTCCTATATTGATAGATGTATTTGGAACTCTAAATCAAACACGGTTTGTGCTAGCTCCTTGTAACTTGACACAATAAAGAAGTTTCACGTTCTATCTCTATGTTCTCTTTCCTCTTGATGTAGCCCTAAGCAGTTACTGGGGAGAAACACTTTCATTGAAAGGGGTTGCCAAACTTCCAAAAATTACGAGTCTCCAGAAATCTCAGCAACTATTTTTTCACCCAAACTGGATGATACTTTCAGGTAATGATCAGTACACTAAGCCCACTTGGTTCCCCAAATTTCGTTCTATGTTGAAGCGTTCGTTTTCAGTAACAGTTTGAATTTTGGCGTTTCACTCTGTTTTCTCCTATACTGATAGATGTATTTGGAACTCTAAATCAAACATGGTTTGTGCTAGCTTCTTGAAACTTGACACAATAAAGCGGTTTCATGTTCTATCTCTATGTTCTGTTTCCTCTTGATGTATCCCTAAGCAGTGACTAGGGAGAAACACTTTCATTGAAAGGGGTTGCCAAGCTTCCAAAAATTACGAGTCTCCAGAAAACTCAGCACCTATTTTTTCACCCAAACTGGATGATACTTTCAGGTAATGATCAGTACACTAAGCCCACTAGGTTCCCCAAATTTCGTTGTTCTATGTTGAAGCGTTCGTTTCCAGTAACAGTTTGAATTTTGGCGTTTCACTCTGTTTTCTCCTATACTGATAGATGTATTTGGAACTCTAAATCAAACACGGTTTGTGCTAGCTTCTTGAAACTTGACACAATAAAGCAGTTTCACGTTGTTTCTCTATGTTTCGTTTCCTCTTGATGTATCCCTAAGCAGTGACTGGGGAGAAACACTTTCATTAAAAGGGGTTGCCAATCTTCCAAATATTATGAGTCTCCAGAAATCTCAGCAACTATTTTTTCACCCAAACTGGATGATACTTTCAGGTAATGATCAGTATACTAAGAACACTTGGTTTCCCAAATTTCGTTCTTCTATGTTGAAGCGTTCGTTTCCAGTAACAGTTTGAATTTTGGTGGTTCACTCTGTTTTCTCCTATATTGATAGATGTATTTGGAACTCTAAATCAAACACGGTTTGTGCTAGCTTCTTGAAACTTGACACAATAAAGCAGTTTCACGTTCTATCTCTATGTTCTGTTTCCTCTTGATGTAGCCCTAAGCAGTGACTGGGGAGAAACACTTTCATTGAAAGGGGTTGCCAAACTTCCAAAATTACGAGTCTCCAGAAATCTCAGCAATTATTTTTTCACCCAAACTGGATGATACTTTCAGGTAATGATCAGTACACTAAGCCCACTTGGTTCCCCAAATTTCGTTCTATGTTGAAGCGTTCGTTTCCAGTAACAGTTTGAATTTTGGCGTTTCACTCTGTTTTCTCCTATACTGATAGATGTATTTGGAACTCTAAATCAAACACGGTTTGTGCTAGCTTCTTGAAACTTGAAACAATAAAGCAGTTTCACGTTCTATCTCTATGTTCTCTTTCCTCTTGATGTAGCCCTAAGCAGTGACTGGGGAGAAACACTTTCATTGAAAGGGGTTGCCAAACTTCCAAAAATTACGAGTCTCCAGAAATCTCAGCATCTATTTTTTCACCCAAACTGGATGATACTTTCAGGTAATGATCAGTACACTAAGCCCACTAGGTTCCAAAAATTTCGTTGTTCTATGTTGAAGCGTTCGTTTCCAGTAACAGTTTGAATTTTGGCGTTTCACTCTGTTTTCTCCTATACTGATAGATGTATTTGGAACTCTAAATCAAACACGGTTTGTGCTAGCTTCTTGAAACTTGACACAATAAAGCAGTTTCACGTTGTTTCTCTATGTTTCGTTTCCTCTTGATGCAGCCCTAAGCAGTGACTGGGGAGAAACACTTTCATTGAAAGGGGTTGCCAAGCTTCCAAATATTACGAGTCTCCAGAAATCTCAGCAACTATTTTTTCACCCAAACTGGATGATACTTTCAGGTAATGATCAGTATACTAAGAACACTTGTTTTCTCAAATTTCGTTCTTCTATGTTGAAGCGTTCGTTTCCAGTAACAGTTTGAATTTTGGTGTTTCACTCTGTTTTCTCCTATATTGATAGATGTATTTGGAACTCTAAATCAAACACGGTTTGTGCTAGCTTCTTGAAACTTGACACAATAAAGCAGTTTCACGTTCTATCTCTATGTTCTGTTTCCTCTTGATGTAGCCCTACGCAGTGACTGGGGAGAAACACTTTCATAGAAAGGGGTTGCCAAGCTTCCAAAAATTACGAGTCTCCAGAAATCTCAGCAACTATTTTTTCACCCAAACTGGATGATACTTTCAGGTAATGATCAGTATACTAAGAACACTTGTTTTCCCAAATTTCGTTCTTCTATGTTGAAGCGTTCGTTTCCAGTAACAGTTTGAATTTTGGTGTTTCACTCTGTTTTCTCCTATATTGATAGATGTATTTGGAACTCTAAATCAAACACGGTTTGTGCTAGCTTCTTGAAACTTGACACAATAAAGCAGTTTCACGTTCTATCTCTATGTTCTGTTTCCTCTTGATGTAGCCCTAAGCAGTGACTGGGGAGAAACACTTTCATTGAAAGGGGTTGCCAAACTTCCAAAAATTACGAGTCTCCAGAAATCTCAGCATCTATTTTTTCACCCAAACTGGATGATACTTTCAGGTAATGATCAGTACACTAAGCCCACTAGGTTCCAAAAATTTCGTTGTTCTATGTTGAAGCGTTCGTTTCCAGTAACAGTTTGAATTTTGGCGTTTCACTCTGTTTTCTCCTATACTGATAGATGTATTTGGAACTCTAAATCAAACACGGTTTGTGCTAGCTTCTTGAAACTTGACACAATAAAGCAGTTTCACGTTGTTTCTCTATGTTTCGTTTCCTCTTGATGCAGCCCTAAGCAGTGACTGGGGAGAAACACTTTCATTGAAAGGGGTTGCCAAGCTTCCAAATATTACGAGTCTCCAGAAATCTCAGCAACTATTTTTTCACCCAAACTGGATGATACTTTCAGGTAATGATCAGTATACTAAGAACACTTGTTTTCTCAAATTTCGTTCTTCTATGTTGAAGCGTTCGTTTCCAGTAACAGTTTGAATTTTGGTGTTTCACTCTGTTTTCTCCTATATTGATAGATGTATTTGGAACTCTAAATCAAACACGGTTTGTGCTAGCTTCTTGAAACTTGACACAATAAAGCAGTTTCACGTTCTATCTCTATGTTCTGTTTCCTCTTGATGTAGCCCTACGCAGTGACTGGGGAGAAACACTTTCATAGAAAGGGGTTGCCAAGCTTCCAAAAATTACGAGTCTCCAGAAATCTCAGCAACTATTTTTTCACCCAAACTGGATGATACTTTCAGGTAATGATCAGTATACTAAGAACACTTGTTTTCCCAAATTTCGTTCTTCTATGTTGAAGCGTTCGTTTCCAGTAACAGTTTGAATTTTGGTGTTTCACTCTGTTTTCTCCTATATTGATAGATGTATTTGGAACTCTAAATCAAACACGGTTTGTGCTAGCTTCTTGAAACTTGACACAATAAAGCAGTTTCACGTTCTATCTCTATGTTCTGTTTCCTCTTGATGTAGCCCTACGCAGTGACTGGGGAGAAACACTTTCATAGAAAGGGGTTGCCAAGCTTCCAAAAATTAGAAGGCTCCAGAAATCTCAGCAACTATTTTTTCACCCAAACTGGATGATAATTTCAGGTAATGATCAGTATACTAAGAACACTTGGTCCCCAAATTCCGTTCTTCTATGTTGAAGCGTTCGTTTCCAGTAACAGTTTGAATTTTGGCGTTTCACTCTGTTTTCTCCTATATTGATAGATGTATTTGGAACTCTAAATCAAACACGGTTTGTGCTAGCTTCTTGAAACTTGACACAATAAAACAGTTTCACGTTCTATCTCTATGTTCTGTTTCCTATTGATGTAGCACTACGCAGTGACTGGGGAGAAACACTTTCATAGAAAGGGGTTGCAGCTTCCAAAAATTACGAGTCTCCAGAAATCTCAGCAACTATTTTTTCACCCAAACTAGATGATACTTTCAGGTAATGATCAGTACACTAAGCCCACTTGGTTCCCCAAATTTCGTTCTTCTATGTTGAAGCGTTCGTTTCCAGTAACAGTTTGAATTTTGGCGTTTTACTCTGTTTTCTCCTATATTGATAGATGTATTTGGAACTCTAAATCAAACACGGTTTGTGCTAGCTTCTTGAAACTTGACACAATAAAGAAGTTTCACGTTCTATCTCTATGTTCTCTTTCCTCTTGATGTAGCCCTAAGCAGTTACTGGGGAGAAACACTTTCATTGAAAGGGGTTGCCAAACTTCCAAAAATTACGAGTCTCCAGAAATCTCAGCAACTATTTTTTCACCCAAACTGGATGATACTTTCAGGTAATGATCAGTACACTAAGCCCACTTGGTTCCCCAAATTTCGTTCTATGTTGAAGCGTTCGTTTTCAGTAACAGTTTGAATTTTGGCGTTTCACTCTGTTTTCTCCTATACTGATAGATGTAGTTGGAACTCTAAATCAAACATGGTTTGTGCTAGCTTCTTGAAACTTGACACAATAAAGCGGTTTCATGTTCTATCTCTATGTTCTGTTTCCTCTTGATGTATCCCTAAGCAGTGACTTGGGAGAAACACTTTCATTGAAAGGGGTTGCCAAGCTTCCAAAAATTACGAGTCTCCAGAAAACTCAGCAACTATTTTTTCACCCAAACTGGATGATACTTTCAGGTAATGATCAGTACACTAAGCCCACTAGGTTCCCCAAATTTCGTTGTTCTATGTTGAAGCGTTCGTTTCCAGTAACAGTTTGAATTTTGGCGTTTCACTATGTTTTCTCCTATACTGATAGATGTATTTGGAACTCTAAATCAAACACGGTTTGTGCTAGCTTCTTGAAACTTGACACAATAAAGCAGTTTCACGTTGTTTCTCTATGTTTCGTTTCCTCTTGATGTAGCCCTAAGCAGTGACTGGGGAGAAACACTTTCATTGAAAGGGGTTGCCAAGCTTCCAAATATTACGAGTCTCCAGAAATCTCAGCAACTATTTTTTCACCCAAACTGGATGATACTTTCAGGTAATGATCAGTATACTAAAACACTTGTTTTCCCAAATTTCGTTCTTCTATGTTGAAGCGTTCGTTTCCAGTAACAGTTTGAATTTTGGTGTTTCACTCTGTTTTCTCATATAGTGATAGATGTATTTGGAACTCTAAATCAAACACGGTTTGTGCTAGCTTCTTGAAACGTGACACAATAAAGCAGTTTCACGTTCTATCTCTATGTTCTGTTTCCTATTGATGTAGCCCTACGCAGTGACTGGGGAGAAACACTTTCATAGAAAGGGGTTGCCAAGCTTCCAAAAATTAGAAGTCTCCAGAAATCTCAGCAACTATTTTTTCACCCAAACTGGATGATACTTTCAGGTAATGATCAGTATACTAAGAACACTTGGTCCCCAAATTCCGTTCTTCTATGTTGAAGCGTTCGTTTCCAGTAACAGTTTGAATTTTGGCGTTTCACTCTGTTTTCTCCTATATTGATAGATGTATTTGGAACTCTAAATCAAACACGGTTTGTGCTAGCTTCTTGAAACTTGACACAATAAAACAGTTTCACGTTCTATCTCTATGTTCTGTTTCCTATTGATGTAGCACTACGCAGTGACTGGGGAGAAACACTTTCATAGAAAGGGGTTGCCAAGCTTCCAAAAATTACGAGTCTCCAGAAATCTCAGCAACTATTTTTTCACCCAAACTAGATGATACTTTCAGGTAATGATCAGTACACTAAGCCCACTTGGTTCCCCAAATTTCGTACTTCTATGTTGAAGCGTTCGTTTCCAGTAACAGTTTGAATTTTGGCGTTTTACTCTGTTTTCTCCTATATTGATAGATGTATTTGGAACTCTAAATCAAACACGGTTTGTGCTAGCTCCTTGTAACTTGACACAATAAAGAAGTTTCACGTTCTATCTCTATGTTCTCTTTCCTCTTGATGTAGCCCTAAGCAGTTACTGGGGAGAAAAACTTTCATTGAAAGGGGTTGCCAAACTTCCAAAAATTACGAGTCTCCAGAAATCTCAGCAACTATTTTTTCACCCAAACTGGATGATACTTTCAGGTAATGATCAGTACACTAAGCCCACTTGGTTCCCCAAATTTCGTTCTTCTATATTGAAGCGTTCGTTTCCAGTAACAGTTTGAATTTTGGGGTTTCACTCTGTTTTCTCCTATACTGATAGATGTATTTGGAACTCTAAATCAAACACGGTTTGTGCTAGCTTCTTGAAACTCGACATAATAAAGCACTTTCACGTTCTATCTATATGTTCTGTTTCTCCTTGATGTAACCCTCAGCAGTGACTGGGGAGAAACACTTTCATAGAAAGTGGTTGCCAAGCTTCCAAAAATTACGAGTCTCCAGAAATCTCAGCAACTATTTTTTCACCCAAACTGGATGATACTTTCAGGTAATGATCAGTACACTAAGCCCACTTGTTTCCCCAAATTTCGTTCTATGTTGAAGGGTTCGTTTCCAGTAACAGTTTGAATTTTGGCGTTTCACTCTGTTTTCTCCTATACTGATAGATGTATTTGGAACTCTAAATCAAACAAGGTTTGTGCTAGCTTCTTGAAACTTGACACAAGAAAGCGGTTTCATGTTCTTTCTCTATGTTCTGTTTCCTCTTGATGTAGTCCTAAGCAGTGAATTGGGAGAAACACTTTCATTGAAAGGGGTTGCCAAGCTTCCAAAAATTACGAGTCTCCAGAAAACTCAGCAACTATTTTTTCACCCAAACTGGATGATACTTTCAGGTAATGATCAGTACACTAAGCCCACTAGGTTACCCAAATTTCGTTCTTCTATGTTGAAGCGTTCGTTTCCAGTAAAAGATTGAATTTTGGCGTTTCACTCTGTTTTCTCCTATACTTATAGATGTATTTGGAACTCTAAATCAAACACGGTTTGTGCTAGCTTCTTGAAACTTGACACAATAAAGCAGTTTCACGTTCTTTCTCTATGTTTCGTTTCCACTTGATGTAGCCCTAAGCAGTGACTGGGGAGAAACACTTTCATTGAAAGGGGTTGCCAAGCTTCCAAAAATTACTAGTCTCCAGAAATCTCAGCAACTATTTTTTCACCCAAACTGGATGATACTTTCAGGTAATGATCAGTATACTAAGAACACTTAATTTCCCAAATTTCGTTCTTCTATGTTGAAGCGTTCGTTTCCAGTAACAGTTTGAATTTTGGCGTTTCACTTTGTTTTCTCCTATACTGATAGATGTATTTGGAACTCTAAATCAAACACGGTTTGTGCTAGCTTCTTGAAACTTGACACAATAAAGCAGTTTCACGTTCTTTCTCTATGTTCTGTTTCCTCTTGATGTAGCCCTATGCAGTGACTGGGGAGAAACACTTTCATAGAAAGGGGTTGCCAAGCTTCCAAAAATTACGAGTCTCCAGAAATCTCAGCAACTATTTTTTCACCCAAACTGGATGATACTTTCAGGTAATGATCAGTACACTAAGCCCACTTGGTTCCCCAAATTTCGTTCTTCTATGTTGAAGCGTTCGTTTCCAGTAACAGTTTGAATTTTGGCGTTTTACTCTGTTTTCTCCTATATTGATAGATGTATTTGGAACTCTAAATCAAACACGGTTTGTGCTAGCTTCTTGAAACTTGACACAATAAAGCAGTTTCACGTTCTATCTCTATGTTCTCTTTCCTCTTGATGTAGCCATACGCAGTGACTGGGGAGAAACACTTTCATTGAAAGGGGTTGCCAAACTTCCAAAAATTACGAGTCTCCAGAAATCTCAGCAACTATTTTTTCACCCAAACTGGATGATACTTTCAGGTAATGATCAGTACACTAAGCCCACTTGGTTCCCTAAATTTCGTTCTTCTATGTTGAAGCGTTCGTTTCCAGTAACAGTTTGAATTTTGGCGTTTCACTCTGTTTTCTCCTATACTGATAGATGTATTTGGAACTCTAAATCAAACACGTTTGTGCTAGCTTCTTGAATCTCGACATAATAAAGTACTTTCAAGTTCTATCTCTATGTTCTGTTTCTCCTTGATGTAACCTCAGCAGTGACTGGGGAGAAACACTTTCATTTAAAGGGGTTGCCAAGCTTCCAAAAATTACGAGTCTCCAGAAATCACAGCAACTATTTTTTCACCCAAACTGGATGACAGTTTCAGGTAATGATCAGTACACTAAGCCCACTTGGTTCCCCAAATTTCGTTCTATGTTGAAGCGTTCGTTTCCAGTACCAGTTTGAATTTTGTGTTTCACTCTGTTTTCTCCTATACTGATAGATGTATTTGGAACTCTAAATCAAACACGGTTTGTGCTAGCTTCTTGAAACTTGACACAATAAAGCAGTTTCACGTTCTTTCTCTATGTTCTGTTTCCTCTTGATGTAGCCCGAAGCAGTGATGGGGAGAAACACTTTCATTGAAAGGGGTTGCCAAGCTTCCAAAAATTACGAGTCTCCATAAATGTCAGCAACTATTTTTTCACACAAACTGGTGATACTTTCAGGTAATGATCAGTACACTAAGCCCACTTGGTTGCCCAAATTTCGTTCTTCTATGTTGAAGCGGTCGTTTCCAGTAACAGTTTGAATTTTGGCGTTTCACTCTGTTTTCTCCTATATTGATAGATGTATTTGGAACACTAAATCAAACACAGTTTGTGCTAGCTTCTTGAAACTTGACACAATAAAGCAGTTTCACGTTCTATCTCTATGTTCTGTTTCCTCTTGATGTAGCCCTATGCAGTGACTGGGGAGAAACACTTTCATAGAAAAGGGTTGCCAAGCTTCCAAAAATTACGAGTCTCCAGAAATCTCAGCAACTATTTTTTCACCCAAACTGGATGATACTTTCAGGTAATGATCAGTATACTAAGAACACTTGGTTCCCCAAATTTTGTTCTTCTAGGTTGAAGTGTTCATTTCCAGTAACAGTTTGAATTTTGGCGTTTCACTCTGTTTTCTCCTATACTGATAGATGTATTTGGAACTCTAAATCAAACAGGGTTTGTGCTAGCTTCTTGAAACTTGACACAATAAAGCAGTTTCACGTTCTATCTCTATGTTCTGTTTCCTCGTGATGTAGCCCTACGCAGTGACTGGGGAGAAACACTTTCATAGAAAGGGGTTGCCAAGCTTCCAAAAATTACGATTCTCCAGAAATCTCAGCAACTATTTTTTCACCCAAACTAGATGATACTTTCAGGTAATGATCAGTACACTAAGCCCACTTGGTTCCCCAAATTTCGTTCTTCTATGTTGAAGCGTTCGTTTCCAGTAACAGTTTGAATTTTGGCGTTAAACTCTGTTTTCTCCTATATTGATAGATGTATTTGGAACTCTAAATCAAACACGGTTTGTGCTAGCTTCTTGAAACTTGACACAATAAAGCAGTTTCACGTTCTATCTCTATGTTCTCTTTCCTCTTGATGTAGCCCTAAGCAGTGACTGGGGAGAAACACTTTCATTGAAAGGGGTTGCCAAACTTCCAAAATTTACGAGTCTCCAGAAATCTCAGAAACTATTTTTTCACCCAAACTGGATGATACTTTCAGGTAATGATCAGTACACTAAGCCCACTTGGTTCCCCAAATTTCGTTCTTCTATATTGAAGCGTTCGTTTCCAGTAACAGTTTGAATTTTGGGGTTTCACTCTGTTTTCTCCTAAACTGATAGATGTATTTGGAACTCTAAATCAAACACGGTTTGTGCTAGCTTCTTGAAACTTGACACAATAAAGCAGTTTCAAGTTCTATCTCTATGTTATGTTTCCTCTTGATGTAGCCCTATGCAGTGACTGGGGAGAAACACTTTCATAGAAAAGGGTTGCCAAGCTTCCAAAAATTACGAGTCTCCAGAAATCTCAGCAACTATTTTTTCACCCAAACTGGATGATACTTTCAGGTAATGATCAGTATTCTAAGAACACTTGGTTCCCCAATGTTTGTTCTTCTAGGTTGAAGCGTTCATTTCCAGTAACAGTTTGAATTTTGGCGTTTCACTCTGTTTTCTCCTATACTGATAGATGTATTTGGAACTGTAAATCAAACATGGTTTGTGCTAGCTTCTTAAAACTTGACACAATAAAGCAGTTTCACGTTCTATCTCTATGTTCTGTTTCCTCTTGATGTAGCCCTACGCAGTGACTGGGGAGAAACACTTTCATAGAAAGGGGTTGCCAAGCTTCCAAAAATTACGAGTCTCCAGAAATCTCAGCAACTATTTTTTCACCCAAACTGGATGATACTTTCAGGTAATGATCAGTGCACTAAGCCCACTTGGTTCCCCAAATTTCGTTCTATGTTGAAGCGTTCGTTTCCAGTAACAGTTTGAATTTTGGCGTTTCACTCTGTTTTCTCCTATACTGATAGATGTATTTGGAACTCTAAATCAAACAAGGTTTGTGCTAGCTTCTTGAAACTTGACACAGTAAAGCGGTTTCATGTTCTATCTCTAAGTTCTGTTTCCTCTTTATGTAGCCCTAAGCAGTGAATTGGGAGAAACACTTTCATTGAAAGGGGTTGCCAAGCTTCCAAAAATTACTAGTCTCCAGAAATCTCAGCAACTATTTTTTCACCCAAACTGGATGATACTTTCAGGTAATGATCAGTACACTAAGCCCACTTGGTTCCCCAAATTTCGTTCTTCTATGTTGAAGCGTTCGTTTCCAGTAACAGTTTGAATTTTGGCGTTTCACTCTGTTTTCTCCTATAGTGATAGATGTATTTGGAACTCTAAATCAAACACGGTTTGTGCTAGCTTCTTGAAACTCGACATAATAAAGCACTTTCACGTTCTATCTCTATGTTCTTTTTTTCCTTGATGTAACCCTCAGCAGTGACTGGGGAGAAACACTTTCATTGAAAGGGGTTGCCGAACTTCCAAAAATTAGAAGTCTCCAGAAATCTCAGCAACTATTTTTTCACCCAAACTGGATGATACTTTCAGGTAATGATCAGTATACTAAGAACACTTGGTCCCCAAATTCCGTTCTTCTATGTTGAAGCGTTTGTTTCCAGTAACAGTTTGAATTTTGGGGTTTCACTCTGTTTTCTCCTATACTGATAGATGTATTTGGAACTCTAAATCAAACACGGTTTGTGCTAGCTTCTTGAAACTCGACATAATAAAGTACTTTCATGTTCTATCTCTATGTTCTGTTTCTCCTTGATGTAACCTCAGCAGTGACTGGGGAGAAACACTTTCATTGAAAGGGGTTGCCAAGCTTCCAAAAATTACGAGTCTCCAGAAATCTCAGCAACTATTTTTTCACCCAAAGTGGATGACAGTTTCAGGTAATGATCAGTACACTAAGCCCACTTGGTTCCCCAAATTTCGTTCTATGTTGAAGCGTTCGTTTCCAGTAACAGTTTGAATTTTGGCGTTTCACTCTGTTTTCTCCTATATTGATAGATGTATTTGGAACTCTAAATCAAACACAGTTTGTGCTAACTTCTTGAAACTTGACACAATAAAGCAGTTTCACGTTCTATCTCTATGTTCTGTTTCCTCTTGATGTAGCCCTAAGCAGTGACTGGGGAGAAACACTTTCATTGAAAGTGGTTGCCAAACTTCCAAAAATTACGAGTCTCTAGAAATCTCAGCAACTATTTTTTCACCCAAACTGGATGATACTTTCAGGTAATGATCAGTACCCTAAGCCCACTTGGTTCCCCAAATTTCGTTATTCTATGTTGAAGCGTTCGTTTCCAGTAACAGTTTGAATTTTGGCGTTTCACTCTGTTTTCTCCTATACTGATAGATGTATTTGGAACTCTAAATCAAACATGGTTTGTGCTAGCTTCCTGAAACTTGACACACTAAAGCAGTTTCACGTTCTATCTCTATGTTCTGTTTCCTTTTGATGTAGCCCTAAGCAGTGACTGGGGAGAAACACTTTCATAGAAAGGGGTTGCCAAGCTTCCAAAAATTATGAGTCTCCAGAAATCTCAGCAACTATTTTTTCACCCAAACTGGATGATACTTTCAGGTAATGATCAGTACACTAGCCCACTTGGTTCCCCAAATTTCGTTCTTCTATGTTGAAGCGTTCGTTTCCAGTAACAGTTTGAATTTTGGCGTTTCACTCTGTTTTCTCCTATATTGATAGATATATTTGGAACTCTAAATCAAACATGGTTTGTGCTAGCTTCTTGAAACTTGACACCCTAAAGCAGTTTCACGTTCTGTCTCTATGTTCTGTTTCATCTTGATGTAGCCCTACACAGTGACTGGGGAGAAACACTTTCATAGAAAGGGGTTGCCAAGCTTCCAAAAATTACGAGTCTCCAGAAATCTCAGCAACTATTTTTTCACCCAAACTGGATGATACTTTCATGTAATGATCAGTACACGAAGCCCACTTGGTTCCCCAAATTCCGTTTTTCTATGTTGAAGCGTTCGTTTCCAGTAACAGTTTGAATTTTGGCGTTTCACTCTGTTTTCTCCTATACTGATAGATGTATTTGGAACTCTAAATCAAACACGGTTTGTGCTAGCTTCTTGAAACTCGATACAATAAAGCACTTTCACGTTCTATCTCTATGTTCTTTTTCCTCTTGATGTAACCTTCAGCAGTGACTGGGGAGAAACACTTTCATATAAAGGGGTTGCCAAGCTTCCAAAAATTACGAGTCTCCAGAAATCTCAGCAACTATTTTTTCACCCAAACTGGATGATACTTTCAGGTAATGATCAGTACACTAAGCCCACTTGGTTCCCCAAATTTCGTTCTATGTTGAAGCGTTCGTTTCCAGTAACAGTTTGAATTTTGGCGTTTCACTCTGTTTTCTCCTATACTGATAGATGTATTTGGAACTCTAAATCAAACACGGTTTGTGCTAGCTTCTTGAAACTTGACACAATAAAGCAGTTTCACGTTCTATCTCTATGTTCTCTTTCCTCTTGATGTAGCCCTACGCAGTGATTGGGGAGAAACACTTTCATTGAAAGGGGTTGCCAAACTTCCAAAAATTACGAGTCTCCATAAATCTCAGCAACTATTTTTTCACCCAAACTGGATGATACTTTCAGGTAATGATCAGTACACTAAGCCCACTTGGTTCCCCAAATTTCGTTCTTCTATGTTGAAGCGTTCGTTTCCAGTAACAGTTTGAATTTTGGCGTTTTACTCTGTTTTCTCCTATATTGATAGATGTATTTGGAACTCTAAATCAAACACGGTTTGTGCTAGCTTCTTGAAACTTGACACAATAAAGCAGTTTCACGTTCTATCTCTATGTTCTCTTTCCTCTTGATGTAGCCCTACGCAGTGACTGGGGAGAAACACTTTCATTGAAAGGGGTTGCCAAACTTCCAAAAATTACGAGTCTCCAGAAATCTCAGCAACTATTTTTTCACCCAAACTGGATGATACTTTCAGGTAATGATCAGTACACTAAGCCCACTTGGTTCCCCAAATTTCGTTCTTCTATATTGAAGCGTTCGTTTCCAGTAACAGTTTGAATTTTGGGGTTTCACTCTGTTTTCTCCTATACTGATAGATGTATTTGGAACTCTAAATCAAACACGGTTTGTGCTAGCTTCTTGAAACTCGACATAATAAAGCACTTTCACGTTCTATCTATATGTTCTGTTTCTCCTTGATGTAACCCTCAGCAGTGACTGGGGAGAAACACTTTCATAGAAAGTGGTTGCCAAGCTTCCAAAAATTACGAGTCTCCAGAAATCTCAGCAACTATTTTTTCACCCAAACTGGATGATACTTTCAGGTAATGATCAGTACACTAAGCCCACTTGGTTCCCCAAATTCCGTTCTTCTATGTTGAAGCGTTCGTTTCCAGTAACAGTTTGAATTTTGGCGTTTCACTCTGTTTTCTCCTATATTGATAGATGTATTTGGAACTCTAAATCAAACACGGTTTGTGCTAGCTTCTTGAAACTTGACACAATAAAACAGTTTCACGTTCTATCTCTATGTTCTGTTTCCTATTGATGTAGCACTACGCAGTGACTGGGGAGAAACACTTTCATAGAAAGGGGTTGCCAAGCTTCCAAAAATTACGAGTCTCCAGAAATCTCAGCAACTATTTTTTCACCCAAACTAGATGATACTTTCAGGTAATGATCAGTACACTAAGCCCACTTGGTTCCCCAAATTTCGTTCTTCTATGTTGAAGCGTTCGTTTCCAGTAACAGTTTGAATTTTGGCGTTTTACTCTGTTTTCTCCTATATTGATAGATGTATTTGGAACTCTAAATCAAACACGGTTTGTGCTAGCTTCTTGAAACTTGACACAATAAAGAAGTTTCACGTTCTATCTCTATGTTCTCTTTCCTCTTGATGTAGCCCTAAGCAGTTACTGGGGAGAAACACTTTCATTGAAAGGGGTTGCCAAACTTCCAAAAATTACGAGTCTCCAGAAATCTCAGCAACTATTTTTTCACCCAAACTGGATGATACTTTCAGGTAATGATCAGTACACTAAGCCCACTTGGTTCCCCAAATTTCGTTCTATGTTGAAGCATTCGTTTTCAGTAACAGTTTGAATTTTGGCGTTTCACTCTGTTTTCTCCTATACTGATAGATGTAGTTGGAACTCTAAATCAAACATGGTTTGTGCTAGCTTCTTGAAACTTGACACAATAAAGCGGTTTCATGTTCTATCTCTATGTTCTGTTTCCTCTTGATGTATCCCTAAGCAGTGACTTGGGAGAAACACTTTCATTGAAAGGGGTTGCCAAGCTTCCAAAAATTACGAGTCTCCAGAAAACTCAGCAACTATTTTTTCACCCAAACTGGATGATACTTTCAGGTAATGATCAGTACACTAAGCCCACTAGGTTCCCCAAATTTCGTTGTTCTATGTTGAAGCGTTCGTTTCCAGTAACAGTTTGAATTTTGGCGTTTCACTCTGTTTTCTCCTATACTGATAGATGTATTTGGAACTCTAAATCAAACACGGTTTGTGCTAGCTTCTTGAAACTTGACACAATAAAGCAGTTTCACGTTGTTTCTCTATGTTTCGTTTCCTCTTGATGTAGCCCTAAGCAGTGACTGGGGAGAAACACTTTCATTGAAAGGGGTTGCCAAGCTTCCAAATATTACGAGTCTCCAGAAATCTCAGCAACTATTTTTTCACCCAAACTGGATGATACTTTCAGGTAATGATCAGTATACTAAAACACTTGTTTTCCCAAATTTCGTTCTTCTATGTTGAAGCGTTCGTTTCCAGTAACAGTTTGAATTTTGTGTTTCACTCTGTTTTCTCCTATATTGATAGATGTATTTGGAACTCTAAATCAAACACGGTTTGTGCTAGCTTCTTGAAACTTGACACAATAAAGCAGTTTCACGTTCTATCTCTATGTTCTGTTTCCTCTTTATGTAGCCCTACGCAGTGACTGGGGAGAAACACTTTCATAGAAAGGGGTTGCCAAGCTTCCAAAAATTAGAAGTCTCCAGAAATCTCAGCAACTATTTTTTCACCCAAACTGGATGATACTTTCAGGTAATGATCAGTATACTAAGAACACTTGGTCCCCAAATTCCGTTCTTCTATTTTGAAGCGTTCGTTTCCAGTAACAGTTTGAATTTTGGCGTTTCACTCTGTTTTCTCCTATATTGATAGATGTATTTGGAACTCTAAATCAAACACGGTTTGTGCTAGCTCCTTGTAACTTGACACAATAAAGAAGTTTCACGTTCTATCTCTATGTTCTCTTTCCTCTTGATGTAGCCCTAAGCAGTTACTGGGGAGAAACACTTTCATTGAAAGGGGTTGCCAAACTTCCAAAAATTACGAGTCTCCAGAAATCTCAGCAACTATTTTTTCACCCAAACTGGATGATACTTTCAGGTAATGATCAGTACACTAAGCCCACTAGGTTCCCCAAATTTCGTTGTTCTATGTTGAAGCGTTCGTTTTCAGTAACAGTTTGAATTTTGGCGTTTCACTCTGTTTTCTCCTATACTGATAGATGTATTTGGAACACTAAATCAAACACGGTTTGTGCTAGCTTCTTGAAACTTGACACAATAAAGCAGTTTCACGTTGTTTCTCTATGTTTCGTTTCCTCTTGATGTAGCCCTAAGCAGTGACTGGGGAGAAACACTTTCATTAAAAGGGGTTGCCAATCTTCCAAATATTACGAGTCTCCAGAAATCTCAGCAACTATTTTTTCACCCAAACTGGATGATACTTTCAGGTAATGATCAGTATACTAAGAACACTTGGTTTCCCAAATTTCGTTCTTCTATGTTGAAGCGTTCGTTTCCAGTAACAGTTTGAATTTTGGTGTTTCACTCTGTTTTCTCCTATATTGATAGATGTATTTGGAACTCTAAATCAAACACGGTTTGTGCTAGCTTCTTGAAACTTGACACAATAAAGCAGTTTCACGTTCTATCTCTATGTTCTGTTTCCTCTTGATGTAGCCCTAAGCAGTGACTGGGGAGAAACACTTTCATTGAAAGGGGTTGCCAAACTTCCAAAATTACGAGTCTCCAGAAATCTCAGCAATTATTTTTTCACCCAAACTGGATGATACTTTCAGGTAATGATCAGTACACTAAGCCCACTAGGTTCCCCAAATTTCGTTGTTCTATGTTGAAGCGTTCGTTTCCAGTAACAGTTTGAATTTTGGCGTTTCACTCTGTTTTCTCCTATACTGATAGATGTATTTGGAACTCTAAATCAAACACGGTTTGTGCTAGCTTCTTGAAACTTGACACAATAAAGCAGTTTCACGTTGTTTCTCTATGTTTCGTTTCCTCTTGATGCAGCCCTAAGCAGTGACTGGGGAGAAACACTTTCATTGAAAGGGGTTGCCAAGCTTCCAAAAATTACGAGTCTCCAGAAATCTCAGCAACTATTTTTTCACCCAAACTGGATGATACTTTCAGGTAATGATCAGTATACTAAGAACACTTGTTTTCTCAAATTTCGTTCTTCTATGTTGAAGCGTTCGTTTCCAGTAACAGTTTGAATTTTGGTGTTTCACTCTGTTTTCTCCTATATTGATAGATGTATTTGGAACTCTGAATCAAACACGGTTTGTGCTAGCTTCTTGAAACTTGACACAATAAAGGAGTTTCACGTTCTATCTCTATGTTCTGTTTCCTCTTGATGTAGCCCTACGCAGTGACTGGGGAGAAACACTTTCATAGAAAGGGGTTGCCAAGCTTCCAAAAATTACGAGTCTCCAGAAATCTCAGCAACTATTTTTTCACCCAAACTGGATGATACTTTCAGGTAATGATCAGTATACTAAGAACACTTGTTTTCCCAAATTTCGTTCTTCTATGTTGAAGCGTTCGTTTCCAGTAACAGTTTGAATTTTGGTGTTTCACTCTGTTTTCTCCTATATTGATAGATGTATTTGGAACTCTAAATCAAACACGGTTTGTGCTAGCTTCTTGAAACTTGACACAATAAAGCAGTTTCACGTTCTATCTCTATGTTCTGTTTCCTCTTGATGTAGCCCTACGCAGTGACTGGGGAGAAACACTTTCATAGAAAGGGGTTGCCAAGCTTCCAAAAATTAGAAGTCTCCAGAAATCTCAGCAACTATTTTTTCACCCAAACTGGATGATACTTTCAGGTAATGATCAGTATACTAAGAACACTTGGTCCCCAAATTCCGTTCTTCTATGTTGAAGCGTTCGTTTCCAGTAACAGTTTGAATTTTGGCGTTTCACTCTGTTTTCTCCTATATTGATAGATGTATTTGGAACTCTAAATCAAACACGGTTTGTGCTAGCTTCTTGAAACTTGACACAATAAAACAGTTTCACGTTCTATCTCTATGTTCTGTTTCCTATTGATGTAGCACTACGCAGTGACTGGGGAGAAACACTTTCATAGAAAGGGGTTGCAGCTTCCAAAAATTACGAGTCTCCAGAAATCTCAGCAACTATTTTTTCACCCAAACTAGATGATACTTTCAGGTAATGATCAGTACACTAAGCCCACTTGGTTCCCCAAATTTCGTTCTTCTATGTTGAAGCGTTCGTTTCCAGTAACAGTTTGAATTTTGGCGTTTTACTCTGTTTTCTCCTATATTGATAGATGTATTTGGAACTCTAAATCAAACACGGTTTGTGCTAGCTTCTTGAAACTTGACACAATAAAGAAGTTTCACGTTCTATCTCTATGTTCTCTTTCCTCTTGATGTAGCCCTAAGCAGTTACTGGGGAGAAACACTTTCATTGAAAGGGGTTGCCAAACTTCCAAAAATTACGAGTCTCCAGAAATCTCAGCAACTATTTTTTCACCCAAACTGGATGATACTTTCAGGTAATGATCAGTATACTAAAACACTTGTTTTCCCAAATTCCGTTCTTCTATGTTGAAGCGTTCGTTTCCAGTAACAGTTTGAATTTTGGTGTTTCACTCTGTTTTCTCCTATATTGATAGATGTATTTGGAACTCTAAATCAAACACGGTTTGTGCTAGCTTCTTGAAACTTGACACAATAAAGCAGTTTCACGTTCTATCTCTATGTTCTGTTTCCTCTTTATGTAGCCCTACGCAGTGACTGGGGAGAAACACTTTCATAGAAAGGGGTTGCCAAGCTTCCAAAAATTATGAGTCTCCAGAAATCTCAGCAACTATTTTTTCACCCAAACTGGATGATACTTTCAGGTAATGATCAGTATACTAAGAACACTTGGTCCCCAAATTCCGTTCTTCTATGTTGAAGCGTTCGTTTCCAGTAACAGTTTGAATTTTGGCGTTTCACTCTGTTTTCTCCTATATTGATAGATGTATTTGGAACTCTAAATCAAACACGGTTTGTGCTAGCTTCTTGAAACTTGACACAATAAAACAGTTTCACGTTCTATCTCTATGTTCTGTTTCCTATTGATGTAGCACTACGCAGTGACTGGGGAGAAACACTTTCATAGAAAGGGGTTGCCAAGCTTCCAAAAATTACGAGTCTCCAGAAATCTCAGCAACTATTTTTTCACCCAAACTAGATGATACTTTCAGGTAATGATCAGTACACTAAGCCCACTTGGTTCCCCAAATTTCGTTCTTCTATGTTGAAGCGTTCGTTTCCAGTAACAGTTTGAATTTTGGCGTTTTACTCTGTTTTCTCCTATATAGATAGATGTATTTGGAACTCTAAATCAAACACGGTTTGTGCTCGCTCCTTGTAACTTGACACAATAAAGAAGTTTCACGTTCTATCTCTATGTTCTCTTTCCTCTTGATGTAGCCCTAAGCAGTTACTGGGGAGAAACACTTTCATTGAAAGGGGTTGCCAAACTTCCAAAAATTACGAGTCTCCAGAAATCTCAGCAACTATTTTTTCACCCAAACTGGATGATACTTTCAGGTAATGATCAGTACACTAAGCCCACTTGGTTCCCCAAATTTCGTTCTATGTTGAAGCGTTCGTTTTCAGTAACAGTTTGAATTTTGGCGTTTCACTCTGTTTTCTCCTATACTGATAGATGTATTTGGAACTCTAAATCAAACATGGTTTGTGCTAGCTTCTTAAAACTTGACACAATAAAGCGGTTTCATGTTCTATCTCTATGTTCTGTTTCCTCTTGATGTATCCCTAAGCAGTGACTTGGGAGAAACACTTTCATTGAAAGGGGTTGCCAAGCTTCCAAAAATTACGAGTCTCCAGAAAACTCAGCACCTATTTTTTCACCCAAACTGGATGATACTTTCAGGTAATGATCAGTACACTAAGCCCACTAGGTTCCCCAAATTTCGTTGTTCTATGTTGAAGCGTTCGTTTCCAGTAACAGTTTGAATTTTGGCGTTTCACTCTGTTTTCTCCTATACTGATAGATGTATTTGGAACTCTAAATCAAACACGGTTTGTGCTAGCTTCTTGAAACTTGACACAATAAAGCAGTTTCACGTTGTTTCTCTATGTTTCGTTTCCTCTTGATGTAGCCCTAAGCAGTGACTGGGGAGAAACACTTTCATTAAAAGGGGTTGCCAATCTTCCAAATATTACGAGTCTCCAGAAATCTCAGCAACTATTTTTTCACCCAAACTGGATGATACTTTCAGGTAATGATCAGTATACTAAGAACACTTGGTTTCCCAAATTTCGTTCTTCTATGTTGAAGCGTTCGTTTCCAGTAACAGTTTGAATTTTGGTGTTTCACTCTGTTTTCTCCTATATTGATAGATGTATTTGGAACTCTAAATCAAACACGGTTTGTGCTAGCTTCTTGAAACTTGACACAATAAAGCAGTTTCACGTTCTATCTCTATGTTCTGTTTCCTCTTGATGTAGCCCTAAGCAGTGACTGGGGAGAAACACTTTCATTGAAAGGGGTTGCAAAGCTTAAAAAAATTTCGAGTCTCCAGAAATCACAGCAACTATTTTTTCACCCAAACTGGATGATACTTTCAGGTAATGATCAGTACACTAAGCCCACTTGGTTCCCCAAATTTCGTTCTTCTATATTGAAGCGTTTGTTTCCAGTAACAGTTTGAATTTTGGGGTTTCACTCTGTTTTCTCCTATACTGATAGATGTATTTGGAACTCTAAATCAAACACGGTTTGTGCTAGCTTCTTGAAACTCGACATAATAAAGCACTTTCACGTTCTATCTATATGTTCTGTTTCTCCTTGATGTAACCCTCAGCAGTGACTGGGGAGAAACACTTTCATAGAAAGTGGTTGCCAAGCTTCCAAAAATTACGAGTCTCCAGAAATCTCAGCAACTATTTTTTCACCCAAACTGGATGATACTTTCAGGTAATGATCAGTACACTAAGCCCACTTGTTTCCCCAAATTTCGTTCTATGTTGAAGCGTTCGTTTAGAGTAACAGTTTGAATTTTGGCGTTTCACTCTGTTTTCTCCTATACTGATAGATGTATTTGGAACTCTAAATCAAACAAGGTTTGTGCTAGCTTCTTGAAACTTGACACAAGAAAGCGGTTTCATGTTCTTTCTCTATGTTCTGTTTCCTCTTGATGTAGTCCTAAGCAGTGAATTCGGAGAAACACTTTCATTGAAAGGGGTTGCCAAGCTTCCAAAAATTACGAGTCTCCAGAAAACTCAGCAACTATTTTTTCACCCAAACTGGATGATACTTTCAGGTAATGATCAGTATACTAAGAACACTTAATTTCCCAAATTTCGTTCTTCTATGTTGAAGCGTTCGTTTCCAGTAACAGTTTGAATTTTGGCGTTTCACTTTGTTTTCTCCTATACTGATAGATGTATTTGGAACTCTAAATCAAACACGGTTTGTGCTAGCTTCTTGAAACTCAACATAATAAAGAACTTTCACGTTCTATCTCTATGTTCTGTTTCTCCTTGATGTAACCCTCAGCAGTGACTGGGGAGAAACACTTTCATTGAAAGGGGTTGCCAAGCTTCCAAAGATTAGAAGTCTCCAGAAATCTCAGCATTTTTTTTTCACCCAAACTGGATGATACTTTCAGGTAATGATCAGTATACTAAGAACACTTGGTCCCCAAATTCCGTTCTTCTATGTTGAAGCGTTCGTTTCCAGTAACAGTTTGAATTTTGGCTTTTCACTCTGTTTTCTCCTATACTGATAGATGTATTTGGAACTCTAAATCAAACACGGTTTGTGCTAGCTTCTTGAAACTTGACACAATAAAGCAGTTTCAAGTTCTATCTCTATGTTCTGTTTCCTCTTGATGTAGCCCTAAGCAGTGACTGGAGAGAAACACTTTCATAGAAAGGGGTTGCCAAGCTTCCAAAAATTGTGAGTCTCCAGAAATCTCAGCAACTATTTTTTCACCCAAACTGGATGATACTTTCAGGTAATGATCAGTACACGAAGCCCACTTGGTTCCCCAAATTTCGTTCTTCTATGTTGAAGCGTTCGTTTCCAGTAAAGTTTGAATTTTGGCGTTTCACTCTGTTTTCTCCTATACTGATAGATGTATTTGGAACTCTAAATCAAACACGGTTTGTGCTAGCTTCTTGAAACTTGACACAATAAAGCAGTTTCACGTTCTTTCTCTATGTTCTGTTTCCTCTTGATGTAGCCCTATGCAGTGACTGGGGAGAAACACTTTCATAGAAAGGGGTTGCCAAGCTTCCAAAAATTACGAGTCTCCAGAAATCTCAGCAACTATTTTTTCACCCAAACTGGATGATACTTTCAGGTAATGATCAGTACACTAAGCCCACTTGGTTCCCCAAATTTCGTTCTTCTATGTTGAAGCGTTCGTTTCCAGTAACAGTTTGAATTTTGGCGTTTTACTCTGTTTTCTCCTATATTGATAGATGTATTTGGAACTCTAAATCAAACACGGTTTGTGCTAGCTTCTTGGAACTTGACACAATAAAGCAGTTTCACGTTCTATCTCTATGTTCTCTTTCCTCTTGATGTAGCCCTACGCAGTGACTGGGGAGAAACACTTTCATTGAAAGGGGTTGCCAAACTTCCAAAAATTACGAGTCTCCAGAAATCTCAGCAACTATTTTTTCACCCAAACTGGATGATACTTTCAGGTAATGATCAGTACACTAAGCCCACTTGGTTCCCTAAATTTCGTTCTTCTATGTTGAAGCGTTCGTTTCCAGTAACAGTTTGAATTTTGGCGTTTCACTCTGTTTTCTCCTATACTGATAGATGTATTTGGAACTCTAAATCAAACACGTTTGTGCTAGCTTCTTGAATCTCGACATAATAAAGTACTTTCAAGTTCTATCTCTATGTTCTGTTTCTCCTTGATGTAACCTCAGCAGTGACTGGGGAGAAACACTTTCATAGAAAAGGGTTGCCAAGCTTCCAAAAATTACGAGTCTCCAGAAATCTCAGCAACTATTTTTTCACCCAAACTGGATGATACTTTCAGGTAATGATCAGTATACTAAGAACACTTGGTTCCCCAAATTTTGTTCTTCTAGGTTGAAGTGTTCATTTCCAATAACAGTTTGAATTTTGGCGTTTCACTCTGTTTTCTCCTATACTGATAGATGTATTTGGAACTCTAAATCAAACAGGGTTTGTGCTAGCTTCTTGAAACTTGACACAATAAAGCAGTTTCACGTTCTATCTCTATGTTCTGTTTCCTCGTGATGTAGCCCTACACAGTGACTGGGGAGAAACACTTTCATAGAAAGGGGTTGCCAAGCTTCCAAAAATTACGATTCTCCAGAAATCTCAGCAACTATTTGTTCACCCAAACTAGATGATACTTTCAGGTAATGATCAGTACACTAAGCCCACTTGGTTCCCCAAATTTCGTTCTTCTATGTTGAAGCGTTCGTTTCCAGTAACAGTTTGAATTTTGGCGTTAAACTCTGTTTTCTCCTATATTGATAGATGTATTTGGAACTCTAAATCAAACACGGTTTGTGCTAGCTTCTTGAAACTTGACACAATAAAGCAGTTTCACGTTCTATCTCTATGTTCTCTTTCCTCTTGATGTAGCCCTAAGCAGTGACTGGGGAGAAACACTTTCATTGAAAGGGGTTGCCAAACTTCCAAAATTTACGAGTCTCCAGAAATCTCAGCAACTATTTTTTCACCCAAACTGGATGATACTTTCAGGTAATGATCAGTACACTAAGCCCACTTGGTTCCCCAAATTTCGTTCTTCTATATTGAAGCGTTCGTTTCCAGTAACAGTTTGAATTTTGGGGTTTCACTCTGTTTTCTCCTAAACTGATAGATGTATTTGGAACTCTAAATCAAACACGGTTTGTGCTAGCTTCTTGAAACTTGACACAATAAAGCAGTTTCAAGTTCTATCTCTATGTTCTGTTTCCTCTTGATGTAGCCCTATGCAGTGACTGGGGAGAAACACTTTCATAGAAAAGGGTTGCCAAGCTTCCAAAAATTACGAGTCTCCAGAAATCTCAGCAACTATTTTTTCACCCAAACTGGATGATACTTTCAGGTAATGATCAGTATTCTAAGAACACTTGGTTCCCCAATTTTTGTTCTTCTAGGTTGAAGCGTTCATTTCCAGTAACAGTTTGAATTTTGGCGTTTCACTCTGTTTTCTCCTATACTGATAGATGTATTTGGAACTCTAAATCAAACAAGGTTTGTGCTAGCTTCTTGAAACTTGACACAGTAAAGCGGTTTCATGTTCTATCTCTAAGTTCTGTTTCCTCTTGATGTAGCCCTAAGCAGTGAATTGGGAGAAACACTTTCATTGAAAGGGGTGGCCAAGCTTCCAAAAATTACTAGTCTCCAGAAATCTCAGCAACTATTTTTTCACCCAAACTGGATGATACTTTCAGGTAATGATCAGTATACTAAGAACACTTGGTTTCCCAAATTTCGTTCTTCTATGTTGAAGCGTTCGTTTCCAGTAACAGTTTGAATTTTGGCGTTTCACTCTGTTTTCTCCTATAGTGATAGATGTATTTGGAACTCTAAATCAAACACGGTTTGTGCTAGCTTCTTGAAACTCGACATAAAAAAGCACTTTCACGTTCTATCTCTATGTTCTTTTTTTCCTTGATGTAACCCTCAGCAGTGACTGGGGAGAAACACTTTCATTGAAAGGGGTTGCCGAACTTCCAAAAATTAGAAGTCTCCAGAAATCTCAGCAACTATTTTTTCACCCAAACTGGATGATACTTTCAGGTAATGATCAGTATACTAAGAACACTTGGTCCCCAAATTCCGTTCTTCTATGTTGAAGCGTTCGTTTCCAGTAACAGTTTGAATTTTGGGGTTTCCCTCTGTTTTCTCCTATACTGATAGATGTATTTGGAACTCTAAATCAAACACGGTTTGTGCTAGCTTCTTGAACCTCGACATAATAAAGTACTTTCACGTTCTATCTCTATGTTCTGTTTCTCCTTGATGTAACCTCAGCAGTGACTGGGGAGAAACACTTTCATTGAAAGGGGTTGCCAAGCTTCCAAAAATTACGAGTCTCCAGAAATCTCAGCAACTATTTTTTCACCCAAAGTGGATGACAGTTTCAGGTAATGATCAGTACACTAAGCCCACTTGGTTTCCCAAATTTCGTTCTATGTTGAAGCGTTCGTTTCCAGTAACAGTTTGAATTTTGGCGTTTCACTCTGTTTTCTCCTATATTGATAGATGTATTTGGAACTCTAAATCAAACACAGTTTGTGCTAACTTCTTGAAACTTGACACAATAAAGCAGTTTCACGTTCTATCTCTATGTTCTGTTTCCTCTTGATGTAGCCCTAAGCAGTGACTGGGGAGAAACACTTTCATTGAAAGTGGTTGCCAAACTTCCAAAAATTACGAGTCTCTAGAAATCTCAGCAACTATTTTTTCACCCAAACTGGATGATACTTTCAGGTAATGATCAGTACACTAAGCCCACTTGGTTCCCCAAATTTCGTTATTCTATGTTGAAGCGTTCGTTTCCAGTAACAGTTTGAATTTTGGCGTTTCACTCTGTTTTCTCCTATACTGATAGATGTATTTGGAACTCTAAATCAAACATGGTTTGTGCTAGCTTCTTGAAACTTGACACACTAAAGCAGTTTCACGTTCTATCTCTATGTTCTGTTTCCTTTTGATGTAGCCCTAAGCAGTGACTGGGGAGAAACACTTTCATAGAAAGGGGTTGCCAAGCTTCCAAAAATTATGAGTCTCCAGAAATCTCAGCAACTATTTTTTCACCCAAACTGGATGATACTTTCAGGTAATGATCAGTACACTAGCCCACTTGGTTCCCCAAATTTCGTTCTTCTATGTTGAAGCGTTCGTTTCCAGTAACAGTTTGAATTTTGGCGTTTCACTCTGTTTTCTCCTATATTGATAGATATATTTGGAACTCTAAATCAAACATGGTTTGTGCTAGCTTCTTGAAACTTGACACACTAAAGCAGTTTCACGTTCTGTCTCTATGTTCTGTTTCATCTTGATTTAGCCCTACACAGTGACTGGGGAGAAACACTTTCATAGAAAGGGGTTGCCAAGCTTCCAAAAATTACGAGTCTCCAGAAATCTCAGCAACTATTTTTTCACCCAAACTGGATGATACTTTCATGTAATGATCAGTACACGAAGCCCACTTGGTTCCCCAAATTCCGTTTTTCTATGTTGAAGCGTTCGTTTCCAGTAACAGTTTGAATTTTGGCGTTTCACTCTGTTTTCTCCTATACTGATAGATGTATTTGGAACTCTAAATCAAACACGGTTTGTGCTAGCTTCTTGAAACTCGATACAATAAAGCACTTTCACGTTCTATCTCTATGTTCTTTTTCCTCTTGATGTAACCTTCAGCAGTGACTGGGGAGAAACACTTTCATATAAAGGGGTTGCCAAGCTTCCAAAAATTACGAGTCTCCAGAAATCTCAGCAACTATTTTTTCACCCAAACTGGATGATACTTTCAGGTAATGATCAGTACACTAAGCCCACTTGGTTCCCCAAATTTCGTTCTATGTTGAAGCGTTCGTTTCCAGTAACAGTTTGAATTTTGGCGTTTCACTCTGTTTTCTCCTATACTGATAGATGTATTTGGAACTCTAAATCAAACACGGTTTGTGCTAGCTTCTTGAAACTTGACACAATAAAGCAGTTTCACGTTCTATCTCTATGTTCTCTTTCCTCTTGATGTAGCCCTACGCAGTGATTGGGGAGAAACACTTTCATTGAAAGGGGTTGCCAAACTTCCAAAAATTACGAGTCTCCAGAAATCTCAGCAACTATTTTTTCACCCAAACTGGATGATACTTTCAGGTAATGATCAGTACACTAAGCCCACTTGGTTCCCCAAATTTCGTTCTATGTTGAAGCGTTCGTTTCCAGTAACAGTTTGAATTTTGGCGTTTCACTCTGTTTTCTCCTATACTGATAGATGTATTTGGAACTCTAAATCAAACACGGTTTGTGCTAGCTTCTTGAAACTTGCCACAATAAAGCAGTTTCACGTTCTATCTCTATGTTCTCTTTCCTCTTGATGTAGCCCTAAGCAGTGACTGGGGAGAAACACTTTCATTGAAAGGGGTTGCCAAACTTCCAAAAATTACGAGTCTCCAGAAATCTCAGCAACTATTTTTTCACCCAAACTGGATGATACTTTCAGGTAATGATCAGTACACTAAGCCCACTAGGTTCCCCAAATTTCGTTGTTCTATGTTGAAGCGTTCGTTTCCAGTAACAGTTTGAATTTTGGCGTTTCACTCTGTTTTCTCCTATACTGATAGATGTATTTGGAACTCTAAATCAAACACGGTTTGTGCTAGCTTCTTGAAACTTGACACAATAAAGCAGTTTCACGTTGTTTCTCTATGTTTCGTTTCCTCTTGATGCAGCCCTAAGCAGTGACTGGGGAGAAACACTTTCATTGAAAGGGGTTGCCAAGCTTCCAAAAATTACGAGTCTCCAGAAATCTCAGCAACTATTTTTTCACCCAAACTGGATGATACTTTCAGGTAATGATCAGTATACTAAGAACACTTGTTTTCTCAAATTTCGTTCTTCTATGTTGAAGCGTTCGTTTCCAGTAACAGTTTGAATTTTGGTGTTTCACTCTGTTTTCTCCTATATTGATAGATGTATTTGGAACTCTGAATCAAACACGGTTTGTGCTAGCTTCTTGAAACTTGACACAATAAAGGAGTTTCACGTTCTATCTCTATGTTCTGTTTCCTCTTGATGTAGCCCTACGCAGTGACTGGGGAGAAACACCTTCATAGAAAGGGGTTGCCAAGCTTCCAAAAATTACGAGTCTCCAGAAATCTCAGCAACTATTTTTTCACCCAAACTGGATGATACTTTCAGGTAATGATCAGTATACTAAGAACACTTGTTTTCCCAAATTTCGTTCTTCTATGTTGAAGCGTTCGTTTCCAGTAACAGTTTGAATTTTGGTGTTTCACTCTGTTTTCTCCTATATTGATAGATGTATTTGGAACTCTAAATCAAACACGGTTTGTGCTAGCTTCTTGAAACTTGACACAATAAAGCAGTTTCACGTTCTATCTCTATGTTCTGTTTCCTCTTGATGTAGCCCTAAGCAGTGACTGGGGAGAAACACTTTCATTGAAAGTGGTTGCCAAGCTTCCAAAAATTAGAAGTCTCCAGAAATCTCAGCAACTATTTTTTCACCCAAACTGGATGATACTTTCAGGTAATGATCAGTATACTAAGAACACTTGGTCCCCAAATTCCGTTCTTCTATGTTGAAGCGTTCGTTTCCAGTAACAGTTTGAATTTTGGCGTTTCACTCTGTTTTCTCCTATATTGATAGATGTATTTGGAACTCTAAATCAAACACGGTTTGTGCTAGCTTCTTGAAACTTGACACAATAAAACAGTTTCACGTTCTATCTCTATGTTCTGTTTCCTATTGATGTAGCACTACGCAGTGACTGGGGAGAAACACTTTCATAGAAAGGGGTTGCAGCTTCCAAAAATTACGAGTCTCCAGAAATCTCAGCAACTATTTTTTCACCCAAACTAGATGATACTTTCAGGTAATGATCAGTACACTAAGCCCACTTGGTTCCCCAAATTTCGTTCTTCTATGTTGAAGCGTTCGTTTCCAGTAACAGTTTGAATTTTGGCGTTTTACTCTGTTTTCTCCTATATTGATAGATGTATTTGGAACTCTAAATCAAACATGGTTTGTGCTAGCTTCTTGAAACTTGACACAATAAAGAAGTTTCACGTTCTATCTCTATGTTCTCTTTCCTCTTGATGTAGCCCTAAGCAGTTACTTGGGGAGAAACACTTTCATTGAAAGGGGTTGCCAAACTTCCAAAAATTACGAGTCTCCAGAAATCTCAGCAACTATTTTTTCACCCAAACTGGATGATACTTTCAGGTAATGATCAGTATACTAAAACACTTGTTTTCCCAAATTCCGTTCTTCTATGTTGAAGCGTTCGTTTCCAGTAACAGTTTGAATTTTGGTGTTTCACTCTGTTTTCTCCTATATTGATAGATGTATTTGGAACTCTAAATCAAACACGGTTTGTGCTAGCTTCTTGAAACTTGACACAATAAAGCAGTTTCACGTTCTATCTCTATGTTCTGTTTCCTCTTTATGTAGCCCTACGCAGTGACTGGGGAGAAACACTTTCATAGAAAGGGGTTGCCAAGCTTCCAAAAATTATGAGTCTCCAGAAATCTCAGCAACTATTTTTTCACCCAAACTGGATGATACTTTCAGGTAATGATCAGTATACTAAGAACACTTGGTCCCCAAATTCCGTTCTTCTATGTTGAAGCGTTCGTTTCCAGTAACAGTTTGAATTTTGGCGTTTCACTCTGTTTTCTCCTATATTGATAGATGTATTTGGAACTCTAAATCAAACACGGTTTGTGCTAGCTTCTTGAAACTTGACACAATAAAACAGTTTCACGTTCTATCTCTATGTTCTGTTTCCTATTGATGTAGCACTACGCAGTGACTGGGGAGAAACACTTTCATAGAAAGGGGTTGCCAAGCTTCCAAAAATTACGAGTCTCCAGAAATCTCAGCAACTATTTTTTCACCCAAACTAGATGATACTTTCAGGTAATGATCAGTACACTAAGCCCACTTGGTTCCCCAAATTTCGTTCTTCTATGTTGAAGCGTTCGTTTCCAGTAACAGTTTGAATTTTGGCGTTTTACTCTGTTTTCTCCTATATTGATAGATGTATTTGGAACTCTAAATCAAACAGGGTTTGTGCTCGCTCCTTGTAACTTGACACAATAAAGAAGTTTCACGTTCTATCTCTATGTTCTCTTTCCTCTTGATGTAGCCCTAAGCAGTTACTGGGGAGAAACACTTTCATTGAAAGGGGTTGCCAAACTTCCAAAAATTACGAGTCTCCAGAAATCTCAGCAACTATTTTTTCACCCAAACTGGATGATACTTTCAGGTAATATTCAGTACACTAAGCCCACTTGGTTCCCCAAATTTCGTTCTATGTTGAAGCGTTCGTTTTCAGTAACAGTTTGAATTTTGGCGTTTCACTCTGTTTTCTCCTATACTGATAGATGTATTTGGAACTCTAAATCAAACATGGTTTGTGCTAGCTTCTTAAAACTTGACACAATAAAGCGGTTTCATGTTCTATCTCTATGTTCTGTTTCCTCTTGATGTATCCCTAAGCAGTGACTTGGGAGAAACACTTTCATTGAAAGGGGTTGCCAAGCTTCCAAAAATTACGAGTCTCCAGAAAACTCAGCACCTATTTTTTCACCCAAACTGGATGATACTTTCAGGTAATGATCAGTACACTAAGCCCACTAGGTTCCCCAAATTTCGTTGTTCTATGTTGAAGCGTTCGTTTCCAGTAACAGTTTGAATTTTGGCGTTTCACTCTGTTTTCTCCTATACTGATAGATGTATTTGGAACTCTAAATCAAACACGGTTTGTGCTAGCTTCTTGAAACTTGACACAATAAAGCAGTTTCACGTTGTTTCTCTATGTTTCGTTTCCTCTTGATGTAGCCCTAAGCAGTGACCTGGGAGAAACACTTTCATTAAAAGGGGTTGCCAATCTTCCAAATATTACGAGTCTCCAGAAATCTCAGCAACTATTTTTTCACCCAAACTGGATGATACTTTCAGGTAATGATCAGTATACTAAGAACACTTGGTTTCCCAAATTTCGTTCTTCTATGTTGAAGCGTTCGTTTCCAGTAACAGTTTGAATTTTGGTGTTTCACTCTGTTTTCTCCTATATTGATAGATGTATTTGGAACTCTAAATCAAACACGGTTTGTGCTAGCTTCTTGAAACTTGACACAATAAAGCAGTTTCACGTTCTATCTCTATGTTCTGTTTCCTCTTGATGTAGCCCTAAGCAGTGACTGGGGAGAAACACTTTCATTGAAAGGGGTTGCAAAGCTTAAAAAAATTTCGAGTCTCCAGAAATCACAGCAACTATTTTTTCACCCAAACTGGATGATACTTTCAGGTAATGATCAGTACACTAAGCCAACTTGGTTCCCCAAATTTCGTTCTTCTATATTGAAGCGTTTGTTTCCAGTAACAGTTTGAATTTTGGGGTTTCACTCTGTTTTCTCCTATACTGATAGATGTATTTGGAACTCTAAATCAAACACGGTTTGTGCTAGCTTCTTGAAACTCGACATAATAAAGCACTTTCACGTTCTATCTATATGTTCTGTTTCTCCTTGATGTAACCCTCAGCAGTGACTGGGGAGAAACACTTTCATAGAAAGTGGTTGCCAAGCTTCCAAAAATTACGAGTCTCCAGAAATCTCAGCAACTATTTTTTCACCCAAACTGGATGATACTTTCAGGTAATGATCAGTACACTAAGCCCACTTGTTTCCCCAAATTTCGTTCTATGTTGAAGCGTTCGTTTAGAGTAACAGTTTGAATTTTGGCGTTTCACTCTGTTTTCTCCTATACTGATAGATGTATTTGGAACTCTAAATCAAACAAGGTTTGTGCTAGCTTCTTGAAACTTGACACAAGAAAGCGGTTTCATGTTCTTTCTCTATGTTCTGTTTCCTCTTGATGTAGTCCTAAGCAGTGAATTGGGAGAAACACTTTCATTGAAAGGGGTTGCCAAGCTTCCAAAAATTACGAGTCTCCAGAAAACTCAGCAACTATTTTTTCACCCAAACTGGATGATACTTTCAGGTAATGATCAGTATACTAAGAACACTTAATTTCCCAAATTTCGTTCTTCTATGTTGAAGCGTTCGTTTCCAGTAACAGTTTGAATTTTGGCGTTTCACTTTGTTTTCTCCTATACTGATAGATGTATTTGGAACTCTAAATCAAACACGGTTTGTGCTAGCTTCTTGAAACTCAACATAATAAAGAACTTTCACGTTCTATCTCTATGTTCTGTTTCTCCTTGATGTAACCCTCAGCAGTGACTGGGGAGAAACACTTTCATTGAAAGGGGTTGCCAAGCTTCCAAAAATTAGAAGTCTCCAGAAATCTCAGCATTTTTTTTTCACCCAAACTGGATGATACTTTCAGGTAATGATCAGTATACTAAGAACACTTGGTCCCCAAATTCCGTTCTTCTATGTTGAAGCGTTCGTTTCCAGTAACAGTTTGAATTTTGGCTTTTCACTCTGTTTTCTCCTATACTGATAGATGTATTTGGAACTCTAAATCAAACACGGTTTGTGCTAGCTTCTTGAAACTTGACACAATAAAGCAGTTTCAAGTTCTATCTCTATGTTCTGTTTCCTCTTGATGTAGCCCTAAGCAGTGACTGGAGAGAAACACTTTCATAGAAAGGGGTTGCCAAGCTTCCAAAAATTGTGAGTCTCCAGAAATCTCAGCAACTATTTTTTCACCCAAACTGGATGATACTTTCAGGTAATGATCAGTACACGAAGCCCACTTGGTTCCCCAAATTTCGTTCTTCTATGTTGAAGCGTTCGTTTCCAGTAAAGTTTGAATTTTGGCGTTTCACTCTGTTTTCTCCTATACTGATAGATGTATTTGGAACTCTAAATCAAACACGGTTTGTGCTAGCTTCTTGAAACTTGACACAATAAAGCAGTTTCACGTTCTTTCTCTATGTTCTGTTTCCTCTTGATGTAGCCCTATGCAGTGACTGGGGAGAAACACTTTCATAGAAAGGGGTTGCCAAGCTTCCAAAAATTACGAGTCTCCAGAAATCTCAGCAACTATTTTTTCACCCAAACTGGATGATACTTTCAGGTAATGATCAGTACACTAAGCCCACTTGGTTCCCCAAATTTCGTTCTTCTATGTTGAAGCGTTCGTTTCCAGTAACAGTTTGAATTTTGGCGTTTTACTCTGTTTTCTCCTATATTGATAGATGTATTTGGAACTCTAAATCAAACACGGTTTGTGCTAGCTTCTTGGAACTTGACACAATAAAGCAGTTTCACGTTCTATCTCTATGTTCTCTTTCCTCTTGATGTAGCCCTACGCAGTGACTGGGGAGAAACACTTTCATTGAAAGGGGTTGCCAAACTTCCAAAAATTACGAGTCTCCAGAAATCTCAGCAACTATTTTTTCACCCAAACTGGATGATACTTTCAGGTAATGATCAGTACACTAAGCCCACTTGGTTCCCTAAATTTCGTTCTTCTATGTTGAAGCGTTCGTTTCCAGTAACAGTTTGAATTTTGGCGTTTCACTCTGTTTTCTCCTATACTGATAGATGTATTTGGAACTCTAAATCAAACACGTTTGTGCTAGCTTCTTGAATCTCGACATAATAAAGTACTTTCAAGTTCTATCTCTATGTTCTGTTTCTCCTTGATGTAACCTCAGCAGTGACTGGGGAGAAACACTTTCATAGAAAAGGGTTGCCAAGCTTCCAAAAATTACGAGTCTCCAGAAATCTCAGCAACTATTTTTTCACCCAAACTGGATGATACTTTCAGGTAATGATCAGTATACTAAGAACACTTGGTTCCCCAAATTTTGTTCTTCTAGGTTGAAGTGTTCATTTCCAGTAACAGTTTGAATTTTGGCGTTTCACTCTGTTTTCTCCTATACTGATAGATGTATTTGGAACTCTAAATCAAACAGGGTTTGTGCTAGCTTCTTGAAACTTGACACAATAAAGCAGTTTCACGTTCTATCTCTATGTTCTGTTTCCTCGTGATGTAGCCCTACACAGTGACTGGGGAGAAACACTTTCATAGAAAGGGGTTGCCAAGCTTCCAAAAATTACGATTCTCCAGAAATCTCAGCAACTATTTTTTCACCCAAACTAGATGATACTTTCAGGTAATGATCAGTACACTAAGCCCACTTGGTTCCCCAAATTTCGTTCTTCTATGTTGAAGCGTTCGTTTCCAGTAACAGTTTGAATTTTGGCGTTTCACTCTGTTTTCTCCTATATTGATAGATGTATTTGGAACTCTAAATCAAACACGGTTTGTGCTAGCTTCTTGAAACTCGATACAATAAAGCAGTTTCATGTTCTATCTCTATGTTCTGTTTCATCTTGATGTAGCCCTACACAGTGACTGGGGAGAAACACTTTCATAGAAAGGGGTTGCCAAGCTTCCAAAAATTACGAGTCTCCAGAAATCTCAGCAACTATTTTTTCACCCAAACTGGATGATACTTTCATGTAATGATCAGTACACGAAGCCCACTTGGTTCCCCAAATTTTGTTCTTCTATGTTGAAGCGTTCGTTTCCAGTAACAGTTTGAATTTTGGCGTTTCACTCTGTTTTCTCCTATACTGATAGATGTATTTGGAACTCAAAATCAAACACTGTTTGTGCTAGCTTCTTGAAACTCGACATAATAAAGCACTTTCACGTTCTATCTCTATGTTCTGTTTCTCCTTGATGTAACCCTCAGCAGTGACAGGGGAGAAACACTTTCATTGAAAGGGGTTGCCAAGCTTCCAAAAATTACGAGTCTCCAGAAATCTCAGCAACTATTTTTTCACCCAAACTGGATGATACTTTCAGGTAATGATCAGTATACTAAGAACACTTGGTCCCCAAATTTCGTTCTTCTATGTTGAAGCGTTCGTTTCCAGTAACAGTTTGAATTTTGGCTTTTCACTCTGTTTTCTCCTATACTGATAGATGTATTTGGAACTCTAAATCAAACACGGTTTGTGCTAGCTTCTTGAAACTCGATATAATAAAGAACTTTCATGTTCTATCTCTATGTTCTGTTTCTCCTTGATGTAACCCTCAGCAGTGACTGGGGAGAAACACTTTCATTGAAAGGGGTTGCCAAGCTTCCAAAAATAAGAACTCTCCAGAAATCTCAGCAACTATTTTTTCACCCAAACTGGATGATATTTTCAGGTAATGATCAGTATACTAAGAACACTTGGTCCCCAAATTTCGTTCTTCTATGTTGAAGGGTTCGTTTCCAGTAACAGTTTGAATTTTGGCGTTTCATTCTGTTTTCTCCTATATTGATAGATGTATTTGGAACTCTAATTCAAACACGGTTTGTGCTAGCTTCTTGAAACTTTACACACTAAAGCAGTTTCACGTTCTATCTCTATGTTCTGTTTCCTCTTGATGTAGCCCTAAGCAGTGACTGGGGAGAAACACTTTCATTGAAAGTTGTTGCCAACTTCCAAAAATTACGAGTCTCCAGAAATCTCAGCAACTATTTTTTCACCCAAACTGGATGATACTTTCATGTAATGATCAGTACACGAAGCCCACTTGGTTTCCCAAATTTCGTTCTTCTATGTTGAAGCATTCGTTTCCAGTAACAGTTTGAATTTTGGCGTTTCACTCTGTTTTCTCCTATACTGATAGATGTATTTGGAACTCTAAATCAAACACGTTTTGTGCTAGCTTCCTGAAACTTGACACAATGAAGCAGTTTCACGATCTTTCTCTATGTTCTGTTTCCTCTTGATGTAGCCCTAAGCAGTGATGGGGAGAAACACTTTCATTGAAAGGGGTTGCCAAGCTTCCAAAAATTACGAGTCTCCAGAAATCTCAGCAACTATTTTTTCACCCAAACTGGATGATACTTTCAGGTAATGATCAGTACCCTAAGCCCACTTGGTTCCCCAAATTCCGTTCTTCTATGTTGAAGCGTTCGTTTCCAGTAACAGTTTGAATTTTGGCGTTTCACTCTGTTTTCTCCTATACTGATAGATGTATTTGGAACTCTAAATCAAACACGGTTTGTGCTAGCTTCTTGAAACTCGACACAATAAAGCACTTTCACGTTCTATCTCTATGTTTTTTTCCTCTTGATGTAACCCTCAGCAGTGACTGGGGAGAAAAACTTTCATAGAAAGGGGTTGCCAAGCTTCCAAAAATTACGAGTCTCCAGAAATCTCAGCAAATATTTTTTCACCCAAACTGGATGATACTTTCAGGTAATGATCAGTACACTACGCCCACTTGGTTCCCCAAATTTCGTTCTATGTTGAAGCATTCATTTCCAGTAACAGTTTGAATTTTGGCATTTCACTCTATTTTCTCCTATACTGATAGATGTATTTGGAACTCTAAATCAAACACGGTTTGTGCTAGCTTCTTGAAACTTGACACAATAAAGCGGTTTCATGTTCTATCTCTATGTTCTGTTTCCTCTTGATGTAGCCCTAAGCAGTGACTTGGGAGAAACACTTTCATTGAAAGGGGTTGCAAAGCTTCCAAAAATTACGAGTCTCCAGAAATCTCATCAACTATTTTTTCACCCAAACTGGATGATACTTTCAGGTAATGATCAGTATACTAAGAACACTTGGTTCCCCAAATTTCGTTCTTCTATGTTGAAGCGTTCGTTTCCAGTAACAGTTTGAATTTTGGCGTTTCACTCTGTTTTCTCCTATATTGATAGATGTATTGGAACTCTAAATCAAACACGGTTTGTGCTAGCTTCTTGAAACTTGACACAATAAAGCGGTTTCATGTTCTATCACTATGTTCTGTTTCCTCTTGATGTAGCCCTAAGCAGTGACTTGGGAGAAACACTTTCATTAAAAGGGGTTGCCAAGCTTCCAAAAATTACGAGTCTCCAGAAAACTCAGCAACTATTTTTTCATTCAAACTGGATGATACTTTCAGGTAATGATCAGTACCCTAAGCCCACTTGGTTCCCCAAATTCCGTTCTTCTATGTTGAAGCGGTCGTTTCCAGTAACAGTTTGAATTTTGGCGTTTCACTCTGTTTTCTCCTATACTGATAGATGTATTTGGAACTCTAAATCAAACACGGTTTGTGCTAGCTTCTTGAAACTCGACACAATAAAGCACTTTCACGTTCTATCTCTATGTTTTTTTCCTCTTGATGTAACCCTCAGCAGTGACTGGGGAGAAAAACTTTCATAGAAAGGGGTTGCCAAGCTTCCAAAAATTACGAGTCTCCAGAAATCTCAGCAAATATTTTTTCACCCAAACTGGATGATACTTTCAGGTAATGATCAGTACACTACGCCCACTTGGTTCCCCAAATTTCGTTCTATGTTGAAGCATTCATTTCCAGTAACAGTTTGAATTTTGGCATTTCACTCTGTTTTCTCCTATACTGATAGATGTATTTGGAACTCTAAATCAAACACGGTTTGTGCTAGCTTCTTGAAACTTGACACAATAAAGCGGTTTCATGTTCTATCTCTATGTTCTGTTTCCTCTTGATGTAGCCCTAAGCAGTGACTTGGGAGAAACACTTTCATTGAAAGGGGTTGCCAAGCTTCCAAAAATTACGAGTCTCCAGAAATCTCATCAACTATTTTTTCACCCAAACTGGATGATACTTTCAGGTAATGATCAGTATACTAAGAACACTTGGTTCCCCAAATTTCGTTCTTCTATGTTGAAGCGTTCGTTTCCAGTAACAGTTTGAATTTTGGCGTTTCACTCTGTTTTCTCCTATATTGATAGATGTATTTGGAACTCTAAATCAAACACGGTTTGTGCTAGCTTCTTGAAACTTGACACAATAAAGCGGTTTCATGTTCTATCGCTATGTTCTGTTTCCTCTTGATGTAGCCCTAAGCAGTGACTTGGGAGAACACTTTCATTAAAAGGGGTTGCCAAGCTTCCAAAAATTACGAGTCTCCAGAAAACTCAGCAACTATTTTTTCATTCAAACTGGATGATACTTTCAGGTAATGATCAGTACACTAAGCCCACTAGGTTCCCCAAATTTCGTTGTTCTATGTTGAAGCGTTCGTTTCCAGTAACAGTTTGAATTTTGGCGTTTCACTCTGTTTTCTCCTATACTGATAGATGTATTTGGAACTCTAAATCAAACACGGTTTGTGCTAGCTTCTTGAAACTTGACACAATAAAGCAGTTTCACGTTCTTTCTCTATGTTTCGTTTCCTCTTGATGTAGCCCTAAGCAGTGACTGGGGAGAAACACTTTCATTGAAAGGGGTTGCCAAGCTTCCAAAAATTACGAGTCTCCAGAAAACTTAGCAACTATTTTTTCACCCAAACTGGATGATACTTTCAGGTAATGATCAGTACACTAAGCCCACTTGGTTCCCCATATTTCGTTCTTCTATGTTGAAGCGTTCGTTTCCAGTAACAGTTTGAATTTTGGCGTTTTACTCTATTTTCTCCTATACTGATAGATGTATTTGGAACTCTAAATCAAACACCGTTTGTGCTAGCTTCCTGAAACCTGACACAAAAAAGCAGTTTCACGTTCTTTCTCTATGTTCTGTTTCCTCTTGATGTAGCCCTAAGCAGTGACTGGGGAGAAACACTTTCATAGAAAGGGGTTGCCAAGCTTCCAAAAATTATGAGTCTCCAGAAATCTCAGCAACTATTTTGTCACCCAAACTGGATGATACTTTCATGTAATGATCAGTACACGAAGCCCACTTGGTTTCCCAAATTTCGTTCTTCTATGTTGAAGCGTTCGTTTCCACTAACAGTTTGAATTTTGGCGTTTCACTCTGTTTTCTCCTATACTGATAGATGTATTTGGAACTCTAAATCAAACACGGTTTGTGCTAGCTTCCTGAAACTTGACACAATAAAGCAGTTTCACGTTCTTTCTCTATGTTCTGTTTCCTCTTGATGTAGCCCTAAGCAGTGATGGGGAGAAACACTTTCATTGAAAGGGGTTGCCAAGCTTCCAAAAATTACGAGTCTCCAGAAATCTCAGCAACTATTTGTTCACCCAAACTGGATGATACTTTCAGGTAATGATCAGTACCCTAAGCCCACTTGGTTACCCAAATTCCGTTCTTCTATGTTGAAGCGTTCGTTTCCGGTAACAGTTTGAATTTTGGCGTTTCACTCTGTTTTCTCCTATACTGATAGATGTATTTGGAACTCTAAATCAAGCACGGTTTGTGCTAGCTTCTTGAAACTTGACACAATAAAGCAGTTTCACGTTCTATCTCTATGTTCTGTTTACTCTTGATGTAGCCCTATGCAGTGACTGGGGAGAAACACTTTCATAGAAAGGGGTTGCCAAGCTTCCAAAAATTACGAGTCTCCAGAAATCTCAGCAAATATTTTTTCACTCAAACTGGATGATACTTTCATGTAATGATCAGTACACGAAGCCCACTTGGTTTCCCAAATTTCGTTCCTCTATGTTGAAGCGTTCGTTTCCACTAACAGTTTGAATTTTGGCGTTTCACTCTGTTTTCTCCTATACTGATAGATGTATTTGGAACTCTAAATCAAACACGGTTTGTGCTAGCTTCTTGAAACTTGACACAATAAAGCAGTTTCACGTTCTATCTCTATGTTCTGTTTCCACTTGATGTAGCCCTAAGCAGTGACTGGGGAGAATAACTTTCATTGAAAGTTGTTGCCAAACTTCCAAAAATTACGAGTCTCCAGAAATCTCAGCAACTATTTTTTCACTCAAACTGGATGATACTTTCATGTAATGATCAGTACACGAAGCCCACTTGATTTCCCAAATTTTGTTCTTCTATATTGAAGCGTTCGTTTCCAGTAACAGTTTGAATTTTGGCGTTTCACTCTGTTTTCTCCTATACTGATAGATGTATTTGGAACTCTAAATCAAACACGGTTTGTGCTAGCTTCCTGAAACTTGACACAATAAAGCAATTTCACGTTCTATCTCTATGTTCTGTTTCCTCTTGATGTAGCCCTATGCAGTGACTGGGGAGAAACACTTTCATAGAAAGGGGTTGCCAAGCTTCCAAAAATTACGAGTCTCCAGAAATCTCAGCAACAATTTTTTCACCCAAACTGGATGATACTTTCAGGTAATGATCAGTACACTAAGCCCACTTGGTTCCCCAAATTTCATTCTTCTATGTTGAAGCGTTCGTTTCCAGTAACAGTTTGAATTTTGGCGTTTTACTCTGTTTTCTCCTATATTGATAGATGTATTTGGAACTCTAAATCAAACACGGTTTGTGCTAGCTTCTTGAAACTTGACACAATAAAGCAGTTTCAAGTTCTTTCTCTATGTTCTGTTTCCTCTTGATGTAGCCCTAAGCAGTGATAGGGAGAAACACTTTCATTGAAAGGGGTTGCCAAGCTTCCAAAAATTACGAGTCTCCAGAAATCTCAGCAACTATTTGTTCACCCAAACTGGATGATACTTTCAGGTAATGATCAGTACCCTAAGCCCACTTGGTTACCCAAATTCCGTTCTTCTATGTTGAAGCGTTCGTTTCCGGTAACAGTTTGAATTTTGGCGTTTCACTCTGTTTTCTCCTATACTGATAGATGTATTTGGAACTCTAAATCAAGCACGGTTTGTGCTAGCTTCTTGAAACTTGACACAATAAAGCAGTTTCACGTTCTATCTCTATGTTCTGTTTCCTCTTGATGTAGCCCTATGCAGTGACTGGGGAGAAACACTTTCATAGAAAGGGGTTGTCAAGCTTCCAAAAATTACGAGTCTCCAGAAATCTCAGCAAATATTTTTTCACTCAAACTGGATGATACTTTCATGTAATGATCAGTACACGAAGCCCACTTGGTTTCCCAAATTTCGTTCCTCTATGTTGAAGCGTTCGTTTCCACTAACAGTTTGAATTTTGGCGTTTCACTCTGTTTTCTCCTATATTGATAGATGTATTGGAACTCTAAATCAAACACGGTTTGTGCTAGCTTCTTGAAACTTGACACAATAAAGCGGTTTCATGTTCTATCACTATGTTCTGTTTCCTCTTGATGTAGCCCTAAGCAGTGACTTGGGAGAAACACTTTCATTAAAAGGGGTTGCCAAGCTTCCAAAAATTACGAGTCTCCAGAAAACTCAGCAACTATTTTTTCATTCAAACTGGATGATACTTTCAGGTAATGATCAGTACCCTAAGCCCACTTGGTTCCCCAAATTCCGTTCTTCTATGTTGAAGCGGTCGTTTCCAGTAACAGTTTGAATTTTGGCGTTTCACTCTGTTTTCTCCTATACTGATAGATGTATTTGGAACTCTAAATCAAACACGGTTTGTGCTAGCTTCTTGAAACTCGACACAATAAAGCACTTTCACGTTCTATCTCTATGTTTTTTTCCTCTTGATGTAACCCTCAGCAGTGACTGGGGAGAAAAACTTTCATAGAAAGGGGTTGCCAAGCTTCCAAAAATTACGAGTCTCCAGAAATCTCAGCAAATATTTTTTCACCCAAACTGGATGATACTTTCAGGTAATGATCAGTACACTACGCCCACTTGGTTCCCCAAATTTCGTTCTATGTTGAAGCATTCATTTCCAGTAACAGTTTGAATTTTGGCATTTCACTCTGTTTTCTCCTATACTGATAGATGTATTTGGAACTCTAAATCAAACACGGTTTGTGCTAGCTTCTTGAAACTTGACACAATAAAGCAGTTTCACGTTCTATCTCTATGTTCTGTTTCCACTTGATGTAGCCCTAAGCAGTGACTGGGGAGAATAACTTTCATTGAAAGTTGTTGCCAAACTTCCAAAAATTACGAGTCTCCAGAAATCTCAGCAACTATTTTTTCACTCAAACTGGATGATACTTTCATGTAATGATCAGTATACTAAGAACACTTGGTTCCCCAAATTTCGTTCTTCTATGTTGAAGCGTTCGTTTCCAGTAACAGTTTGAATTTTGGCGTTTCACTCTGTTTTCTCCTATATTGATAGATGTATTTGGAACTCTAAATCAAACACGGTTTGTGCTAGCTTCTTGAAACTTGACACAATAAAGCGGTTTCATGTTCTATCGCTATGTTCTGTTTCCTCTTGATGTAGCCCTAAGCAGTGACTTGGGAGAACACTTTCATTAAAAGGGGTTGCCAAGCTTCCAAAAATTACGAGTCTCCAGAAAACTCAGCAACTATTTTTTCATTCAAACTGGATGATACTTTCAGGTAATGATCAGTACACTAAGCCCACTAGGTTCCCCAAATTTCGTTGTTCTATGTTGAAGCGTTCGTTTCCAGTAACAGTTTGAATTTTGGCGTTTCACTCTGTTTTCTCCTATACTGATAGATGTATTTGGAACTCTAAATCAAACACGGTTTGTGCTAGCTTCTTGAAACTTGACACAATAAAGCAGTTTCACGTTCTTTCTCTATGTTTCGTTTCCTCTTGATGTAGCCCTAAGCAGTGACTGGGGAGAAACACTTTCATTGAAAGGGGTTGCCAAGCTTCCAAAAATTACGAGTCTCCAGAAAACTTAGCAACTATTTTTTCACCCAAACTGGATGATACTTTCAGGTAATGATCAGTACACTAAGCCCACTTGGTTCCCCATATTTCGTTCTTCTATGTTGAAGCGTTCGTTTCCAGTAACAGTTTGAATTTTGGCGTTTTACTCTATTTTCTCCTATACTGATAGATGTATTTGGAACTCTAAATCAAACACCGTTTGTGCTAGCTTCCTGAAACCTGACACAAAAAAGCAGTTTCACGTTCTTTCTCTATGTTCTGTTTCCTCTTGATGTAGCCCTAAGCAGTGACTGGGGAGAAACACTTTCATAGAAAGGGGTTGCCAAGCTTCCAAAAATTATGAGTCTCCAGAAATCTCAGCAACTATTTTTTCACCCAAACTGGATGATACTTTCATGTAATGATCAGTACACGAAGCCCACTTGGTTTCCCAAATTTCGTTCTTCTATGTTGAAGCGTTCGTTTCCACTAACAGTTTGAATTTTGGCGTTTCACTCTGTTTTCTCCTATACTGATAGATGTATTTGGAACTCTAAATCAAACACGGTTTGTGCTAGCTTCCTGAAACTTGACACAATAAAGCAGTTTCACGTTCTTTCTCTATGTTCTGTTTCCTCTTGATGTAGCCCTAAGCAGTGATGGGGAGAAACACTTTCATTGAAAGGGGTTGCCAAGCTTCCAAAAATTACGAGTCTCCAGAAATCTCAGCAACTATTTGTTCACCCAAACTGGATGATACTTTCAGGTAATGATCAGTACCCTAAGCCCACTTGGTTACCCAAATTCCGTTCTTCTATGTTGAAGCGTTCGTTTCCGGTAACAGTTTGAATTTTGGCGTTTCACTCTGTTTTCTCCTATACTGATAGATGTATTTGGAACTCTAAATCAAGCACGGTTTGTGCTAGCTTCTTGAAACTTGACACAATAAAGCAGTTTCACGTTCTATCTCTATGTTCTGTTTACTCTTGATGTAGCCCTATGCAGTGACTGGGGAGAAACACTTTCATAGAAAGGGGTTGCCAAGCTTCCAAAAATTACGAGTCTCCAGAAATCTCAGCAAATATTTTTTCACTCAAACTGGATGATACTTTCATGTAATGATCAGTACACGAAGCCCACTTGGTTTCCCAAATTTCGTTCCTCTATGTTGAAGCGTTCGTTTCCACTAACAGTTTGAATTTTGGCGTTTCACTCTGTTTTCTCCTATACTGATAGATGTATTTGGAACTCTAAATCAAACACGGTTTGTGCTAGCTTCTTGAAACTTGACACAATAAAGCAGTTTCACGTTCTATCTCTATGTTCTGTTTCCACTTGATGTAGCCCTAAGCAGTGACTGGGGAGAATAACTTTCATTGAAAGTTGTTGCCAAACTTCCAAAAATTACGAGTCTCCAGAAATCTCAGCAACTATTTTTTCACTCAAACTGGATGATACTTTCATGTAATGATCAGTACACGAAGCCCACTTGATTTCCCAAATTTTGTTCTTCTATATTGAAGCGTTCGTTTCCAGTAACAGTTTGAATTTTGGCGTTTCACTCTGTTTTCTCCTATACTGATAGATGTATTTGGAACTCTAAATCAAACACGGTTTGTGCTAGCTTCCTGAAACTTGACACAATAAAGCAATTTCACGTTCTATCTCTATGTTCTGTTTCCTCTTGATGTAGCCCTATGCAGTGACTGGGGAGAAACACTTTCATAGAAAGGGGTTGCCAAGCTTCCAAAAATTACGAGTCTCCAGAAATCTCAGCAACAATTTTTTCACCCAAACTGGATGATACTTTCAGGTAATGATCAGTACACTAAGCCCACTTGGTTCCCCAAATTTCATTCTTCTATGTTGAAGCGTTCGTTTCCAGTAACAGTTTGAATTTTGGCGTTTTACTCTGTTTTCTCCTATATTGATAGATGTATTTGGAACTCTAAATCAAACACGGTTTGTGCTAGCTTCTTGAAACTTGACACAATAAAGCAGTTTCAAGTTCTTTCTCTATGTTCTGTTTCCTCTTGATGTAGCCCTAAGCAGTGATAGGGAGAAACACTTTCATTGAAAGGGGTTGCCAAGCTTCCAAAAATTACGAGTCTCCAGAAATCTCAGCAACTATTTGTTCACCCAAACTGGATGATACTTTCAGGTAATGATCAGTACCCTAAGCCCACTTGGTTACCCAAATTCCGTTCTTCTATGTTGAAGCGTTCGTTTCCGGTAACAGTTTGAATTTTGGCGTTTCACTCTGTTTTCTCCTATACTGATAGATGTATTTGGAACTCTAAATCAAGCACGGTTTGTGCTAGCTTCTTGAAACTTGACACAATAAAGCAGTTTCACGTTCTATCTCTATGTTCTGTTTCCTCTTGATGTAGCCCTATGCAGTGACTGGGGAGAAACACTTTCATAGAAAGGGGTTGTCAAGCTTCCAAAAATTACGAGTCTCCAGAAATCTCAGCAAATATTTTTTCACTCAAACTGGATGATACTTTCATGTAATGATCAGTACACGAAGCCCACTTGGTTTCCCAAATTTCGTTCCTCTATGTTGAAGCGTTCGTTTCCACTAACAGTTTGAATTTTGGCGTTTCACTCTGTTTTCTCCTATATTGATAGATGTATTGGAACTCTAAATCAAACACGGTTTGTGCTAGCTTCTTGAAACTTGACACAATAAAGCGGTTTCATGTTCTATCACTATGTTCTGTTTCCTCTTGATGTAGCCCTAAGCAGTGACTTGGGAGAAACACTTTCATTAAAAGGGGTTGCCAAGCTTCCAAAAATTACGAGTCTCCAGAAAACTCAGCAACTATTTTTTCATTCAAACTGGATGATACTTTCAGGTAATGATCAGTACCCTAAGCCCACTTGGTTCCCCAAATTCCGTTCTTCTATGTTGAAGCGGTCGTTTCCAGTAACAGTTTGAATTTTGGCGTTTCACTCTGTTTTCTCCTATACTGATAGATGTATTTGGAACTCTAAATCAAACACGGTTTGTGCTAGCTTCTTGAAACTCGACACAATAAAGCACTTTCACGTTCTATCTCTATGTTTTTTTCCTCTTGATGTAACCCTCAGCAGTGACTGGGGAGAAAAACTTTCATAGAAAGGGGTTGCCAAGCTTCCAAAAATTACGAGTCTCCAGAAATCTCAGCAAATATTTTTTCACCCAAACTGGATGATACTTTCAGGTAATGATCAGTACACTACGCCCACTTGGTTCCCCAAATTTCGTTCTATGTTGAAGCATTCATTTCCAGTAACAGTTTGAATTTTGGCATTTCACTCTGTTTTCTCCTATACTGATAGATGTATTTGGAACTCTAAATCAAACACGGTTTGTGCTAGCTTCTTGAAACTTGACACAATAAAGCAGTTTCACGTTCTATCTCTATGTTCTGTTTCCACTTGATGTAGCCCTAAGCAGTGACTGGGGAGAATAACTTTCATTGAAAGTTGTTGCCAAACTTCCAAAAATTACGAGTCTCCAGAAATCTCAGCAACTATTTTTTCACTCAAACTGGATGATACTTTCATGTAATGATCAGTACACGAAGCCCACTTGATTTCCCAAATTTTGTTCTTCTATATTGAAGCGTTCGTTTCCAGTAACAGTTTGAATTTTGGCGTTTCACTCTGTTTTCTCCTATACTGATAGATGTATTTGGAACTCTAAATCAAACACGGTTTGTGCTAGCTTCCTGAAACTTGACACAATAAAGCAATTTCACGTTCTATCTCTATGTTCTGTTTCCTCTTGATGTAGCCCTATGCAGTGACTGGGGAGAAACACTTTCATAGAAAGGGGTTGCCAAGCTTCCAAAAATTACGAGTCTCCAGAAATCTCAGCAACAATTTTTTCACCCAAACTGGATGATACTTTCAGGTAATGATCAGTACACTAAGCCCACTTGGTTCCCCAAATTTCATTCTTCTATGTTGAAGCGTTCGTTTCCAGTAACAGTTTGAATTTTGGCGTTTTACTCTGTTTTCTCCTATATTGATAGATGTATTTGGAACTCTAAATCAAACACGGTTTGTGCTAGCTTCTTGAAACTTGACACAATAAAGCAGTTTCAAGTTCTATCTCTATGTTCTGTTTCCTCTTGATGTAGCCCTAAGCAGTGACTGTGGAGAAACACTTTCATTGAAAGTTGTTGCCAAACTTCCAAAAATTACGAGTCTCCAGAAATCTCAGCAACTATTTTTTCACCCAAACTGGATGATACTTTCATGTAATGATCAGTACACGAAGCCCACTTGGTTTCCCAAATTTCGTTCTTCTATGTTGAAGCGTTCGTTTCCAGTAACAGTTTGAATTTTGGCGTTTCACTCTGTTTTCTCCTATACTGATAGATGTATTTGGAACTCTAAATCAAACACGGTTTGTGCTAGCTTCCTGAAACTTGACACAATGAAGCAGTTTCACGATCTTTCTCTATGTTCTGTTTCCTCTTGATGTAGCCCTAAGCAGTGATGGGGAGAAACACTTTCATTGAAAGGGGTTGCCAAGCTTCCAAAAATTACGAGTCTCCAGAAATCTCAGCAACTATTTTTTTACCCAAACTGGATGATACTTTCAGGTAATGATCAGTACCCTAAGCCCACTTGGTTCCCCAAATTCCGTTCTTCTATGTTGAAGCGGTCGTTTCCAGTAACAGTTTGAATTTTGGCGTTTCACTCTGTTTTCTCCTATACTGATAGATGTATTTGGAACTCTAAATCAAACACGGTTTGTGCTAGCTTCTTGAAACTCGACACAATAAAGCACTTTCACGTTCTATCTCTATGTTTTTTTCTTCTTGATGTAACCCTCAGCAGTGACTGGGGAGAAAAACTTTCATAGAAAGGGGTTGCCAAGCTTCCAAAAATTACGAGTCTCTAGAAATGTCAGCAACTATTTTTTCACCCAAACTGGATGATACTTTCAGGTAATGATCAGTACACTATGCCCACTTGGTTCCCCAAATTTCGTTCTATGTTGAAGCATTCATTTCCAGTAACAGTTTGAATTTTGGCATTTCACTCTATTTTCTCCTATACTGATAGATGTATTTGGAACTCTAAATCAAACACGGTTTGTGCTAGCTTCTTGAAACTTGACACAATAAAGCGGTTTCATGTTCTATCTCTATGTTCTGTTTCCTCTTGATGTAGCCCTAAGCAGTGACTGGGGAGAAACACTTTCATTGAAAGGGGTTGCCAAGCTTCCAAAAATTACGAGTCTCCAGAAATCTCATCAACTATTTTTTCACCCAAACTGGATGATACTTTCAGGTAATGATCAGTATACTAAGAACACTTGGTTCCCCAAATTTCGTTCTTCTATGTTGAAGCGTTCGTTTCCAGTAACAGTTTGAATTTTGGCGTTTCACTCTGTTTTCTCCTATATTGATAGATGTATTTGGAACTCTAAATCAAACACGGTTTGTGCTAGCTTCTTGAAACTTGACACAATAAAGCGGTTTCATGTTCTATCGCTATGTTCTGTTTCCTCTTGATGTAGCCCTAAGCAGTGACTTGGGAGAAACACTTTTATTGAAAGGGGTTGCCAAGCTTCCAAAAATTACGAGTCTCCAGAAAACTCAGCAACTATTTTTTCACCCAAACTGGATGACACTTTCAGGTAATGATCAGTGCACTAAGCCCACTTGGTTCCCCAAATTTCGTTCTTCTATGTTGAAGCGTTCGTTTCCAGTAACAGTTTGAATTTTGGCGTTTCACTCTGTTTTCTCCTATACTGATAGATGTATTTGAAACTCTAAATCAAACACCGTTTGTGCTAGCTTCCTGAAACCTGACACAATAAAGCAGTTTCACGTTCTTTCTCTATGTTCTGTTTCCTCTTGATGTAGCCATAAGCAGTGACTCGGAAGAAACACTTTCAATGAAAGGGGTTGCCAAGCTTCCAAAAATTACGAGTCTCCAGAAATTTCAGCAACTATTTTTTCACCCAAACTGGATGATACTGTCAGGTAATGATCAGTATACTAAGAACACTTGGTTCCCCAAATTTCCTTCTTCTATGTTGAAGCGTTCGTTTCCAGTAACAGTTTGAATTTTGGCGTTTCACTCTGTTTTCTCCTATATTGATAGATGTATTTGGAACTCTAAATCAAACTCGGTTTGTGCTAGCTTCTTGAAACTTGACACAATAAAGAAGTTTCACATTCTATCTCTATGTTCTGTTTCCTCTTGATGTAGCCCTACGCAGTGACTGGGTAGAAACACTTTCATAGAAAGGGGTTGCCAAGCTTCCAAAAATTACGAGTCTCCAGAAAACTCAGCAACTATTTTTACTCCCAAACTGGATGACACTTTCAGGTAATGATCAGTACACTAAGCCCACTTGGTTCCCCAAATTTCGTTCTATGTTGAAGCGTTCGTTTCCAGTAAAAGATTGAATTTTGGCGTTTCACTCTGTTTTCTCCTATACTGATAGATGTATTTGGAACTCTAAATCAAACACGGTTTGTGCTAGCTTCTTGAAACTTGACACAATAAAGCAGTTTCACGTTCTTTCTCTATGTTTCGTTTCCTCTTGATGTAGCCCTAAGCAGTGACTGGGGAGAAACACTTTCATTGAAAGGGGTTGCCAAGCTTCCAAAAATTACTAGTCTCCAGAAATCTCAGCAACTATTTTTTCACCCAAACTGGATGATACTTTCAGGTAATGATCAGTATACTAAGAACACTTAATTTCCCAAATTTCGTTCTTCTATGTTGAAGCGTTCGTTTCCAGTAACAGTTTGAATTTTGGCGTTAGACTCTGTTTTCTCCTATACTGATAGATGTATTTGGAACTCTAAATCAAACACGGTTTGTGCTAGCTTCTTGAAACTCAACATAATAAAGCACGTTCACGTTCTATCTCTATGTTCTGTTTCTCCTTGATGTAACCCTCAGCAGTGACTGGGGAGATACACTTTCATTGAAAGGGGTTGCCAAGCTTCCAAAAATTAGAAGTCTCCAGAAATCTCAGCATTTTTTTTTCACCCAAACTGGATGATACTTTCAGGTAGTGATCAGTATACTAAGAACACTTGTTCCCCAAATTCCGTTCTTCTATGTCGAAGCGTTCGTTTCCAGTAACAGTTTGAATTTTGGCTTTTCACTCTGTTTTCTCCTATACTGATAGATGTATTTGGAACTCTAAATCAAACACGGTTTGTGCTAGCTTCTTGAAACTTGACACAATAAAGCAGTTTCAAGTTCTATCTCTATGTTCTGTTTCCTCTTGTTGTAGCCCTAAGCAGTGACTGGAGAGAAACACTTTCATAGAAAGGGGTTGCCAAGCTTCCAAAAATTGTGAGTCTCCAGAAATCTCAGCAACTATTTTTTCACCCAAACTGGATGATACTTTCAGGTAATGATCAGTACACGAAGCCCACTTGGTTCCCCAAATTTCGTTCTTCTATGTTGAAGCGTTCGTTTCCAGTAAAGTTTGAATTTTGGCGTTTCACTCTGTTTTCTCCTATACTGATAGATGTATTTGGAACTCTAAATCAAACACGGTTTGTGCTAGCTTCTTGAAACTTGACACAATAAAGCAGCTTCACGTTCTTTCTCTATGTTCTGTTTCCTCTTGATGTAGCCCTATGCAGTGACTGGGGAGAAACACTTTCATAGAAAGGGGTTGCCAAGCTTCCAAAAATTACGAGTCTCCAGAAATCTCAGCAACTATTTTTTCACCCAAACTGGATGATACTTTCAGGTAATGATCAGTACACTAAGCCCACTTGGTTCCCCAAATTTCGTTCTTCTATGTTGAAGCGTTCGTTTCCAGTAACAGTTTGAATTTTGGCGTTTTACTCTGTTTTCTCCTATATTGATAGATGTATTTGGAACTCTAAATCAAACACGGTTTGTGCTAGCTTCTTGAAACTTGACACAATAAAGCAGTTTCACGTTCTATCTCTATGTTCTCTTTCCTCTTGATGTAGCCCTACGCAGTGACTGGGGAGAAACACTTTCATTGAAAGGGGTTGCCAAACTTCCAAAAATTACGAGTCTCCAGAAATCTCAGCAACTATTTTTTCACCCAAACTGGATGATACTTTCAGGTAATGATCAGTACACTAAGCCCACTTGGTTCCCCAAATTTCGTTCTTCTATGTTGAAGCGTTCGTTTCCTGTAACAGTTTGAATTTTGGCGTTTCACTCTGTTTTCTCCTATACTGATAGATGTATTTGGAACTCTAAATCAAACACGTTTGTGCTAGCTTCTTGAATCTCGACATAATAAAGTACTTTCACGTTCTATCTCTCTGTTCTGTTTCTCCTTGATGTAACCTCAGCAGTGACTGGGGAGAAACACTTTCATTTAAAGGGGTTGCCAAGCTTCCAAAAATTACGAGTCTCCAGAAATCACAGCAACTATTTTTTCACCCAAACTGGATGACAGTTTCAGGTAATGATCAGTACACTAAGCCCACTTGGTTCCCCAAATTTCGTTCTATGTTGAAGCGTTCGTTTCCAGTACCAGTTTGAATTTTGCGTTTCACTCTGTTTTCTCCTATACTGATAGATGTATTTGGAACTCTAAATCAAACACGGTTTGTGCTAGCTTCTTGAAACTTGACACAATAAAGCAGTTTCACGTTCTTTCTCTATGTTCTGTTTCCTCTTGATGTAGCCCGAAGCAGTGATGGGGAGAAACACTTTCATTGAAAGGGGTTGCCAAGCTTCCAAAAATTACGAGTCTCTAGAAATGTCAGCAACTATTTTTTCACACAAACTGGTGATACTTTCAGGTAATGATCAGTACACTAAGCCCACTTGGTTCCCCAAATTTCGTTCTTCTATGTTGAAGCGTTCGTTTCCAGTAAGAGTTTTAATTTTGGCGTTTCACTCTGTTTTCTCCTATACTGATAGATGTATTTGGAACTCTAAATCAAACACCGTTTGTGCTAGCTTCCTGAAACCTGACACAATAAAGCAGTTTCACGTTCTTTCTCTATGTTCTGTTTCCTCTTGATGTAGCCATAAGCAGTGACTCGGGAGAAACACTTTCAATGAAAGGGGTTGCAAAGCTTCCAAAAATTACGAGTCTCCAGAAATTTCAGCAACTATTTTTTCACCCAAACTGGATGATACTGTCAGGTAATGATCAGTATACTAAGAACACTTGGTTCCCCAAATTTCCTTCTTCTATGTTGAAGCGTTCGTTTCCAGTAACAGTTTGAATTTTGGCGTTTCACTCTGTTTTCTCCTATATTGATAGATGTATTTGGAACTCTAAATCAAACTCGGTTTGTGCTAGCTTCTTGAAACTTGACACAATAAAGAAGTTTCACATTCTATCTCTATGTTCTGTTTCCTCTTGATGTAGCCCTACGCAGTGACTGGGGAGAAACACTTTCATAGAAAGGGGTTGCCAAGCTTCCAAAAATTACGAGTCTCCAGAAAACTCAGTAACTATTTTTACTCCCAAACTGGATGACACTTTCAGGTAATGATCACTACACTAAGCCCACTTGGTTCCCCAAATTTCGTTCTATGTTGAAGCGTTCGTTTCCAGTAAAAGATTGAATTTTGGCGTTTCACTCTGTTTTCTCCTATACTGATAGATGTATTTGGAACTCTAAATCAAACACGGTTTGTGCTAGCTTCTTGAAACTTGACACAATAAAGCAGTTTCATGTTCTTTCTCTATGTTTCGTTTCCTCTTGATGTAGCCCTAAGCAGTGACTGGGGAGAAACACTTTCATTGAAAGGGGTTGCCAAGCTTCCAAAAATTACTAGTCTCCAGAAATCTCAGCAACTATTTTTTCACCCAAACTGGATGATACTTTCAGGTAATGATCAGTATACTAAGAACACTTAATTTCCCAAATTTCGTTCTTCTATGTTGAAGCGTTCGTTTCCAGTAACAGTTTGAATTTTGGCGTTTCACTCTGTTTTCTCCTATACTGATCGATGTATTTGGAACTCTAAATCAAACACGGTTTGTGCTAGCTTCTTGAAACTCAACATAATTAAGCACGTTCACGTTCTATCTCTATGTTCTGTTTCTCCTTGATGTAACCCTCAGCAGTGACTGGGGAGAAACACTTTCATTGAAAGGGGTTGCCAAGCTTCCAAAAATTAGAAGTCTCCAGAAATCTCAGCATTTTTTTTTCACCCAAACTGGATGATACTTTCAGGTAATGATCAGTATACTAAGAACACTTGGTCCCCAAATTCCGTTCTTCTATGTTGAAGCGTTCGTTTCCTGTAACAGTTTGAATTTTGGCTTTTCACTCTGTTTTCTCCTATACTGATAGATGTATTTGGAACTCTAAATCAAACAGGGTTTGTGCTAGCTTCTTAAAACTTGACACAATAAAGCAGTTTCAAGTTCTATCTCTATGTTCTGTTTCCTCTTGATGTAGCCCTAAGCAGTGACTGGAGAGAAACACTTTCATAGAAAGGGGTTGCCAAGCTTCCAAAAATTGTGAGTCTCCAGAAATCTCAGCAACTATTTTTTCACCCAAACTGGATGATACTTTCAGGTAATGATCAGTACACGAAGCCCACTTGGTTCCCCAAATTTCGTTCTTCTATGTTGAAGCGTTCGTTTCCAGTAAAGTTTGAATTTTGGCGTTTCACTCTGTTTTCTCCTATACTGATAGATGTATTTGGAACTCTAAATCAAACACGGTTTGTGCTAGCTTCTTGAAACTTGACACAATAAAGCAGTTTCACGTTCTTTCTCTATGTTCTGTTTCCTCTTGATGTAGCCCTATGCAGTGACTGGGGAGAAACACTTTCATAGAAAGGGGTTGCCAAGCTTCCAAAAATTACGAGTCTCCAGAAATCTCAGCAACTATTTTTTCACCCAAACTGGATGATACTTTCAGGTAATGATCAGTACACTAAGCCCACTTGGTTCCCCAAATTTCGTTCTTCTATGTTGAAGCGTTCGTTTCCAGTAACAGTTTGAATTTTGGCGTTTTACTCTGTTTTCTCCAATATTGATAGATGTATTTGGAACTCTAAATCAAACACTGTTTGTGCTAGCTTCTTGAAACTTGACACAATAAAGCAGTTTCACGTTCTATCTCTATGTTCTCTTTCCTTTTGATGTAGCCCTACGCAGTGACTGGGGAGAAACACTTTCATTGAAAGGGGTTGCCAAACTTCCAAAAATTACGAGTCTCCAGAAATCTCAGCAACTATTTTTTCACCCAAACTGGATGATACTTTCAGGTAATGATCAGTACACTAAGCCCACTTGGTTCCCCAAATTTCGTTCTTCTATGTTGAAGCGTTCGTTTCCTGTAACAGTTTGAATTTTGGCGTTTCACTCTGTTTTCTCCTATACTGATAGATGTATTTGGAACTCTAAATCAAACACGTTTGTGCTAGCTTCTTGAATCTCGACATAATAAAGTACTTTCACGTTCTATCTCTCTGTTCTGTTTCTCCTTGATGTAACCTCAGCAGTGACTGGGGAGAAACACTTTCATTTAAAGGGGTTGCCAAGCTTCCAAAAATTACGAGTCTCCAGAAATCACAGCAACTATTTTTTCACCCAAACTGGATGACAGTTTCAGGTAATGATCAGTACACTAAGCCCACTTGGTTCCCCAAATTTCGTTCTATGTTGAAGCGTTCGTTTCCAGTACCAGTTTGAATTTTGCGTTTCACTCTGTTTTCTCCTATACTGATAGATGTATTTGGAACTCTAAATCAAACACGGTTTGTGCTAGCTTCTTGAAACTTGACACAATAAAGCAGTTTCACGTTCTTTCCCTATGTTCTGTTTCCTCTTGATGTAGCCCGAAGCAGTGATGGGGAGAAACACTTTCATTGAAAGGGTTTGCCAAGCTTCCAAAAATTACGAGTCTCTAGAAATGTCAGCAACTATTTTTTCACACGAACTGGTGATACTTTCAGGTAATGATCAGTACACTAAGCCCACTTGGTTCCCCAAATTTCGTTCTTCTATGTTGAAGCGGTCGTTTCCAGTAACAGTTTGAATTTTGGCGTTTCACTCTGTTTTCTCCTATATTGATAGATGTATTAGGAACTCTAAATCAAAAACGGTTTGTGCTAGCTTCTTGAAACTTGACACAATAAAGCAGTTTCACGTTCTATCTCTATGTTCTGTTTCCTCTTGATGTAGCCCTATGCAGTGACTGGGGAGAAACACTTTCATAGAAAAGGGTTGCCAAGCTTCCAAAAATTACGAGTCTCCAGAAATCTCAGCAACTATTTTTTCACCCAAACTGGATGATACTTTCAGGTAATGATCAGTATACTAAGAACACTTGGTTCCCCAAATTTTGTTCTTCTAGGTTGAAGCGTTCATTTCCAGTAACAGTTTGAATTTTGGTGTTTCACTCTGTTTTCTCCTATACTGATAGATGTATTTGGAACTCTAAATCAAACATGGTTTGTGCTAGCTTCTTGAAACTTGACACAATAAAGCTGTTTCACGTTCTATCTCTATGTTCTGTTTCCTCGTGATGTAGCCCTACGCAGTGACTGGGGAGAAACACTTTCATAGAAAGTGGTTGCCAAGCTTCCAAAAATTACGAGTCTCCAGAAATCTCAGCAACTATTTTTTCACCCAAAGTAGATGATACTTTCAGGTAATGGTCAGTACACTAAGCCCACTTGGTTCCCCAAATTTCGTTCTTCTATGTTGAAGCGTTCGTTTCCAGTAACAGTTTGAATTTTGGCGTTTTACTCTGTTTTCTCCTATATTGATAGATGTATTTGGAACTCTAAATCAAACACGGTTTGTGCTAGCTTCTTGAAACTTGACACAATAAAGCAGTTTCACGTTCTATCTCTATGTTCTGTTTCCTCTTGATGTAGCCCTCAGCAGTGACTGGGGAGAAACACTTTCATAGAAAGGGGTTGCCAAGCTTCCAAAAATTACGAGTCTCCAGAAATCTCAGCAACTATTTTTTCACCCAAACTGGATGATACCTTCAGGTAATGATCAGTACACTAAGCCCACTTGGTTTCCCAAATTTCGTTCTATGTTGAAGCGTTCGTTTCCAGTAACAGTTTGAATTTTGGTGTTTCACTCTGTTTTCTCCTATATTGATAGATGTATTTGGAACTCTAAATCAAACACGGTTTGTGCTAGCTTCTTGAAACTTGACACAATAAAGCGGTTTCACGTTCTATCTCTATGTTCTGTTTCCTCTTGATGTAGCCCTAAGCAGTGACTGGGGAGAAACACTTTCATTGAAAGGGGTTGCCAAGCTTCCAAAAATTACGAGTCTCCAGAAATCTCAGCAACTATTTTTTCACCCAAACTGGATGATACTTTCAGGTAATGATCAGTACACTAAGCCCACTTGGTTCCCCAAATTTCGTTCTTCTATGTTGAAGCGTTCCTTTCCAGTAACAGTTTGAATTTTGGAGTTTCACTCTGTTTTCTCCTATACTGATAAATGTATTTGGAACTCTAAATCAAACACGGTTTGTGCTAGCTTCTTGAAACTCGACATAATAAAGCACTTTCACGTTCTATCTCTATGTTCTGTTTCTCCTTGATGTAACCCTCAGCAGTGACTGGGGAGAAAGACTTTCATTGAAAGGGGTTGCCAAGCTTCCAAAAATTAGAAGTCTCCAGAAATCTCAGCAACTATTTTTTCACCCAAACTGGATGATACTTTCAGGTAATGATCAGCATACTAAGAACACTTGGTCCCCAAATTTCTTTCTTCTATGTTGAAGCGTTCGTTTCCAGTAACAGTTTGAATTTTGGCGTTTCACTCTGTTTTCTCCTATATTGATAGATGTATTTGGAACTCTGAATCAAACACGGTTTGTGCTAGCTTCTTGAAACTTGACACAATAAAGAAGTTTCACGTTCTATCTCTATGTTCTTTCTGTTTCCTCTTGATGTAGCCCTAAGCAGTGACTGGGGAGAATAACTTTCATTGAAAGTTGTTGCCAAACTTCCAAAAATTACGAGTCTCCAGAAATCTCAGCAACTATTTTTTCACCCAAACTGGATGATACTTTCATGTAATGATCAGTACACGAAGCCCACTTGGTACCCAAATTTCGTTCTTCTATGTTGAAGCGTTCGTTTCCAGTAACAGTTTGAATTTTGGCGTTTCACTCTGTTTTCTCCTATACTGATAGATGTATTTGGAACTCTAAATCAAACACGGTTTGTGCTAGCTTCCTGAAACTTGACACAATAAAGCAGTTTCACGTTCTTTCTCTATGTTCTGTTTCCTCTTGATGTAGCCCTAAGCAGTGATGGGGAGAAACACTTTCATTGAAAGGGGTTGCCAAGCTTCCAAAAATTACGAGTCTCCAGAAATCTCAGCAACTATTTTTTCACCCAAACTGGATGACAATTTCAGGTAATGATCAGTACACTAAGCCCACTTGGTTCCCCAAATTTCGTTCTTCTATGTTGAAGCGTTCGTTTCCAGTAACAGTTTGAATTTTGGCATTTCACTCTGTTTTCTCCTATACTGATAGATGTATTTGGAACTCTAAATCAAACACGGTTTGTGCAAGCTTCCTGAAACTTGACACAATAAAGCAGTTTCACGTTCTTTCTCTATGTTCTGTTTCCTCTTGATGTAGCCCTAAGCAGTGACTGGGGAGAAACACTTTCATTGAAAGGGGTTGCCAAACTTCCAAATATTACGAGTCTCCAGAAATCTCAGCAACTATTTTTTCACCCAAACTGGATGACACTTTCAGGTAATGATCAGTACACTAAGCCCACTTGGTTCCCCAAATTTCGTTCTTCTATGTTGAAGCGTTCGTTTCAAGTAACAGTTTGAATTTTGGCGTTTTACTCTGTTTTCTCCTATACTGATCGATGTATTTGGAACTCTAAATCAAACACGGTTTGTGCTAGCTTCTTGAAACTCAACATAATAAAGTACTTTCACGTTCTATCTCTATGTTCTGTTTCTCCTTGATGTAACCCTCAGCAGTGACTGGGGAGAAACACTTTCATTGAAAGGGGTTGCCAAGCTTCCAAAAATTACGAGTCTCCAGAAATCTCAGCAACTATTTTTTCACCCAAACTGGATGATACTTTCAGGTAATGATCAGTACACTAAGCCCACTTGGTTCCCCAAATTTCGTTCTTCTATGTTGAAGCGTTCGTTTCCAGTAACAGTTTGAATTTTGGCGTTTCACTCTGTTTTCTCCTATACTGATAGATGTATTTGGAACTCTAAATCAAACACGGTTTGTGCTAGCTTCTTGAAACTTGACACAATACAGCAGTTTCACGTTCTATCTCTATGTTCTCTTTCCTCTTGATGTAGCCCTAAGCAGTGACTGGGGAGAAACACTTTCATTGAAAGGGGTTGCCAAACTTCCAAAAATTACGAGTCTCCAGAAATCTCAGCAACTATTTTTTCACCCAAACTGGATGATACTTTCAGGTAATGATCAGTACACTAAGCCCACTTGGTTCCCTAAATTTCGTTCTTCTATGTTGAAGTGTTCGTTTCCAGTAACAGTTTGAATTTTGGCGTTTCACTCTGTTTTCTCCTATACTGATAGATGTATTTGGAACTCTAAATCAAACAAGGTTTGTGCTAGCTTCTTGAAACTTGACACAATAAAGCAGTTTCACGTTGTTTCTCTATGTTTCGTTTCCTCTTGATGTAGCCCTAAGCAGTGACTGGGGAGAAACACTTTCATTGAAAGGGGTTGCCAAGCTTCCAAATATTACGAGTCTCCAGAAATCTCAGCAACTATTTTTTCACCCAAACTGGATTATACTTTCAGGTAATGATCAGTATACTAAGAACACTTGTTTTCCCAAATTTCGTTCTTCTATGTTGAAGCGTTCGTTTCCAGTAACAGTTTGAATTTTGGCGTTTTACTCTGTTTTCTCCTATATTGATAGATGTATTTGGAACTCTAAATCAAACACGGTTTGTGCTAGCTTCTTGAAACTTGACACAATAAAGAAGTTTCACGATCTATCTCTATGTTCTCTTTCCTCTTGATGTAGCCCTAAGCAGTTACTGGGGAGAAACACTTTCATTGAAAGGGGTTGCCAAACTTCCAAAAATTACGAGTCTCCAGAAATCTCAGCAACTATTTTTTAACCCAAACTGGATGATACTTTCAGGTAATGATCAGTACACTAAGCCCACTTGGTTCCCCAAATTTCGTTCTATGTTGAAGCGTTCGTTTTCAGTAACAGTTTGAATTTTGGCGTTTCACTCTGTTTTCTCCTATATTGATAGATGTATTTGGAACTCTAAATCAAACACGGTTTGTGCTAGCTTCTTGAAACTTGACACAATAAAGCGGTTTCATGTTCTATCGCTATGCTCTGTTTCCTCTTGATGTAGCCCTAAGCAGTGACTTGGGAGAAACACTTTTATTGAAAGGGGTTGCCAAGCTTCCAAAAATTACGAGTCTCCAGAAAACTCAGCAACTATTTTTTCACCCAATCTGGATGACACTTTCAGGTAATGATCAGTACACTAAGCCCACTTGGTTCCCCAAATTTCGTTCTTCTATGTTGAAGCGTTCGTTTCCAGTAACAGTTTGAATTTTGGCGTTTCACTCTGTTTTCTCCTATACTGATAGATGTATTTGGAACTCTAAATCAAACACCGTTTGTGCTAGCTTCCTGAAACCTGACACAATAAAGCAGTTTCACGTTCTTTCTCTATGTTCTGTTTCCTCTTGATGTAGTCATAAGCAGTGACTCGGGAGAAACACTTTCAATGAAAGGGGTTGCCAAGCTTCCAAAAATTACGAGTCTCCAGAAATTTCAGCAACTATTTTTTCACCCAAACTGGATGATACTTTCAGGTAATTATCAGTACACTAAGCCCACTTGGTTCACCAAATTTCGTTCTTCTATGTTGAAGCGTTCGTTTCCAGTAACAGTTTGAATTTTGGCGTTTCACTCTGTTTTCTCCTATATTGATAGATGTATTTGGAACTCTAAATCAAACACGGTTTGTGCTAGCTTCTTGAAACTTGACACAATAAAGCGGTTTCACATTCTTTCTATATGTTCTCTTTCCTCTTGATGTAGCCCTCAGCATGACTGGGGAGAAACACTTTCATTGAAAGAATTTGCCAAGCTTCCAAAAATTACGAGTCTCCAGAAATCTCAGCAACTATTTTTTCACCCAAACTGGATGATACTGTCAGGTAATGATCAGTATACTAAGAACACTTGGTTCCCCAAATTTCCTTCTTCTATGTTGAAGCATTCGTTTCCAGTAACAGTTTGAATTTTGGCGTTTCACTCTGTTTTCTCCTATATTGATAGATGTATTTGGAACTCTAAATCAAACTCGGTTTGTGCTAGCTTCTTGAAACTTGACACAATAAAGAAGTTTCACATTCTATCTCTATGATCTGTTTCCTCTTGATGTAGCCCTACGCAGTGACTGGGGAGAAACTCTTTCATAGAAAGGGGTTGCCAAGCTTCCAAAAATTACGAGTCTCCAGAAAACTCAGCAACTATTTTTACTCCCAAACTGGATGACACTTTCAGGTAATGATCAGTACACTAAGCCCACTTGGTTCCCCAAATTTCGTTCTATGTTGAAGCGTTCGTTTCCAGTAACAGTTTGAATTTTGGCGTTTCACTCTGATTTCTCCTATATTGATAGATGTATTTGAACTCTAAATAAAACACGGTTTGTGCTAGCTTCTTGAAACTCGACACAATAGAGCACTTTCACTTTCTATCTCTATGTCCTCTTTCCTCTTGATAAAACCCTCAGCAGTGAATGGGGAGAAATACTTTCATTGAAAGGGGTTGCCAAGCTTCCAAAATTTACGAGTCTCCAGAAATCTCAGCAACTATTTTTTCACCCAAACTGGATGATACTTTCAGGTAATGATCAGTATACTAAGAACACTTGGTTCCCCAAATTTCCTTCTTCTATGTTGAAGCGTTCGTTTCCAGTAACAGTTTGAATTTTGGCGTTTCACTCTGTTTTCTCCTATATTGATAGATGTATTTGGATCTCTAAATCAAACACGGTTTGTGCTAGCTTCTTGAAACTTGACACAATAAAGCAGTTTCAAGTTCTATCTCTATGTTCTGTTTCCTCTTGATGTAGCCCTAAGCAGTGACTGGAGAGAAACACTTTCATAGAAAGGGGTTGCCAAGCTTTCAAAAATTGTGAGTCTCCAGAAATCTCAGCAACTATTTTTTCACCCAAACTGGATGATACTTTCAGGTAATGATCAGTACACAAAGCCCACTTGGTTCCCCAAATTTCGTTCTTCTATGTTGAAGCGTTCGTTTCCAGTAACAGTTTGAATTTTGGCGTTTCACTCTGTTTTCTCCTATATTGATAGATGTATTTGGAACTCTAAATCAAACACGGTTTGTGCTAGCTTCTTGAAACTTGACACAATAAAGCAGTTTCACGTTCTATCTCTATGTTCTCTTTCCTCTTGATGTAGCCCTACGCAGTGACTGGGGAGAAACACTTTCATTGAAAGGGGTTGCCAAACTTCCAAAAATTACAAGTCTCCAGAAATCTCAGCAACTATTTTTTCACCCAAACTGGATGATACTTTCAGGTAATGATCAGTACACTAAGCCCACTTGGTTCCCCAAATTTCGTTCTTCTGTGTTGAAGCGTTCGTTTCCTGTAACAGTTTGAATTTTGGCGTTTCACTCTGTTTTCTCCTATACTGATAGATGTATTTGGAACTCTAAATCAAACACGTTTGTGCTAGCTTCTTGAATCTCGACATAATAAAGTACTTTCACGTTCTATCTCTCTGTTCTGTTTCTCCTTGATGTAACCTCAGCAGTGACTGGGGAGAAACACTTTCATTTAAAGGGGTTGCCAAGCTTCCAAAAATTACGAGTCTCCAGAAATCACAGCAACTATTTTTTCACCCAAACTGGATGACAGTTTCAGGTAATGATCAGTACACTAAGCCCACTTGGTTCCCCAAATTTCGTTCTATGTTGAAGCGTTCGTTTCCAGTACCAGTTTGAATTTTGCGTTTCACTCTGTTTTCTCCTATACTGATAGATGTATTTGGAACTCTAAATCAAACACGGTTTGTGCTAGCTTCTTGAAACTTGACACAATAAAGCAGTTTCACGTTCTTTCTCTATGTTCTGTTTCCTCTTGATGTAGCCCGAAGCAGTGATGGGGACAAACACTTTCATTGAAAGGGGTTGCCAAGCTTCCAAAAATTACGAGTCTCCAGAAATGTCAGCAACAATTTTTTCACCCAAACTGGATGACACCTTCAGGTAATGATCAGTACACTAAGCCCACTTGGTTTCCCAAATTTCGTTCTATGTTGAAGCGTTCGTTTCCAGTAACAGTTTGAATTTTGGTGTTTCACTCTGTTTTCTCCTATATTGATAGATGTATTTGGAACTCTAAATCAAACACGGTTTGTGCTAGCTTCTTGAAACTTGACACAATAAAGCGGTTTCACGTTCTATCTCTATGTTCTGTTTCCTCTTGATGTAGCCCTAAGCAGTGACTGGGGAGAAACACTTTCATTGAAAGGGGTTGCCAAGCTTCCAAAAATTACGAGTCTCCAGAAATGTCAGCAACTATTTTTTCACCCAAACTGGATGATACTTTCAGGTAATGATCAGTACACTAAGCCCACTTGGTTCCCCAAATTTCGTTCTTCTATGTTGAAGCGTTCCTTTCCAGTAACAGTTTGAATTTTGGAGTTTCACTCTGTTTTCTCCTATACTGATAAATGTATTTGGAACTCTAAATCAAACACGGTTTGTGCTAGCTTCTTGAAACTCGACATAATAAAGCACTTTCACGTTCTATCTCTATGTTCTGTTTCTCCTTGATGTAACCCTCAGCAGTGACTGGGGAGAAACACTTTCATTGAAAGGGGTTGCCAATCTTCCAAAAATTAGAAGTCTCCAGAAATCTCAGCAACTATTTTTTCACCCAAACTGGATGATACTTTCAGGTAATGATCAGCATACTAAGAACACTTGGTCCCCAAATTTCTTTCTTCTATGTTGAAGCGTTCGTTTCCAGTAACAGTTTGAATTTTGGCGTTTCACTCTGTTTTCTCCTATATTGATAGATGTATTTGGAACTCTAAATCAAACACGGTTTGTGCTAGCTTCTTGAAACTTGACACAATAAAGAAGTTTCACGTTCTATCTCTATGTTCTTTCTGTTTCCTCTTGATGTAGCCCTAAGCAGTGACTGGGGAGAATAACTTTCATTGAAAGTTGTTGCCAAACTTCCAAAAATTACGAGTCTCCAGAAATCTCAGCAACTATTTTTTCACCCAAACTGGATGATACTTTCATGTAATGATCAGTACACGAAGCCCACTTGGTACCCAAATTTCGTTCTTCTATGTTGAAGCGTTCGTTTCCAGTAACAGTTTGAATTTTGGCGTTTCACTCTGTTTTCTCCTATACTGATAGATGTATTTGGAACTCTAAATCAAACACGGTTTGTGCTAGCTTCCTGAAACTTGACACAATAAAGCAGTTTCACGTTCTTTCTCTATGTTCTGTTTCCTCTTGATGTAGCCCTAAGCAGTGATGGGGAGAAACACTTTCATAGAAAGGGGTTGCCAAGCTTCCAAAAATTACGAGTCTCCAGAAATCTCAGCAACTATTTTTTCACCCAAACTGGATGACAATTTCAGGTAATGATCAGTACACTAAGCCCACTTGGTTCTCCAAATTTCGTTCTTCTATGTTGAAGCGTTCGTTTCAAGTAACAGTTTGAATTTTGGCGTTTTACTCTGTTTTCTTCTATACTGATCGATGTATTTGGAACTCTAAATCAAACACGGTTTGTGCTAGCTTCTTGAAACTCAACATAATAAAGTACTTTCACGTTCTATCTCTATGTTCTGTTTCTCCTTGATGTAACCCTCAGCAGTGACTGGGGAGAAACACTTTCATTGAAAGGGGTTGCCAAGCTTCCAAAAATTACGAGTCTCCAGAAATCTCAGCAACTATTTTTTCACCCAAACTGGATGATACTTTCAGGTAATGATCAGTACACTAAGCCCACTTGGTTCCCCAAATTTCGTTCTTCTATGTTGAAGCGTTCGTTTCCAGTAACAGTTTGAATTTTGGCGTTTTACTCTGTTTTCTCCTATATTGATAGATGTATTTGGAACTCTAAATCAAACACGGTTTGTGCTAGCTTCTTGAAACTTGACACAATAAAGCAGTTTCACGTTCTATCTCTATGTTCTCTTTCCTCTTGATGTAGCCTTAAGCAGTGACTGGGGAGAAACACTTTCATTGAAAGGGGTTGCCAAACTTCCAAAAATTACGAGTCTCCAGAAATCTCAGCAACTATTTTTTCACCCAAACTGGATGATACTTTCAGGTAATGATCAGTACACTAAGCCCACTTGGTTCCCCAAATTTCGTTCTTCTGTGTTGAAGCGTTCGTTTCCTGTAACAGTTTGAATTTTGGCGTTTCACTCTGTTTTATCCTATACTGATAGATGTATTTGGAACTCTAAATCAAGCACGTTTGTGCTAGCTTCTTGAATCTCGACATAATAAAGTACTTTCACGTTCTATCTCTCTGTTCTGTTTCTCCTTGATGTAACCTCAGCAGTGACTGGGGAGAAACACTTTCATTTAAAGGGGTTGCCAAGCTTCCAAAAATTACGAGTCTCCAGAAATCACAGCAACTATTTTTTCACCCAAACTGGATGACAGTTTCAGGTAATGATCAGTACACTAAGCCCACTTGGTTCCCCAAATTTCGTTCTATGTTGAAGCGTTCGTTTCCAGTACCAGTTTGAATTTTGCGTTTCACTCTGTTTTCTCCTATACTGATAGATGTATTTGGAACTCTAAATCAAACACGGTTTGTGCTAGCTTCTTGAAACTTGACACAATAAAGCAGTTTCACGTTCTTTCTCTATGTTCTGTTTCCTCTTGATGTAGCCCGAAGCAGTGATGGGGAGAAACACTTTCATTGAAAGGGGTTGCCAAGCTTCCAAAAATTACGAGTCTCCAGAAATGTCAGCAACTATTTTTTCACACAAACTGGTGATACTTTCAGGTAATGATCAGTACACTAAGCCCACTTGGTTCCCCAAATTTCGTTCTTCTATGTTGAAGCGGTCGTTTCCAGTAACAGTTTGAATTTTGGCGTTTCACTCTGTTTTCTCCTATATTGATAGATGTATTTGGAACTCTAAATCAAAAACGGTTTGTGCTAGCTTCTTGAAACTTGACACAATAAAGAAGTTTCACGTTCTATCTCTATGTTCTGTTTCCTCGTGATGTAGCCCTACGCAGTGACTGGGGAGAAACACTTTCATAGAAAGTGGTTGCCAAGCTTCCAAAAATTACGAGTCTCCAGAAATCTCAGCAACAATTTTTTCACCCAAACTGGATGATACTTTCAGGTAATGATCAGTATACTAAGAACACTTAATTTCCCAAATTTCGTTCTTCTATGTTGAAGCGTTCGTTTCCAGTAACAGTTTGAATTTTGGCGTTTCACTCTGTTTTCTCCTATACTGATAGATGTATTTGGAACTCTAAATCAAACACGGTTTGTGCTAGCTTCTTGAAACTTGACACAATAAAGCAGTTTCAAGTTCTATCTCTATGTTCTGTTTCCTCTTGATGTAGCCCTAAGCAGTGACTGGAGAGAAACACTTTCATAGAAAGGGGTTGCCAAGCTTCCAAAAATTGTGAGTCTCCAGAAATCTCAGCAACTATTTTTTCACCCAAACTGGATGATACTTTCAGGTAATGATCAGTACACGAAGCCCACTTGGTTCCCCAAATTTCGTTCTTCTATGTTGAAGCGTTCGTTTCCAGTAAAGTTTGAATTTTGGCGTTTTACTCTGTTTTCTCCTATATTGATAGATGTATTTGGAACTCTAAATCAAACACGGTTTGTGCTAGCTTCTTGAAACTTGACACAATAAAGAAGTTTCACGTTCTATCTCTATGTTCTTTCTGTTTCCTCTTGATGTAGCCCTAAGCAGTGACTGGGGAGAATAACTTTCATTGAAAGTTGTTGCCAAACTTCCAAAAATTACGAGTCTCCAGAAATCTCAGCAACTATTTTTTCACCCAAACTGGATGATACTTTCATGTAATGATCAGTACACGAAGCCCACTTGGTACCCAAATTTCGTTCTTCTATGTTGAAGCGTTCGTTTCCAGTAACAGTTTGAATTTTGGCGTTTCACTCTGTTTTCTCCTATACTGATAGATGTATTTGGAACTCTAAATCAAACACGGTTTGTGCTAGCTTCCTGAAACTTGACACAATAAAGCAGTTTCACGTTCTTTCTCTATGTTCTGTTTCCTCTTGATGTAGCCCTAAGCAGTGATGGGGAGAAACACTTTCATTGAAAGGGGTTGCCAAGCTTCCAAAAATTACGAGTCTCCAGAAATCTCAGCAACTATTTTTTCACCCAAACTGGATGACAATTTCAGGTAATGATCAGTACACTAAGCCCACTTGGTTCCCCAAATTTCGTTCTACTATGTTGAAGCGTTCGTTTCAAGTAACAGTTTGAATTCTGGCGTTTTACTCTGTTTTCTCCTATACTGATCGATGTATTTGGAACTCTAAATCAAACACGGTTTGTGCTAGCTTCTTGAAACTCAACATAATAAAGTACTTTCACGTTCTATCTCTATGTTCTGTTTCTCCTTGATGTAACCCTCAGCAGTGACTGGGGAGAAACACTTTCATTGAAAGGGGTTGCCAAGCTTCCAAAAATTACGAGTCTCCAGAAATCTCAGCAACTATTTTTTCACCCAAACTGGATGATACTTTCAGGTAATGATCAGTACACTAAGCCCACTTGGTTCCCCAAATTTCGTTCTTCTATGTTGAAGCGTTCGTTTCCAGTAACAGTTTGAATTTTGGCGTTTCACTCTGTTTTCTCCTATACTGATAGATGTATTTGGAACTCTAAATCAAACACGGTTTGTGCTAGCTTCTTGAAACTTGACACAATAAAGCAGTTTCACGTTCTATCTCTATGTTCTCTTTCCTCTTGATGTAGCCCTAAGCAGTGACTGGGGAGAAACACTTTCATTGAAAGGGGTTGCCAAACTTCCAAAAATTACGAGTCTCCAGAAATCTCAGCAACTATTTTTTCACCCAAACTGGATGATACTTTCAGGTAATGATCAGTACACTAAGCCCACTTGGTTCCCTAAATTTCGTTCTTCTATGTTGAAGCGTTCGTTTCCAGTAACAGTTTGAATTTTGGCGTTTCACTCTGTTTTCTCCTATACTGATAGATGTATTTGGAACTCTAAATCAAACACGGTTTGTGCTAGCTTCTTGAAACTTGACACAATAAAGCAGTTTCACGTTGTTTCTCTATGTTTCGTTTCCTCTTGATGTAGCCCTAAGCAGTGACTGGGGAGAAACACTTTCATTGAAAGGGGTTGCCAAGCTTCCAAATATTACGAGTCTCCAGAAATCTCAGCAACTATTTTTTCACCCAAACTGGATTATACTTTCAGGTAATGATCAGTATACTAAGAACACTTGTTTTCCCAAATTTCGTTCTTCTATGTTGAAGCGTTCGTTTCCAGTAACAGTTTGAATTTTGGCGTTTTACTCTGTTTTCTCCTATATTGATAGATGTATTTGGAACTCTAAATCAAACACGGTTTGTGCTAGCTTCTTGAAACTTGACACAATAAAGAAGTTTCACGTTCTATCTCTATGTTCTCTTTCCTCTTGATGTAGCCCTAAGCAGTTACTGGGGAGAAACACTTTCATTGAAAGGGGTTGCCAAACTTCCAAAAATTACGAGTCTCCAGAAATCTCAGCAACTATTTTTTAACCCAAACTGGATGATACTTTCAGGTAATGATCAGTACACTAAGCCCACTTGGTTCCCCAAATTTCGTTCTATGTTGAAGCGTTCGTTTTCAGTAACAGTTTGAATTTTGGCGTTTCACTCTGTTTTCTCCTATATTGATAGATGTATTTGGAACTCTAAATCAAACACGGTTTGTGCTAGCTTCTTGAAACTTGACACAATAAAGCGGTTTCATGTTCTATCGCTATGTTCTGTTTCCTCTTGATGTAGCCCTAAGCAGTGACTTGGGAGAAACACTTTTATTGAAAGGGGTTGCCAAGCTTCCAAAAATTACGAGTCTTTAGAAAACTCAGCAACTATTTTTTCACCCAATCTGGATGACACTTTCAGGTAATGATCAGTGCACTAAGCCCACTTGGTTCCCCAAATTTCGTTCTTCTATGTTGAAGCGTTCGTTTCCAGTAACAGTTTGAATTTTGGCGTTTCACTCTGTTTTCTCCTATACTGATAGATGTATTTGGAACTCTAAATCAAACACCGTTTGTGCTAGCTTCCTGAAACCTGACACAATAAAGCAGTTTCACGTTCTTTCTCTATGTTCTGTTTCCTCTTGATGTAGCCATAAGCAGTGACTCGGGAGAAACACTTTCAATGAAAGGGGTTGCCAAGCTTCCAAAAATTACGAGTCTCCAGAAATTTCAGCAACTATTTTTTCACCCAAACTGGATGATACTTTCAGGTAATTATCAGTACACTAAGCCCACTTGGTTCACCAAATTTCGTTCTTCTATGTTGAAGCGTTCGTTTCCAGTAACAGTTTGAATTTTGGCGTTTCACTCTGTTTTCTCCTATATTGATAGATGTATTTGGAACTCTAAATCAAACACGGTTTGTGCTAGCTTCTTGAAACTTGACACAATAAAGCGGTTTCACATTCTTTCTATATGTTCTCTTTCCTCTTGATGTAGCCCTCAGCATGACTGGGGAGAAACACTTTCATTGAAAGAATTTGCCAAGCTTCCAAAAATTACGAGTCTCCAGAAATCTCAGCAACTATTTTTTCACCCAAACTGGATGATACTGTCAGGTAATGATCAGTATACTAAGAACACTTGGTTCCCCAAATTTCCTTCTTCTATGTTGAAGCATTCGTTTCCAGTAACAGTTTGAATTTTGGCGTTTCACTCTGTTTTCTCCTATATTGATAGATGTATTTGGAACTCTAAATCAAACTCGGTTTGTGCTAGCTTCTTGAAACTTGACACAATAAAGAAGTTTCACATTCTATCTCTATGTTCTGTTTCCTCTTGATGTAGCCCTACGCAGTGACTGGGGAGAAACACTTTCATAGAAAGGGGTTGCCAATTTCCAAAAATTACGAGTCTCCAAAAAACTCACCAACTATTTTTACTCCCAAACTGGATGACACTTTCAGGTAATGATCAGTACACTAAGCCCACTTGGTTCCCCAAATTTCATTCTATCTTGAAGCGTTCGTTTCCAGTAACATTTTGAATTTTGGCGTTTCACTCTGATTTCTCCTATATTGATAGATGTATTTGAACTCTAAATAAAACACGGTTTGTGCTAGCTTCTTGAAACTCGACACAATAAAGCACTTTCACTTTCTATCTCTATGTCCTCTTTCCTCTTGATAAAACCCTCAGCAGTGAATGGGGAGAAATACTTTCATTGAAAGGGGTTTCCAAGCTTCCAAAAATTACTAGTCTCCAGAAATCTCAGCAACTATTTTTTCACCCAAACTGGATGATACTTTCAGGTAATGATCAGTATACTAAGAACACTTAATTTCCCAAATTTCGTTCTTCTATGTTGAAGCGTTCGTTTCCAGTAACAGTTTGAATTTTGGCGTTTCACTCTGTTTTCTCCTATACTGATAGATGTATTTGGAACTCTAAATCAAACACGGTTTGTGCTAGCTTCTTGAAACTTGACACAATAAAGCAGTTTCAAGTTCTTTCTCTATGTTTCGTTTCCTCTTGATGTAGCCCTAAGCAGTGACTGGGGAGAAACACTTTCATTGAAAGGGGTTGCAAAGCTTCCAAAAATTACTAGTCTCCAGAAATCTCATCAACTATTTTTTCACCAAACTGGATGATACTTTCAGGTAATGATCAGTATACTAAGAACACTTAATTTCCCAAATTTCGTTCTTCTATGTTGAAGCGATCGTTTCCAGTAACAGTTTGAATTTTGGCGTTTCACTCTGTTTTCTCCTATACTGATAGATGTATTTGGAACTCTAAATCAAACACGGTTTGTGCTAGCTTCTTGAAACTCAACATAATAAAGCACGTTCACGTTCTATCTCTATGTTCTGTTTCTCCTTGATGTAACCCTCAGCAGTGACTGGGGAGAAACACTTTCATTGAAAGGGGTTGCCAAGCTTCCAAAAATTTGAAGTCTCCAGAAATCTCAGCATTTTTTTTTCACCCAAACTGGATGATACTTTCAGGTAATGATCAGTATACTAAGAACACTTGGTCCCCAAATTCCGTTCTTCTATGTTGAAGCGTTCGCTTCCAGTAACAGTTTGAATTTTGGCTTTTCACTCTGTTTTCTCCTATACTGATAGATGTATTTGGAACTCTAAATCAAACACGGTTTGTGCTAGCTTCTTGAAACTTGACACAATAAAGAAGTTTCAAGTTCTATCTCTATGTTCTGTTTCCTCTTGATGTAGCCCTAAGCAGTGACTGGAGAGAAACACTTTCATAGAAAGGGGTTGCCAAGCTTCCAAAATTTACGAGTCTCCAGAAATCTCAGCAACTATTTTTTCACCCAAACTGGATGATACTTTCAGGTAATGATCAGTATACTAAGAACACTTGGTTCCCCAAATTTCCTTCTTCTATGTTGAAGCGTTCGTTTCCAGTAACAGTTTGAATTTTGGCGTTTCACTCTGTTTTCTCCTATATTGATAGATGTATTTGGAACTCTAAATCAAACTCGGTTTGTGCTAGCTTCTTGAAACTTGACACAATAAAGAAGTTTCACATTCTATCTCTATGTTCTGTTTCCTCTTGATGTAGCCCTACGCAGTGACTGGGGAGAAACTCTTTCATAGAAAGGGGTTGCCAAGCTTCCAAAAATTACGAGTCTCCAGAAAACTCAGCAACTATTTTTACTCCCAAACTGGATGACACTTTCAGGTAATGATCAGTACACTAAGCCCACTTGGTTCCCCAAATTTCGTTCTATGTTGAAGCGTTCGTTTCCAGTAACAGTTTGAATTTTGGCGTTTCACTCTGATTTCTCCTATATTCATAGATGTATTTGAACTCTAAATAAAACACGGTTTGTGCTAGCTTCTTGAAACTCGACACAATAGAGCACTTTCACTTTCTATCTCTATGTCCTCTTTCCTCTTGATAAAACCCTCAGCAGTGAATGGGGAGAAATACTTTCATTGAAAGGGGTTGCCAAGCTTCCAAAAATTACGAGTCTCCAGAAAACTCAGCAACTATTTTTTCACCCAAACTGGATGATAATTTCAGGTAATGATCAGTACACTAAGCCCACTAGGTTCCCCAAATTTCGTTGTTCTATGTTGAAGCGTTCGTTTCCAGTAAAAGATTGAATTTTGGCGTTTCACTCTGTTTTCTCCTATACTGATAGATGTATTTGGATCTCTAAATCAAACACGGTTTGTGCTAGCTTCTTGAAACTTGACACAATAAAGCAGTTTCACGTTCTTTCTCTATGTTTCGTTTCCTCTTGATGTAGCCCTAAGCAGTGACTGGGGAGAAACACTTTCATTGAAAGGGGTTACCAAGCTTCCAAAAATTACTAGTCTCCAGAAATCTCAGCCACTATTTTTTCACATAAACTGGATGATACTTTCAGGTAATGATCAGTATACTAAGAACACTTAATTTCCCAAATTTCGTTCTTCTATGTTGAAGCGTTCGTTTCCAGTAACAGTTTGAATTTTGGCGTTTCACTCTGTTTTCTCCTATACTGATAGATGTATTTGGAACTCTAAATCAAACACGGTTTGTGCTAGCTTCTTGAAACTTGACACAATAAAGCAGTTTCAAGTTCTATCTCTATGTTCTGTTTCCTCTTGATGTAGCCCTAAGCAGTGACTGGAGAGAAACACTTTCATAGAAAGGGGTTGCCAAGCTTCCAAAAATTGTGAGTCTCCAGAAATCTCAGCAACTATTTTTTCACCCAAACTGGATGATACTTTCAGGTAATGATCAGTACACGAAGCCCACTTGGTTCCCCAAATTTCGTTCTTCTATGTTGAAGCGTTCGTTTCCAGTAACAGTTTGAATTTTGGCGTTTCACTCTGTTTTCTCCTATATTGATAGATGTATTTGGAACTCTAAATCAAACACGGTTTGTGCTAGCTTCTTGAAACTTGACACAATAAAGCAGTTTCACGTTCTATCTCTATGTTCTCTTTCCTCTTGATGTAGCCCTACGCAGTGACTGGGGAGAAACACTTTCATTGAAAGGGGTTGCCAAACTTCCAAAAATTACGAGTCTCCAGAAATCTCAGCAACTATTTTTTCACCCAAACTGGATGATACTTTCAGGTAATGATCAGTACACTAAGCCCACTTGGTTCCCCAAATTTCGTTCTTCTGTGTTGAAGCGTTCGTTTCCTGTAACAGTTTGAATTTTGGCGTTTCACTCTGTTTTATCCTATACTGATAGATGTATTTGGAACTCTAAATCAAACACGTTTGTGCTAGCTTCTTGAATCTCGACATAATAAAGTACTTTCACGTTCTATCTCTCTGTTCTGTTTCTCCTTGATGTAACCTCAGCAGTGACTGGGGAGAAACACTTTCATTTAAAGGGGTTGCCAAGCTTCCAAAAATTACAAGTCTCCAGAAATCACAGCAACTATTTTTTCACCCAAACTGGATGACAGTTTCAGGTAATGATCAGTACACTAAGCCCACTTGGTTCCCCAAATTTCGTTCTATGTTGAAGCGTTCGTTTCCAGTACCAGTTTGAATTTTGCGTTTCACTCTGTTTTCTCCTATACTGATAGATGTATTTGGAACTCTAAATCAAACACGGTTTGTGCTAGCTTCTTGAAACTTGACACAATAAAGCAGTTTCACGTTCTTTCTCTATGTTCTGTTTCCTCTTGATGTAGCCCGAAGCAGTGATGGGGAGAAACACTTTCATTGAAAGGGGTTGCCAAGCTTCCAAAAATTACGAGTCTCCAGAAATCTCAGCAACTATTTTTTCACACAAACTGGTGATACTTTCAGGTAATGATCAGTACACTAAGCCCACTTGGTTCCCCAAATTTCGTTCTTCTATGTTGAAGCGGTCGTTTCCAGTAACAGTTTGAATTTTGGCGTTTCACTCTGTTTTCTCCTATATTGACAGATGTATTTGGAACTCTAAATCAAAAACGGTTTGTGCTAGCTTCTTGAAACTTGACACAATAAAGCAGTTTCACGTTCTATCTCTATGTTCTGTTTCCTCGTGATGTAGCCCTACGCAGTGACTGGGGAGAAACACTTTCATAGAAAGTGGTTGCCAAGCTTCCAAAAATTACGAGTCTCCAGAAATCTCAGCAACTATTTTTTCACCCAAACTGGATGATACTTTCAGGTAATGATCAGTATACTAAGAACACTTAATTTCCCAAATTTCGTTCTTCTATGTTGAAGCGTTCGTTTCCAGTAACAGTTTGAATTTTGGCGTTTCACTCTGTTTTCTCCTATACTGATAGATGTATTTGGAACTCTAAATCAAACACGGTTTGTGCTAGCTTCTTGAAACTTGACACAATAAAGCAGTTTCAAGTTCTATCTCTATGTTCTGTTTCCTCTTGATGTAGCCCTAAGCAGTGACTGGAGAGAAACACTTTCATAGAAAGGGGTTGCCAAGCTTCCAAAAATTGTGAGTCTCCAGAAATCTCAGCAACTATTTTTTCACCCAAACTGGATGATACTTTCAGGTAATGATCAGTACACGAAGCCCACTTGGTTCCCCAAATTTCGTTCTTCTATGTTGAAGCGTTCGTTTCCAGTAAAGTTTGAATTTTGGCGTTTCACTCTGTTTTCTCCTATACTGATAGATGTATTTGGAACTCTAAATCAAACACGGTTTGTGCTAGCTTCTTGAAACTTGACACAATAAAGCAGTTTCACGTTCTTTCTCTATGTTCTGTTTCCTCTTGATGTAGCCCTACGCAGTGACTGGGGAGAAACACTTTCATTGAAAGGGGTTGCCAAACTTCCAAAAATTACGAGTCTCCAGAAATCTCAGCAACTATTTTTTCACCCAAACTGGATGATACTTTCAGGTAATGATCAGTACACTAAGCCCACTTGGTCCCCCAAATTTCGTTCTTCTGTGTTGAAGCGTTCGTTTCCAGTAACAGTTTGAATTTTGGCGTTTCACTCTGTTTTATCCTATACTGATAGATGTATTTGGAACTCTAAATCAAACACGTTTGTGCTAGCTTCTTGAATCTCGACATAATAAAGTACTTTCACGTTCTATCTCTCTGTTCTGTTTCTCCTTGATGTAACCTCAGCAGTGACTGGGGAGAAACACTTTCATTTAAAGGGGTTGCCAAGCTTCCAACAATTACGAGTCTCCAGAAATCACAGCAACTATTTTTTCACCCAAACTGGATGACAGTTTCAGGTAATGATCAGTACACTAAGCCCACTTGGTTCCCCAAATTTCGTTCTATGTTGAAGCGTTCGTTTCCAGTACCAGTTTGAATTTTGCGTTTCACTCTGTTTTCTCCTATACTGATAGATGTATTTGGAACTCTAAATCAAACACGGTTTGTGCTAGCTTCTTGAAACTTGACACAATAAAGCAGTTTCACGTTCTATCTCTATGTTCTCTTTCCTCTTGATGTAGCCCTACGCAGTGACTGGGGAGAAACACTTTCATTGAAAGGGGTTGCCAAACTTCCAAAAATTACGAGTCTCCAGAAATCTCAGCAACTATTTTTTCACACAAACTGGTGATACTTTCAGGTAATGATCAGTACACTAAGCCCACTTGGTTCCCCAAATTTCGTTCTTCTATGTTGAAGCGGTCGTTTCCAGTAACAGTTTGAATTTTGGCGTTTCACTCTGTTTTCTCCTATATTGATAGATGTATTTGGAACTCTAAATCAAAAACGGTTTGTGCTAGCTTCTTGAAACTTGACACAATAAAGCAGTTTCACGTTTTATCTCTATGTTCTGTTTCCTCGTGATGTAGCCCTACGCAGTGACTGGGGAGAAACACTTTCATAGAAAGTGGTTGCCAAGCTTCCAAAAATTACGAGTCTCCAGAAATCTCAGCCACTATTTTTTCACCCAAACTGGATGATACTTTCAGGTAATGATCAGTATACTAAGAACACTTAATTTCCCAAATTTCGTTCTTCTATGTTGAAGCGTTCGTTTCCAGTAACAGTTTGAATTTTGGCGTTTCACTCTGTTTTCTCCTATACTGATAGATGTATTTGGAACTCTAAATCAAACACGGTTTGTGCTAGCTTCTTGAAACTTGACACAATAAAGCAGTTTCACGTTCTATCTCTATGTTCTGTTTCGTCTTGATGTAGCCCTAAGCAGTGACTGGGGAGAAAGACTTTCATTGAAAGGGGTTGCCTAGCTTCCAAAAATTACGAGTCTCCAGAAATCTCAGCAACTATTTTTTCACCCAAACTGGATGACACTTTCAGGAAATGATCAGTACACTAAGCCCACTTGGTTCCCCAAATTTCGTTCTTCTATGTTGAAGCGTTCGTTTCCAGTAACAGTTTGAATTTTGGCGTTTCACTCTGTTTTCTCCTATACTGATAGATGTATTTGGAACTCTAAATCAAACACGGTTTGTGCTAGCTTCTTGAAACTTGACACAATAAAGCAGTTTCACGTTCTTTCTCTATGTTCTGTTTCCTCTTGATGTAGCCCTACGCAGTGACTGGGGAGAAACACTTTCATTGAAAGGGGTTGCCAAACTTCCAAAAATTACGAGTCTCCAGAAATCTCAGCAACTATTTTTTCACCCAAACTGGATGATACTTTCAGGTAATGATCAGTACACTAAGCCCACTTGGTCCCCCAAATTTCGTTCTTCTGTGTTGAAGCGTTCGTTTCCAGTAACAGTTTGAATTTTGGCGTTTCACTCTGTTTTATCCTATACTGATAGATGTATTTGGAACTCTAAATCAAACACGGTTTGTGCTAGCTTCTTGAAACTTGACACAATAAAGCAGTTTCACGTTCTATCTCTATGTTCTGTTTCCTCTTGATGTAACCCTCAGCAGTGACTGGGGAGAAACACTTTCATTGAAAGGGGTTGCCAAGCTTCCAAAAATTACGAGTCTCCAGAAATCTCAGCAACTATTTTTTCACCCAAACTGGATGATACTTTCAGGTAATGATCAGTACACTAAGCCCACTTGGTTCCCCAAATTTCGTTCTTCTATGTTGAAGCGTTCGTTTCCAGTTACAGTTTGAATTTTGGCGTTTCACTCTGTTTTCTCCTATACTGATAGATGTATTTGGAACTCTAAATCAAACACGGTTTGTGCTAGCTTCTTGAAACTCGACATAATAAAGTACTTTCACGTTCTATCTCTATGTTCTGTTTCCTGTTGATGTAGCCCTAAGCAGTGACTGGAGAGAAACACTTTCATAGAAAGGGGTTGCCAAGCTTCCAAAAATTGTGAGTCTCCAGAAATCTCAGCAACTATTTTTTCACCCAAACTGGATGATACTTTCAGGTAATGATCAGTACACGAAGCCCACTTGGTTCCCCAAATTTCGTTCTTCTATGTTGAAGCGTTCGTTTCCAGTAAAGTTTGAATTTTGGCGTTTCACTCTGTTTTCTCCTATACTGATAGATGTATTTGGAACTCTAAATCAAACACGGTTTGTGCTAGCTTCTTGAAACTTGACACAATAAAGCAGTTTCACGTTCTTTCTCTATGTTCTGTTTCCTCTTGATGTAGCCCTATGCAGTGACTGGGGAGAAACACTTTCATAGAAAGGGGTTGCCAAGCTTCCAAAAATTACGAGTCTCCAGAAATCTCAGCAACTATTTTTTCACCCAAACTGGATGATACTTTCAGGTAATGATCAGTACACTAAGCCCACTTGGTTCCCCAAATTTCGTTCTTCTATGTTGAAGAGTTCGTTTCCAGTAACAGTTTGAATTTTGGCGTTTTACTCTGTTTTCTCCTATATTGATAGATGTATTTGGAACTCTAAATCAAACACGGTTTGTGCTAGCTTCTTGAAACTTGACACAATAAAGCAGTTTCACGTTCTATCACTATGTTCTCTTTCCTCTTGATGTAGCCCTACGCAGTGACTGGGGAGAAACACTTTCATTGAAAGGGGTTGCCAAACTTCCAAAAATTACGAGTCTCCAGAAATCTCAGCAACTATTTTTTCACCCAAACTGGATGATACTTTCAGGTAATGATCAGTACACTAAGCCCACTTGGTTCCCCAAATTTCGTTCTTCTGTGTTGAAGCGTTCGTTTCCTGTAACAGTTTGAATTTTGGCGTTTCACTCTGTTTTCTCCTATACTGATAGATGTATTTGGAACTCTAAATCAAACACGTTTGTGCTAGCTTCTTGAATCTCGACATAATAAAGTACTTTCACGTTCTATCTCTCTGTTCTGTTTCTCCTTGATGTAACCACAGCAGTGACTGGGGAGAAACACTTTCATTTAAAGGGGTTGCCAAGCTTCCAAAAATTACGAGTCTCCAGAAATCACAGCAACTATTTTTTCACCCAAACTGGATGACAGTTTCAGGTAATGATCAGTACACTAAGCCCACTTGGTTCCCCAAATTTCGTTCTATGTTGAAGCTTTCGTTTCCAGTACCAGTTTGAATTTTGCGTTTCACTCTGTTTTCTCCTATACTGATAGATGTATTTGGAACTCTAAATCAAACACGGTTTGTGCTAGCTTCTTGAAACTTGACACAATAAAGCAGTTTCACGTTCTTTCTCTATGTTCTGTTTCCTCTTGATGTAGCCCGAAGCAGTGATGGGGAGAAACACTTTCATTGAAAGGGGTTACCAAGCTTCCAAAAATTACGAATCTCCAGAAATGTCAGCAACTATTTTTTCACACAAACTGGTGATACTTTCAGGTAATGATCAGTACACTAAGCCCACTTGGTTCCCCAAATTTCGTTCTTCTATGTTGAAGCGGTCGTTTCCAGTAACTGTTTGAATTTTGGCGTTTCACTCTGTTTTCTCCTATATTGATAGATGTATTTGGAACTCTAAATCAAAAACGGTTTGTGCTAGCTTCTTGAAACTTGACACAATAAAGCAGTTTCACGTTCTATCTCTGTGTTCTGTTTCCTCTTGATGTAGCCCTACGCAGTGACTGGGGAGAAACACTTTCATAGAAAGGGGTTGCCAAGCTTCCAAAAATTACGAGTCTCCAGAAATCTCAGCAACTATTTTTTCACCCAAACTGGATGATACCTTCAGGTAATGATCAGTACACTAAGCCCACTTGGTTTCCCAAATTTCGTTCTATGTTGAAGCGTTCGTTTCCAGTAACAGTTTGAATTTTGGTGTTTCACTCTGTTTTCTCCTATATTGATAGATGTATTTGGAACTCTAAATCAAACACGGTTTGTGCTAGCTTCTTGAAACTTGACACAATAAAGCGGTTTCACGTTCTATCTCTATGTTCTGTTTCCTCTTGATGTAGCCCTAAGCAGTGACTGGGGAGAAACACTTTCATTGAAAGGGGTTGCCAAGCTTCCAAAAATTACGAGTCTCCAGAAATCTCAGCAACTATTTTTTCACCCAAACTGGATGATACTTTCAGGTAATGATCAGTACACTAAGCCCACTTGGTTCCCCAAATTTCGTTCTTCTATGTTGAAACGTTCCTTTCCAGTAACAGTTTGAATTTTGGAGTTTCACTCTGTTTTCTCCTATACTGATAAATGTATTTGGAACTCTAAATCAAACACGGTTTGTGCTAGCTTCTTGAAACTCGACATAATAAAGCACTTTCACGTTCTATCTCTATGTTCTGTTTCTCCTTGATGTAACCCTCAGCAGTGACTGGGGAGAAACACTTTCATTGAAAGGGGTTGCCAAGCTTCCAAAAATTAGAAGTCTTCAGAAATCTCAGCAACTATTTTTTCACCCAAACTGGATGATACTTTCAGGTAATGATCAGCATACTAAGAACACTTGGTCCCCAAATTTCTTTCTTCTATGTTGAAGCGTTCGTTTCCAGTAACAGTTTGAATTTTGGCGTTTCACTCTGTTTTCTCCTATATTGATAGATGTATTTGGAACTCTAAATCAAACACGGTTTGTGCTAGCTTCTTGAAACTTGACACAATAAAGAAGTTTCACGTTCTATCTCTATGTTCTTTCTGTTTCCTCTTGATGTAGCCCTAAGCAGTGACTGGGGAGAATAACTTTCATTGAAAGTTGTTGCCAAACTTCCAAAAATTACGAGTCTCCAGAAATCTCAGCAACTATTTTTTCACCCAAACTGGATGATACTTTCATGTAATGATCAGTACACGAAGCCCACTTGGTACCCAAATTTCGTTCTTCTATGTTGAAGCGTTCGTTTCCAGTAACAGTTTGAATTTTGGCGTTTCACTCTGTTTTCTCCTATACTGATAGATGTATTTGGAACTCTAAATCAAACACGGTTTGTGCTAGCTTCCTGAAACTTGACACAATAAAGCAGTTTCACGTTCTTTCTCTATGTTCTGTTTCCTCTTGATGTAGCCCTAAGCAGTGATGGGGAGAAACACTTTCATTGAAAGGGGTTGCCAAGCTTCCAAAAATTACGAGTCTCCAGAAATCTCAGCAACTATTTTTTCACCCAAACTGGATGACAATTTCAGGTAATGATCAGCATACTAAGAACACTTGGTCCCCAAATTTCTTTCTTCTATGTTGAAGCGTTCGTTTCCAGTAACAGTTTGAATTTTGGCGTTTCACTCTGTTTTCTCCTATACTGATAGATGTATTTGGAACTCTAAATCAAACACGTTTGTGCTAGCTTCTTGAATCTCGACATAATAAAGTACTTTCACGTTCTATCTCTCTGTTCTGTTTCTCCTTGATGTAACCTCAGCAGTGACTGGGGAGAAACACTTTCATTTAAAGGGGTTGCCAAGCTTCCAAAAATTACGAGTCTCCAGAAATCACAGCAACTATTTTTTCACCCAAACTGGATGACAGTTTCAGGTAATGATCAGTACACTAAGCCCACTTGGTTCCCCAAATTTCGTTCTTCTGTGTTGAAGCGTTCGTTTCCTGTAACAGTTTGAATTTTGGCGTTTCACTCTGTTTTCTCCTATACTGATAGATGTATTTGGAACTCTAAATCAAACACGTTTGTGCTAGCTTCTTGAATCTCGACATAATAAAGTACTTTCACGTTCTATCTCTCTGTTCTGTTTCTCCTTGATGTAACCACAGCAGTGACTGGGGAGAAACACTTTCATTTAAAGGGGTTGCCAAGCTTCCAAAAATTACGAGTCTCCAGAAATCACAGCAACTATTTTTTCACCCAAACTGGATGACAGTTTCAGGTAATGATCAGTACACTAAGCCCACTTGGTTCCCCAAATTTCGTTCTATGTTGAAGCTTTCGTTTCCAGTACCAGTTTGAATTTTGCGTTTCACTCTGTTTTCTCCTATACTGATAGATGTATTTGGAACTCTAAATCAAACACGGTTTGTGCTAGCTTCTTGAAACTTGACACAATAAAGCAGTTTCACGTTCTTTCTCTATGTTCTGTTTCCTCTTGATGTAGCCCGAAGCAGTGATGGGGAGAAACACTTTCATTGAAAGGGGTTACCAAGCTTCCAAAAATTACGAATCTCCAGAAATGTCAGCAACTATTTTTTCACACAAACTGGTGATACTTTCAGGTAATGATCAGTACACTAAGTCCACTTGGTTCCCCAAATTTCGTTCTTCTATGTTGAAGCGGTCGTTTCCAGTAACAGTTTGAATTTTGGCGTTTCACTCTGTTTTCTCCTATATTGATAGATGTATTTGGAACTCTAAATCAAAAACGGTTTGTGCTAGCTTCTTGAAACTTGACACAATAAAGCAGTTTCACGTTCTATCTCTATGTTCTGTTTCCTCTTGATGTAGCCCTATGCAGTGACTGGGGAGAAACACTTTCATAGAAAAGGGTTGCCAAGCTTCCAAAAATTACGAGTCTCCAGAAATCTCAGCAACTATTTTTTCACCCAAACTGGATGATACTTTCAGGTAATGATCAGTATACTAAGAACACTTGGTTCCCCAAATTTTGTTCTTCTAGGTTGAAGCGTTCATTTCCAGTAACAGTTTGAATTTTGGCGTTTCACTCTGGTTTCTCCTATACTGATAGATGTATTTGGAACTCTAAATCAAACATGGTTTTTGCTAGCTTCTTGAAACTTGACACAATAAAGCAGTTTCACGTTCTATCTCTATGTTCTGTTTCCTCGTGATGTAGCCCTACGCAGTGACTGGGGAGAAACACTTTCATAGAAAGTGGTTGCCAAGCTTCCAAAAATTACGAGTCTCCAGAAATCTCAGCAACTATTTTTTCACCCAAACTAGATGATACTTTCAGGTAATGGTCAGTACACTAAGCCCACTTGGTTCCCCAAATTTCGTTCTTCTATGTTGAAGCGTTCGTTTCCAGTAACAGTTTGAATTTTGGCGTTTTACTCTGTTTTCTCCTATATTGATAGATGTATTTGGAACTCTAAATCAAACACGGTTTGTGCTAGCTTCTTGAAACTTGACACAATAAAGCAGTTTCACGTTCTATCTCTGTGTTCTGTTTCCTCTTGATGTAGCCCTACGCAGTGACTGGGGAGAAACACTTTCATAGAAAGGGGTTGCCAAGCTTCCAAAAATTACGAGTCTCCAGAAATCTCAGCAACTATTTTTTCACCCAAACTGGATGATACCTTCAGGTAATGATCAGTACACTAAGCCCACTTGGTTTCCCAAATTTCGTTCTATGTTGAAGCGTTCGTTTCCAGTAACAGTTTGAATTTTGGTGTTTCACTCTGTTTTCTCCTATATTGATAGATGTATTTGGAACTCTAAATCAAACACGGTTTGTGCTAGCTTCTTGAAACTTGACACAATAAAGCGGTTTCACGTTCTATCTCTATGTTCTGTTTCCTCTTGATGTAGCCCTAAGCAGTGACTGGGGAGAAACACTTTCATTGAAAGGGGTTGCCAAGCTTCCAAAAATTACGAGTCTCCAGAAATCTCAGCAACTATTTTTTCACCCAAACTGGATGATACTTTCAGGTAATGATCAGTACACTAAGCCCACTTGGTTCCCCAAATTTCGTTCTTCTATGTTGAAACGTTCCTTTCCAGTAACAGTTTGAATTTTGGAGTTTCACTCTGTTTTCTCCTATACTGATAAATGTATTTGGAACTCTAAATCAAACACGGTTTGTGCTAGCTTCTTGAAACTCGACATAATAAAGCACTTTCACGTTCTATCTCTATGTTCTGTTTCTCCTTGATGTAACCCTCAGCAGTGACTGGGGAGAAACACTTTCATTGAAAGGGGTTGCCAATCTTCCAAAAATTAGAAGTCTCCAGAAATCTCAGCAACTATTTTTTCACCCAAACTGGATGATACTTTCAGGTAATGATCAGCATACTAAGAACACTTGGTCCCCAAATTTCTTTCTTCTATGTTGAAGCGTTCGTTTCCAGTAACAGTTTGAATTTTGGCGTTTCACTCTGTTTTCTCCTATATTGATAGATGTATTTGGAACTCTAAATCAAACACGGTTTGTGCTAGCTTCTTGAAACTTGACACAATAAAGAAGTTTCACGTTCTATCTCTATGTTCTTTCTGTTTCCTCTTGATGTAGCCCTAAGCAGTGACTGGGGAGAATAACTTTCATTGAAAGTTGTTGCCAAACTTCCAAAAATTACGAGTCTCCAGAAATCTCAGCAACTATTTTTTCACCCAAACTGGATGATACTTTCATGTAATGATCAGTACACGAAGCCCACTTGGTACCCAAATTTCGTTCTTCTATGTTGAAGCGTTCGTTTCCAGTAACAGTTTGAATTTTGGCGTTTCACTCTGTTTTCTCCTATACTGATAGATGTATTTGGAACTCTAAATCAAACACGGTTTGTGCTAGCTTCCTGAAACTTGACACAATAAAGCAGTTTCACGTTCTTTCTCTATGTTCTGTTTCCTCTTGATGTAGCCCTAAGCAGTGATGGGGAGAAACACTTTCATTGAAAGGGGTTGCCAAGCTTCCAAAAATTACGAGTCTCCAGAAATCTCAGCAACTATTTTTTCACCCAAACTGGATGACAATTTCAGGTAATGATCAGCATACTAAGAACACTTGGTCCCCAAATTTCTTTCTTCTATGTTGAAGCGTTCGTTTCCAGTAACAGTTTGAATTTTGGCGTTTCACTCTGTTTTCTCCTATACTGATAGATGTATTTGGAACTCTAAATCAAACACGTTTGTGCTAGCTTCTTGAATCTCGACATAATAAAGTACTTTCACGTTCTATCTCTCTGTTCTGTTTCTCCTTGATGTAACCTCAGCAGTGACTGGGGAGAAACACTTTCATTTAAAGGGGTTGCCAAGCTTCCAAAAATTACGAGTCTCCAGAAATCACAGCAACTATTTTTTCACCCAAACTGGATGACAGTTTCAGGTAATGATCAGTACACTAAGCCCACTTGGTTCCCCAAATTTCGTTCTATGTTGAAGCGTTCGTTTCCAGTACCAGTTTGAATTTTGCGTTTCACTCTGTTTTCTCCTATACTGATAGATGTATTTGGAACTCTAAATCAAACACGGTTTGTGCTAGCTTCTTGAAACTCGACATAATAAAGCAGTTTCACGTTCTTTCTCTATGTTCTGTTTCCTCTTGATGTAGCCCGAAGCAGTGATGGGGAGAAACACTTTCATTGAAAGGGGTTGCCAAGCTTCCAAAAATTACGAGTCTCCAGAAATGTCAGCAACTATTTTTTCACACAAACTGGTGATACTTTCAGGTAATGATCAGTACACTAAGCCCACTTGGTTCCCCAAATTTCGTTCTTCTATGTTGAAGCGGTCGTTTCCAGTAACAGTTTGAATTTTGGCGTTTCACTCTGTTTTCTCCTATATTGATAGATGTATTTGGAACTCTAAATCAAAAACGGTTTGTGCTAGCTTCTTGAAACTTGACACAATAAAGCAGTTTCACGTTCTATCTCTATGTTCTGTTTCCTCGTGATGTAGCCCTACGCAGTGACTGGGGAGAAACACTTTCATAGAAAGTGGTTGCCAAGCTTCCAAAAATTACGAGTCTCCAGAAATCTCAGCAACTATTTTTTCACCCAAACTGGATGATACTTTCAGGTAATGATCAGTATACTAAGAACACTTAATTTCCCAAATTTCGTTCTTCTATGTTGAAGCGTTCGTTTCCAGTAACAGTTTGAATTTTGGCGTTTCACTCTGTTTTCTCCTATACTGATAGATGTATTTGGAACTCTAAATCAAACACGGTTTGTGCTAGCTTCTTGAAACTTGACACAATAAAGCAGTTTCAAGTTCTATCTCTATGTTCTGTTTCCTCTTGATGTAGCCCTAAGCAGTGACTGGAGAGAAACACTTTCATAGAAAGGGGTTGCCAAGCTTCCAAAAATTGTGAGTCTCCAGAAATCTCAGCAACTATTTTTTCACCCAAACTGGATGATACTTTCAGGTAATGATCAGTACACGAAGCCCACTTGGTTCCCCAAATTTCGTTCTTCTATGTTGAAGCGTTCGTTTCCAGTAAAGTTTGAATTTTGGCGTTTCACTCTGTTTTCTCCTATACTGATAGATGTATTTGGAACTCTAAATCAAACACGGTTTGTGCTAGCTTCTTGAAACTTGACACAATAAAGCAGTTTCACGTTCTTTCTCTATGTTCTGTTTCCTCTTGATGTAGCCCTACGCAGTGACTGGGGAGAAACACTTTCATTGAAAGGGGTTGCCAAACTTCCAAAAATTACGAGTCTCCAGAAATCTCAGCAACTATTTTTTCACCCAAACTGGATGATACTTTCAGGTAATGATCAGTACACTAAGCCCACTTGGTTCCCCAAATTTCGTTCTTCTGTGTTGAAGCGTTCGTTTCCTGTAACAGTTTGAATTTTGGGGTTTCACTCTGTTTTCTCCTATACTGATAGATGTATTTGGAACTCTAAATCAAACACGTTTGTGCTAGCTTCTTGAATCTCGACATAATAAAGTACTTTCACGTTCTATCTCTCTGTTCTGTTTCTCCTTGATGTAACCTCAGCAGTGACTGGGGAGAAACACTTTCATTTAAAGGGGTTGCCAAGCTTCCAAAAATTACGAGTCTCCAGAAATCACAGCAACTATTTTTTCACCCAAACTGGATGACAGTTTCAGGTAATGATCAGTACACTAAGCCCACTTGGTTCCCCAAATTTCGTTCTATGTTGAAGCGTTCGTTTCCAGTACCAGTTTGAATTTTGCGTTTCACTCTGTTTTCTCCTATACTGATAGATGTATTTGGAACTCTAAATCAAACACGGTTTGTGCTAGCTTCTTGAAACTTGACACAATAAAGCAGTTTCACGTTCTTTCTCTATGTTCTGTTTCCTCTTGATGTAGCCCGAAGCAGTGATGGGGAGAAACACTTTCATTGAAAGGGGTTGCCAAGCTTCCAAAAATTACGAGTCTCCAGAAATGTCAGCAACTATTTTTTCACACAAACTGGTGATACTTTCAGGTAATGATCAGTACACTAAGCCCACTTGGTTCCCCAAATTTCGTTCTTCTATGTTGAAGCGGTCGTTTCCAGTAACAGTTTGAATTTTGGCGTTTCACTCTGTTTTCTCCTATATTGATAGATGTATTTGGAACTCTAAATCAAAAACGGTTTGTGCTAGGTTCTTGAAACTTGACACAATAAAGCAGTTTCACGTTCTATCTCTATGTTCTGTTTCCTCGTGATGTAGCCCTACGCAGTGACTGGGGAGAAACACTTTCATAGAAAGTGGTTGCCAAGCTTCCAAAAATTACGAGTCTCCAGAAATCTCAGCAACTATTTTTTCACCCAAACTGGATGATACTTTCAGGTAATGATCAGTATACTAAGAACACTTAATTTCCCAAATTTCGTTCTTCTATGTTGAAGCGTTCGTTTCCAGTAACAGTTTGAATTTTGGCGTTTCACTCTGTTTTCTCCTATACTGATCGATGTATTTGGAACTCTAAATCAAACACGGTTTGTGCTAGCTTCTTGAAACTTGACACAATAAAGCAGTTTCACGTTCTTTCTCTATGTTCTGTTTCCTCTTGATGTAGCCCTAAGCAGTGACTGGAGAGAAACACTTTCATAGAAAGGGGTTGCCAAGCTTCCAAAAATTGTGAGTCTCCAGAAATCTCAGCAACTATTTTTTCACCCAAACTGGATGATACTTTCAGGTAATGATCAGTACACGAAGCCCACTTGGTTCCCCAAATTTCGTTCTTCTATGTTGAAGCGTTCGTTTCCAGTAAAGTTTGAATTTTGGCGTTTCACTCTGTTTTCTCCTATACTGATACATGTATTTGGAACTCTAAATCAAACACGGTTTGTGCTAGCTTCTTGAAACTTGACACAATAAAGCAGTTTCACGTTCTTTCTCTATGTTCTGTTTCCTCTTGATGTAGCCCTATGCAGTGAATGGGGAGAAACACTTTCATAGAAAGGGGTTGCCAAGCTTCCAAAAATTACGAGTCTCCAGAAATCTCAGCAACTATTTTTTCACCCAAACTGGATGATACTTTCAGGTAATGATCAGTACACTAAGCCCACTTGGTTCCCCAAATTTCGTTCTTCTATGTTGAAGAGTTCGTTTCCAGTAACAGTTTGAATTTTGGCGTTTTACTCTGTTTTCTCCTATATTGATAGATGTATTTGGAACTCTAAATCAAACACGGTTTGTGCTAGCTTCTTGAAACTTGACACAATAAAGCAGTTTCACGTTCTATCTCTATGTTCTCTTTCCTCTTGATGTAGCCCTACGCAGTGACTGGGGAGAAACACTTTCATTGAAAGGGGTTGCCAAACTTCCAAAAATTACGAGTCTCCAGAAATCTCAGCAACTATTTTTTCACCCAAACTGGATGATACTTTCAGGTAATGATCAGTACACTAAGCCCACTTGGTTCCCCAAATTTCGTTCTACTGTGTTGAAGCGTTCGTTTCCTGTAACAGTTTGAATTTTGGCGTTTCACTCTGTTTTCTCCTATACTGATAGATGTATTTGGAACTCTAAATCAAACACGTTTGTGCTAGCTTCTTGAATCTCGACATAATAAAGTACTTTCACGTTCTATCTCTCTGTTCTGTTTCTCCTTGATGTAACCACAGCAGTGACTGGGGAGAAACACTTTCATTTAAAGGGGTTGCCAAGCTTCCAAAAATTACGAGTCTCCAGAAATCACAGCAACTATTTTTTCACCCAAACTGGATGACAGTTTCAGGTAATGATCAGTACACTAAGCCCACTTGGTTTCCCAAATTTCGTTCTATGTTGAAGCTTTCGTTTCCAGTACCAGTTTGAATTTTGCGTTTCACTCTGTTTTCTCCTATACTGATAGATGTATTTGGAACTCTAAATCAAACACGGTTTGTGCTAGCTTCTTGAAACTTGACACAATAAAGCAGTTTCACGTTCTTTCTCTATGTTCTGTTTCCTCTTGATGTAGCCCGAAGCAGTGATGGGGAGAAACACTTTCATTGAAAGGGGTTGCCAAGCTTCCAAAAATTACGAGTCTCCAGAAATGTCAGCAACTATTTTTTCACACAAACTGGATGATACTTTCAGGTAATGATCAGTATACTAAGAACACTTGGTTCCCCAAATTTTGTTCTTCTAGGTTGAAGCGTTCATTTCCAGTAACAGTTTGAATTTTGGCGTTTCACTCTGTTTTCTCCTATACTGATAGATGTATTTGGAACTCTAAATCAAACATGGTTTTTGCTAGCTTCTTGAAACTTGACACAATAAAGCAGTTTCACGTTCTATTTCTATGTTCTGTTTCCTCGTGATGTAGCCCTACGCAGTGACTGGGGAGAAACACTTTCATAGAAAGTGGTTGCCAAGCTTCCAAAAATTACGAGTCTCCAGAAATCTCAGCAACTATTTTTTCACCCAAACTAGATGATACTTTCAGGTAATGGTCAGTACACTAAGCCCACTTGGTTCCCCAAATTTCGTTCTTCTATGTTGAAGAGTTCGTTTCCAGTAACAGTTTGAATTTTGGCGTTTTACTCTGTTTTCTCCTATATTGATAGATGTATTTGGAACTCTAAATCAAACACGGTTTGTGCTAGCTTCTTGAAACTTGACACAATAAAGCAGTTTCACGTTCTATCTCTGTGTTCTGTTTCCTCTTGATGTAGCCCTCAGCAGTGACTGGGGAGAAACACTTTCATAGAAAGGGGTTGTCAAGCTTCCAAAAATTACGAGTCTCCAGAAATCTCAGCAACTATTTTTTCACCCAAACTGGATGATACCTTCAGGTAATGATCAGTACACTAAGCCCACTTGGTTTCCCAAATTTCGTTCTATATTGAAGCGTTCGTTTCCAGTAACAGTTTGAATTTTGGTGTTTCACTCTGTTTTCTCCTATATTGATAGATGTATTTGGAACTCTAAATCAAACACGGTTTGTGCTAGCTTCTTGAAACTTGACACAATAAAGCGGTTTCACGTTCTATCTCTATGTTCTGTTTCCTCTTGATGTAGCCCTAAGCAGTGACGGGAGAAACACTTTCATTGCAAGGGGTTGCCAAGCTTCCAAAAATTACGAGTCTCCAGAAATCTCAGCAACTATTTTTTCACCCAAACTGGATGATACTTTCAGGTAATGATCAGTACACTAAGCCCACTTGGTTCCCCAAATTTCGTTCTTCTATGTTGAAGCGTTCCTTTCCAGTAACAGTTTGAATTTTGGAGTTTCACTCTGTTTTCTCCTATACTGATAAATGTATTTGGAACTCTAAATCAAACACAGTTTGTGCTAGCTTCTTGAAACTCGACATAATAAAGCACTTTCACGTTCTATCTCTATGTTCTGTTTCTCCTTGATGTAACCCTCAGCAGTGACTGGGGAGAAACACTTTCATTGAAAGGGGTTGCCAATCTTCCAAAAATTAGAAGTCTCCAGAAATCTCAGCAACTATTTTTTCACCCAAACTGGATGATACTTTCAGGTAATGATCAGCATACTAAGAACACTTGGTCCCCAAATTTCTTTCTTCTATGTTGAAGCGTTCGTTTCCAGTAACAGTTTGAATTTTGGCGTTTCACTCTGTTTTCTCCTATATTGATAGATGTATTTGGAACTCTAAATCAAACACGGTTTGTGCTAGCTTCTTGAAACTTGACACAATAAAGAAGTTTCACGTTCTATCTCTATGTTCTTTCTGTTTCCTCTTGATGTAGCCCTAAGCAGTGACTGGGGAGAATAACTTTCATTGAAAGTTGTTGCCAAACTTCCAAAAATTACGAGTCTCCAGAAATCTCAGCAACTATTTTTTCACCCAAACTGGATGATACTTTCAGGTAATGATCAGTACACGAAGCCCACTTGGTACCCAAATTTCGTTCTTCTATGTTGAAGCGTTCGTTTCCAGTAACAGTTTGAATTTTGGCGTTTCACTCTGTTTTCTCCTATACTGATAGATGTATTTGGAACTCTAAATCAAACACGGTTTGTGCTAGCTTCCTGAAACTTGACACAATAAAGCAGTTTCACGTTCTTTCTCTATGTTCTGTTTCCTCTTGATGTAGCCCTAAGCAGTGATGGGGAGAAACACTTTCATTGAAAGGGGTTGCCAAGCTTCCAAAAATTACGAGTCTCCAGAAATCTCAGCAACTATTTTTTCACCCAAACTGGATGACAATTTCAGGTAATGATCAGTACACTAAGCCCACTTGGTTCCCCAAATTTCGTTCTTCTATGTTGAAGCGTTCGTTTCAAGTAACAGTTTGAATTTTGGCGTTTTACTCTGTTTTCTTCTATACTGATCGATGTATTTGGAACTCTAAATCAAACACGGTTTGTGCTAGCTTCTTGAAACTCAACATAATAAAGTACTTTCACGTTCTATCTCTATGTTCTCTTTCTCCTTGATGTAACCCTCAGCAGTGACTGGGGAGAAACACTTTCATTGAAAGGGGTTGCCAAGCTTCCAAAAATTACGAGTCTCCAGAAATCTCAGCAACTATTTTTTCACCCAAACTGGATGATACTTTCAGGTAATGATCAGTACACTAAGCCCACTTGGTTCCCCAAATTTCGTTCTTCTATGTTGAAGCGTTCGTTTCCAGTAACAGTTTCAATTTTGGCGTTTCACTCTGTTTTCTCCTATACTGATAGATGTATTTGGAACTCTAAATCAAACACGGTTTGTGCTAGCTTCTTGAAACTTGACACAATAAAGCAGTTTCACGTTCTATCTCTATGTTCTCTTTCCTCTTGATGTAGCCCTAAGCAATGACTGGGGAGAAACACTTTCATTGAAAGGGGTTGCCAAGCTTCCAAAAATTACGAGTCTCCAGAAATCTCAGCAACTATTTTTTCACCCAAACTGGATGATACTTTCAGGTAATGATCAGTACACTAAGCCCACTTGGTTCCCTAAATTTCGTTCTTCTATGTTGAAGCGTTCATTTCCAGTAACAGTTTGAATTTTGGCGTTTCACTCTGTTTTCTCCTATACTGATCGATGTATTTGGAACTCTAAATCAAACACGGTTTGTGCTAGCTTCTTGAAACTCGACATAATAAAGTACTTTCACGTTCTATCTCTATGTTCTGTTTCTCCTTGATGTAACCCTCAGCAGTGACTGGGGAGAAACACTTTCATTGAAAGGGGTTGCCAAGCTTCCAAAAATTCCGAATCTCCAGAAATCTCAGCAACTATTTTTTCACCCAAACTGGATGATACTTTCAGGTAATGATCAGTACATTAAGCCCACTAGGTTCCCCAAATTTCGTTCTTCTATGTTGAAGCGTTCGTTTCCAGTAAAAGATTGAATTTTGGCGTTTCACTCTGTTTTCTCCTATACTGATAGATGTATTTGGAACTCTAAATCAAACACGGTTTGTGCTAGCTTCTTGAAACTTGACACAATAAAGCAGTTTCACGTTCTTTCTCTATGTTTCGTTTCCTCTTGATGTAGCCCTAAGCAGTGACTGGGGAGAAACACTTTCATAGAAAGGGGTTGCCAAGCTTCCAAAAATTACTAGTCTCCAGAAATCTCAGCAACTATTTTTTCACCCAAACTGGATGATACTTTCAGGTAATGATCAGTATACTAAGAACACTTAATTTCCCAAATTTCGTTCTTCTATGTTGAAGCGTTCGTTTCCAGTAACAGTTTGAATTTTGGCGTTTCACTCTGTTTTCTCCTATACTGATAGATGTATTTGGAACTCTAAATCAAACATGGTTTGGGCTAGCTTCTTGAAACTTGACACAATAAAGCAGTTTCACGTTCTATCTCTATGTTCTGTTTCCTCGTGATGTAGCCCTACGCAGTGACTGGGGAGAAACACTTTCATAGAAAGTGGTTGCCAAGCTTCCAAAAATTACGAGTCTCCAGAAATCTCAGCAACTATTTTTTCACCCAAACTGGATGATACTTTCAGGTAATGATCAGTACACTAAGCCCACTTGGTTCCCCAAATTTCGTTCTTCTATGTTGAAGCGTTCCTTTCCAGTAACAGTTTGAATTTTGGAGTTTCACTCTGTTTTCTCCTATACTGATAAATGTATTTGGAACTCTAAATCAAACACGGTTTGTGCTAGCTTCTTGAAACTCGACATAATAAAGCACTTTCACGTTCTATCTCTATGTTCTGTTTCTCCTTGATGTAACCCTCAGCAGTGACTGGGGAGAAACACTTTCATAGAAAGGGGTTGCCAAGCTTCCAAAAATTAGAAGTCTCCAGAAATCTCAGCAACTATTTTTTCACCCAAACTGGATGATACTTTCAGGTAATGATCAGTATACTAAGAACACTTGGTCCCCAAATTCCGTTCTTCTATGTTGAAGCGTTCGTTTCCAGTAACAGTTTGAATTTTGGCGTTTCACTCTGTTTTCTCTTATATTGATAGATGTATTTGGAACTCTAAATCAAACACGGTTTGTGCTAGCTTCTTGAAACTTGACACAATAAAACAGTTTCACGTTCTATCTCTATGTTCTGTTTCCTATTGATGTAGCACTACGCAGTGACTGGGGAGAAACACTTTCATAGAAAGGGGTTGCCAAGCTTCCAAAAATTACGAGTCTCCAGAAATCTCAGCAACTATTTTTTCACCCAAACTAGATGATACTTTCAGGTAATGGTCAGTACACTAAGCCCACTTGGTTCCCCAAATTTCGTTCTTCTATGTTGAAGCGTTCGTTTCCAGTAACAGTTTGAATTTTGGCGTTTTACTCTGTTTTCTCCTATATTGATAGATGTATTTGGAACTCTAAATCAAACACGGTTTGTGCTAGCTTCTTGAAACTTGACACAATAAAGAAGTTTCACGTTCTATCTCTATGTTCTCTTTCCTCTTGATGTAGCCCTAAGCAGTTACTGGGGAGAAACACTTTCAATGAAAGGGGTTGCCAAACTTCCAAAAATTACGAGTCTCCAGAAATCTCAGCAACTATTTTTTAACCCAAACTGGATGATACTTTCAGGTAATGATCAGTACACTAAGCCCACTTGGTTCCCCAAATTTCGTTCTATGTTGAAGCGTTCGTTTTCAGTAACAGTTTGAATTTTGGCGTTTCACTCTGTTTTCTCCTATACTGATAGATGTATTTGGAACTCTAAATCAAACATGGTTTGTGCTAGCTTCTTGAAACTTGACACAATAAAGCGGTTTCATGTTCTATCTCTATGTTCTGTTTCCTCTTGATGTATCCCTAAGCAGTGACTTGGGAGAAACACTTTCATTGAAAGGGGTTGCCAAGCTTCCAAAAATTACGAGTCTCCAGAAAACTCAGCAACTATTTTTTCACCCAAACTGGATGATACTTTCAGGTAATGATCAGTACACTAAGCCCACTTGGTTCCCCAAATTTCGTTGTTCTATGTTGAAGCGTTCGTTTCCAGTAACAGTTTGAATTTTGGCGTTTCACTCTGTTTTCTCCTATACTGATAGATGTATTTGGAACTCTAAATCAAACACGGTTTGTGCTAGCTTCTTGAAACTTGACACAATAAAGCAGTTTCACGTTGTTTCTCTATGTTTCGTTTCCTCTTGATGTAGCCCTAAGCAGTGACTGGGGAGAAACACTTTCATTAAAAGGGGTTGCCAATCTTCCAAATATTACGAGTCTCCAGAAATCTCAGCAACTATTTTTTCACCCAAACTGGATGATACTTTCAGGTAATGATCAGTATACTAAGAACACTTGGTTTCCCAAATTTCGTTCTTCTATGTGGAAGCGTTCGTTTCCAGTAACAGTTTGAATTTTGGTGTTTCACTCTGTTTTCTCCTATATTGATAGATGTATTTGGAACTCTAAATCAAACACGGTTTGAGCTAGCTTCTTGAAACTTGACACAATAAAGCAGTTTCACGTTCTATCTCTTTGTTCTGTTTCCTCTTGATGTAGCCCTAAGCAGTGACTGGGGAGAAACACTTTCATTGAAAGGGGTTGCCAAACTTTCAAAATTACGAGTCTCCAGAAATCTCAGCAATTATTTTTTCACCCAAACTGGATGATACTTTCAGGTAATGATCAGTACACTAAGCCCACTTGGTTCCCCAAATTTCGTTCTTCTATATTGAAGCGTTCGTTTCCAGTAACAGTTTGAATTTTGGGGTTTCACTCTGTTTTCTCCTATACTGATAGATGTATTTGGAACTCTAAATCAAACACGGTTTGTGCTAGCTTCTTGAAACTCGACATAATAAAGCACTTTCACGTTCTATCTATATGTTCTGTTTCTCCTTGATGTAACCCTCAGCAGTGACTGGGGAGAAACACTTTCATAGAAAGTGGTTGCCAAGCTTCCAAAAATTACGAGTCTCCAGAAATCTCAGCAACTATTTTTTCACCCAAACTGGATGATACTTTCAGGTAATGATCAGCATACTAAGAACACTTGGTCCCCAAATTTCTTTCTTCTATGTTGAAGCGTTCGTTTCCAGTAACAGTTTGAATTTTGGCGTTTCACTCTGTTTTCTCCTATATTGATAGATGTATTTGGAACTCTAAATCAAACACGGTTTGTGCTAGCTTCTTGAAACTTGACACAATAAAGAAGTTTCACGTTCTATCTCTATGTTCTTTCTGTTTCCTCTTGATGTAGCCCTAAGCAGTGACTGGGGAGAATAACTTTCATTGAAAGTTGTTGCCAAACTTCCAAAAATTACGAGTCTCCAGAAATCTCAGCAACTATTTTTTCACCCAAACTGGATGATACTTTCAGGTAATGATCAGTACACGAAGCCCACTTGGTACCCAAATTTCGTTCTTCTATGTTGAAGCGTTCGTTTCCAGTAACAGTTTGAATTTTGGCGTTTCACTCTGTTTTCTCCTATACTGATAGATGTATTTGGAACTCTAAATCAAACACGGTTTGTGCTAGCTTCCTGAAACTTGACACAATAAAGCAGTTTCACGTTCTTTCTCTATGTTCTGTTTCCTCTTGATGTAGCCCTAAGCAGTGATGGGGAGAAACACTTTCATTGAAAGGGGTTGCCAAGCTTCCAAAAATTACGAGTCTCCAGAAATCTCAGCAACTATTTTTTCACCCAAACTGGATGACAATTTCAGGTAATGATCAGTACACTAAGCCCACTTGGTTCCCCAAATTTCGTTCTTCTATGTTGAAGCGTTCGTTTCAAGTAACAGTTTGAATTTTGGCGTTTTACTCTGTTTTCTTCTATACTGATCGATGTATTTGGAACTCTAAATCAAACACGGTTTGTGCTAGCTTCTTGAAACTCAACATAATAAAGTACTTTCACGTTCTATCTCTATGTTCTCTTTCTCCTTGATGTAACCCTCAGCAGTGACTGGGGAGAAACACTTTCATTGAAAGGGGTTGCCAAGCTTCCAAAAATTACGAGTCTCCAGAAATCTCAGCAACTATTTTTTCACCCAAACTGGATGATACTTTCAGGTAATGATCAGTACACTAAGCCCACTTGGTTCCCCAAATTTCGTTCTTCTATGTTGAAGCGTTCGTTTCCAGTAACAGTTTCAATTTTGGCGTTTCACTCTGTTTTCTCCTATACTGATAGATGTATTTGGAACTCTAAATCAAACACGGTTTGTGCTAGCTTCTTGAAACTTGACACAATAAAGCAGTTTCACGTTCTATCTCTATGTTCTCTTTCCTCTTGATGTAGCCCTAAGCAATGACTGGGGAGAAACACTTTCATTGAAAGGGGTTGCCAAACTTCCAAAAATTACGAGTCTCCAGAAATCTCAGCAACTATTTTTTCACCCAAACTGGATGATACTTTCAGGTAATGATCAGTACACTAAGCCCACTTGGTTCCCTAAATTTCGTTCTTCTATGTTGAAGCGTTCATTTCCAGTAACAGTTTGAATTTTGGCGTTTCACTCTGTTTTCTCCTATACTGATCGATGTATTTGGAACTCTAAATCAAACACGGTTTGTGCTAGCTTCTTGAAACTCGACATAATAAAGTACTTTCACGTTCTATCTCTATGTTCTGTTTCTCCTTGATGTAACCCTCAGCAGTGACTGGGGAGAAACACTTTCATTGAAAGGGGTTGCCAAGCTTCCAAAAATTCCGAATCTCCAGAAATCTCAGCAACTATTTTTTCACCCAAACTGGATGATACTTTCAGGTAATGATCAGTACATTAAGCCCACTAGGTTCCCCAAATTTCGTTCTTCTATGTTGAAGCGTTCGTTTCCAGTAAAAGATTGAATTTTGGCGTTTCACTCTGTTTTCTCCTATACTGATAGATGTATTTGGAACTCTAAATCAAACACGGTTTGTGCTAGCTTCTTGAAACTTGACACAATAAAGCAGTTTCACGTTCTTTCTCTATGTTTCGTTTCCTCTTGATGTAGCCCTAAGCAGTGACTGGGGAGAAACACTTTCATAGAAAGGGGTTGCCAAGCTTCCAAAAATTACTAGTCTCCAGAAATCTCAGCAACTATTTTTTCACCCAAACTGGATGATACTTTCAGGTAATGATCAGTATACTAAGAACACTTAATTTCCCAAATTTCGTTCTTCTATGTTGAAGCGTTCGTTTCCAGTAACAGTTTGAATTTTGGCGTTTCACTCTGTTTTCTCCTATACTGATAGATGTATTTGGAACTCTAAATCAAACATGGTTTGGGCTAGCTTCTTGAAACTTGACACAATAAAGCAGTTTCACGTTCTATCTCTATGTTCTGTTTCCTCGTGATGTAGCCCTACGCAGTGACTGGGGAGAAACACTTTCATAGAAAGTGGTTGCCAAGCTTCCAAAAATTACGAGTCTCCAGAAATCTCAGCAACTATTTTTTCACCCAAACTGGATGATACTTTCAGGTAATGATCAGTACACTAAGCCCACTTGGTTCCCCAAATTTCGTTCTTCTATGTTGAAGCGTTCCTTTCCAGTAACAGTTTGAATTTTGGAGTTTCACTCTGTTTTCTCCTATACTGATAAATGTATTTGGAACTCTAAATCAAACACGGTTTGTGCTAGCTTCTTGAAACTCGACATAATAAAGCACTTTCACGTTCTATCTCTATGTTCTGTTTCTCCTTGATGTAACCCTCAGCAGTGACTGGGGAGAAACACTTTCATAGAAAGGGGTTGCCAAGCTTCCAAAAATTAGAAGTCTCCAGAAATCTCAGCAACTATTTTTTCACCCAAACTGGATGATACTTTCAGGTAATGATCAGTATACTAAGAACACTTGGTCCCCAAATTCCGTTCTTCTATGTTGAAGCGTTCGTTTCCAGTAACAGTTTGAATTTTGGCGTTTCACTCTGTTTTCTCTTATATTGATAGATGTATTTGGAACTCTAAATCAAACACGGTTTGTGCTAGCTTCTTGAAACTTGACACAATAAAACAGTTTCACGTTCTATCTCTATGTTCTGTTTCCTATTGATGTAGCACTACGCAGTGACTGGGGAGAAACACTTTCATAGAAAGGGGTTGCCAAGCTTCCAAAAATTACGAGTCTCCAGAAATCTCAGCAACTATTTTTTCACCCAAACTAGATGATACTTTCAGGTAATGGTCAGTACACTAAGCCCACTTGGTTCCCCAAATTTCGTTCTTCTATGTTGAAGCGTTCGTTTCCAGTAACAGTTTGAATTTTGGCGTTTTACTCTGTTTTCTCCTATATTGATAGATGTATTTGGAACTCTAAATCAAACACGGTTTGTGCTAGCTTCTTGAAACTTGACACAATAAAGAAGTTTCACGTTCTATCTCTATGTTCTCTTTCCTCTTGATGTAGCCCTAAGCAGTTACTGGGGAGAAACACTTTCAATGAAAGGGGTTGCCAAACTTCCAAAAATTACGAGTCTCCAGAAATCTCAGCAACTATTTTTTAACCCAAACTGGATGATACTTTCAGGTAATGATCAGTACACTAAGCCCACTTGGTTCCCCAAATTTCGTTCTATGTTGAAGCGTTCGTTTTCAGTAACAGTTTGAATTTTGGCGTTTCACTCTGTTTTCTCCTATACTGATAGATGTATTTGGAACTCTAAATCAAACATGGTTTGTGCTAGCTTCTTGAAACTTGACACAATAAAGCGGTTTCATGTTCTATCTCTATGTTCTGTTTCCTCTTGATGTATCCCTAAGCAGTGACTTGGGAGAAACACTTTCATTGAAAGGGGTTGCCAAGCTTCCAAAAATTACGAGTCTCCAGAAAACTCAGCAACTATTTTTTCACCCAAACTGGATGATACTTTCAGGTAATGATCAGTACACTAAGCCCACTTGGTTCCCCAAATTTCGTTGTTCTATGTTGAAGCGTTCGTTTCCAGTAACAGTTTGAATTTTGGCGTTTCACTCTGTTTTCTCCTATACTGATAGATGTATTTGGAACTCTAAATCAAACACGGTTTGTGCTAGCTTCTTGAAACTTGACACAATAAAGCAGTTTCACGTTGTTTCTCTATGTTTCGTTTCCTCTTGATGTAGCCCTAAGCAGTGACTGGGGAGAAACACTTTCATTAAAAGGGGTTGCCAATCTTCCAAATATTACGAGTCTCCAGAAATCTCAGCAACTATTTTTTCACCCAAACTGGATGATACTTTCAGGTAATGATCAGTATACTAAGAACACTTGGTTTCCCAAATTTCGTTCTTCTATGTGGAAGCGTTCGTTTCCAGTAACAGTTTGAATTTTGGTGTTTCACTCTGTTTTCTCCTATATTGATAGATGTATTTGGAACTCTAAATCAAACACGGTTTGAGCTAGCTTCTTGAAACTTGACACAATAAAGCAGTTTCACGTTCTATCTCTTTGTTCTGTTTCCTCTTGATGTAGCCCTAAGCAGTGACTGGGGAGAAACACTTTCATTGAAAGGGGTTGCCAAACTTTCAAAATTACGAGTCTCCAGAAATCTCAGCAATTATTTTTTCACCCAAACTGGATGATACTTTCAGGTAATGATCAGTACACTAAGCCCACTTGGTTCCCCAAATTTCGTTCTTCTATATTGAAGCGTTCGTTTCCAGTAACAGTTTGAATTTTGGGGTTTCACTCTGTTTTCTCCTATACTGATAGATGTATTTGGAACTCTAAATCAAACACGGTTTGTGCTAGCTTCTTGAAACTCGACATAATAAAGCACTTTCACGTTCTATCTATATGTTCTGTTTCTCCTTGATGTAACCCTCAGCAGTGACTGGGGAGAAACACTTTCATAGAAAGTGGTTGCCAAGCTTCCAAAAATTACGAGTCTCCAGAAATCTCAGCAACTATTTTTTCACCCAAACTGGATGATACTTTCAGGTAATGATCAGTACACTAAGCCCACTTGGTTCCCCAAATTTCGTTCTATGTTGAAGCGTTCGTTTCCAGTAACAGTTTGAATTTTGGCGTTTCACTCTGTTTTCTCCTATACTGATAGATGTATTTGGAACTCTAAATCAAACAAGGTTTGTGCTAGCTTCTTGAAACTTGACACAAGAAAGCGGTTTCATGTTCTATCTCTATGTTCTGTTTCCTCTTGATGTAGTCCTAAGCAGTGAATTGGGAGAAACACTTTCATTGAAAGGGGTTGCCAAGCTTCCAAAAATTACGAGTCTCCAGAAAACTCAGCAACTATTTTTTCACCCAAACTGGATGATACTTTCAGGTAATGATCAGTACATTAAGCCCACTAGGTTCCCCAAATTTCGTTCTTCTATGTTGAAGCGTTCGTTTCCAGTAAAAGATTGAATTTTGGCGTTTCACTCTGTTTTCTCCTATACTGATAGATGTATTTGGAACTCTAAATCAAACACGGTTTGTGCTAGCTTCTTGAAACTTGACACAATAAAGCAGTTTCACGTTCTTTCTCTATGTTTCGTTTCCTCTTGATGTAGCCCTAAGCAGTGACTGGGGAGAAACACTTTCATTGAAAGGGGTTGCCAAGCTTCCAAAAATTACTAGTCTCCAGAAATCTCAGCAACTATTTTTTCACCCAAACTGGATGATACTTTCAGGTAATGATCAGTATACTAAGAACACTTAATTTCCCAAATTTCGTTCTTCTATGTTGAAGCGTTCGTTTCCAGTAACAGTTTGAATTTTGGCGTTTCACTCTGTTTTCTCCTATACTGATAGATGTATTTGGAACTCTAAATCAAACATGGTTTGTGCTAGCTTCTTGAAACTTGACACAATAAAGCAGTTTCACGTTCTATCTCTATGTTCTGTTTCCTCTTGATGTAGCCCTACGCAGTGACTGGGGAGAAACACTTTCATTGAAAGGGGTTGCCAAGCTTCCAAAAATTACGAGTCTCCAGAAATCTCAGCAACTATTTTTTCACCCAAACTAGATGATACTTTCAGGTAATGGTCAGTACACTAAGCCCACTTGGTTCCCCAAATTTCGTTCTTCTATGTTGAAGCATTCGTTTCCAGTAACAGTTTGAATTTTGGCGTTTTACTCTGTTTTCTCCTATATTGATAGATGTATTTGGAACTCTAAATCAAACACGGTTTGTGCTAGCTTCTTGAAACTTGACACAATAAAGCAGTTTCACGTTCTATCTCTATGTTCTGTTTCCTCTTGATGTAGCCCTCAGCAGTGACTGGGGAGAAACACTTTCATAGAAAGGGGTTGCCAAGCTTCCAAAAATTACGAGTCTCCAGAAATCTCAGCAACTATTTTTTCACCCAAACTGGATGATACCTTCAGGTAATGATCAGTACACTAAGCCCACTTGGTTTCCCAAATTTCGTTCTATGTTGAAGCGTTCGTTTCCAGTAACAGTTTCAATTTTGGTGTTTCACTCTCTTTTCTCCTATATTGATAGATGTATTTGGAACTCTAAATCAAACACGGTTTGTGCTAGCTTCTTGAAACTTGACACAATAAAGCCGTTTCAGGTTCTATCTCTATGTTCTGTTTCCTCTTGATGTAGCCCTAAGCAGTGACTGGGGAGAAACACTTTCATTGAAAGGGGTTGCCAAGCTTCCAAAAATTACGAGTCTCCAGAAATCTCAGCAACTATTTTTTCACCCAAACTGGATGATACTTTCAGGTAATGATCAGTACACTAAGCCCACTTGGTTCCCCAAATTTCGTTCTTCTATGTTGAAGCGTTCCTTTCCAGTAACAGTTTGAATTTTGGAGTTTCACTCTGTTTTCTCCTATACTGATAGATGTATTTGGAACTCTAAATCAAACACGGTTTGTGCTAGCTTCTTGAAACTCGACATAATAAAGCACTTTCACGTTCTATCTCTATGTTCTGTTTCTCCTTGATGTAACCCTCAGCAGTGACTGGGGAGAAACACTTTCATAGAAAGGGGTTGCCAAGCTTCCAAAAATTAGAAGTCTCCAGAAATCTCAGCAACTATTTTTTCACCCAAACTGGATGATACTTTCAGGTAATGATCAGTATACTAAGAACACTTGGTCCCCAAATTCCGTTCTTCTATGTTGAAGCGTTCGTTTCCAGTAACAGTTTGAATTTTGGCGTTTCACTCTGTTTTCTAATATATTGTTAGATGTATTTGGAACTCTAAATCAAACACGGTTTGTGCTAGCTTCTTGAAACTTGACACAATAAAACAGTTTCACGTTCTATCTCTATGTTCTGTTTCCTATTGATGTAGCACTACGCAGTGACTGGGGAGAAACACTTTCATAGAAAGGGGTTGCCAAGCTTCCAAAAATTACGAGTCTCCAGAAATCTCAGCAACTATTTTTTCACCCAAACTAGATGATACTTTCAGGTAATGGTCAGTACACTAAGCCCACTTGGTTCCCCAAATTTCGTTCTTCTATGTTGAAGCGTTCGTTTCCAGTAACAGTTTGAATTTTGGCGTTTTACTCTGTTTTCTCCTATATTGATAGATGTATTTGGAACTCTAAATCAAACACGGTTTGTGCTAGCTTCTTGAAACTTGACACAATAAAGAAGTTTCACGTTCTATCTCTATGTTCTCTCTCCTCTTGATGTAGCCCTAAGCAGTTACTGGGGAGAAACACTTTCATTGAAAGGGGTTGCCAAACTTCCAAAAATTACGTGTCTCCAGAAATCTCAGCAACTATTTTTTAACCCAAACTGGATGATACTTTCAGGTAATGATCAGTACACTAAGCCCAATGGTTCCCTAAATTTCGTTCTATGTTGAAGCGTTCGTTTTCAGTAACAGTTTGAATTTTGGCGTTTCACTCTGTTTTCTCCTATACTGATAGATGTATTTGGAACTCTAAATCAAACATGGTTTGTGCTAGCTTCTTGAAACTTGACACAATAAAGCGGTTTCATGTTCTATCTCTATGTTCTGTTTCCTCTTGATGTATCCCTAAGCAGTGACTTGGGAGAAACACTTTCATTGAAAGGGGTTGCCAAGCTTCCAAAAATTACGAGTCTCCAGAAAACTCAGCAACTATTTTTTCACCCAAACTGGATGATACTTTCAGGTAATGATCAGTATACTAAGCCCACTAGGTTCCCCAAATTTCGTTGTTCTATGTTGAAGCGTTCGTTTCCAGTAACAGTTTGAATTTTGGCGTTTCACTCTGTTTTCTCCTATACTGATAGATGTATTTGGAACTCTAAAACAAACACGGTTTGTGCTAGCTTCTTGAAACTTGACACAATAAAGCAGTTACACGTTGTTTCTCTATGTTTCGTTTCCTCTTGATGTAGCCCTAAGCAGTGACTGGGGAGAAACACTTTCATTAAAAGGGGTTGCCAATCTTCCAAATATTACGAGTCTCCAGAAATCTCAGCAACTATTTTTTCACCCAAACTGGATGATACTTTCAGGTAATGATCAGTATACTAAGAACACTTGGTTTCCCAAATTTCGTTCTTCTATGTTGAAGCGTTCGTTTCCAGTAACAGTTTGAATTTTGGTGTTTCACTCTGTTTTCTCCTATATTGATAGATGTATTTGGAACTCTAAATCAAACACGGTTTGTGCTAGCTTCTTGAAACTTGACACAATAAAGCAGTTTCACGTTCTATATCTATGTTCTGTTTCCTCTTGATGTAGCCCTAAGCAGTGACTGGGGAGAAACACTTTCATTGAAAGGGGTTGCCAAACTTTCAAAATTACGAGTCTCCAGAAATCTCAGCAATTATTTTTTCACCCAAACTGGATGATACTTTCAGGTAATGATCAGTACACTAAGCCCACTTGGTTCCCCAAATTTCGTTCTTCTATATTGAAGCGTTCGTTTCCAGTAACAGTTTGAATTTTGGGGTTTCACTCTGTTTTCTCCTATACTGATAGATGTATTTGGAACTCTAAATCAAACACGGTTTGTGCTAGCTTCTTGAAACTTGACACAATAAAGCAGTTTCACGTTCTATCTCTATGTTCTGTTTCCTCTTGATGTAGCCCTCAGCAGTGACTGGGGAGAAACACTTTCATAGAAAGGGGTTGCCAAGCTTCCAAAAATTACGAGTCTCCAGAAATCTCAGCAACTATTTTTTCACCCAAACTGTATGATACCTTCAGGTAATGATCAGTACACTAAGCCCACTTGGTTTCCCAAATTTCGTTCTATGTTGAAGCGTTCGTTTCCAGTAACAGTTTGAATTTTGGTGTTTCACTCTGTTTTCTCCTATATTGATAGATGTATTTGGAACTCTAAATCAAACACGGTTTGTGCTAGCTTCTTGAAACTTGACACAATAAAGCGGTTTCAGGTTCTATCTCTATGTTCTGTTTCCTCTTGATGTAGCCCTAAGCAGTGACTGGGGAGAAACACTTTCATTGAAAGGGGTTGCCAAGCTTCCAAAAATTACGAGTCTCCAGAAATCTCAGCAACTATTTTTTCACCCAAACTGGATGATACTTTCAGGTAATGATCAGTACACTAAGCCCACTTGGTTCCCCAAATTTCGTTCCTCTATGTTGAAGCGTTCGTTTCAAGTAACAGTTTGAATTTTGGAGTTTCACTCTGTTTTCTCCTATACTGATAAATGTATTTGGAACTCTAAATCAAACACGGTTTGTGCTAGCTTCTTGAAACTCGACATAATAAAGCACTTTCACGTTCTATCTCTATGTTCTGTTTCTCCTTGATGTAACCCTCAGCAGTGACTGGGGAGAAACACTTTCATTGGAAGGGGTTGCCAAGCTTCCAAAAATTAGAAGTCTCCAGAAATCTCAGCAACTATTTTTTCACCCAAACTGGATGATACTTTCAGGTAATGATCAGCATACTAAGAACACTTGGTCCCCAAATTTCTTTCTTCTATGTTGAAGCGTTCGTTTCCAGTAACAGTTTGAATTTTGGCGTTTCACTCTGTTTTCTCCTATATTGATAGATGTATTTGGAACTCTAAATCAAACACGGTTTGTGCTAGCTTCTTGAAACTTGACACAATAAAGCAGTTTCACGTTCTATCTCTATGTTCTTTCTGTTTCCTCTTGATGTAGCCCTAAGCAGTGACGGGGAGAATAACTTTCATTGAAAGTTGTTGCCAAACTTCCAAAATTTACGAGTCTCCAGAAATCTCAGCAACTATTTTTTCACCCAAACTGGATGATACTTTCATGTAATGATCAGTACACGAAGCCCACTTGGTACCCAAATTTCGTTCTTCTATGTTGAAGCGTTCGTTTCCAGTAACAGTTTGAATTTTGGCGTTTCACTCTGTTTTCTCCTATACTGATAGATGTATTTGGAACTCTAAATCAAACACGGTTTGTGCTAGCTTCCTGAAACTTGACACAATAAAGCAGTTTCACGTTCTTTCTCTATGTTCTGTTTCCTCTTGATGTAGCCCTAAGCAGTGATGGGGAGAAACACTTTCATTGAAAGGGGTTGCCAAGCTTCCAAAAATTACGAGTCTCCAGAAATCTCAGCAACTATTTTTTCACCCAAACTGGATGACAATTTCAGGTAATGATCAGTACACTAAGCCCACTTGGTTCCCCAAATTTCGTTCTTCTATGTTGAAGCGTTCGTTTCCAGTAACAGTTTGAATTTTGGCATTTCACTCTGTTTTCTCCTATACTGATAGATGTATTTGGAACTCTAAATCAAACACGGTTTGTGCAAGCTTCCTGAAACTTGACACAATAAAGCAGTTTCACGTTCTTTCTCTATGTTCTGTTTCCTCTTGATGTAGCCCTAAGCAGTGACTGGGGAGAAACACTTTCATTGAAAGGGGTTGCCAAACTTCCAAATATTACGAGTCTCCAGAAATCTCAGCAACTCTTTTTTCACCCAAACTGGATGACACTTTCAGGTAATGATCAGTCCACTAAGCCCACTTGGTTCCCCAAATTTCGTTCTTCTATGTTGAAGCGTTCGTTTCAAGTAACAGTTTGAATTTTGGCGTATTACTCTGTTTTCTCCTATACTGATCGATGTATTTGGAACTCTAAATCAAACACGGTTTGTGCTAGCTTCTTGAAACTCAACATAATAAAGTCCTTTCACGTTCTATCTCTATGTTCTGTTTCTCCTTGATGTAACCCTCAGCAGTGACTGGGGAGAAACACTTTCATTGAAAGGGGTTGCCAAGCTTCCAAAAATTACGAGTCTCCAGAAATCTCAGCAACTATTTTTTCACCCAAACTGGATGATACTTTCAGGTAATGATCAGTACACTAAGCCCACTTGGTTCCCCAAATTTCGTTCTTCTATGTTGAAGCGTTCGTTTCCAGTAACAGTTTGAATTTTGGCGTTTCACTCTGTTTTCTCCTATACTGATAGATGTATTTGGAACTCTAAATCAAACACGGTTTGTGCTAGCTTCTTGAAACTTGACACAATAAAGCAGTTTCACGTTCTATCTCTATGTTCTCTTTCCTCTTGATGTAGCCCTAAGCAGTGACTGGGGAGAAACACTTTCATTGAAAGGGGTTGCCAAACTTCCAAAAATTACGAGTCTCCAGAAATCTCAGCAACTATTTTTTCACCCAAACTGGATGATACTTTCAGGTAATGATCAGTACACTAAGCCCACTTGGTTCCCTAAATTTCGTTCTTCTATGTTGAAGCGTTCGTTTCCAGTAACAGTTTGAATTTTGGCGTTTCACTCTGTTTTCTCCTATACTGATCGATGTATTTGGAACTCTAAATCAAACAGGGTTTGTGCTAGCTTCTTGAAACTCGACATAATAAAGTACTTTCACGTTCTATCTCTATGTTCTGTTTCTCCTTGATGTAACCCTCAGCAGTGACTGGGGAGAAACACTTTCATTGAAAGGGGTTGCCAAGCTTCCAAAAATTACGAGTCTCCAGAAATCTCAGCAACTATTTTTTCACCCAAACTGGATGATACTTTCAGGTAATGATGAGTACACTAAGCCCACTAGGTTCCCCAAATTTCGTTGTTCTATGTTGAAGCGTTCGTTTCCAGTAACAGTTTGAATTTTGGCGTTTCACTCTGTTTTCTCCTATACTGATAGATGTATTTGGAACTCTAAATCAAACACGGTTTGTGCTAGCTTCTTGAAACTTGACACAATAAAGCAGTTTCACGTTGTTTCTCTATGTTTCGTTTCCTCTTGATGTAGCCCTAAGCAGTGACTGGGGAGAAACACTTTCATTGAAAGGGGTTGCCAAGCTTCCAAATATTACGAGTCTCCAGAAATCTCAGCAACTATTTTTTCACCCAAACTGGATTATACTTTCAGGTAATGATCAGTATACTAAGAACACTTGTTTTCCCAAATTTCGTTGTTCTATGTTGAAGCGTTCGTTTCCAGTAACAGTTTGAATTTTGGCGTTTCACTCTGTTTTCTCCTATACTGATAGATGTATTTGGAACTCTAAATCAAACACGGTTTGTGCTAGCTTCTTGAAACTTGACAAAATAAAGCAGTTTCAAGTTCTATCTCTATGTTCTGTTTCCTCTTGATGTAGCCCTAAGCAGTGACTGGAGAGAAACACTTTCATAGAAAGGGGTTGCCAAGCTTCCAAAAATTGTGAGTCTCCAGAAATCTCAGCAACTATTTTTTCACCCAAACTGGATGATACTTTCAGGTAATGATCAGTACACTAAGCCCACTTGGTTCCCCAAATTTCGTTCTATGTTGAAGCGTTCGTTTCCAGTAACAGTTTGAATTTTGGCGTTTCACTCTGTTTTCTCCTATACTGATAGATGTATTTGGAACTCTAAATCAAACATGGTTTGTGCTAGCTTCTTGAAACTTGACACAAGAAAGCGGTTTCATGTTCTATCTCTATGTTCTGTTTCCTCTTGATGTAGTCCTAAGCAGTGAATTGGGAGAAACACTTTCATTGAAAGGGGTTGCCAAGCTTCCAAAAATTACGAGTCTCCAGAAAACACAGCAACTATTTTTTCACCCAAACTGGATGATACTTTCAGGTAATGATCAGTACACTAAGCCCACTAGGTTCCCCAAATTTCGTTGTTCTATGTTGAAGCGTTCGTTTCCAGTAACAGTTTGAATTTTGGGGTTTCACTCTGTTTTCTCCTATACTGATAGATGTATTTGGAACTCTAAATCAAACACGGTTTGTGCTAGCTTCTTGAAACTTGACACACTAAAGCAGTTTCACGTTCTATCTCTATGTTCTCTTTCCTCTTGATGTAGCCCTACGCAGTGACTGGGGAGAAACACTTTCATTGAAAGGGGTTGCCAAACTTCCAAAAATTACGAGTCTCCAGAAATCTCAGCAACTATTTTTTCACCCAAACTGGATGATACTTTCAGGTAATGATCAGTACACTAAGCCCACTTGGTTCCCTAAATTTCGTTCTTCTATGTTGAAGCGTTCGTTTCCAGTAACAGTTTGAATTTTGGCGTTTCACTCTGTTTTCTCCTATACTGATAGATGTATTTGGAACTCTAAATCAAACACGTTTGTGCTAGCTTCTTGAATCTCGACATAATAAAGTACTTTCACGTTCTATCTCTATGTTCTGTTTCTCCTTGATGTAACCTCAGCAGTGACTGGGGAGAAACACTTTCATTTAAAGGGGTTGCCAAGCTTCCAAAAATTACGAGTCTCCAGAAATCACAGCAACTATTTTTTCACCCAAACTGGATGACAGTTTCAGGTAATGATCAGTACACTAAGCCCACTTGGTTCCCCAAATTTCGTTCTATGTTGAAGCGCTCGTTTCCAGTACCAGTTTGAATTTTGCGTTTCACTCTATTTTCTCCTATACTGATAGATGTATTTGGAACTCTAAATCAAACACGGTTTGTGCTAGCTTCTTGAAACTTGACACAATAAAGCAGTTTCACGTTCTTTCTCTATGTTCTGTTTCCTCTTGATGTAGCCCGAAGCAGTGATGGGGAGAAACACTTTCATTGAAAGGGGTTGCCAAGCTTCCAAAAATTACGAGTCTCCAGAAATCTCAGCAACTATTTTTTCACACAAACTGGTGATACTTTCAGGTAATGATCAGTACACTAAGCCCACTTGGTTCCCCAAATTTCGTTCTTCTATGTTGAAGCGGTCGTTTCCAGTAACAGTTTGAATTTTGGCGTTTCACTCTGTTTTCTCCTATATTGATAGATGTATTTGGAACTCTAAATCAAACACGGTTTGTGCTAGCTTCTTGAAACTTGACACAATAAAGCAGTTTCACGTTCTATCTCTATGTTCTGTTTCCTCTTGATGTAGCCCTATGCAGTGACTGGGGAGAAACACTTTCATAGAAAAGGGTTGCCAAGCTTCCAAAAATTACGAGTCTCCAGAAATCTCAGCAACTATTTTTTCACCCAAACTGGATGATACTTTCAGGTAATGATCAGTATACTAAGAACACTTGGTTCCCCAAATTTTGTTCTTCTAGGTTGAATCGTTCATTTCCAGTAACAGTTTGAATTTTGGCGTTTCACTCTGTTTTCTCCTATACTGATAGATGTATTTGGAACTCTAAATCAAACATGGTTTGTGCTAGCTTCTTGAAACTTGACAAAATAAAGCAGTTTCACGTTCTATCTCTATGTTCTGTTTCCTCGTGATGTAGCCCTACGCAGTGACTGGGGAGAAACACTTTCATAGAAAGGGGTTGCCAAGCTTCCAAAAATTACAAGTCTCCAGAAATCTCAGCAACTATTTTTTCACCCAAACTAGATGATACTTTCAGGTAATGATCAGTACACTAAGCCCACTTGGTTCCCCAAATTTCGTTCTTCTATGTTGAAGCGTTCGTTTCCAGTAACAGTTTGAATTTTGGCGTTTTACTCTGTTTTCTCCTATATTGATAGATGTATTTGGAACTCTAAATCAAACACGGTTTGTGCTAGCTTCTTGAAACTTGACACAATAAAGCAGTTTCACGTTCTATCTCTATGTTCTCTTTCCTCTTGATGTAGCCCTAAGCAGTGACTGGGGAGAAACACTTTCATTGAAAGGGGTTGCCAAACTTCCAAAATTTACGAGTCTCCAGAAATCTCAGCAACTATTTTTTCACCCAAACTGGATGATACTTTCAGGTAATGATCAGTATTCTAAGAACACTTGGTTCCCCAATTTTTGTTCTTCTAGGTTGAAGCGTTCATTTCCAGTAACAGTTTGAATTTTGGTGTTTCACTCTGTTTTCTCCTATACTGATAGATGTATTTGGAACTCTAAATCAAACATGGTTTGTGCTAGCTTCTTAAAACTTGACACAATAAAGCAGTTTCACGTTCTATCTCTATGTTCTGTTTCCTCTTGATGTAGCCCTACGCAGTGACTGGGGAGAAACACTTTCATAGAAAGGGGTTGCCAAGCTTCCAAAAATTACGAGTCTCCAGAAATCTCAGCAACTATTTTTTCACCCAAACTGGATGATACTTTCAGGTAATGATCAGTACACTAAGCCCACTTGGTTCCCCAAATTTCGTTCTTCTATGTTGAAGCGTTCGTTTCCAGTAACAGTTTGAATTTTGGCGTTTCACTCTGTTTTCTCCTATATTGATAGATGTATTTGGAACTCTAAATCAAACACGGTTTGTGCTAGCTTCTTGAAACTTGACACAATAAAGCAGTTTCACGTTCTATCTCTATGTTCTGTTTCCTCGTGATGTAGCCCTACGCAGTGACTGGGGAGAAACACTTTCATAGAAAGGGGTTGCCAAGCTTCCAAAAATTACAAGTCTCCAGAAATCTCAGCAACTATTTTTTCACCCAAACTGGATGATACTTTCAGGTAATGATCAGTACACTAAGCCCACTTGGTTCCCCAAATTTCGTTCTTCTATGTTGAAGCGTTCGTTTCCAGTAACAGTTTGAATTTTGGTGTTTTACTCTGTTTTCTCCTATATTGATAGATGTATTTGGAACTCTAAATCAAACACGGTTTGTGCTAGCTTCTTGAAACTTGACACAATAAAGCAGTTTCACGTTCTATCTCTATGTTCTCTTTCCTCTTGATGTAGCCCTAAGCAGTGACTGGGGAGAAACACTTTCATTGAAAGGGGTTGCCAAACTTCCAAAATTTACGAGTCTCCAGAAATCTCAGCAACTATTTTTTCACCCAAACTGGATGATACTTTCAGGTAATGATCAGTATTCTAAGAACACTTGGTTCCCCAATTTTTGTTCTTCTAGGTTGAAGCGTTCATTTCCAGTAACAGTTTGAATTTTGGTGTTTCACTCTGTTTTCTCCTATACTGATAGATGTATTTGGAACTCTAAATCAAACAAGGTTTGTGCTAGCTTCTTAAAACTTGACACAATAAAGCAGTTTCACGTTCTATCTCTATGTTCTGTTTCCTCTTGATGTAGCCCTACGCAGTGACTGGGGAGAAACACTTTCATAGAAAGGGGTTGCCAAGCTTCCAAAAATTACGAGTCTCCAGAAATCTCAGCAACTATTTTTTCACCCAAACTGGATGATACTTTCAGGTAATGATCAGTACACTAAGCCCACTTGGTTCCCCAAATTTCGTTCTTCTATGTTGAAGCGTTCGTTTCCAGTAACAGTTTGAATTTTGGCGTTTCACTCTGTTTTCTCCTATATTGATAGATGTATTTGGAACTCTAAATCAAACACGGTTTGTGCTAGCTTCTTGAAACTTGACACAATAAAGCAGTTTCACGTTCTATCTCTATGTTCTGTTTCCTCGTGATGTACCCCTACGCAGTGACTGGGGAGAAACACTTTCATTGAAAGTGGTTGCCAAACTTCCAAAATTTACGAGTCTCCAGAAATCTCAGCAACTATTTTTTCACCCAAACTGGATGATACTTTCAGGTAATGATCAGTACACTAAGCCCACTTGGTTCCCCAAATTTCGTTCTTGTATATTGAAGCGTTCGTTTCCAGTAACAGTTTGAATTTTGGGGTTTCACTCTGTTTTCTCCTATACTGATAGATGTATTCGGAACTCTAAATCAAACAAGGTTGGTGCTAGCTTCTTGAAACTCGACATAATAAAGCACTTTCATGTTCTATCTCTATGTTCTGTTTCTCCTTGATGTAACCCTCAGCAGTGACTGGGGAGAAACACTTTCATAGAAAGGGGTTGCCAAGCTTCCAAAAATTACGAGTCTACAGAAATCTCAGCAACTATTTTTTCACCCAAACTGGATGATACTTTCAGGTAATGATCAGTACACTAAGCCCACTTGGTTCCCCAAATTTCGTTCTATGTTGAAGCGTTCGTTTCCAGTAACAGTTTGAATTTTGGCGTTTCACTCTGTTTTCTCCTATACTGATAGATGTATTTGGAACTCTAAATCAAACAAGGTTGGTGCTAGCTTCTTGAAACTTGACACAATAAAGCGGTTTCATGTTCTATCTCTATGTTCTGTTTCCTCTTGATGTAGCCCTAAGCAGTGAATTGGGAGAAACACTTTCATTGAAAGGGGTTGCCAAGCTTCCAAAAATTACGAGTCTCCAGAAATCTCAGCAACTATTTTTTCACCCAAACTGGATGATACTTTCAGGTAATGATCAGTATACTAAGAACACTTCGTTTCCCAAATTTCGTTCTTCTATGTTGAAGCGTTCGTTTCCAGTAACAGTTTGAATTTTGGCGTTTCACTCTGTTTTCTCCTATACTGATAGATGTATTTGGAACTCTAAATCAAACACGGTTTGTGCTAGCTTCTTGAAACTCGACGTAATAAAGCACTTTCACGCTCTATCTCTATGTTCTGTTTCTCCTTGATGTAACCCTCAGCAGTGACTGGGGAGAAACACTTTCATTGAAAGGGGTTGCCAAACTTCCAAAAATTAGAAGTCTCCAGAAATCTCAGCAACTATTTTTTCACCCAAACTGGATGATACTTTCAGGTAATGATCAGTATACTAAGAACACTTGGTCCCCAAATTCCGTTCTTGTATGTTGAAGCGTTCGTTTCCAGTAACAGTTTGAATTTTGGGGTTTCACTCTGTTTTCTCCTATACTGATAGATGTATTTGGAACTCTAAATCAAACACTGTTTGTGCTAGCTTCTTGAAACTCGACATAATAAAGTACTTTCTCGTTCTATCTCTATGTTCTGTTTCTCCTTGATGTAACCTCAGCAGTGACTGGGGAGAAACACTTTCATTGAAAGGGGTTGCCAAGCTTCCAAAAATTACGAGTCTCCAGAAATCTCAGCAACTATTTTTTCACCCAAAGTGGATGACAGTTTCAGGTAATGATCAGTATACTAAGCCCACTTGGTTCCCCAAATTTCGTTCTATGTTGAAGCGTTCGTTTCCAGTAACAGTTTGAATTTTGGCGTTTCACTCTGTTTTCTCCTATATTGATAGATGTATTTGGAACTCTAAATCAAACACAGTTTGTGCTAACTTCTTGAAACTTGACACAATAAAGCAGTTTCACGTTCTATCTCTATGTTCTGTTTCCTCTTGATGTAGCCCTAAGCAGTGACTGGGGAGAAACACTTTCATTGAAAGTGGTTGCCAAACTTCCAAAAATTACGAGTCTCTAGAAATCTCAGCAACTATTTTTTCACCCAAACTGGATGATACTTTCAGGTAATGATCAGTACCCTAAGCCCACTTGGTTCCCCAAATTTCGTTATTCTATGTTGAAGCGTTCGTTTCCAGTAACAGTTTGAATTTTGGCGTTTCACTCTGTTTTCTCCTATACTGATAGATGTATTTGGAACTCTAAATCAAACAAGGTTTGTGCTAGCTTCTTGAAACTTGACACAAGAAAGTGGTTTCACGTTCTATCTCTATGTTCTGTTTCCTTTTGATGTAGCCCTAAGTAGTGACTGGGGAGAAACACTTTCATAGAAAGGGGTTGCCAAGCTTCCAAAAATTATGAGTCTCCAGAAATCTCAGCAACTATTTTTTCACCCAAACTGGATGATACTTTCAGGTAATGATAAGTACACTAGCCCACTTGGTTCCCAAAATTTCGTTTTTCTATGTTGAAGCGTTCGTTTCCAGTAACAGTTTGAATTTTGGCGTTTCACTCTGTTTTCTCCTATATTGATAGATATATTTGGAACTCTAAATCAAACATGGTTTGTGCTAGCTTCTTGAAACTTGACACACTAAAGCAGTTTCACGTTCTATCTCTATGTTCTGTTTCATCTTGATGTAGCCCTACACAGTGACTGGGGAGAAACACTTTCATAGAAAGGGGTTGCCAAGCTTCCAAAAATTACGAGTCTCCAGAAATCTCAGCAACTATTTTTTCACCCAAACTGGATGATACTTTCACGTAATGATCAGTACACGAAGCCCACTTGGTTCCCCAAATTCCGTTCTTCTATGTTGAAGCGTTCGTTTCCAGTAACAGTTTGAATTTTGGCGTTTCACTCTGTTTTCTCCTATACTGATAGATGTATTTGGAACTCTAAATCAAACACGGTTTGTGCTAGCTTCTTGAAACTCGATACAATAAAGCACTTTCACGTTCTATCTCTATGTTCTTTTTCCTCTTGATGTAACCTTCAGCAGTGACTGGGGAGAAACACTTTCATATAAAGGGGTTGCCAAGCTTCCAAAAATTACGAGTCTCCAGAAATCTCAGCAACTATTTTTTCACCCAAACTGGATGATACTTTCAGGTAATGATCAGTACACTAAGCCCACTTGGTTCCCCAAATTTCGTTCTATGTTGAAGCGTTCGTTTCCAGTAACAGTTTGAATTTTGGCGTTTCACTCTGTTTTCTCCTATACTGATAGATGTATTTGGAACTCTAAATCAAACACGGTTTGTGCTAGCTTCTTGAAACTTGACACAATAAAGCAGTTTCACGTTCTATCTCTATGTTCTCTTTCCTCTTGATGTAGCCCTACGCAGTAACTGGGGAGAAACACTTTCATTGAAAGGGGTTTCCAAACTTCCAAAAATTCCGAGTCTCCAGAAATCTCAGCAACTATTTTTTCACCCAAACTGGATGATACTTTCAGGTAATGATCAGTACACTAAGCCCACTTGGTTCCCCAAATTTCGTTCTTCTATGTTGAAGCGTTCGTTTCCAGTAACAGTTTGAATTTTGGCGTTTTACTCTGTTTTCTCCTATATTGATAGATGTATTTGGAACTCTAAATCAAACACGGTTTGTGCTAGCTTCTTGAAACTTGACACAATAAAGCAGTTTCACGTTCTATCTCTATGTTCTCTTTCCTCTTGATGTAGCCCTACGCAGTGACTGGGGAGAAACACTTTCATTGAAAGGGGTTGCCAAACTTCCAAAAATTACGAGTCTCCAGAAATCTCAGCAACTATTTTTTCACCCAAACTGGATGATACTTTCAGGTAATGATCAGTACACTAAGCCCACTTGGTTCCCCAAATTTCGTTCTTCTATATTGAAGCGTTCGTTTCCAGTAACAGTTTGAATTTTGGGGTTTCACTCTGTTTTCTCCTATACTGATAGATGTATTTGGAACTCTAAATCAAACACGGTTTGTGCTAGCTTCTTGAAACTCGACATAATAAAGCACTTTCACATTCTATCTATATGTTCTGTTTCTCCTTGATGTAACCCTCAGCAGTGACTGGGGAGAAACACTTTCATAGAAAGTGGTTGCCAAGCTTCCAAAAATTACGAGTCTCCAGAAATCTCAGCAACTATTTTTTCACCCAAACTGGATGATACTTTCAGGTAATGATCAGTACACTAAGCCCACTTGGTTCCCCAAATTTCGTTCTATGTTGAAGCGTTCGTTTCCAGTAACAGTTTGAATTTTGGCGTTTCACTCTGTTTTCTCCTATACTGATAGATGTATTTGGAACTCTAAATCAAACAAGGTTTGTGCTAGCTTCTTGAAACTTGACACAAGAAAGCGGTTTCATGTTCTATCTCTATGTTCTGTTTCCTCTTGATGTAGTCCTAAGCAGTGAATTGGGAGAAACACTTTCATTGAAAGGGGTTGCCAAGCTTCCAAAAATTACGAGTCTCCAGAAAACACCGCAACTATTTTTTCACCCAAACTGGATGATACTTTCAGGTAATGATCAGTACACTAAGCCCACTAGGTTTCCCAAATTTCGTTGTTCTATGTTGAAGCGTTCGTTTCCAGTAAAAGATTGAATTTTGGCGTTTCACTCTGTTTTCTCCTATACTGATAGATGTATTTGGAACTCTAAATCAAACACGGTTTGTGCTAGCTTCTTGAAACTTGACACAATAAAGCAGTTTCACATTCTTTCTCTATGTTTCGTTTCCTCTTGATGTAGCCCTAAGCAGTGACTGGGGAGAAACACTTTCATTGAAAGGGGTTGCCAAGCTTCCAAAAATTACTAGTCTCCAGAAATCTCAGCAACTATTTTTTCACCCAAACTGGATGATACTTTCAGGTAATGATCAGTATACTAAGAACACTTAATTTCCCAAATTTCGTTCTTCTATGTTGAAGCGTTCGTTTCCAGTAACAGTTTGAATTTTGGCGTTTCACTCTGTTTTCTCCTATACTGATAGATGTATTTGGAACTCTAAATCAAACACGGTTTGTGCTAGCTTCTTGAAACTCGACATAATAAAGCACTTTCACGTTCTATCTCTATGTTCTGTTTCTCCTTGATGTAACCCTCAGCAGTGACTGGGGAGAAAAACTTTCATTGAAAGGGGTTGCCAAGCTTCCAAAAATTAGAAGTCTCCAGAAATCTCAGCATTTTTTTTTCACCCAAACTGGATGATACTTTCAGGTAATGATCAGTATACTAAGAACACTTGGTCCCCAAATTCCGTTCTTCTATGTTGAAGCGTTCGTTTCCAGTAACAGTTTGAATTTTGGCTTTTCACTCTGTTTTCTCCTATACTGATAGATGTATTTGGAACTCTAAATCAAACACGGTTTGTGCTAGCTTCTTGAAACTTGACACAATAAAGCAGTTTCAAGTTCTATCTCTATGTTCTGTTTCCTCTTGATGTAGCCCTATGCAGTGACTGGAGAGAAACACTTTCATAGAAAGGGGTTGCCAAGCTTCCAAAAATTGTGAGTCTCCAGAAATCTCAGCAACTATTTTTTCACTGAAACTGGATGATACTTTCAGGTAATGATCAGTACACTAAGCCCACTTGGTTCCCCAAATTTCGTTCTTGTATATTGAAGCGTTCGTTTCCAGTAACAGTTTGAATTTTGGGGTTTCACTCTGTTTTCTCCTATACTGATAGATGTATTTGGAACTCTAAATCAAACAAGGTTGGTGCTAGCTTCTTGAAACTCGACATAATAAAGCACTTTCATGTTCTATCTCTATGTTCTGTTTCTCCTTGATGTAACCCTCAGCAGTGACTGGGGAGAAACACTTTCATAGAAAGGGGTTGCCAAGCTTCCAAAAATTACGAGTCTACAGAAATCTCAGCAACTATTTTTTCACCCAAACTGGATGATACTTTCAGGTAATGATCAGTACACTAAGCCCACTTGGTTCCCCAAATTTCGTTCTATGTTGAAGCGTTCGTTTCCAGTAACAGTTTGAATTTTGGCGTTTCACTCTGTTTTCTCCTATACTGATAGATGTATTTGGAACTCTAAATCAAACAAGGTTGGTGCTAGCTTCTTGAAACTTGACACAATAAAGCGGTTTCATGTTCTATCTCTATGTTCTGTTTCCTCTTGATGTAGCCCTAAGCAGTGAATTGGGAGAAACACTTTCATTGAAAGGGGTTGCCAAGCTTCCAAAAATTACGAGTCTCCAGAAATCTCAGCAACTATTTTTTCACCCAAACTGGATGATACTTTCAGGTAATGATCAGTATACTAAGAACACTTGGTTTCATAAATTTCGTTCTTCTATGTTGAAGCGTTCGTTTCCAGTAACAGTTTGAATTTTGGCGTTTCACTCTGTTTTCTCCTATACTGATAGATGTATTTGGAACTCTAAATCAAACACGGTTTGTGCTAGCTTCTTGAAACTCGACATAATAAAGCACTTTCACGCTCTATCTCTATGTTCTGTTTCTCCTTGATGTAACCCTCAGCAGTGACTGGGGAGAAACACTTTCATTGAAAGGGGTTGCCAAACTTCCAAAAATTAGAAGTCTCCAGAAATCTCAGCAACTATTTTTTCACCCAAACTGGATGATACTTTCAGGTAATGATCAGTATACTAAGAACACTTGGTCCCCAAATTCCGTTCTTGTATGTTGAAGCGTTCGTTTCCAGTAACAGTTTGAATTTTGGGGTTTCACTCTGTTTTCTCCTATACTGATAGATGTATTTGGAACTCTAAATCAAACACGGTTTGTGCTAGCTTCTTGAAACTCGACATAATAAAGTACTTTCTCGTTCTATCTCTATGTTCTGTTTCTCCTTGATGTAACCTCAGCAGTGACTGGGGAGAAACACTTTCATTGAAAGGGGTTGCCAAGCTTCCAAAAATTACGAGTCTCCAGAAATCTCAGCAACTATTTTTTCACCCAAAGTGGATGACAGTTTCAGGTAATGATCAGTACCCTAAGCCCACTTGGTTCCCCAAATTTCGTTCTATGTTGAAGCGTTCGTTTCCAGTAACAGTTTGAATTTTGGCGTTTCACTCTGTTTTCTCCTATACTGATAGATGTATTTGGAACTCTAAATCAAACAAGGTTTGTGCTAGCTTCTTGAAACTTGACACAAGAAAGCGGTTTCACGTTCTATCTCTATGTTCTGTTTCCTTTTGATGTAGCCCTAAGTAGTGACTGGGGAGAAACACTTTCATAGAAAGGGGTTGCCAAGCTTCCAAAAATTATGAGTCTCCAGAAATCTCAGCAACTATTTTTTCACCCAAACTGGATGATACTTTCAGGTAATGATCAGTACACTAGCCCACTTGGTTCCCAAAATTTCGTTCTTCTATGTTGAAGCGTTCGTTTCCAGTAACAGTTTGAATTTTGGCGTTTCACTCTGTTTTCTCCTATATTGATAGATATATTTGGAACTCTAAATCAAACATGGTTTGTGCTAGCTTCTTGAAACTTGACACACTAAAGCAGTTTCACGTTCTATCTCTATGTTCTGTTTCATCTTGATGTAGCCCTACACAGTGACTGGGGAGAAACACTTTCATAGAAAGGGGTTGCCAAGCTTCCAAAAATTACGAGTCTCCAGAAATCTCAGCAACTATTTTTTCACCCAAACTGGATGATACTTTCATGTAATGATCAGTACACGAAGCCCACTTGGTTCCCCAAATTCCGTTCTTCTATGTTGAAGCGTTCGTTTCCAGTAACAGTTTGAATTTTGGCCTTTCACTCTGTTTTCTCCTATACAGATAGATGTATTTGGAACTCTAAATCAAACACGGTTTGTGCTAGCTTCTTGAAACTCGATACAATAAAGCACTTTCACGTTCAATCTCTATGTTCTTTTTCCTCTTGATGTAACCTTCAGCAGTGACTGGGGAGAAACACTTTCATATAAAGGGGTTGCCAAGCTTCCAAAAATTACGAGTCTCCAGAAATCTCAGCAACTATTTTTTCACCCAAACTGGATGATACTTTCAGGTAATGATCAGTACACTAAGCCCACTTGGTTCCCCAAATTTCGTTCTATGTTGAAGCGTTCGTTTCCAGTAACAGTTTGAATTTTGGCGTTTCACTCTGTTTTCTCCTATACTGATAGATGTATTTGGAACTCTAAATCAAACACGGTTTGTGCTAGCTTCTTGAAACTTGACACAATAAAGCAGTTTCACGTTCTATCTCTATGTTCTCTTTCCTCTTGATGTAGCCCTACGCAGTAACTGGGGAGAAACACTTTCATTGAAAGGGGTTGCCAAACTTCCAAAAATTCCGAGTCTCCAGAAATCTCAGCAACTATTTTTTCACCCAAACTGGATGATACTTTCAGGTAATGATCAGTACACTAAGCCCACTTGGTTCCCCAAATTTCGTTCTTCTATGTTGAAGCGTTCGTTTCCAGTAACAGTTTGAATTTTGGCGTTTTACTCTGTTTTCTCCTATATTGATAGATGTATTTGGAACTCTAAATCAAACACGGTTTGTGCTAGCTTCTTGAAACTTGACACAATAAAGCAGTTTCACGTTCTATCTCTATGTTCTCTTTCCTCTTGATGTAGCCCTACGCAGTGACTGGGGAGAAACACTTTCATTGAAAGGGGTTGCCAAACTTCCAAAAATTACGAGTCTCCAGAAATCTCAGCAACTATTTTTTCACCCAAACTGGATGATACTTTCAGGTAATGATCAGTACACTAAGCCCACTGGGTTCCCCAAATTTCGTTCTTCTATATTGAAGCGTTCGTTTCCAGTAGCAGTTTGAATTTTGGGGTTTCACTCTGTTTTCTCCTATACTTATAGATGTATTTGGAACTCTAAATCAAACACGGTTTGTGCTAGCTTTTTGAAACTCGACATAATAAAGCACTTTCATGTTCTATCTCTATGTTCTGTTTCTCCTTGATGTAACCCTCAGCAGTGACTGGGGAGAAACACTTTCATAGAAAGGGGTTGCCAAGCTTCCAAAAATTACGAGTCTACAGAAATCTCAGCAACTATTTTTTCACCCAAACTGGATGATACTTTCATGTAATGATCAGTACACTAAGCCCACTTGGTTCCCCAAATTTCGTTCTATGTTGAAGCATTCGTTTCCAGTAACAGTTTGAATTTTGGCGTTTCACTCTGTTTTCTCCTATACTGATAGATGTATTTGGAACTCTAAATCAAACAAGGTTTGTGCTAGCTTCTTGAAACTTGACACAATAAAGCGGTTTCATGTTCTGTCTCTATGTTCTGTTTCCTCTTGATGTAGCCCTAAGCAGTGAATTGGGAGAAACACTTTCATTGAAAGGGGTTGCCAAGCTTCCAAAAATTACTAGTCTCCAGAAATCTCAGCAACTATTTTTTCACCCAAACTGGATGATACTTTCAGGTAATGATCAGTATACTAAGAACACTTGGTTTCCCAAATTTCGTTCTTCTATGTTGAAGCGTTCGTTTCCAGTAACAGTTTGAATTTTGGCGTTTCACTCTGTTTTCTCCTATACTGATAGATGTATTTGGAACTCTAAATCAAACACGGTTTGTGCTAGCTTCTTGAAACTTGACACAATAAAGCAGTTTCACGTTCTATCTCTATGTTCTCTTTCCTCTTGATGTAGCCCTACGCAGTGACTGGGGAGAAACACTTTCATTGAAAGGGGTTGCCAAACTTCCAAAAATTACGAGTCTCCAGAAATCTCAGCAACTATTTTTTCACCCAAACTGGATGATACTTTCAGGTAATGATCAGTACACTAAGCCCACTTGGTTCCCCAAATTTCGTTCTTCTATGTTGAAGCGTTCGTTTCCAGTAACAGTTTGAATTTTGGCGTTTCACTCTGTTTTCTCCTATACTGATAGATGTATTTGGAACTCTAAATCAAACATGGTTTGTGCTAGCTTCTTGAAACTTGACACAATAAAGCAGTTTCACGTTCTATCTCTATGTTCTGTTTCCTCTTGATGTAGCCCTATGCTGTGACTGGGGAGAAACACTTTCATAGAAAGGGGTTGCCAAGCTTCCAAAAATTACGAGTCTCCAGAAATCTCAGCAACTATTTTTTCACCCAAACTGGATGATACTTTCAGGTAATGATCAGTACACTAAGCCCACTTGGTTCCCCAAATTTCGTTCTTCTATGTTGAAGCGTTCGTTTCCAGTAACAGTTTGAATTTTGGCGTTTTACTCTGTTTTCTCCTATATTGATAGATGTATTTGGAACTTTAAATCAAACACGGTTTGTGCTAGCTTCTTGAAACTTGACACAATAAAGCAGTTTCACGTTCTATCTCTATGTTCTGTTTCCTCGGGATGTAGCCCTACGCAGTGATGGGGAGAAACACTTTCATAGAAAGGGGTTGCCAAGCTTCCAAAAATTACGAGTCTCCAGAAATCTCAGCAACTATTTTTTCACCCAAACTAGATGATACTTTCAGGTAATGATCAGTACACTAAGCCCACTTGGTTCCCCAAATTTCGTTCTTCTATGTTGAAGCGTTCGTTTCCAGTAACAGTTTGAATTTTGGCGTTTCACTCTGTTTTCTCCTATATTGATAGATGTATTTGGAACTCTAAATCAAACACGGTTTGTGCTAGCTTCTTGAAACTTGACACAATAAAGCAGTTTCACGTTCTATCTCTATGTTCTCTTTCCTCTTGATGTAGCCCTAAGCAGTGACTGGGGAGAAACACTTTCATTGAAAGGGGTTGCCAAACTTCCAAAATTTACGAGTCTCCAGAAATCTCAGCAACTATTTTTTCACCCAAACTGGATGATACTTTCAGGTAATGATCAGTACACTAAGCCCACTTGGTTCCCCAAATTTCGTTCTTCTATATTGAAGCGTTCGTTTCCAGTAACAGTTTGAATTTTGGGGTTTCACTCTATTTTCTCCTAAGCTGATAGATGTATTTGGAACTGTAAATCAAACACGGTTTGTGCTAGCTTCTTAAAACTTGACACAATAAAGCAGTTTCAAGTTCTTTCTCTATGTTCAGTTTCCTCTTGATGTAGCCCTATGCAGTGACTGGGGAGAAACACTTTCATAGAAAAAGGTTGCCAAGCTTCCAAAAATTACGAGTCTCCAGAAATCTCAGCAACTATTTTTTCACCCAAACTGGATGATACTTTCAGGTAATGATCAGTATTCTAAGAACACTTGGTTCCCCAATTTTTGTTCTTCTAGGTTGAAGCGTTCATTTCCAGTAACAGTTTGAACTTTGGCGTTTCACTCTGTTTTCTCCTATACTGATAGATGTATTTGGAACTCTAAATCAAACATGGTTTGTGCTAGCTTCTTAAAACTTGACACAATAAAGCAGTTTCACGTTCTATCTCTATGTGCTGTTTCCTCTTGATGTAGCCCTATGCAGTGACTGGGGAGAAACACTTTCATAGAAAGGGGTTGCCAAGCTTCCAAAAATTACGAGTCTCCAGAAATCTCAGCAACTATTTTTTCACCCAAACTGGATGATACTTTCAGGTAATGATCAGTACACTAAGCCCACTTGGTTCCCCAAATTTCGTTCTTCTATGTTGAAGCGTTCGTTTCCAGTAACAGTTTGAATTTTGGCGTTTCAGTCTGTTTTCTCCTATATTGATAGATGTATTTGGAACTCTAAATCAAACACGGTTTGTGCTAGCTTCTTGAAACTTGACACAATAAAGCAGTTTCACGTTCTATCTCTATGTTCTGTTTCCTCGTGATGTACCCCTATGCAGTGACTGGGGAGAAACACTTTCATTGAAAGGGGTTGCCAAACTTCCAAAATTTACGAGTCTCCAGAAATCTTAGCAACTATTTTTTCACCCAAACTGGATGATACTTTCAGGTAATGATCAGTACACTAAGCCCACTTGGTTCCCCAAATTTCGTTCTATGTTGAAGCGTTCGTTTCCAGTAACAGTTTGAATTTTGGCGTTTCACTCTGTTTTCTCCTATATTGATAGTTGTATTTGGAACTCTAAATCAAACACAGTTTGTGCTAACTTCTTGAAACTTGACACAATAAAGCAGTTTCTCGTTCTATCTCTATGTTCTGTTTCCTCTTGATGTAGCCCTATGCAGTGACTGGGGAGAAACACTTTCATAGAAAGGGGTTGCCAAGCTTCCAAAAATTACGAGTCTCCAGAAATCTCAGCAACTATTTTTTCACCCAAACTGGATGATACTTTCAGGTAATGATCAGTAGACTAAGCCCACTTGGTTCCCCAAATTTCGTTCTTCTATGTTGAAGCGGTCGTTTCCAGGAACAGTTTGAATTTTGGCGTTTCACTCTGTTTTCTCCTATATTGATAGATGTATTTGGAACTCTAAATCAAAAACGGTTTGTGCTAGCTTCTTGAAACTTGACACAATAAAGCAGTTTCACGTTCTATCTCTATGTTCTCTTTCCTCTTGATGTAGCCCTAAGCAGTGACTGGGGAGAAACACTTTCATTGAAAGGGGTTGCCAAACTTCCAAAAATTACGAGTCTCCAGAAATCTCAGCAACTATTTTTTCACCCAAACTGGATGATACTTTCAGGTAATGATCAGTACACTAAGCCCACTTGGTTCCCCAAATTTCGTTCTTCTATATGGAAGCGTTCGTTTCCAGTAACAGTTTGAATTTTGGGGTTTCACTCTGTTTTCTCCTATACTGATAGATGTATTTGGAACTCTAAATCAAACACGGTTTGTGCTAGCTCCTTGAAACTTGACACAATAAAGCAGTTTCAATTTCTAACTCTATGTTCTGTTTCCTCTTGATGTAGCCCTAAGCAGTGACTGGGGAGAAACACTTTCATAGAAAGGGGTTGCCAAGCTTCCAAAAATTACGAGTCTCCAGAAATCTCAGCAACTATTCTTTCACCCAAACTGGATGATACTTTCAGGTAATGATCAGTACACTAAGCCCACTTGGTTCCCCAAATTTCGTTCTATGTTGAAGCGTTCGTTTCCAGTTACAGTTTGAATTTTTGCGTTTCACTCTGTTTTCTCCTATATTGATAGATGTATTTGGAACTCTAAATCAAACACGGTTTGTGCTAGCTTCTTGAAACTTGACACAATAACGCAGTTTCACGTTCTATCTCTATGTTCTCTTTCCTCTTGATGTAGCCCTAAGCAGTGACTGGGGAGAAACACTTTCATTGAAAGGTGTTGCCAAACTTCCAAAAATTACGAGTCTCCAGAAATCTCAGCAACTATTTCTTCACCCAAACTGGATGATACTTTCAGGTAATGATCAGTACACTAAGCCCACTTGGTTCCCTAAATTTCGTTCTTCTATGTTGAAGCGTTCGTTTCCAGTAACAGTTTGAATTTTGGCGTTTCACTCTGTTTTCTCCTATACTGATAGATGTATTTGGAACTCTAAATCAATCACGGTTTGTGCTAGCTTCTTGAAACTTGACACAATAAAGCGGTTTCACATTCTTTCTCTATGTTCTCTTTCCTCTTGATGTAACCTTCATCAGTGACTGGGGAGAAACACTTTCATTGAAAGGGGTTGCCAAACTTCCAAAATTTACGAGTCTCCAGAAATCTCAGCAACTATTTTTTCACCCAAACTGGATGATACTTTCAGGTAATGATCAGTACACTAAGCCCACTTGGTTCCCCAAATTTCGTTCTTCTATATTGAAGCGTTCGTTTCCAGTAACAGTTTGAATTTTGGGGTTTCACTCTGTTTTTTCCTAAGCTGATAGATGTATTTGGAACTCTAAATCAAACACGGTTTGTGCTAGCTTCTTGAAACTTGACACAATAAAGCAGTTTCAAGTTCTATCTCTATGTTCTGTTTCCTCTTGATGTAGCCCTATGCAGTGACTGGGGAGAAACACTTTCATAGAAAAAGGTTGCCAAGCTTCCAAAAATTGTGAGTCTCCAGAAATCTCAGCAACTATTTTTTCACCCAAACTGGATGATACTTTCAGGTAATGATCAGTATTCTAAGAACACTTGGTTCCCCAATTTTTGTTCTTCTAGGTTGAAGCGTTCATTTCCAGTAACAGTTTGAATTTTGGCGTTTCACTCTGTTTTCTCCTATACTGATAGATGTATTTGGAACTCTAAATCAAACATGGTTTGTGCTAGCTTCTTAAAACTTGACACAATAAAGCAGTTTCACGTTCTATCTCTATGTTCTGTTTCCTCTTGATGTAGCCCTATGCAGTGACTGGGGAGAAACACTTTCATAGAAAGGGGTTGCCAAGCTTCCAAAAATTACGAGTCTCCAGAAATCTCAGCAACTATTTTTTCACCCAAACTGGATGATACTTTCAGGTAATGATCAGTACACTAAGCCCACTTGGTTCCCCAAATTTCGTTCTTCTATGTTGAAGCGTTCGTTTCCAGTAACAGTTTGAATTTTGGCGTTTCAGTCTGTTTTCTCATATATTGATAGATGTATTTGGAACTCTAAATCAAACACGGTTTGTGCTAGCTTCTTGAAACTTGACACAATAAAGCAGTTTCACGTTCTATCTCTATGTTCTGTTTCCTCGTGATGTACCCCTACGCAGTGACTGGGGAGAAACACTTTCATTGAAAGGGGTTGCCAAACTTCCAAAATTTACGAGTCTCCAGAAATCTTAGCAACTATTTTTTCACCCAAACTGGATGATACTTTCAGGTAATGATCAGTACACTAAGCCCACTTGGTTCCCCAAATTTCGTTCTTCTATATTGAAGCGTTCGTTTCCAGTAACATTTTGAATTTTGGCGTTTCACTCTGTTTTCTCCTATACTGATAGATGTATTTGGAACTCTAAATCAAACACGGTTTGTGCTAGCTTCTTGAAACTCGACATGATAAAGCACTTTCATGTTCTATCTCTATGTTCTGTTTCTCCTTGATGTAACCCTCAGCAGTGACTGGGGAGAAACACTTTCATAGAAAGGGGTTGCCAAGCTTCCAAAAATTACGAGTCTACAGAAATCTCAGCAACTATTTTTTCACCCAAACTGGATGATACTTTCAGGTAATGATCAGTACACTAAGCCCACTTGGTTCCCCAAATTTCGTTCTATGTTGAAGCGTTCGTTTCCAGTAACAGTTTGAATTTTGGCGTTTCACTCTGTTTTCTCCTATACTGATAGATGTATTTGGAACTCTAAATCAAACAAGGTTTGTGCTAGCTTCTTGAAACTTGACACAATAAAGCGGTTTCATGTTCTATCTCTATGTTCTGTTTCCTCTTGATGTAGCCCTAAGCAGTGACTTGGGAGAAACACTTTCATTGAAAGGGGTTGCCAAGCTTCCAAAAATTACTAGTCTCCAGAAATCTCAGCAACTATTTTTTCACCCAAACTGGATGATACTTTCAGGTAATGATCAGTATACTAAGAACACTTGGTTTCCCAAATTTCGTTCTTCTATGTTGAAGCGTTTGTTTCCAGTAACAGTTTGAATTTTGGCGTTTCACTCTGTTCTCTCCTATACTGATAGATGTATTTGGAACTCTAAATCAAACACGGTTTGTGCTAGCTCCTTGAAACTCGACATAATAAAGCACTTTCACGTTCTATCTCTATGTTCTGTTTCTCCTTGATGTAACCCTCAGCAGTGACTGGGGAGAAACACTTTCATTGAAAGGGGTTGCCAAACTTCCAAAAATTAGAAGTCTCCAGAAATCTCAGCAACTATTTTTTCACCCAAATTGGATGATACTTTCAGGTAATGATCAGTATACTAAGAACACTTGGTCCCCAAATTCCGTTCTTCTATGTTGAAGCGTTCGTTTCCAGTAACAGTTTGAATTTTGGGGTTTCACTCTGTTTTCTCCTATACTGATAGATGTATTTGGAACTCTAAATCAAACACGGTTTGTGCTAGCTTCTTGAAACTCGACATAATAAAGTACTTTCACGTTCTATCTCTATGTTCTGTTTCTCCTTGATGTAACCTCAGCAGTGACTGGGGAGAAACACTTTCATTGAAAGGGGTTGCCAAGCTTCCAAAAATTACGAGTCTCCAGAAATCTCAGCAACTATTTTTTCACCCAAACTGGATGATACTTTCAGGTAATGATCAGTACACTAAGCCCACTTGGTTCCCCAAATTTCGTTCTATGTTGAAGCGTTCGTTTCCAGTAACAGTTTGAATTTTGGCGTTTCACTCTGTTTTCTCCTATATTGATAGTTGTATTTGGAACTCTAAATCAAACACAGTTTGTGCTAACTTCTTGAAACTTGACACAATAAAGCAGTTTCTCGTTCTATCTCTATGTTCTGTTTCCTCTTGATGTAGCCCTATGCAGTGACTGGGGAGAAACACTTTCATAGAAAGGGGTTGCCAAGCTTCCAAAAATTACGAGTCTCCAGAAATCTCAGCAACTATTTTTTCACCCAAACTGGATGATACTTTCAGGTAATGATCAGTAGACTAAGCCCACTTGGTTCCCCAAATTTCGTTCTTCTATGTTGAAGCGGTCGTTTCCAGGAACAGTTTGAATTTTGGCGTTTCACTCTGTTTTCTCCTATATTGATAGATGTATTTGGAACTCTAAATCAAAAACGGTTTGTGCTAGCTTCTTGAAACTTGACACAATAAAGCAGTTTCACGTTCTATCTCTATGTTCTCTTTCCTCTTGATGTAGCCCTAAGCAGTGACTGGGGAGAAACACTTTAATTGAAAGGGGTTGCCAAACTTCCAAAAATTACGAGTCTCCAGAAATCTCAGCAACTATTTTTTCACCCAAACTGGATGATACTTTCAGGTAATGATCAGTACACTAAGCCCACTTGGTTCCCCAAATTTCGTTCTTCTATATGGAAGCGTTCGTTTCCAGTAACAGTTTGAATTTTGGGGTTTCACTCTGTTTTCTCCTATACTGATAGATGTATTTGGAACTCTAAATCAAACACGGTTTGTGCTAGCTCCTTGAAACTTGACACAATAAAGCAGTTTCAATTTCTAACTCTATGTTCTGTTTCCTCTTGATGTAGCCCTAAGCAGTGACTGGGGAGAAACACTTTCATAGAAAGGGGTTGCCAAGCTTCCAAAAATTACGAGTCTCCAGAAATCTCAGCAACTATTCTTTCACCCAAACTGGATGATACTTTCAGGTAATGATCAGTACACTAAGCCCACTTGGTTCCCCAAATTTCGTTCTATGTTGAAGCGTTCGTTTCCAGTTACAGTTTGAATTTTTGCGTTTCACTCTGTTTTCTCCTATATTGATAGATGTATTTGGAACTCTAAATCAAACACGGTTTGTGCTAGCTTCTTGAAACTTGACACAATAACGCAGTTTCACGTTCTATCTCTATGTTCTCTTTCCTCTTGATGTAGCCCTAAGCAGTGACTGGGGAGAAACACTTTCATTGAAAGGTGTTGCCAAACTTCCAAAAATTACGAGTCTCCAGAAATCTCAGCAACTATTTCTTCACCCAAACTGGATGATACTTTCAGGTAATGATCAGTACACTAAGCCCACTTGGTTCCCTAAATTTCGTTCTTCTATGTTGAAGCGTTCGTTTCCAGTAACAGTTTGAATTTTGGCGTTTCACTCTGTTTTCTCCTATACTGATAGATGTATTTGGAACTCTAAATCAATCACGGTTTGTGCTAGCTTCTTGAAACTTGACACAATAAAGCGGTTTCACATTCTTTCTCTATGTTCTCTTTCCTCTTGATGTAACCTTCATCAGTGACTGGGGAGAAACACTTTCATTGAAAGGGGTTGCCAAACTTCCAAAATTTACGAGTCTCCAGAAATCTCAGCAACTATTTTTTCACCCAAACTGGATGATACTTTCAGGTAATGATCAGTACACTAAGCCCACTTGGTTCCCCAAATTTCGTTCTTCTATATTGAAGCGTTCGTTTCCAGTAACAGTTTGAATTTTGGGGTTTCACTCTGTTTTTTCCTAAGCTGATAGATGTATTTGGAACTCTAAATCAAACACGGTTTGTGCTAGCTTCTTGAAACTTGACACAATAAAGCAGTTTCAAGTTCTATCTCTATGTTCTGTTTCCTCTTGATGTAGCCCTATGCAGTGACTGGGGAGAAACACTTTCATAGAAAAAGGTTGCCAAGCTTCCAAAAATTGTGAGTCTCCAGAAATCTCAGCAACTATTTTTTCACCCAAACTGGATGATACTTTCAGGTAATGATCAGTATTCTAAGAACACTTGGTTCCCCAATTTTTGTTCTTCTAGGTTGAAGCGTTCATTTCCAGTAACAGTTTGAATTTTGGCGTTTCACTCTGTTTTCTCCTATACTGATAGATGTATTTGGAACTCTAAATCAAACATGGTTTGTGCTAGCTTCTTAAAACTTGACACAATAAAGCAGTTTCACGTTCTATCTCTATGTTCTGTTTCCTCTTGATGTAGCCCTATGCAGTGACTGGGGAGAAACACTTTCATAGAAAGGGGTTGCCAAGCTTCCAAAAATTACGAGTCTCCAGAAATCTCAGCAACTATTTTTTCACCCAAACTGGATGATACTTTCAGGTAATGATCAGTACACTAAGCCCACTTGGTTCCCCAAATTTCGTTCTTCTATGTTGAAGCGTTCGTTTCCAGTAACAGTTTGAATTTTGGCGTTTCAGTCTGTTTTCTCATATATTGATAGATGTATTTGGAACTCTAAATCAAACACGGTTTGTGCTAGCTTCTTGAAACTTGACACAATAAAGCAGTTTCACGTTCTATCTCTATGTTCTGTTTCCTCGTGATGTACCCCTACGCAGTGACTGGGGAGAAACACTTTCATTGAAAGGGGTTGCCAAACTTCCAAAATTTACGAGTCTCCAGAAATCTTAGCAACTATTTTTTCACCCAAACTGGATGATACTTTCAGGTAATGATCAGTACACTAAGCCCACTTGGTTCCCCAAATTTCGTTCTTCTATATTGAAGCGTTCGTTTCCAGTAACATTTTGAATTTTGGCGTTTCACTCTGTTTTCTCCTATACTGATAGATGTATTTGGAACTCTAAATCAAACACGGTTTGTGCTAGCTTCTTGAAACTCGACATGATAAAGCACTTTCATGTTCTATCTCTATGTTCTGTTTCTCCTTGATGTAACCCTCAGCAGTGACTGGGGAGAAACACTTTCATAGAAAGGGGTTGCCAAGCTTCCAAAAATTACGAGTCTACAGAAATCTCAGCAACTATTTTTTCACCCAAACTGGATGATACTTTCAGGTAATGATCAGTACACTAAGCCCACTTGGTTCCCCAAATTTCGTTCTATGTTGAAGCGTTCGTTTCCAGTAACAGTTTGAATTTTGGCGTTTCACTCTGTTTTCTCCTATACTGATAGATGTATTTGGAACTCTAAATCAAACAAGGTTTGTGCTAGCTTCTTGAAACTTGACACAATAAAGCGGTTTCATGTTCTATCTCTATGTTCTGTTTCCTCTTGATGTAGCCCTAAGCAGTGAATTGGGAGAAACACTTTCATTGAAAGGGGTTGCCAAGCTTCCAAAAATTACTAGTCTCCAGAAATCTCAGCAACTATTTTTTCACCCAAACTGGATGATACTTTCAGGTAATGATCAGTATACTAAGAACACTTGGTTTCCCAAATTTCGTTCTTCTATGTTGAAGCGTTTGTTTCCAGTAACAGTTTGAATTTTGGCGTTTCACTCTGTTCTCTCCTATACTGATAGATGTATTTGGAACTCTAAATCAAACACGGTTTGTGCTAGCTCCTTGAAACTCGACATAATAAAGCACTTTCACGTTCTATCTCTATGTTCTGTTTCTCCTTGATGTAACCCTCAGCAGTGACTGGGGAGAAACACTTTCATTGAAAGGGGTTGCCAAACTTCCAAAAATTAGAAGTCTCCAGAAATCTCAGCAACTATTTTTTCACCCAAATTGGATGATACTTTCAGGTAATGATCAGTATACTAAGAACACTTGGTCCCCAAATTCCGTTCTTCTATGTTGAAGCGTTCGTTTCCAGTAACAGTTTGAATTTTGGGGTTTCACTCTGTTTTCTCCTATACTGATAGATGTATTTGGAACTCTAAATCAAACACGGTTTGTGCTAGCTTCTTGAAACTCGACATAATAAAGTACTTTCACGTTCTATCTCTATGTTCTGTTTCTCCTTGATGTAACCTCAGCAGTGACTGGGGAGAAACACTTTCATTGAAAGGGGTTGCCAAGCTTCCAAAAATTACGAGTCTCCAGAAATCTCAGCAACTATTTTTTCACCCAAAGTAGATGACAGTTTCAGGTAATGATCAGTACACTAAGCCCACTTGGTTCCCCAAATTTCGTTCTATGTTGAAGCGTTCGTTTCCAGTAACAGTTTGAAATTTGGCGTTTCACTCTGTTTTCTCCTATATTGATAGTTGTATTTGGAACTCTAAATCAAACACAGTTTGTGCTAACTTCTTGAAACTTGACACAATAAAGCAGTTTCACTTTCTATCTCTATGTTCTGTTTCCTCTTGATGTAGCCCTATGCAGTGACTGGGGAGAAACACTTTCATAGAAAGGGGTTGCCAAGCTTCCAAAAATTACGAGTCTCCAGAAATCTCAGCAACTATTTTTTCACCCAAACTGGATGATACTTTCAGGTAATGATCAGTAGACTAAGCCCACTTGGTTCCCCAAATTTCGTTCTTCTATGTTGAAGCGGTCGTTTCCAGGAACAGTTTGAATTTTGGCGTTTCACTCTGTTTTCTCCTATATTGATAGATGTATTTGGAACTCTAAATCAAAAACGGTTTGTGCTAGCTTCTTGAAACTTGACACAATAAAGCAGTTTCACGTTCTATCTCTATGTTCTCTTTCCTCTTGATGTAGCCCTAAGCAGTGACTGGGGAGAAACACTTTCATTGAAATGGGTTGCCAAACTTCCAAAAATTACGAGTCTCCAGAAATCTCAGCAACTATTTTTTCACCCAAACTGGATGATACTTTCAGGTAATGATCAGTACACTAAGCCCACTTGGTTCCCCAAATTTCGTTCTATGTTGAAGCGTTCGTTTCCAGTAACAGTTTGAATTTTGGCGTTTCACTCTGTTTTCTCCTATACTGATAGATGTATTTGGAACTCTAAATCAAACACGGTTTGTGCTAGCTTCTTGAAACTTGACACAATAAAGCAGTTTCAAGTTCTATCTCTATGTTCTGTTTCCTCTTGATGTAGCCCTAAGCAGTGACTGGGGAGAAACACTTTCATAGAAAGTTGTTGCCAAGTTTCCAAAAATTATGAGTCTCCAGAAATCTCAGCAACTATTTTTTCACCCAAACTGGATGATACTTTCAGGTAATGATCAGTACACTAAGCTCACTTGGTTCCCCAAATTTCGTTCTTCTATGTTGAAGCGTTCGTTTCCAGTAACAGTTTGAATTTTGGCATTTCACTCTGTTTTCTCCTATATTGATAGATGTATTTGGAACTCTAAATCAAACACGGTTTGTGCTAGCTTCTTGATACTCGATACAATAAAGCAGTTTCACGTTCTATCTCTATGTTCTGTTTCATCTTGATGTAGCCCTACACAGTGACTGGGGAGAAACACTTTCATAGAAAGGGGTTGCCAAGCTTCCAAAAATTACGAGTCTCCAGAAATCTCAGAAACTATTTTTTCACCCAAACTGGATGATACTTTCAGGTAATGATCAGTATACTAAGAACACTTGGTCCCCAAATTTCGTTCTTCTATGTTGAAACGTTCGTTTCCAGTAACAGTTTGAATTTTGGCGTTTCACTCTGTTTTCTCCTATACTGATAGATGTATTTGGAACTCTAAATCAAACACGGTTTGTGCTAGCTTCTTGAAACTCGATATAATAAAGAACTTTCATGTTCTATCTCTATGTTCTGTTTCTCCTTGATGTAACCCTCAGCAGTGACTGGGGAGAAACACTTTCATTGAAAGGGGTTGCCAAGCTTCCAAAAATAAGAAGTCTCCAGAAATCTCAGCAACTATTTTTTCACCCAAACTGGATGATATTTTCAGGTAATGATCAGTATACTAAGAACACTTGGTCCCCAAATTTCGTTCTTCTATGTTGAAGCGTTCGTTTCCAGTAACATTTTGAATTTTGGCGTTTCATTCTGTTTTCTCCTATATTGATAGATGTATTTAAAACTCTAATTCAAACACGGTTTGTGCTAGCTTCTTGAAACTTGACACACTAAAGCAGTTTCACGTTCTATCTCTATGTTCTGTTTCCTCTTGATGTAGCCCTAAGCAGTGATGGGGAGAAACACTTTCATTGAAAGGGGTTGCCAAGCTTCCAAAAATTACGAGTCTCCAGAAATCTCAGCAAATATTTTTTTACCCAAACTGGATGATACTTTCAGGTAATGATCAGTACACTAAGCCCACTTGGTTCCCCAAATTTCGTTCTATGTTGAAGAGTTCGTTTCCAGTAACAGTTTGAATTTTGGCATTTCACTCTGTTTTCTCCTATACTGATAGATGTATTTGGAACTCTAAATCAAACACGGTTTGTGCTAGCTTCTTGAAACTTGACACAATAAAGCAGTTTCAAGTTCTATCTCTATGTGCTGTTTCCTCTTGATGTAGCCCTAAGCAGTGACTGGGGAGAAACCCTTTCATTGAAAGGGGTTGCCAAGCTTACAAAAATTACGAGTCTCCAGAAATCTTAGCAACTATTTTTTCACCCAAACTGGATGATACTTTCAGGTAATCATCAGTATACTAAGAAAACTTGGTCCCCAAATTTCGTTCTTCTATGTTGAAGCGTTCGTTTCCAGTAACAGTTTGAATTTTGGCGTTTCACTCTGTTTTCTCCTATACTGATAGATGTATTTGGAACTCTAAATCAAACACGGTTTGTGCTAGCTTCTTGAAACTTGACACAATAAAGCAGTTTCACGTTCTATCTCTATGTTCTGTTTCCTCTTGATGTAGCCCTATGCAGTGACTGGGGAGAAACACTTTCATAGAAAGGGGTTGCCAAGCTTCCAAAAATTACGAGTCTCCAGAAATCTCAGCAACTATTTTTTCACCCAAACTGGATGATACTTTCAGGTAATGATCAGTACACTAAGCCCACTTGGTTCCCCAAATTACATTCTTCTATGTTGAAGCGTTCGTTTCCAGTAACATTTTGAATTTTGGCGTTTTACTCTGTTTTCTCCTATATTGATAGATGTATTTGGAACTCTAAATCAAACACGGTTTGTGCTAGCTTCTTGAAACTTGACACAATAAAGCAGTTTCACGTTCTTTTTGTATGTTTCATTTCCTCTTGATGTAGCCCTAAGCATTGACAGGGGAGAAACCCTTTCATTGAAAGGGGTTGCCAAGCTTCCAAAAATTACGAGTCTCCAGAAATCTTAGCAACTATTTTTTCACCCAAACTGGATGATACTTTCAGGTAATCATCAGTATACTAAGAAAACTTGGTCCACAAATTTCGTTCTTCTATGTTGAAGCGTTCGTTTCCAGTAACAGTTTGAATTTTGGCGTTTCACTCTGTTTTCTCCTATACTGATAGATGTATTTGGAACTCTAAATCAAACACGGTTTGTGCTAGCTTCTTGAAACTTGACACAATAAAGCAGTTTCACGTTCTATCTCTATGTTCTGTTTCCTCTTGATGTAGCCCTATGCAGTGACTGGGGAGAAACACTTTAATAGAAAGGGGTTGCCAAGCTTCCAAAAATTACGAGTCTCCAGAAATCTCAGCAACTATTTTTTCACTCAAACTGGATGATACTTTCATGTAATGATCAGTACACGAAGCCCACTTGGTTTCCCAAATTTCGTTCGTCTATGTTGAAGCGTTCGTTTCCAATAACAGTTTGAATTTTGGCGTTTCACTCTGTTTTCTCCTATACTGATAGATGTATTTGGAACTCTAAATCAAACACGGTTTGTGCTAGCTTCTTGAAACTTGACACAATAAAGCAGTTTCACGTTCTATCTCTATGTTCTGTTTCCACTTGATGTAGCCCTAAGCAGTGACTGGGGAGAATAACTTTCATTGAAAGTTGTTGCCAAACTTCCAAAAATTACGAGTCTCCAGAAATCTCAGCAACTATTTTTTCACTCAAACTGGATGATACTTTCATGTAATGATCAGTACACGAAGCCCACTTGATTTCCCAAATTTTGTTCTTCTATATTGAAGCGTTCGTTTCCAGTAACAGTTTGAATTTTGGCGTTTCACTCTGTTTTCTCCTATACTGATAGATGTATTTGGAACTCTAAATCAAACACGGTTTGTGCTAGCTTCCTGAAACTTGACACAATAAAGCAGTTTCTCGTTCTTTCTCTATGTTCTGTTTCCTCTTGATGTAGCCCTAAGCAGTGATGGGGAGAAACACTTTCATTGAAAGGGGTTGCCAAGCTTCCAAAAATTACGAGTCTCCAGAAATCTCAGCAACTATTTTTTCACTCAAACTGGATGATACTTTCATGTAATGATCAGTACACGAAGCCCACTTGGTTTCCCAAATTTCGTTCGTCTATGTTGAAGCGTTCGTTTCCACTAACAGTTTGAATTTTGGCGTTTCACTCTGTTTTCTCCTATACTGATAGATGTATTTGGAACTCTAAATCAAACACGGTTTGTGCTAGCTTCTTGAAACTTGACACAATAAAGCAGTTTCACGTTCTATCTCTATGTTCTGTTTCCACTTGATGTAGCCCTAAGCAGTGACTGGGGAGAATAACTTTCATTGAAAGTTGTTGCCAAACTTCCAAAAATTACGAGTCTCCAGAAATCTCAGCAACTATTTTTTCACTCAAACTGGATGATACTTTCATGTAATGATCAGTACACGAAGCCCACTTGATTTCCCAAATTTTGTTCTTCTATATTGAAGCGTTCGTTTCCAGTAACAGTTTGAATTTTGGCGTTTCACTCTGTTTTCTCCTATACTGATAGATGTATTTGGAACTCTAAATCAAACACGGTTTGTGCTAGCTTCCTGAAGCTTGACACAATAAAGCAGTTTCTCGTTCTTTCTCTATGTTCTGTTTCCTCTTGATGTAGCCCTAAGCAGTGATGGGGAGAAACACTTTCATTGAAAGGGGTTGCCAAGCTTCCAAAAATTACGAGTCTCCAGAAATCTCAGCAACTATTTTTTCACCCAAACTGGATGACAATTTCAGGTAATGATCAGTACACTAATCCCACTTGGTTCCCCAAATTTCGTTTTTCTATGTTGAAGCGTTCGTTTCCAGTAACAGTTTGAATTTTGGCGTTTCACTCTGTTTTCTCCTATATTGATAGATGTATTTGGAACTCTAAATCAAACACGGTTTGTGCTAGCTTCTTGAAACTTGACACAATAAAGCAGTTTCACGTTCTATCTCTATGTTCTGTTTCCTCTTGATGTAGCCCTATGCAGTGACTGGGGAGAAACACTTTCATAGAAAGGGGTTGCCAAGCTTCCAAAAATTACGAGTCTCCAGAAATCTCAGCAACTATTTTTTCACCCAAACTGGATGATACTTTCAGGTAATGATCAGTACACTAAGCCCACTTGGTTCCCCAAATTACATTCTTCTATGTTGAAGCGTTCGTTTCCAGTAACATTTTGAATTTTGGCGTTTTACTCTGTTTTCTCCTATATTGATAGATGTATTTGGAACTCTAAATCAAACACGGTTTGTGCTAGCTTCTTGAAACTTGACACAATAAAGCAGTTTCACGTTCTTTTTGTATGTTTCATTTCCTCTTGATGTAGCCCTAAGCATTGACTGGGGAGAAACCCTTTCATTGAAAGGGGTTGACAAGCTTCCAAAAATTACGAGTCTCCAGAAATCTTAGCAACTATTTTTTCACCCAAACTGGATGATACTTTCAGGTAATCATCAGTATACTAAGAAAACTTGGTCCACAAATTTCGTTCTTCTATGTTGAAGCGTTCGTTTCCAGTAACAGTTTGAATTTTGGCGTTTCACTCTGTTTTCTCCTATACTGATAGATGTATTTGGAACTCTAAATCAAACACGGTTTGTGCTAGCTTCTTGAAACTTGACACAATAAAGCAGTTTCACGTTCTATCTCTATGTTCTGTTTCCTCTTGATGTAGCCCTATGCAGTGACTGGGGAGAAACACTTTAATAGAAAGGGGTTGCCAACCTTGCAAAAATTACGAGTCTCCAGAAATCTCAGCAACTATTTTTTCACTCAAACTGGATGATACTTTCATGTAATGATCAGTACACGAAGCCCACTTGGTTTCCCAAATTTCGTTCGTCTATGTTGAAGCGTTCGTTTCCAATAACAGTTTGAATTTTGGCGTTTCACTCTGTTTTCTCCTATACTGATAGATGTATTTGGAACTCTAAATCAAACACGGTTTGTGCTAGCTTCTTGAAACTTGACACAATAAAGCAGTTTCACGTTCTATCTCTATGTTCTGTTTCCACTTGATGTAGCCCTAAGCAGTGACTGGGGAGAAAAACTTTCATTGAAAGTTGTTGCCAAACTTCCAAAAATTACGAGTCTCCAGAAATCTCAGCAACTATTTTTTCACTCAAACTGGATGATACTTTCATGTAATGATCAGTACACGAAGCCCACTTGATTTCCCAAATTTTGTTCTTCTATATTGAAGCGTTCGTTTCCAGTAACAGTTTGAATTTTGGCGTTTCACTCTGTTTTCTCCTATACTGATAGATGTATTTGGAACTCTAAATCAAACACGGTTTGTGCTAGCTTCCTGAAACTTGACACAATAAAGCAGTTTCTCGTTCTTTCTCTATGTTCTGTTTCCTCTTGATGTAGCCCTAAGCAGTGATGGGGAGAAACACTTTCATTGAAAGGGGTTGCCAAGCTTCCAAAAATTACGAGTCTCCAGAAATCTCAGCAACTATTTTTTCACCCAAACTGGATGACAATTTCAGGTAATGATCAGTACACTAATCCCACATGGTTCCCCAAATTTCGTTTTTCTATGTTGAAGCGTTCGTTTCCAGTAACAGTTTGAATTTTGGCGTTTCAATCTGTTTTATCCTATATTGATAGATGTATTTGGAACTCTAAATCAAACACGGTTTGTGCTAGCTTCTTGAAACTTGACACAATAAAGCAGTTTCACGTTCTATCTCTATGTTCTGTTTCCTCTTGATGTAGCCCTATGCAGTGACTGGGGAGAAACACTTTCATAGAAAGGGGTTGCCAAGCTTCCAAAAATTACGAGTCTCCAGAAATCTCAGCAACTATTTTTTCACCCAAACTGGATGATACTTTCAGGTAATGATCAGTACACTAAGCCCACTTGGTTCCCCAAATTTCATTCTTCTATGTTGAAGCGTTCGTTTCCAGTAACAGTTTGAATTTTGGCGTTTTACTCTGTTTTCTCCTATATTGATAGATGTATTTGGAACTCTAAATCAAACACGGTTTGTGCTAGCTTCTTGAAACTTGACACAATAAAGCAGTTTCAAGTTCTATCTCTATGTTCTGTTTCCTCTTGATGTAGCCCTAAGCAGTGACTGGGGAGAAACACTTTCATTGAAAGTTGTTGCCAAACTTCCAAAAATTACGAGTCTCCAGAAATTTCAGCAACTATTTTTTCAACCAAACTGGATGATACTTTCATGTAATGATCAGTACACGAAGCCCACTTGGTTTCCCAAATTTCGTTCTTCTATGTTGAAGCGTTCGTTTCCAGTAACAGTTTGAATTTTGGCGTTTCACTCTGTTTTCTCCTATACTGATAGATGTATTTGGAACTCTAAATCAAACAGGGTTTGTGCTAGCTTCCTGAAACTTGACACAATGAAGCAGTTTCACGATCTTTCTCTATGTTCTGTTTCCTCTTGATGTAGCCCTAAGCAGTGATGGGGAGAAACACTTTCATTGAAAGGGGTTGCCAAGCTTCCAAAAATTACGAGTCTCCAGAAATCTCAGCAACTATTTTTTCACCCAAACTGGATGATACTTTCAGGTAATGATCAGTACCCTAAGCCCACTTGGTTCCCCAAATTCCGTTCTTCTATGTTGAAGCGGTCGTTTCCAGTAACAGTTTGAATTTTGGCGTTTCACTCTGTTTTCTCCTATACTGATAGATGTATTTGGAACTCTAAATCAAACACGGTTTGTGCTAGCTTCTTGAAACTCGACACAATAAAGCACTTTCACGTTCTATCTCTATGTTTTTTTCCTCTTGATGTAACCCTCAGCAGTGACTGGGGAGAAAAACTTTCATAAAAAGGGGTTGCCAAGCTTCCAAAAATTACGAGTCTCCAGAAATCTCAGCAAATATTTTTTCACCCAAACTGGATGATACTTTCAGGTAATGATCAGTACACTACGCCCACTTGGTTCCCCAAATTTCGTTCTATGTTGAAGCATTCATTTCCAGTAACAGTTTGAATTTTGGCGTTTCACTCTGTTTTCTCCTATACTGATAGATGTATTTGGAACTCTAAATCAAACACGGTTTGTGCTAGCTTCTTGAAACTTGACACAATAAAGCGGTTTCATGTTCTATCTCTATGTTCTGTTTCCTCTTGATGTAGCCCTAAGCAGTGACTTGGGAGAAACACTTTCATTGAAAGGGGTTGCCAAGCTTCCAAAAATTACGAGTCTCCAGAAATCTCATCAACTATTTTTTCACCCAAAGAGGATGATACTTTCAGGTAATGATCAGTACACTAAGCCCACTAGGTTCCCCAAATTTCGTTGTTCTATGTTGAAGCGTTCGTTTCCAGTAACAGTTTGAATTTTGGCGTTTCACTCTGTTTTCTCCTATACTGATAGATGTATTTGGAACTCTAAATCAAACACGGTTTGTGCTAGCTTCTTGAAACTTGACACAATAAAGCAGTTTCAAGTTCTATCTCTATGTTCTGTTTCCTCTTGATGTAGCCCTAAGCACTGACTGGGGAGAAACACTTTCATAGAAAGGGGTTGCCAAGCTTCCAAAAATTATGAGTCTCCAGAAATCTCAGCAAGTATTTTTTCACCCTAATTGGATGATACTTTCATGTAATGATCAGTACACGAAGCCCACTTGGTTTCCCAAATTTCGTTCTTCTATGTTGAAGCGTTCGTTTCCACTAACAGTTTGAATTTTGGCGTTTCACTCTGTTTTCTCCTATATTGATAGATGTATTTGGAACTCTAAATCAAACACGGTTTGTGCTAGCTTCTTGAAACTTGACACAATAAAGCAGTTTCACGTTCTTTCTCTATGTTTCGTTTCCTCTTGATGTAGCCCTAGCAGTGACTGGGGAGAAACACTTTCATTGAAAGGGGTTGCCAAGCGTCCAAAAATTACGAGTCTCCAGAAATCTTAGCAACTATTTTTTCACCCAAACTGGATGATACTTTCAGGTAATGATCAGTATACTAAGAACACTTGGTTCCCAAATTTTGTTCTTCTATGTTGAAGCGTTCGTTTCCAGTAACAGTTTGAATTTTGGCGTTTCACTCTGTTTTCTCCTATACTGATAGATGTATTTGGAACTCTAAATCAAACACGGTTTGTGCTAGCTTCTTGAAACTTGACACAATAAAGCAGTTTCAAGTTCTATCTCTATGTTCTGTTTCCTCTTGATGTAGCCCTAAGCAGTGACTGGGGAGAAACACTTTCATAGAAAGGGGTTGCCAAGCTTCCAAAAATTATGAGTCTCCAGAAATCTCAGCAACTATTTTTTCACCCAAACTGGATGATACTTTCAGGTAATGATCAGTACACTAAGCCCACTTGGTTCCCCAAATTTCGTTCTTCTATGTTGAAGCGTTCGTTTCCAGTAACAGTTTGAATTTTGGCGTTTCACTCTGTTTTCTCCTATACTGATAGATGTATTTGGAACTCTAAATCAAACACGGTTTGTGCTAGCTTCTTGAAACTTGACACAATAAAGCAGTTTCACGTTCTATCTCTATGTTCTGTTTCCACTTGATGTAGCCCTAAGCAGTGACTGGGGAGAATAACTTTCGTTGAAAGTTGTTGCCAAACTTCCAAAAATTACGAGTCTCCAGAAATCTCAGCAACTATTTTTTCACTCAAACTGGATGATACTTTCAGGTAATGATCAGTACACTAAGCCCACTTGGTTTCTCAAATTTCGTTCTTCTATGTTGAAGCGTTCGTTTCCACTAACAGTTTGAATTTTGGCGTTTCACTCTATTTTCTCCGATACTGATAGATGTATTTGGAACTCTAAATCAAACACGGTTTGTGCTAGCTTCCTGAAACTTGACACAATAAAGCAGTTTCACGTTCTTTCTCTATGTTCTGTTTCCTCTTGATGTAGCCCTAAGCAGTGATGGGGAGAAACACTTTCATTGAAAGGGGTTGCCAAGCTTCCAAAAATTACGAGTCTCCAGAAATCTCATCAACTATTTTTTCACCCAAACTGGATGACAATTTCAGGTAATGATCAGTACACTAATCCCACTTGGTTCCCCAAATTTCGTTCTTCTATGTTGACGCGTTCGTTTCCAGTAACAGTTTGAATTTTGGCGTTTCACTCTGTTTTCTCCTATATTGATAGATATATTTGGAACTCTAAATCAAACACGGTTTGTGCTAGCTTCTTGAAACTTGACACAATAAAGCAGTTTCACGTTCTATCTCTATGTTCTGTTTCCTCTTGATGTCGCCCTATGCAGTGACTGGGGAGAAACACTTTCATAGAAAGGGGTTGCCAAGCTTCCAAAAATTACGAGTCTCCAGTAATCTCAGCAACTATTTTTTCACCCAAACTGGATGATACTTTCAGGTAATGATCAGTACACTAAGCCCACTTGGTTCCCCAAATTTCATTCTTCTATGTTGAAGCGTTCGTTTCCAGTAACAGTTTGAATTTTGGCATTTTACTCTGTTTTCTCCTATACTGATAGATGTATTTGGAACTCTAAATCAAACACCGTTTGTGCTAGCTTCTTGAAACTTGACACAATAAAGCAGTTTCAAGTTCTATCTCTATGTTCTGTTTCCTCTTGATGTAGCCCTAAGCAGTGACTTGGGAGAAACACTTTCATTGAAAGGGGTTGCCAAGCTTCCAAAAATTACGAGTCTCCAGAAATCTCATCAACTATTTTTTCACCCAAAGTGGATGATACTTTCAGGTAATGATCAGTACACTAAGACCACTAGGTTCCCCAAATTTCGTTGTTCTATGTTGAAGCGTTCGTTTCCAGTAACAGTTTGAATTTTGGCGTTTCACTCTGTTTTCTCCTATACTGATAGATGTATTTGGAACTCTAAATCAAACACGGTTTGTGCTAGCTTCTTGAAACTTGATACAATAAAGCAGTTTCACGTTCTTTCTCTATGTTTTGTTTCCTCTTGATGTAGCCCTAAGCAGTGACTGGGGAGAAACACTTTCATTGAAAGGGGTTGCCAAGCTTCCAAAAATTACGAGTCTCCAGAAATCTTAGCAACTATTTTTTCACCCAAACTGGATGATACTTTCAGGTAATGATCAGTACACTAAGCCCACTTGGTTCCCCAAATTTCGTTCTTCTATGTTGAAGCGTTCGTTTCCAGTAACAGTTTGAATTTTGGCGTTTCACTCTGTTTTCTCCTATACTGATAGATGTATTTGGAACTCTAAATCAAACACCGTTTGTGCTAGCTTCCTGAAACCTGACACAATAAAGCAGTTTCACGTTCTTTCTCTATGTTCTGTTTCCTCTTGATGTAGCCCGAAGCAGTGACTGGGGAGAAACACTTTCATAGAAAGGGGTTGCCAAGCTTCCAAAAATTATGAGTCTCCAGAAATCTCAGCAAATATTTTTTCACCCAAACTGGGTGATACTTTCAGGTAATGATCAGTACACTAAGCCCACTTGGTTCCCCAAATTTCCTTCTTCTATGTTGAAGCGTTCGTTTCCAGTAACAGTTTGAATTTTGGCGTTTCACTCTGTTTTCTCCTATACTGATAGATGTATTTGGAACTCTAAATCAAACACCGTTTGTGCTAGCTTCTTGAAACTTGACACACTAAAGCAGTTTCACGTTCTATCTCTATGTTCTGTTTCCACTTGATGTAGCCCTAGCAGTGACTGGGGAGAAACACTTTCATTGAAAGGGGTTGCCAAGCTTCCAAAAATTACGAGTCTCCAGAAATCTTAGCAACTATTTTTTCACCCAAACTGGATGATACTTTCAGGTAATGATCAGTATACTAAGAACACTTGGTTCCCAAATTTTGTTCTTCTATGTTGAAGCGTTCGTTTCCAGTAACAGTTTGAATTTTGGCGTTTCACTCTGTTTTCTCCTATACTGATAGATATATTCGGAACTCTAAATCAAACACGGTTTGTGCTAGCTTCTTGAAACTTGACACAATAAAGCAGTTTCAAGTTCTATCTCTATGTTCTGTTTCCTCTTGATGTAGCCCTAAGCAGTGACTGGGGAGAAACACTTTCATAGAAAGGGGTTGCCAAGCTTCCAAAAATTATGAGTCTCCAGAAATCTCAGCAACTATTTTTTCACCCAAATTGGATGATACTTTCAGGTAATGATCAGTACACTAAGCCCACTTGGTTCCCCAAATTTCGTTCTTCTATGTTGAAGCGTTCGTTTCCAGTAACAGTTTGAATTTTGGCGTTTCACTCTGTTTTCTCCTATACTGATAGATGTATTTGGAACTCTAAATCAAACACGGTTTGTGCTAGCTTCTTGAAACTTGACACAATAAAGCAGTTTCACGTTCTATCTCTATGTTCTGTTTCCACTTGATGTAGCCCTAAGCAGTGACTGGGGAGAATAACTTTCATTGAAAGTTGTTGCCAAACTTCCAAAAATTACGAGTCTCCAGAAATCTCAGCAACTATTTTTTCACTCAAACTGGATGATACTTTCAGGTAATGATCAGTACACTAAGCCCACTTGGTTTCTCAAATTTCGTTCTTCTATGTTGAAGCGTTCGTTTCCACTAACACTTTGAATTTTGGCATTTCACTCTATTTTCTCCTATACTGATAGATGTATTTGGAACTCTAAATCAAACACCGTTTGTGCTAGCTTCCTGAAACCTGACACAATAAAGCAGTTTCACGTTCTTTCTCTATGTTCTGTTTCCTCTTGATGTAGCCCTAAGCAGTGATGGGGAGAAACACTTTCATTGAAAGGGGTTGCCAAGCTTCCAAAAATTTCGAGTCTCCAGAAATCTCATCAACTATTTTTTCACCCAAACTGGATGACAATTTCAGGTAATGATCAGTACACTAAGCCCACTTGGTTCCCCAAATTTCATTCTTCTATGTTGAAGCGTTCGTTTCCAGTAACAGTTTGAATTTTGGCGTTTTACTCTGTTTTCTCCTATACTGATAGATGTATTTGGAACTCTAAATCAAACACGGTTTGTGCTAGCTTCTTGAAACTTGACACAATAAAGCAGTTTCACGTTCTATCTCTATGTTCTGTTTCATCTTGATGTAGCCCTACACAGTGACTGGGGAGAAACACTTTCATAGAAAGGGGTTGCCAAGCTTCCAAAAATTACGAGTCTCCAGAAATCTCAGCAACTATTTTTTCACCCAAACTGGATGATACTTTCATGTAATGATCAGTACACGAAGCCCACTTGGTTCCCCAAATTTCGTTCTTCTATGTTGAAGCGTTTGTTTCCAGTAACAGTTTGAATTTTGGCGTTTCACTCTGTTTTCTCCTATACTGATAGATATATTCGGAACTCTAAATCAAACACGGTTTGTGCTAGCTTCTTGAAACTTGACACAATAAAGCAGTTTCAAGTTCTATCTCTATGTTCTGTTTCCTCTTGATGTAGCCCTAAGCAGTGACTTGGGAGAAACACTTTCATTGAAAGGGGTTGCCAAGCTTCCAAAAATTACGAGTCTCCAGAAATCTCATCAACTATTTTTTCACCCAAAGTGGATGATACTTTCAGGTAATGATCAGTACACTAAGCCCACTAGGTTCCCCAAATTTCTTTGTTCTATGTTGAAGCGTTCGTTTCCAGTAACAGTTTGAATTTTGGCGTTTCACTCTGTTTTCTCCTATACTGATAGATGTATTTGGAACTCTAAATCAAACACGGTTTGTGCTAGCTTCTTGAAACTTGATACAATAAAGCAGTTTCACGTTCTTTCTCTATGTTTTGTTTCCTCTTGATGTAGCCCTAAGCAGTGACTGGGGAGAAACACTTTCATTGAAAGGGGTTGCCAAGCTTCCAAAAATTACGAGTCTCCAGAAATCTTAGCAACTATTTTTTCACCCAAACTGGATGATACTTTCAGGTAATGATCAGTACACTAAGCCCACTTGGTTCCCCAAATTTCGTTCTTCTATGTTGAAGCGTTCGTTTCCAGTAACAGTTTGAATTTTGGCGTTTCACTCTGTTTTCTCCTATACTGATAGATGTATTTGGAACTCTAAATCAAACACCGTTTGTGCTAGCTTCCTGAAACCTGACACAATAAAGCAGTTTCACGTTCTTTCTCTATGTTCTGTTTCCTCTTGATGTAGCCCGAAGCAGTGACTGGGGAGAAACACTTTCATAGAAAGGGGTTGCCAAGCTTCCAAAAATTATGAGTCTCCAGAAATCTCAGCAAATATTTTTTCACCCAAACTGGGTGATACTTTCAGGTAATGATCAGTACACTAAGCCCACTTGGTTCCCCAAATTTCCTTCTTCTATGTTGAAGCGTTCGTTTCCAGTAACAGTTTGAATTTTGGCGTTTCACTCTGTTTTCTCCTATACTGATAGATGTATTTGGAACTCTAAATCAAACACCGTTTGTGCTAGCTTCTTGAAACTTGACACACTAAAGCAGTTTCACGTTCTATCTCTATGTTCTGTTTCCACTTGATGTAGCCCTAGCAGTGACTGGGGAGAAACACTTTCATTGAAAGGGGTTGCCAAGCTTCCAAAAATTACGAGTCTCCAGAAATCTTAGCAACTATTTTTTCACCCAAACTGGATGATACTTTCAGGTAATGATCAGTATACTAAGAACACTTGGTTCCCAAATTTTGTTCTTCTATGTTGAAGCGTTCGTTTCCAGTAACAGTTTGAATTTTGGCGTTTCACTCTGTTTTCTCCTATACTGATAGATATATTCGGAACTCTAAATCAAACACGGTTTGTGCTAGCTTCTTGAAACTTGACACAATAAAGCAGTTTCAAGTTCTATCTCTATGTTCTGTTTCCTCTTGATGTAGCCCTAAGCAGTGACTGGGGAGAAACACTTTCATAGAAAGGGGTTGCCAAGCTTCCAAAAATTATGAGTCTCCAGAAATCTCAGCAACTATTTTTTCACCCAAACTGGATGATACTTTCAGGTAATGATCAGTACACTAAGCCCACTTGGTTCCCCAAATTTCGTTCTTCTATGTTGAAGCGTTCGTTTCCAGTAACAGTTTGAATTTTGGCGTTTCACTCTGTTTTCTCCTATACTGATAGATGTATTTGGAACTCTAAATCAAACACGGTTTGTGCTAGCTTCTTGAAACTTGACACAATAAAGCAGTTTCACGTTCTATCTCTATGTTCTGTTTCCACTTGATGTAGCCCTAAGCAGTGACTGGGGAGAATAACTTTCATTGAAAGTTGTTGCCAAACTTCCAAAAATTACGAGTCTCCAGAAATCTCAGCAACTATTTTTTCACTCAAACTGGATGATACTTTCAGGTAATGATCAGTACACTAAGCCCACTTGGTTTCTCAAATTTCGTTCTTCTATGTTGAAGCGTTCGTTTCCACTAACAGTTTGAATTTTGGCGTTTCACTCTATTTTCTCCTATACTGATAGATGTATTTGGAACTCTAAATCAAACACCGTTTGTGCTAGCTTCCTGAAACCTGACACAATAAAGCAGTTTCACGTTCTTTCTCTATGTTCTGTTTCCTCTTGATGTAGCCCTAAGCAGTGATGGGGAGAAACACTTTCATTGAAAGGGGTTGCCAAGCTTCCAAAAATTTCGAGTCTCCAGAAATCTCATCAACTATTTTTTCACCCAAACTGGATGACAATTTCAGGTAATGATCAGTACACTAAGCCCACTTGGTTCCCCAAATTTCATTCTTCTATGTTGAAGCGTTCGTTTCCAGTAACAGTTTGAATTTTGGCGTTTTACTCTGTTTTCTCCTATACTGATAGATGTATTTGGAACTCTAAATCAAACACGGTTTGTGCTAGCTTCTTGAAACTTGACACAATAAAGCAGTTTCACGTTCTATCTCTATGTTCTGTTTCATCTTGATGTAGCCCTACACAGTGACTGGGGAGAAACACTTTCATAGAAAGGGGTTGCCAAGCTTCCAAAAATTACGAGTCTCCAGAAATCTCAGCAACTATTTTTTCACCCAAACTGGATGATACTTTCATGTAATGATCAGTACACGAAGCCCACTTGGTTCCCCAAATTTCGTTCTTCTATGTTGAAGCGTTTGTTTCCAGTAACAGTTTGAATTTTGGCGTTTCACTCTGTTTTCTCCTATACTGATAGATATATTCGGAACTCTAAATCAAACACGGTTTGTGCTAGCTTCTTGAAACTTGACACAATAAAGCAGTTTCAAGTTCTATCTCTATGTTCTGTTTCCTCTTGATGTAGCCCTAAGCAGTGACTTGGGAGAAACACTTTCATTGAAAGGGGTTGCCAAGCTTCCAAAAATTACGAGTCTCCAGAAATCTCATCAACTATTTTTTCACCCAAAGTGGATGATACTTTCAGGTAATGATCAGTACACTAAGCCCACTAGGTTCCCCAAATTTCTTTGTTCTATGTTGAAGCGTTCGTTTCCAGTAACAGTTTGAATTTTGGCGTTTCACTCTGTTTTCTCCTATACTGATAGATGTATTTGGAACTCTAAATCAAACACGGTTTGTGCTAGCTTCTTGAAACTTGATACAATAAAGCAGTTTCACGTTCTTTCTCTATGTTTTGTTTCCTCTTGATGTAGCCCTAAGCAGTGACTGGGGAGAAACACTTTCATTGAAAGGGGTTGCCAAGCTTCCAAAAATTACGAGTCTCCAGAAATCTTAGCAACTATTTTTTCACCCAAACTGGATGATACTTTCAGGTAATGATCAGTACACTAAGCCCACTTGGTTCCCCAAATTTCGTTCTTCTATGTTGAAGCGTTCGTTTCCAGTAACAGTTTGAATTTTGGCGTTTCACTCTGTTTTCTCCTATACTGATAGATGTATTTGGAACTCTAAATCAAACACCGTTTGTGCTAGCTTCCTGAAACCTGACACAATAAAGCAGTTTCACGTTCTTTCTCTATGTTCTGTTTCCTCTTGATGTAGCCCTAAGCAGTGACTGGGGAGAAACACTTTCATAGAAAGGGGTTGCCAAGCTTCCAAAAATTATGAGTCTCCAGAAATCTCAGCAAATATTTTTTCACCCAAACTGGGTGATACTTTCAGGTAATGATCAGTACACTAAGCCCACTTGGTTCCCCAAATTTCCTTCTTCTATGTTGAAGCGTTCGTTTCCAGTAACAGTTTGAATTTTGGCGTTTCACTCTGTTTTCTCCTATACTGATAGATGTATTTGGAACTCTAAATCAAACACCGTTTGTGCTAGCTTCTTGAAACTTGACACACTAAAGCAGTTTCACGTTCTATCTCTATGTTCTGTTTCCACTTGATGTAGCCCTAGCAGTGACTGGGGAGAAACACTTTCATAGAAAGGGGTTGCCAAGCTTCCAAAAATTATGAGTCTCCAGAAATCTCAGCAAATATTTTTTCACCCAAACTGGGTGATACTTTCAGGTAATGATCAGTACACTAAGCCCACTTGGTTCCCCAAATTTCGTTCTTCTATGTTGAAGCGTTCGTTTCCAGTAACAGTTTGAATTTTGGCGTTTCACTCTGTTTTCTCCTATACTGATAGATATATTCGGAACTCTAAATCAAACACGGTTTGTGCTAGCTTCTTGAAACTTGACACAATAAAGCAGTTTCAAGTTCTATCTCTATGTTCTGTTTCCTCTTGATGTAGCCCTAAGCAGTGACTGGGGAGAAACACTTTCATAGAAAGGGGTTGCCAAGCTTCCAAAAATTATGAGTCTCCAGAAATCTCAGCAACTATTTTTTCACCCAAACTGGATGATACTTTCAGGTAATGATCAGTACACTAAGCCCACTTGGTTCCCCAAATTTCGTTCTTCTATGTTGAAGCGTTCGTTTCCAGTAACAGTTTGAATTTTGGCGTTTCACTCTGTTTTCTCCTATACTGATAGATGTATTTGGAACTCTAAATCAAACACGGTTTGTGCTAGCTTCTTGAAACTTGACACAATAAAGCAGTTTCACGTTCTATCTCTATGTTCTGTTTCCACTTGATGTAGCCCTAAGCAGTGACTGGGGAGAATAACTTTCATTGAAAGTTGTTGCCAAACTTCCAAAATTTACGAGTCTCCAGAAATCTCAGCAACTATTTTTTCACTCAAACTGGATGATACTTTCAGGTAATGATCAGTACACTAAGCCCACTTGGTTTCTCAAATTTCGTTCTTCTATGTTGAAGCGTTCGTTTCCACTAACAGTTTGAATTTTGGCGTTTCACTCTATTTTCTCCTATACTGATAGATGTATTTGGAACTCTAAATCAAACACGGTTTGTGCTAGCTTCCTGAAACTTAACACAATAAAGCAGTTTCACGTTCTTTCTCTATGTTCTGTTTCCTCTTGATGTAGCCCTAAGCAGTGATGGGGAGAAACACTTTCATTGAAAGGGGTTGCCAAGCTTCCAAAAATTTCGAGTCTCCAGAAATCTCAGCAACTATTTTTTCACCCAAACTGGATGACAATTTCAGGTAATGATCAGTACACTAATCCCACTTGGTTCCCCAAATTTCGTTCTTCTATGTTGAAGCGTTCGTTTCCAGTAACAGTTTGAATTTTGGCGTTTCACTCTGTTTTCTCCTATATTGATAGATATATTTGGAACTCTAAATCAAACACGGTTTGTGCTAGCTTCTTGAAACTTGACACAATAAAGCAGTTTCACGTTCTATCTCTATGTTCTGTTTCCTCTTGATGTAGCCCTATGCAGTGACTGGGGAGAAACACTTTCATAGAAAGGGGTTGCCAAGCTTCCAAAAATTACGAGTCTCCAGAAATCTCAGCAACTATTTTTTCACCCAAACTGGATGATACTTTCAGGTAATGATCAGTACACTAAGCCCACTTGGTTCCCCAAATTTCATTCTTCTATGTTGAAGCGTTCGTTTCCAGTAACAGTTTGAATTTTGGAGTTTTACTCTGTTTTCTCCTATACTGATAGATGTATTTGGAACTCTAAATCAAACACGGTTTGTGCTAGCTTCTTGAAACTTGACACAATAAAGCAGTTTCAAGTTCTATCTCTATGTTCTGTTTCCTCTTGATGTAGCCCTAAGCATTGACTGGGGAGAAACACTTTCATAGAAAGGGGTTGCCAAGCTTCCAAAAATTATGAGTCTCCAGAAATCTCAGCAACTATTTTTTCACCCAAACTGGATGATACTTTCAGGTAATGATCAGTACACTAAGCCCACTTGGATCCCCAAATTTCGTTCTTCTATGTTGAAGCGTTCGTTTCCAGTAACAGTTTGAATTTTGGCGTTTCACTCTGTTTTCTCCTATATTGATAGATGTATTTGGAACTCTAAATCAAACACGGTTTGTGCTAGCTTCTTGAAACTTGACACAATAAAGCAGTTTCACGTTCTATCTCTATGTTCTGTTTCATCTTGATGTAGCCCTACACAGTGACTGGGGAGAAACACTTTCATAGAAAGGGGTTGCCAAGCTTCCAAAAATTACGAGTCTCCAGAAATCTCAGCAACTATTTTTTCACCCAAACTGGATGATACTTTCATGTAATGATCAGTACACGAAGCCCACTTGGTTCCCCAAATTTCGTTCTTCTATGTTGAAGCGTTCGTTTCCACTAACAGTTTGAATTTTGGCGTTTCACTCTGTTTTCTCCTATACTGATAGATGTATTTGGAACTCTAAATCAAACACGGTTTGTGCTAGCTTCTTGAAACTCGACATAATAAAGCAGTTTCACGTTCTATCTCTATGTTCTGTTTTCTCTTGATGTAACCCTCAGCAGTGACTGGGGAGAAACACTTTCATTGAAAGGGGTTGCCAAGCTTCCAAAAATTACGAGTCTCCAGAAATCTCAGCAACTATTTTTTCACCCAAACTGGATGATACTTTCAGGTAATGATCAGTATACTACGAACACTTGGTCCCCAAATTTCATTTCTATGTTGAAGCGTTCATTTCCAGTAACAGTTTGAATTTTGGCGTTTCACTCTGTTTTCTCCTATATTGATAGATGTAATTGGAACTCTAAATCAAACACGGTTTGTGCTAGCTTCTTGAAACTCGATATAATAAAGAACTTTCATGTTCTATCTCTATGTTCTGTTTCTCCTTGATGTAACCCTCAGCAGTGACTGGGGAGAAACACTTTCATTGAAAGGGGTTGCCAAGCTTCCAAAAATAAGAAGTCTCCAGAAATCTCAGCAACTATTTTTTCACCCAAACTGGATGATACTTTCAGGTAATGATCAGTACACTAAGCCCACTTGGTTCCCCAAATTTCCTTCTTCTATGTTGAAGCGTTCGTTTCCAGTAACAGTTTGAATTTTGGCGTTTCACTCTGTTTTCTCCTATACTGATAGATGTATTTGGAACTCTAAATCAAACACCGTTTGTGCTAGCTTCTTGAAACTTGACACACTAAAGCAGTTTCACGTTCTATCTCTATGTTCTGTTTCCACTTGATGTAGCCCTAGCAGTGACTGGGGAGAAACACTTTCATTGAAAGGGGTTGCCAAGCTTCCAAAAATTACGAGTCTCCAGAAATCTTAGCAACTATTTTTTCACCCAAACTGGATGATACTTTCAGGTAATGATCAGTATACTAAGAACACTTGGTTCCCAAATTTTGTTCTTCTATGTTGAAGCGTTCGTTTCCAGTAACAGTTTGAATTTTGGCGTTTCACTCTGTTTTCTCCTATACTGATAGATGTATTTGGAACTCTAAATCAAACACGGTTTGTGCTAGCTTCTTGAAACTTGACACAATAAAGCAGTTTCAAGTTCTATCTCTATGTGCTGTTTCCTCTTGATGTAGCCCTAAGCAGTGACTGGGGAGAAACACTTTCATACAAAGGTGTTGCCAAGCTTCCAAAAATTATGAATCTCCAGAAATCTCAGCAACTATTTTTTCACCCAAACTGGATGATACTTTCAGGTAATGATCAGTACACTAAGCCCACTTGGTTCCCCAAGTTTCGTTCTTCTATGTTGAAGCGTTCGTTTCCAGTAACAGTTTGAATTTTGGCGTTTCACTCTGTTTTCTCCTATACTGATAGATGTATTTGGAACTCTAAATCAAACACGGTTTGTGCTAGCTTCTTGAAACTTGACACAATAAAGCAGTTTCACGTTCTATCTCTATGTTCTGTTTCCACTTGATGTAGCCCTAAGCAGTGACTGGGGAGAATAACTTTCATTGAAAGTTGTTGCCAAACTTCCAAAAATTACGAGTCTCCAGAAATCTCAGCAACTATTTTTTCACTCAAACTGGATGATACTTTCAGGTAATGATCAGTACACTAAGACCACTTGGTTTCTCAAATTTCGTTCTTCTATGTTGAAGCGTTCGTTTCCACTAACAGTTTGAATTTTGGCGTTTCACTCTATTTTCTCCTATACTGATAGATGTATTTGGAACTCTAAATCAAACACGGTTTGTGCTAGCTTCCTGAAACTTGACACAATAAAGCAGTTTCACGTTCTTTCTCTATGTTCTGTTTCCTCTTGATGTAGCCCTAAGCAGTGATGGGGAGAAACACTTTCATTGAAAGGGGTTGCCAAGCTTCCAAAAATTACGAGTCTCCAGAAATCTCAGCAACTATTTTTTCACCCAAACTGGATGACAATTTCAGGTAATGATCAGTACACTAATCCCACTTGGTTCCCCAAATTTCGTTCTTCTATGTTGAAGCGTTCGTTTCCAGTAACAGTTTGAATTTTGGCGTTTCACTCTGTTTTCTCCTATATTGATAGATATATTTGGAACTCTAAATCAAACACGGTTTGTGCTAGCTTCTTGAAACTTGACACAATAAAGCAGTTTCACGTTCTATCTCTATGTTCTGTTTCCTCTTGATGTAGCCCTATGCAGTGACTGGGGAGAAACACTTTCATAGAAAGGGGTTGCCAAGCTTCCAAAAATTACGAGTCTCCAGAAATCTCAGCAACTATTTTTTCACCCAAACTGGATGATACTTTCAGGTAATGATCAGTACACTAAGCCCACTTGGTTCCCCAAATTTCATTCTTCTATGTTGAAGCGTTCGTTTCCAGTAACAGTTTGAATTTTGGCGTTTTACTCTGTTTTCTCCTATACTGATAGATGTATTTGGAACTCTAAATCAAACACGGTTTGTGCTAGCTTCTTGAAACTTGACACAATAAAGCAGTTTCAAGTTCTATCTCTATGTTCTGTTTCCTCTTGATGTAGCCCTAAGCATTGACTGGGGAGAAACACTTTCATAGAAAGGGGTTGCCAAGCTTCCAAAAATTATGAGTCTCCAGAAATCTCAGCAACTATTTTTTCACCCAAACTGGATGATACTTTCAGGTAATGATCAGTACACTAAGCCCACTTGGTTCCCCAAATTTCGTTCTTCTATGTTGAAGCGTTCGTTTCCAGTAACAGTTTGAATTTTGGCGTTTCACTCTGTTTTCTCCTATATTGATAGATGTATTTGGAACTCTAAATCAAACACGGTTTGTGCTAGCTTCTTGAAACTTGACACAATAAAGCAGTTTCACGTTCTATCTCTATGTTCTGTTTCATCTTGATGTAGCCCTACACAGTGACTGGGGAGAAACACTTTCATAGAAAGGGGTTGCCAAGCTTCCAAAAATTACGAGTCTCCAGAAATCTCAGCAACTATTTTTTCACCCAAACTGGATGATACTTTCATGTAATGATCGGTACACGAAGCCCACTTGGTTCCCCAAATTTCGTTCTTCTATGTTGAAGCGTTCGTTTCCAGTAACAGTTTGAATTTTGGCGTTTCACTCTGTTTTCTCCTATACTGATAGATGTATTTGGAACTCTAAATCAAACACGGTTTGTGCTAGCTTCTTGAAACTCGACATAATAAAGCAGTTTAACGTTCTATCTCTATGTTCTGTTTTCTCTTGATGTAACCCTCAGCAGTGACTGGGGAGAAACACTTTCATTGAAAGGGGTTGCCAAGCTTCCAAAAATTACGAGTCTCCAGAAATCTCAGCAACTATTTTTTCACCCAAACTGGATGATACTTTCAGGTAATGATCAGTATACTACGAACACTTGGTCCCCAAATTTCATTTCTATGTTGAAGCGTTCATTTCCAGTAACAGTTTGAATTTTGGCGTTTCACTCTGTTTTCTCCTATATTGATAGATGTAATTGGAACTCTAAATCAAACACGGTTTGTGCTAGCTTCTTGAAACTCGATATAATAAAGAACTTTCATGTTCTATCTCTATGTTCTGTTTCTCCTTGATGTAACCCTCAGCAGTGACTGGGGAGAAACACTTTCATTGAAAGGGGTTGCCAAGCTTCCAAAAATAAGAAGTCTCCAGAAATCTCAGCAACTATTTTTTCACCCAAACTGGATGATACTTTCAGGTAATGATCAGTACACTAAGCCCACTTGGTTCCCCAAATTTCCTTCTTCTATGTTGAAGCGTTCGTTTCCAGTAACAGTTTGAATTTTGGCGTTTCACTCTGTTTTCTCCTATACTGATAGATGTATTTGGAACTCTAAATCAAACACCGTTTGTGCTAGCTTCTTGAAACTTGACACACTAAAGCAGTTTCACGTTCTATCTCTATGTTCTGTTTCCACTTGATGTAGCCCTAGCAGTGACTGGGGAGAAACACTTTCATTGAAAGGGGTTGCCAAGCTTCCAAAAATTACGAGTCTCCAGAAATCTTAGCAACTATTTTTTCACCCAAACTGGATGATACTTTCAGGTAATGATCAGTATACTAAGAACACTTGGTCCCCAAATTCCTTTCTTCTATGTTGAAGCGTTCGTTTCCAGTAACAGTTTGAATTTTGGCTTTTCACTCTGTTTTCTCCTATACTGATAGATGTATTTGGAACTCTAAATCAAACACGGTTTGTGCTAGCTTCTTGAAACTTGACACAATAAAGCAGTTTCAAGTTCTATCTCTATGTTCTGTTTCCTCTTGATGTAGCCCTAAGCAGTGACTGGGGAGAAACACTTTCATAGAAAGGGGTTGCCAAGCTTCCAAAAATTATGAGTCTCCAGAAATCTCAGCAACTATTTTTTCACCCAAACTGGATGATACTTTCAGGTAATGATCAGTACACTAAGCCCACTTGGTTCCCCAAATTTCGTTCTTCTATGTTGAAGCGTTCGTTTCCAGTAACAGTTTGAATTTTGGCGTTTCACTCTGTTTTCTCCTATACTGATAGATGTATTTGGAACTCTAAATCAAACACGGTTTGTGCTAGCTTCTTGAAACTTGACACAATAAAGCAGTTTCACGTTCTATCTCTATGTTCTGTTTCCACTTGATGTAGCCCTAAGCAGTGACTGGGGAGAAACACTTTCATTGAAAGTTGTTGCCAAACTTCCAAAAATTACGAGTCTCCAGAAATTTCAGCAACTATTTTTTCAACCAAACTGGATGATACTTTCATGTAATGATCAGTACACGAAGCCCACTTGGTTTCCCAAATTTCGTTCTTCTATGTTGAAGCGTTCGTTTCCAGTAACAGTTTGAATTTTGGCGTTTCACTCTGTTTTCTCCTATACTGATAGATGTATTTGGAACTCTAAATCAAACAGGGTTTGTGCTAGCTTCCTGAAACTTGACACAATGAAGCAGTTTCACGATCTTTCTCTATGTTCTGTTTCCTCTTGATGTAGCCCTAAGCAGTGATGGGGAGAAACACTTTCATTGAAAGGGGTTGCCAAGCTTCCAAAAATTACGAGTCTCCAGAAATCTCAGCAACTATTTTTTCACCCAAACTGGATGATACTTTCAGGTAATGATCAGTACCCTAAGCCCACTTGGTTCCCCAAATTCCGTTCTTCTATGTTGAAGCGGTCGTTTCCAGTAACAGTTTGAATTTTGGCGTTTCACTCTGTTTTCTCCTATATTGATAGATATATTTGGAACTCTAAATCAAACACGGTTTGTGCTAGCTTCTTGAAACTTGACACAATAAAGCAGTTTCACGTTCTATCTCTATGTTCTGTTTCCTCTTGATGTAGCCCTATGCAGTGACTGGGGAGAAACACTTTCATAGAAAGGGGTTGCCAAGCTTCCAAAAATTACGAGTCTCCAGAAATCTCAGCAACTATTTTTTCACCCAAACTGGATGATACTTTCAGGTAATGATCAGTACACTAAGCCCACTTGGTTCCCCAAATTTCATTCTTCTATGTTGAAGCGTTCGTTTCCAGTAACAGTTTGAATTTTGGCGTTTTACTCTGTTTTCTCCTATACTGATAGATGTATTTGGAACTCTAAATCAAACACGGTTTGTGCTAGCTTCTTGAAACTTGACACAATAAAGCAGTTTCAAGTTCTATCTCTATGTTCTGTTTCCTCTTGATGTAGCCCTAAGCATTGACTGGGGAGAAACACTTTCATAGAAAGGGGTTGCCAAGCTTCCACAAATTATGAGTCTCCAGAAATCTCAGCAACTATTTTTTCACCCAAACTGGATGATACTTTCAGGTAATGATCAGTACACTAAGCCCACTTGGTTCCCCAAATTTCGTTCTTCTATGTTGAAGCGTTCGTTTCCAGTAACAGTTTGAATTTTGGCGTTTCACTCTGTTTTCTCCTATATTGATAGATGTATTTGGAACTCTAAATCAAACACGGTTTGTGCTAGCTTCTTGAAACTTGACACAATAAAGCAGTTTCACGTTCTATCTCTATGTTCTGTTTCATCTTGATGTAGCCCTACACAGTGACTGGGGAGAAACACTTTCATAGAAAGGGGTTGCCAAGCTTCCAAAAATTACGAGTCTCCAGAAATCTCAGCAACTATTTTTTCACCCAAACTGGATGATACTTTCATGTAATGATCGGTACACGAAGCCCACTTGGTTCCCCAAATTTCGTTCTTCTATGTTGAAGCGTTCGTTTCCAGTAACAGTTTGAATTTTGGCGTTTCACTCTGTTTTCTCCTATACTGATAGATGTATTTGGAACTCTAAATCAAACACGGTTTGTGCTAGCTTCTTGAAACTCGACATAATAAAGCAGTTTAACGTTCTATCTCTATGTTCTGTTTTCTCTTGATGTAACCCTCAGCAGTGACTGGGGAGAAACACTTTCATTGAAAGGGGTTGCCAAGCTTCCAAAAATTACGAGTCTCCAGAAATCTCAGCAACTATTTTTTCACCCAAACTGGATGATACTTTCAGGTAATGATCAGTATACTACGAACACTTGGTCCCCAAATTTCATTTCTATGTTGAAGCGTTCATTTCCAGTAACAGTTTGAATTTTGGCGTTTCACTCTGTTTTCTCCTATATTGATAGATGTAATTGGAACTCTAAATCAAACACGGTTTGTGCTAGCTTCTTGAAACTCGATATAATAAAGAACTTTCATGTTCTATCTCTATGTTCTGTTTCTCCTTGATGTAACCCTCAGCAGTGACTGGGGAGAAACACTTTCATTGAAAGGGGTTGCCAAGCTTCCAAAAATAAGAAGTCTCCAGAAATCTCAGCAACTATTTTTTCACCCAAACTGGATGATACTTTCAGGTAATGATCAGTACACTAAGCCCACTTGGTTCCCCAAATTTCCTTCTTCTATGTTGAAGCGTTCGTTTCCAGTAACAGTTTGAATTTTGGCGTTTCACTCTGTTTTCTCCTATACTGATAGATGTATTTGGAACTCTAAATCAAACACCGTTTGTGCTAGCTTCTTGAAACTTGACACACTAAAGCAGTTTCACGTTCTATCTCTATGTTCTGTTTCCACTTGATGTAGCCCTAGCAGTGACTGGGGAGAAACACTTTCATTGAAAGGGGTTGCCAAGCTTCCAAAAATTACGAGTCTCCAGAAATCTTAGCAACTATTTTTTCACCCAAACTGGATGATACTTTCAGGTAATGATCAGTATACTAAGAACACTTGGTCCCCAAATTCCTTTCTTCTATGTTGAAGCGTTCGTTTCCAGTAACAGTTTGAATTTTGGCTTTTCACTCTGTTTTCTCCTATACTGATAGATGTATTTGGAACTCTAAATCAAACACGGTTTGTGCTAGCTTCTTGAAACTTGACACAATAAAGCAGTTTCAAGTTCTATCTCTATGTTCTGTTTCCTCTTGATGTAGCCCTAAGCAGTGACTGGGGAGAAACACTTTCATAGAAAGGGGTTGCCAAGCTTCCAAAAATTATGAGTCTCCAGAAATCTCAGCAACTATTTTTTCACCCAAACTGGATGATACTTTCAGGTAATGATCAGTACACTAAGCCCACTTGGTTCCCCAAATTTCGTTCTTCTATGTTGAAGCGTTCGTTTCCAGTAACAGTTTGAATTTTGGCGTTTCACTCTGTTTTCTCCTATACTGATAGATGTATTTGGAACTCTAAATCAAACACGGTTTGTGCTAGCTTCTTGAAACTTGACACAATAAAGCAGTTTCACGTTCTATCTCTATGTTCTGTTTCCACTTGATGTAGCCCTAAGCAGTGACTGGGGAGAAACACTTTCATTGAAAGTTGTTGCCAAACTTCCAAAAATTACGAGTCTCCAGAAATTTCAGCAACTATTTTTTCAACCAAACTGGATGATACTTTCATGTAATGATCAGTACACGAAGCCCACTTGGTTTCCCAAATTTCGTTCTTCTATGTTGAAGCGTTCGTTTCCAGTAACAGTTTGAATCTTGGCGTTTCACTCTGTTTTCTCCTATACTGATAGATGTATTTGGAACTCTAAATCAAACAGGGTTTGTGCTAGCTTCCTGAAACTTGACACAATGAAGCAGTTTCACGATCTTTCTCTATGTTCTGTTTCCTCTTGATGTAGCCCTAAGCAGTGATGGGGAGAAACACTTTCATTGAAAGGGGTTGCCAAGCTTCCAAAAATTACGAGTCTCCAGAAATCTCAGCAACTATTTTTTCACCCAAACTGGATGATACTTTCAGGTAATGATCAGTACCCTAAGCCCACTTGGTTCCCCAAATTCCGTTCTTCTATGTTGAAGCGGTCGTTTCCAGTAACAGTTTGAATTTTGGCGTTTCACTCTGTTTTCTCCTATACTGATAGATGTATTTGGAACTCTAAATCAAACACGGTTTGTGCTAGCTTCTTGAAACTCGACACAATAAAGCACTTTCACGTTCTATCTCTATGTTTTTTTCCTCTTGATGTAACCCTCAGCAGTGACTGGGGAGAAAAACTTTCATAAAAAGGGGTTGCCAAGCTTCCAAAAATTACGAGTCTCCAGAAATCTCAGCAAATATTTTTTCACCCAAACTGGATGATACTTTCAGGTAATGATCAGTACACTACGCCCACTTGGTTCCCCAAATTTCGTTCTATGTTGAAGCATTCATTTCCACTAACAGTTTGAATTTTGGCGTTTCACTCTGTTTTCTCCTATACTGATAGATGTATTTGGAACTCTAAATCAAACACGGTTTGTGCTAGCTTCTTGAAACTTGACACAATAAAGCAGTTTCACGTTCTTTCTCTATGTTTTGTTTCCTCTTGATGTAGCCCTAAGCAGTGACTGGGGAGAAACACTTTCATTGAAAGGGGTTGCCAAGCTTCCAAAAATTACGAGTCTCCAGAAATCTTAGCAACTATTTTTTCACCCAAACTGGATGATACTTTCAGGTAATGATCAGTACACTAAGCCCACTTGATTCCCCAAATTTCGTTCTTCTATGTTGAAGCGTTCGTTTCCAGTAACAGTTTGAATTTTGGCGTTTCACTCTGATTTCTCCTATACTGATAGATGTATTTGGAACTCTAAATCAAACACGGTTTGTGCTAGCTTCTTGAAACTTGACACAATAAAGCAGTTTCAAGTTCTATCTCTATGTTTTGTTTCCTCTTGATGTAGCCCTAAGCAGTGACTGGGGAGAAACACTTTCATAGAAAGGGGTTGCCAAGCTTCCAAAAATTATGAGTCTCCAGAAATCTCAGCAACTATTTTTTCACCCAAACTGGATGATACTTTCAGGTAATGATCAGTACACTAAGCCCACTTGGTTCCCCAAATTTCGTTCTTCTATGTTGAAGCGTTCGTTTCCAGTAACAGTTTGAATTTTGGCGTTTCACTCTGTTTTCTCCTATATTGATAGATGTATTTGGAACTCTAAATAAAACACGGTTTGTGCTAGCTTCTTGAAACTTGACACAATAAAGCAGTTTCACGTTCTATCTCTATGTTCTGTTTCCACTTGATGTAGCCCTAAGCAGTGACTGGGGAGAATAACTTTCGTTGAAAGTTGTTGCCAAACTTCCAAAAATTACGAGTCTCCAGAAATCTCAGCAACTATTTTTTCACTCAAACTGGATGATACTTTCAGGTAATGATCAGTACACTAAGCCCACTTGGTTTCTCAAATTTCGTTCTTCTATGTTGAAGCGTTCGTTTCCACTAACAGTTTGAATTTTGGCGTTTCACTCTATTTTCTCCGATACTGATAGATGTATTTGGAACTCTAAATCAAACACGGTTTGTGCTAGCTTCCTGAAACTTGACACAATAAAGCAGTTTCATGTTCTTTCTCTATGTTCTGTTTCCTCTTGATGTAGCCCTAAGCAGTGATGGGGAGAAACACTTTCATTGAAAGGGGTTGCCAAGCTTCCAAAAATTACGAGTCTCCAGAAATCTCAGCAACTATTTTTTCACCCAAACTGGATGACAATTTCAGGTAATGATCAGTACACTAATCCCACTTGGTTCCCCAAATTTCGTTCTTCTATGTTGACGCGTTCGTTTCCAGTAACAGTTTGAATTTTGGCGTTTCACTCTGTTTTCTCCTATATTGATAGATATATTTGGAACTCTAAATCAAACACGGTTTGTGCTAGCTTCTTGAAACTTGACACAATAAAGCAGTTTCACGTTCTATCTCTATGTTCTGTTTCCTCTTGATGTAGCCCTATGCAGTGACTGGGGAGAAACTCTTTCATAGAAAGGGGTTGCCAAGCTTCCAAAAATTACGAGTCTCCAGAAATCTCAGCAACTATTTTTTCACCCAAACTGGATGATACTTTCAGGTAATGATCAGTACACTAAGCCCACTTGGTTCCCCAAATTTCATTCTTCTATGTTGAAGCGTTCGTTTCCAGTAACAGTTTGAATTTTGGCATTTTACTCTGTTTTCTCCTATACTGATAGATGTATTTGGAACTCTAAATCAAACACCGTTTGTGCTAGCTTCTTGAAACTTGACACAATAAAGCAGTTTCAAGTTCTATCTCTATGTTCTGTTTCCTCTTGATGTAGCCCTAAGCAGTGACTTGGGAGAAACACTTTCATTGAAAGGGGTTGCCAAGCTTCCAAAAATTACGAGTCTCCAGAAATCTCATCAACTATTTTTTCACCCAAAGTGGATGATACTTTCAGGTAATGATCAGTACACTAAGCCCACTAGGTTCCCCAAATTTCGTTGTTCTATGTTGAAGCGTTCGTTTCCAGTAACAGTTTGAATTTTGGCGTTTCACTCTGTTTTCTCCTATACTGATAGATGTATTTGGAACTCTAAATCAAACACGGTTTGTGCTAGCTTCTTGAAACTTGACACAATAAAGCAGTTTCACGTTCTTTCTCTATGTTTTGTTTCCTCTTGATGTAGCCCTAAGCAGTGACTGGGGAGAAACACTTTCATTGAAAGGGGTTGCCAAGCTTCCAAAAATTACGAGTCTCCAGAAATCTTAGCAACTATTTTTTCACCCAAACTGGATGATACTTTCAGGTAATGATCAGTACACTAAGCCCACTTGGTTCCCCAAATTTCGTTCTTCTATGTTGAAGCGTTCGTTTCCAGTAACAGTTTGAATTTTGGCGTTTTACTCTGTTTTCTCCTATACTGATAGATGTATTTGGAACTCTAAATCAAACACGGTTTGTGCTAGCTTCTTGAAACTTGACACAATAAAGCAGTTTCAAGTTCTATCTCTATGTTCTGTTTCCTCTTGATGTAGCCCTAAGCAGTGACTGGGGAGAAACACTTTCATAGAAAGGGGTTGCCAAGCTTCCAAAAATTATGAGTCTCCAGAAATCTCAGCAAGTATTTTTTCACCCAAACTGGATGATACTTTCAGGTAATGATCAGTACACTAAGCCCACTTGGTTCCCCAAATTTCCTTCTTCTATGTTGAAGCGTTCGTTTCCAGTAACAGTTTGAATTTTGGCGTTTCACTCTGTTTTCTCCTATACTGATAGATGTATTTGGAACTCTAAATCAAACACCGTTTGTGCTAGCTTCCGGAAACCTGACACAATAAAGCAGTTTCACGTTCTATCTCTATGTTCTGTTTCCTCTTGATGTAGCCCTAAGCAGTGACTGGGGAGAAACACTTTCATAGAAAGGGGTTGCCAAGCTTCCAAAAATTATGAGTCTCCAGAAATCTCAGCAAATATTTTTTCACCCAAACTGGGTGATACTTTCAGGTAATGATCAGTACACTAAGCCCACTTGGTTCCCCAAATTTCCTTCTTCTATGTTGAAGCGTTCGTTTCCAGTAACAGTTTGAATTTTGGCGTTTCACTCTGTTTTCTCCTATACTGATAGATGTATTTGGAACTCTAAATCAAACACGGTTTGTGCTAGCTTCTTGAAACTTGACACAATAAAGCAGTTTCACGTTCTATCTCTATGTTCTGTTTCCACTTGATGTAGCCCTAAGCAGTGACTGGGGAGAATAACTTTCATTGAAAGTTGTTGCCAAACTTCCAAAAATTACGAGTCTCCAGAAATCTCAGCAACTATTTTTTCACTCAAACTGGATGATACTTTCAGGTAATGATCAGTACACTAAGCCCACTTGGTTTCTCAAATTTCGTTCTTCTATGTTGAAGCGTTCGTTTCCACTAACAGTTTGAATTTTGGCGTTTCACTCTATTTTCTCCTATACTGATAGATGTATTTGGAACTCTAAATCAAACACGGTTTGTGCTAGCTTCCTGAAACTTAACACAATAAAGCAGTTTCACGTTCTTTCTCTATGTTCTGTTTCCTCTTGATGTAGCCCTAAGCAGTGATGGGGAGAAACACTTTCATTGAAAGGGGTTGCCAAGCTTCCAAAAATTACGAGTCTCCAGAAATCTCAGCAACTATTTTTTCACCCAAACTGGATGACAATTTCAGGTAATGATCAGTACACTAATCCCACTTGGTTCCCCAAATTTCGTTCTTCTATGTTGAAGCGTTCGTTTCCAGTAACAGTTTGAATTTTGGCGTTTCACTCTGTTTTCTCCTATATTGATAGATATATTTAGAACTCTAAATCAAACACGGTTTGTGCTAGCTTCTTGAAACTTGTCACAATAAAGCAGTTTCACGTTCTATCTCTATGTTCTGTTTCCTCTTGATGTAGCCCTATGCAGTGACTGGGGAGAAACACTTTCATAGAAAGGGGTTGCCAAGCTTCCAAAAATTACGAGTCTCCAGAAATCTCAGCAACTATTTTTTCACCCAAACTGGATGATACTTTCAGGTAATGATCAGTACACTAAGCCCACTTGGTTCCCCAAATTTCATTCTTCTATGTTGAAGCGTTCGTTTCCAGTAACAGTTTGAATTTTGGCGTTTTACTCTGTTTTCTCCTATACTGATAGATGTATTTGGAACTCTAAATCAAACACGGTTTGTGCTAGCTTCTTGAAACTTGACACAATAAAGCAGTTCCAAGTTCTATCTCTATGTTCTGTTTCCTCTTGATGTAGCCCTAAGCATTGACTGGGGAGAAACACTTTCATAGAAAGGGGTTGCCAAGCTTCCAAAAATTATGAGTCTCCAGAAATCTCAGCAACTATTTTTTCACCCAAACTGGATGATACTTTCAGGTAATGATCAGTACACTAAGCCCACTTGGTTCCCCAAATTTCGTTCTTCTATGTTGAAGCGTTCGTTTCCAGTAACAGTTTGAATTTTGGCGTTTCACTCTGTTTTCTCCTATATTGATAGATGTATTTGGAACTCTAAATCAAACACGGTTTGTGCTAGCTTCTTGAAACTTGACACAATAAAGCAGTTTCACGTTCTATCTCTATGTTCTGTTTCATCTTGATGTAGCCCTACACAGTGACTGGGGAGAAACACTTTCATAGAAAGGGGTTGCCAAGCTTCCAAAAATTACGAGTCTCCAGAAATCTCAGCAACTATTTTTTCACCCAAACTGGATGATACTTTCATGTAATGATCAGTACACGAAGCCCACTTGGTTCCCCAAATTTCGTTCTTCTATGTTGAAGCGTTCGTTTCCAGTAACAGTTTGAATTTTGGCGTTTCACTCTGTTTTCTCCTATACTGATAGATGTATTTGGAACTCTAAATCAAACACGGTTTGTGCTAGCTTCTTGAAACTCGACATAATAAAGCAGTTTCACGTTCTATCTCTATGTTCTGTTTTCTCTTGATGTAACCCTCAGCAGTGACTGGGGAGAAACACTTTCATTGAAAGGGGTTGCCAAGCTTCCAAAAATTACGAGTCTCCAGAAATCTCAGCAACTATTTTTTCACCCAAACTGGATGATACTTTCAGGTAATGATCAGTATACTACGAACACTTGGTCCCCAAATTTCATTTCTATGTTGAAGCGTTCATTTCCAGTAACAGTTTGAATTTTGGCGTTTCACTCTGTTTTCTCCTATATTGATAGATGTAATTGGAACTCTAAATCAAACACGGTTTGTGCTAGCTTCTTGAAACTCGATATAATAAAGAACTTTCATGTTCTATCTCTATGTTCTGTTTCTCCTTGATGTAACCCTCAGCAGTGACTGGGGAGAAACACTTTCATTGAAAGGGGTTGCCAAGCTTCCAAAAATAAGAAGTCTCCAGAAATCTCAGCAACTATTTTTTCACCCAAACTGGATGATACTTTCAGGTAATGATCAGTACACTAAGCCCACTTGGTTCCCCAAATTTCCTTCTTCTATGTTGAAGCGTTCGTTTCCAGTAACAGTTTGAATTTTGGCGTTTCACTCTGTTTTCTCCTATACTGATAGATGTATTTGGAACTCTAAATCAAACACGGTTTGTGCTAGCTTCCTGAAACTTGACACAATAAAGCAGTTTCATGTTCTTTCTCTATGTTCTGTTTCCTCTTGATGTAGCCCTAAGCAGTGATGGGGAGAAACACTTTCATTGAAAGGGGTTGCCAAGCTTCCAAAAATTACGAGTCTCCAGAAATCTCAGCAACTATTTTTTCACCCAAACTGGATGACAATTTCAGGTAATGATCAGTACACTAATCCCACTTGGTTCCCCAAATTTCGTTCTTCTATGTTGACGCGTTCGTTTCCAGTAACAGTTTGAATTTTGGCGTTTCACTCTGTTTTCTCCTATATTGATAGATATATTTGGAACTCTAAATCAAACACGGTTTGTGCTAGCTTCTTGAAACTTGACACAATAAAGCAGTTTCACGTTCTATCTCTATGTTCTGTTTCCTCTTGATGTAGCCCTATGCAGTGACTGGGGAGAAACTCTTTCATAGAAAGGGGTTGCCAAGCTTCCAAAAATTACGAGTCTCCAGAAATCTCAGCAACTATTTTTTCACCCAAACTGGATGATACTTTCAGGTAATGATCAGTACACTAAGCCCACTTGGTTCCCCAAATTTCATTCTTCTATGTTGAAGCGTTCGTTTCCAGTAACAGTTTGAATTTTGGCATTTTACTCTGTTTTCTCCTATACTGATAGATGTATTTGGAACTCTAAATCAAACACCGTTTGTGCTAGCTTCTTGAAACTTGACACAATAAAGCAGTTTCAAGTTCTATCTCTATGTTCTGTTTCCTCTTGATGTAGCCCTAAGCAGTGACTTGGGAGAAACACTTTCATTGAAAGGGGTTGCCAAGCTTCCAAAAATTACGAGTCTCCAGAAATCTCATCAACTATTTTTTCACCCAAAGTGGATGATACTTTCAGGTAATGATCAGTACACTAAGCCCACTAGGTTCCCCAAATTTCGTTGTTCTATGTTGAAGCGTTCGTTTCCAGTAACAGTTTGAATTTTGGCGTTTCACTCTGTTTTCTCCTATACTGATAGATGTATTTGGAACTCTAAATCAAACACGGTTTGTGCTAGCTTCTTGAAACTTGACACAATAAAGCAGTTTCACGTTCTTTCTCTATGTTTTGTTTCCTCTTGATGTAGCCCTAAGCAGTGACTGGGGAGAAACACTTTCATTGAAAGGGGTTGCCAAGCTTCCAAAAATTACGAGTCTCCAGAAATCTTAGCAACTATTTTTTCACCCAAACTGGATGATACTTTCAGGTAATGATCAGTACACTAAGCCCACTTGGTTCCCCAAATTTCGTTCTTCTATGTTGAAGCGTTCGTTTCCAGTAACAGTTTGAATTTTGGCGTTTTACTCTGTTTTCTCCTATACTGATAGATGTATTTGGAACTCTAAATCAAACACGGTTTGTGCTAGCTTCTTGAAACTTGACACAATAAAGCAGTTTCAAGTTCTATCTCTATGTTCTGTTTCCTCTTGATGTAGCCCTAAGCAGTGACTGGGGAGAAACACTTTCATAGAAAGGGGTTGCCAAGCTTCCAAAAATTATGAGTCTCCAGAAATCTCAGCAAGTATTTTTTCACCCAAACTGGATGATACTTTCAGGTAATGATCAGTACACTAAGCCCACTTGGTTCCCCAAATTTCCTTCTTCTATGTTGAAGCGTTCGTTTCCAGTAACAGTTTGAATTTTGGCGTTTCACTCTGTTTTCTCCTATACTGATAGATGTATTTGGAACTCTAAATCAAACACCGTTTGTGCTAGCTTCCGGAAACCTGACACAATAAAGCAGTTTCACGTTCTATCTCTATGTTCTGTTTCCTCTTGATGTAGCCCTAAGCAGTGACTGGGGAGAAACACTTTCATAGAAAGGGGTTGCCAAGCTTCCAAAAATTATGAGTCTCCAGAAATCTCAGCAAATATTTTTTCACCCAAACTGGGTGATACTTTCAGGTAATGATCAGTACACTAAGCCCACTTGGTTCCCCAAATTTCCTTCTTCTATGTTGAAGCGTTCGTTTCCAGTAACAGTTTGAATTTTGGCGTTTCACTCTGTTTTCTCCTATACTGATAGATGTATTTGGAACTCTAAATCAAACACCGTTTGTGCTAGCTTCTTGAAACTTGACACACTAAAGCAGTTTCACGTTCTATCTCTATGTTCTGTTTCCACTTGATGTAGCCCTAGCAGTGACTGGGGAGAAACACTTTCATTGAAAGGGGTTGCCAAGCTTCCAAAAATTACGAGTCTCCAGAAATCTTAGCAACTATTTTTTCACCCAAACTGGATGATACTTTCAGGTAATGATCAGTATACTAAGAACACTTGGTTCCCAAATTTTGTTCTTCTATGTTGAAGCGTTCGTTTCCAGTAACAGTTTGAATTTTGGCGTTTCACTCTGTTTTCTCCTATACTGATAGATATATTCGGAAATCTAAATCAAACACGGTTTGTGCTAGCTTCTTGAAACTTGACACAATAAAGCAGTTTCAAGTTCTATCTCTATGTTCTGTTTCCTCTTGATGTAGCCCTAAGCAGTGACTGGGGAGAAACACTTTCATAGAAAGGGGTTGCCAAGCTTCCAAAAATTATGAGTCTCCAGAAATCTCAGCAACTATTTTTTCACCCAAAGTGGATGATACTTTCAGGTAATGATCAGTACACTAAGCCCACTTGGTTCCCCAAATTTCGTTCTTCTATGTTGAAGCGTTCGTTTCCAGTAACAGTTTGAATTTTGGCGTTTCACTCTGTTTTCTCCTATACTGATAGATGTATTTGGAACTCTAAATCAAACACGGTTTGTGCTAGCTTCTTGAAACTTGACACAATAAAGCAGTTTCACGTTCTATCTCTATGTTCTGTTTCCACTTGATGTAGCCCTAAGCAGTGACTGGGGAGAATAACTTTCATTGAAAGTTGTTGCCAAACTTCCAAAAATTACGAGTCTCCAGAAATCTCAGCAACTATTTTTTCACTCAAACTGGATGATACTTTCAGGTAATGATCAGTACACTAAGCCCACTTGGTTTCTCAAATTTCGTTCTTCTATGTTGAAGCGTTCGTTTCCACTAACAGTTTGAATTTTGGCGTTTCACTCTATTTTCTCCTATACTGATAGATGTATTTGGAACTCTAAATCAAACACGGTTTGTGCTAGCTTCCTGAAACTTAACACAATAAAGCAGTTTCACGTTCTTTCTCTATGTTCTGTTTCCTCTTGATGTAGCCCTAAGCAGTGATGGGGAGAAACACTTTCATTGAAAGGGGTTGCCAAGCTTCCAAAAATTACGAGTCTCCAGAAATCTCAGCAACTATTTTTTCACCCAAACTGGATGACAATTTCAGGTAATGATCAGTACACTAATCCCACTTGGTTCCCCAAATTTCGTTCTTCTATGTTGAAGCGTTCGTTTCCAGTAACAGTTTGAATTTTGGCGTTTCACTCTGTTTTCTCCTATATTGATAGATATATTTAGAACTCTAAATCAAACACGGTTTGTGCTAGCTTCTTGAAACTTGACACAATAAAGCAGTTTCACGTTATATCTCTATGTTCTGTTTCCTCTTGATGTAGCCCTATGCAGTGATTGGGGAGAAACACTTTCATAGAAAGGGGTTGCCAAGCTTCCAAAAATTACGAGTCTCCAGAAATCTCAGCAACTATTTTTTCACCCAAACTGGATGATACTTTCAGGTAATGATCAGTACACTAAGCCCACTTGGTTCCCCAAATTTCATTCTTCTATGTTGAAGCGTTCGTTTCCAGTAACAGTTTGAATTTTGGCGTTTTACTCTGTTTTCTCCTATACTGATAGATGTATTTGGAACTCTAAATCAAACACGGTTTGTGCTAGCTTCTTGAAACTTGACACAATAAAGCAGTTCCAAGTTCTATCTCTATGTTCTGTTTCCTCTTGATGTAGCCCTAAGCATTGACTGGGGAGAAACACTTTCATAGAAAGGGGTTGCCAAGCTTCCAAAAATTATGAGTCTCCAGAAATCTCAGCAACTATTTTTTCACCCAAACTGGATGATACTTTCAGGTAATGATCAGTACACTAAGCCCACTTGGTTCCCCAAATTTCGTTCTTCTATGTTGAAGCGTTCGTTTCCAGTAACAGTTTGAATTTTGGCGTTTCACTCTGTTTTCTCCTATATTGATAGATGTATTTGGAACTCTAAATCAAACACGGTTTGTGCTAGCTTCTTGAAACTTGACACAATAAAGCAGTTTCACGTTCTATCTCTATGTTCTGTTTCATCTTGATGTAGCCCTACACAGTGACTGGGGAGAAACACTTTCATAGAAAGGGGTTGCCAAGCTTCCAAAAATTACGAGTCTCCAGAAATCTCAGCAACTATTTTTTCACCCAAACTGGATGATACTTTCATGTAATGATCAGTACACGAAGCCCACTTGGTTCCCCAAATTTCGTTCTTCTATGTTGAAGCGTTCGTTTCCAGTAACAGTTTGAATTTTGGCGTTTCACTCTGTTTTCTCCTATACTGATAGATGTATTTGGAACTCTAAATCAAACACGGTTTGTGCTAGCTTCTTGAAACTCGACATAATAAAGCAGTTTCACGTTCTATCTCTATGTTCTGTTTTCTCTTGATGTAACCCTCAGCAGTGACTGGGGAGAAACACTTTCATTGAAAGGGGTTGCCAAGCTTCCAAAAATTATGAGTCTCCAGAAATCTCAGCAACTATTTTTTCACCCAAACTGGATGATACTTTCAGGTAATGATCAGTATACTACGAACACTTGGTCCCCAAATTTCATTTCTATGTTGAAGCGTTCATTTCCAGTAACAGTTTGAATTTTGGCGTTTCACTCTGTTTTCTCCTATATTGATAGATGTAATTGGAACTCTAAATCAAACACGGTTTGTGCTAGCTTCTTGAAACTCGATATAATAAAAAACTTTCATGTTCTATCTCTATGTTCTGTTTCTCCTTGATGTAACCCTCAGCAGTGACTGGGGAGAAACACTTTCATTGAAAGGGGTTGCCAAGCTTCCAAAAATAAGAAGTCTCCAGAAATCTCAGCAACTATTTTTTCACCCAAACTGGATGATACTTTCAGGTAATGATCAGTACACTAAGCCCACTTGGTTCCCCAAATTTCGTTCTTCTATGTTGAAGCGTTCGTTTCCAGTAACAGTTTGAATTTTGGCGTTTCACTCTGTTTTCTCCTATACTGATAGATGTATTTGGAACTCTAAATCAAACACCGTTTGTGCTAGCTTCTTGAAACTTGACACACTAAAGCAGTTTCACGTTCTATCTCTATGTTCTGTTTCCACTTGATGTAGCCCTAAGCAGTGACTGGGGAGAATAACTTTCATTGAAAGTTGTTGTCAAACTTCCAAAAATTACGATTCTCCAGAAATCTCAGCAACTATTTTTTCACTCAAACTGGATGATACTTTCAGGTAATGATCAGTACACTAAGCCCACTTGGTTTCTCAAATTTCGTTCTTCTATGTTGAAGCGTTCGTTTCCACTAACAGTTTGAATTTTGGCGTTTCACTCTATTTTCTCCTATACTGATAGATGTATTTGGAACTCTAAATCAAACACGGTTTGTGCTAGCTTCCTGAAACTTGACACAATAAAGCAGTTTCACGTTCTTTCTCTATGTTCTGTTTCCTCTTGATGTAGCCCTAAGCAGTGATGGGGAGAAACACTTTCATTGAAAGGGGTTGCCAAGCTTCCAAAAATTACGAGTCTCCAGAAATCTCAGCAACTATTTTTTCACCCAAACTGGATGACAATTTCAGGTAATGATCAGTACACTAATCCCACTTGGTTCCCCAAATTTCGTTCTTCTATGTTGAAGCGTTCGTTTCCAGTAACAATTTGAATTTTGGCGTTTCACTCTGTTTTCTCCTATATTGATAGATATATTTGGAACTCTAAATCAAACACGGTTTGTGCTAGCTTCTTGAAACTTGACACAATAAAGCAGTTTCACGTTCTATCTTTATGTTCTGTTTCCTCTTGATGTAGCCCTATGCAGTGACTGGGGAGAAACACTTTCATAGAAAGGGGTTGCCAAGCTTCCAAAAATTACGAGTCTCCAGAAATCTCAGCAACTATTTTTTCACCCAAACTGGATGATACTTTCAGGTAATGATCAGTACACTAAGCCCACTTGGTTCCCAAAATTTCATTCTTCTATGTTGAAGCGTTCGTTTCCAGTAACAGTTTGAATTTTGGCGTTTTACTCTGTTTTCTCCTATACTGATAGATGTATTTGGAACTCTAAATCAAACACGGTTTGTGGTAGCCTCTTGAAACTTGACACAATAAAGCAGTTTCAAGTTCTATCTCTATGTTCTGTTTCCTCTTGATGTAGCCCTAAGCATTGACTGGGGAGAAACACTTTCATAGAAAGGGGTTGCCAAGCTTCCAAAAATTATGAGTCTCCAGAAATCTCAGCAACTATTTTTTCACCCAAACTGGATGATACTTTCAGGTAATGATCAGTACACTAAGCCCACTTGGTTCCCCAAATTTCGTTCTTCTATGTTGAAGCGTTCGTTTCTAGTAACAGTTTGAATTTTGGCGTTTCACTCTGTTTTCTCCTATATTGATAGATGTATTTGGAACTCTAAATCAAACACGGTTTGTGCTAGCTTCTTGAAACTTGACACAATAAAGCAGTTTCACGTTCTATCTCTATGTTCTGTTTCATCTTGATGTAGCCCTACACAGTGACTGGGGAGAAACACTTTCATAGAAAGGGGTTGCCAAGCTTCCAAAAATTACGAGTCTCCAGAAATCTCAGCAACTATTTTTTCACCCAAACTGGATGATACTTTCATGTAATGATCAGTACACGAAGCCCACTTGGTTCCCCAAATTTCGTTCTTCTATGTTGAAGCGTTCGTTTCCAGTAACAGTTTGAATTTTGGCGTTTCACTCTGTTTTCTCCTATATTGATAGATGTATTTGGAACTCTAAATCAAACACGGTTTGTGCTAGCTTCTTGAAACTTGACACAATAAAGCAGTTTCACGTTCTTTTTGTATGTTTCATTTCCTCTTGATGTAGCCCTAAGCATTGACAGGGGAGAAACCCTTTCATTGAAAGGGGTTGCCAAGCTTCCAAAAATTACGAGTCTCCAGAAATCTTAGCAACTATTTTTTCACCCAAACTGGATGATACTTTCAGGTAATCATCAGTATACTAAGAAAACTTGGTCCACAAATTTCGTTCTTCTATGTTGAAGCGTTCGTTTCCAGTAACAGTTTGAATTTTGGCGTTTCACTCTGTTTTCTCCTATACTGATAGATGTATTTGGAACTCTAAATCACACACGGTTTGTGCTAGCTTCTTGAAACTTGACACAATAAAGCAGTTTCACGTTCTATCTCTATGTTCTGTTTCCTCTTGATGTAGCCCTATGCAGTGACTGGGGAGAAACACTTTAATAGAAAGGGGTTGCCAAGCTTCCAAAAATTACGAGTCTCCAGAAATCTCAGCAACTATTTTTTCACTCAAACTGGATGATACTTTCATGTAATGATCAGTACACGAAGCCCACTTGGTTTCCCAAATTTCGTTCGTCTATGTTGAAGCGTTCGTTTCCAATAACAGTTTGAATTTTGGCGTTTCACTCTGTTTTCTCCTATACTGATAGATGTATTTGGAACTCTAAATCAAACACGGTTTGTGCTAGCTTCTTGAAACTTGACACAATAAAGCAGTTTCACGTTCTATCTCTATGTTCTGTTTCCACTTGATGTAGCCCTAAGCAGTGACTGGGGAGAATAACTTTCATTGAAAGTTGTTGCCAAACTTCCAAAAATTACGAGTCTCCAGAAATCTCAGCAACTATTTTTTCACTCAAACTGGATGATACTTTCATGTAATGATCAGTACACGAAGCCCACTTGATTTCCCAAATTTTGTTTTTCTATATTGAAGCGTTCGTTTCCAGTAACAGTTTGAATTTTGGCGTTTCACTCTGTTTTCTCCTATACTGATAGATGTATTTGGAACTCTAAATCAAACACGGTTTGTGCTAGCTTCCTGAAACTTGACACAATAAAGCAGTTTCTCGTTCTTTCTCTATGTTCTGTTTCCTCTTGATGTAGCCCTAAGCAGTGATGGGGAGAAACACTTTCATTGAAAGGGGTTGCCAAGCTTCCAAAAATTACGAGTCTCCAGAAATCTCAGCAACTATTTTTTCACTCAAACTGGATGATACTTTCATGTAATGATCAGTACACGAAGCCCACTTGGTTTCCCAAATTTCGTTCGTCTATGTTGAAGCGTTCGTTTCCACTAACAGTTTGAATTTTGGCGTTTCACTCTGTTTTCTCCTATACTGATAGATGTATTTGGAACTCTAAATCAAACACGGTTTGTGCTAGCTTCTTGAAACTTGACACAATAAAGCAGTATCACGTTCTATCTCTATGTTCTGTTTCCACTTGATGTAGCCCTAAGCAGTGACTGGGGAGAATAACTTTCATTGAAAGTTGTTGCCAAACTTCCAAAAATTACGAGTCTCCAGAAATCTCAGCAACTATTTTTTCACTCAAACTGGATGATACTTTCATGTAATGATCAGTACACGAAGCCCACTTGATTTCCCAAATTTTGTTCTTCTATATTGAAGCGTTCGTTTCCAGTAACAGTTTGAATTTTGGCGTTTCACTCTGTTTTCTCCTATACTGATAGATGTATTTGGAACTCTAAATCAAACACGGTTTGTGCTAGCTTCCTGAAGCTTGACACAATAAAGCAGTTTCTCGTTCTTTCTCTATGTTCTGTTTCCTCTTGATGTAGCCCTAAGCAGTGATGGGGAGAAACACTTTCATTGAAAGGGGTTGCCAAGCTTCCAAAAATTACGAGTCTCCAGAAATCTCAGCAACTATTTTTTCACCCAAACTGGATGACAATTTCAGGTAATGATCAGTACACTAATCCCACTTGGTTCCCCAAATTTCGTTTTTCTATGTTGAAGCGTTCGTTTCCAGTAACAGTTTGAATTTTGGCGTTTCACTCTGTTTTCTCCTATATTGATAGATGTATTTGGAACTCTAAATCAAACACGGTTTGTGCTAGCCTCTTGAAACTTGACACAATAAAGCAGTTTCACGTTCTATCTCTATGTTCTGTTTCCTCTTGATGTAGCCCTATGCAGTGACTGGGGAGAAACACTTTCATAGAAAGGGGTTGCCAAGCTTCCAAAAATTACGAGTCTCCAGAAATCTCAGCAACTATTTTTTCACCCAAACTGGATGATACTTTCAGGTAATGATCAGTACACTAAGCCCACTTGGTTCCCCAAATTACATTCTTCTATGTTGAAGCGTTCGTTTCCAGTAACATTTTGAATTTTGGCGTTTTACTCTGTTTTCTCCTATATTGATAGATGTATTTGGAACTCTAAATCAAACACGGTTTGTGCTAGCTTCTTGAAACTTGACACAATAAAGCAGTTTCACGTTCTTTTTGTATGTTTCATTTCCTCTTGATGTAGCCCTAAGCATTGACTGGGGAGAAACCCTTTCATTGAAAGGGGTTGACAAGCTTCCAAAAATTACGAGTCTCCAGAAATCTTAGCAACTATTTTTTCACCCAAACTGGATGATACTTTCAGGTAATCATCAGTATACTAAGAAAACTTGGTCCACAAATTTCGTTCTTCTATGTTGAAGCGTTCGTTTCCAGTAACAGTTTGAATTTTGGCGTTTCACTCTGTTTTCTCCTATACTGATAGATGTATTTGGAACTCTAAATCACACACGGTTTGTGCTAGCTTCTTGAAACTTGACACAATAAAGCAGTTTCACGTTCTATCTCTATGTTCTGTTTCCTCTTGATGTAGCCCTATGCAGTGACTGGGGAGAAACACTTTAATAGAAAGGGGTTGCCAAGCTTGCAAAAATTACGAGTCTCCAGAAATCTCAGCAACTATTTTTTCACTCAAACTGTATGATACTTTCATGTAATGATCAGTACACGAAGCCCACTTGGTTTCCCAAATTTCGTTCATCTATGTTGAAGCGTTCGTTTCCAATAACAGTTTGAATTTTGGCGTTTCACTCTGTTTTCTCCTATACTGATAGATGTATTTGGAACTCTAAATCAAACACGGTTTGTGCTAGCTTCTTGAAACTTGACACAATAAAGCAGTTTCACGTTCTATCTCTATGTTCTGTTTCCACTTGATGTAGCCCTAAGCAGTGACTGGGGAGAATAACTTTCATTGAAAGTTGTTGCCAAACTTCCAAAAATTACGAGTCTCCAGAAATCTCAGCAACTATTTTTTCACTCAAACTGGATGATACTTTCATGTAATGATCAGTACACGAAGCCCACTTGATTTCCCAAATTTTGTTCTTCTATATTGAAGCGTTCGTTTCCAGTAACAGTTTGAATTTTGGCGTTTCACTCTGTTTTCTCCTATACTGATAGATGTATTTGGAACTCTAAATCAAACACGGTTTGTGCTAGCTTCCTGAAACTTGACACAATAAAGCAGTTTCTCGTTCTTTCTCTATGTTCTGTTTCCTCTTGATGTAGCCCTAAGCAGTGATGGGGAGAAACACTTTCATTGAAAGGGGTTGCCAAGCTTCCAAAAATTACGAGTCTCCAGAAATCTCAGCAACTATTTTTTCACCCAAACTGGATGACAATTTCAGGTAATGATCAGTACACTAATCCCACGTGGTTCCCCAAATTTCGTTTTTCTATGTTGAAGCGTTCGTTTCCAGTAACAGTTTGAATTTTGGCGTTTCAATCTGTTTTCTCCTATATTGATAGATGTATTTGGAACTCTAAATCAAACACGGTTTGTGCTAGCTTCTTGAAACTTGACACAATAATGCAGTTTCACGTTCTATCTCTATGTTCTGTTTCCTCTTGATGTAGCCCTATGCAGTGACTGGGGAGAAACACTTTCATAGAAAGGGGTTGCCAAGCTTCCAAAAATTACGAGTCTCCAGAAATCTCAGCAACTATTTTTTCACCCAAACTGGATGATACTTTCAGGTAATGATCAGTACACTAAGCCCACTTGGTTCCCCAAATTTCGTTCTTCTATGTTGAAGCGTTCGTTTCCAGTAACAGTTTGAATTTTGGCGTTTCACTCTGTTTTCTCCTATATTGATAGATGTATTTGGAACTCTAAATCAAACACGGTTTGTGCTAGCTTCTTGAAACTTGACACAATAAAGCAGTTTCACGTTCTATCTCTATGTTCTGTTTCATCTTGATGTAGCCCTACACAGTGACTGGGGAGAAACACTTTCATAGAAAGGGGTTGCCAAGCTTCCAAAAATTACGAGTCTCCAGAAATCTCAGCAACTATTTTTTCACCCAAACTGGATGATACTTTCATGTAATGATCAGTACACGAAGCCCACTTGGTTCCCCAAATTTCGTTCTTCTATGTTGAAGCGTTCGTTTCCAGTAACAGTTTGAATTTTGGCGTTTCACTCTGTTTTCTCCTATATTGATAGATGTATTTGGGACTCTAAATCAAACACGGTTTGTGCTAGCTTCTTGAAACTTGACACAATAAAGCAGTTTCACGTTCTTTTTGTATGTTTCATTTCCTCTTGATGTAGCCCTAAGCATTGACAGGGGAGAAACCCTTTCATTGAAAGGGGTTGCCAAGCTTCCAAAAATTACGAGTCTCCAGAAATCTTAGCAACTATTTTTTCACCCAAACTGGATGATACTTTCAGGTAATCATCAGTATACTAAGAAAACTTGGTCCACAAATTCCGTTCTTCTATGTTGAAGCGTTCGTTTCCAGTAACAGTTTGAATTTTGGCGTTTCACTCTGTTTTCTCCTATACTGATAGATGTATTTGGAACTCTAAATCACACACGGTTTGTGCTAGCTTCTTGAAACTTGACACAATAAAGCAGTTTCACGTTCTATCTCTATGTTCTGTTTCCTCTTGATGTAGCCCTATGCAGTGACTGGGGAGAAACACTTTAATAGAAAGGGGTTGCCAAGCTTCCAAAAATTACGAGTCTCCAGAAATCTCAGCAACTATTTTTTCACTCAAACTGGATGATACTTTCATGTAATGATCAGTACACGAAGCCCACTTGGTTTCCCAAATTTCGTTCGTCTATGTTGAAGCGTTCGTTTCCAATAACAGTTTGAATTTTGGCGTTTCACTCTGTTTTCTCCTATACTGATAGATGTATTTGGAACTCTAAATCAAACACGGTTTGTGCTAGCTTCTTGAAACTTGACACAATAAAGCAGTTTCACGTTCTATCTCTATGTTCTGTTTCCACTTGATGTAGCCCTAAGCAGTGACTGGGGAGAATAACTTTCATTGAAAGTTGTTGCCAAACTTCCAAAAATTACGAGTCTCCAGAAATCTCAGCAACTATTTTTTCACTCAAACTGGATGATACTTTCATGTAATGATCAGTACACGAAGCCCACTTGATTTCCCAAATTTTGTTTTTCTATATTGAAGCGTTCGTTTCCAGTAACAGTTTGAATTTTGGCGTTTCACTCTGTTTTCTCCTATACTGATAGATGTATTTGGAACTCTAAATCAAACACGGTTTGTGCTAGCTTCCTGAAACTTGACACAATAAAGCAGTTTCTCGTTCTTTCTCTATGTTCTGTTTCCTCTTGATGTAGCCCTAAGCAGTGATGGGGAGAAACACTTTCATTGAAAGGGGTTGCCAAGCTTCCAAAAATTACGAGTCTCCAGAAATCTCAGCAACTATTTTTTCACTCAAACTGGATGATACTTTCATGTAATGATCAGTACACGAAGCCCACTTGGTTTCCCAAATTTCGTTCGTCTATGTTGAAGCGTTCGTTTCCACTAACAGTTTGAATTTTGGCGTTTCACTCTGTTTTCTCCTATACTGATAGATGTATTTGGAACTCTAAATCAAACACGGTTTGTGCTAGCTTCTTGAAACTTGACACAATAAAGCAGTATCACGTTCTATCTCTATGTTCTGTTTCCACTTGATGTAGCCCTAAGCAGTGACTGGGGAGAATAACTTTCATTGAAAGTTGTTGCCAAACTTCCAAAAATTACGAGTCTCCAGAAATCTCAGCAACTATTTTTTCACTCAAACTGGATGATACTTTCATGTAATGATCAGTACACGAAGCCCACTTGATTTCCCAAATTTTGTTCTTCTATATTGAAGCGTTCGTTTCCAGTAACAGTTTGAATTTTGGCGTTTCACTCTGTTTTCTCCTATACTGATAGATGTATTTGGAACTCTAAATCAAACACGGTTTGTGCTAGCTTCCTGAAGCTTGACACAATAAAGCAGTTTCTCGTTCTTTCTCTATGTTCTGTTTCCTCTTGATGTAGCCCTAAGCAGTGATGGGGAGAAACACTTTCATTGAAAGGGGTTGCCAAGCTTCCAAAAATTACGAGTCTCCAGAAATCTCAGCAACTATTTTTTCACCCAAACTGGATGACAATTTCAGGTAATGATCAGTACACTAATCCCACTTGGTTCCCCAAATTTCGTTTTTCTATGTTGAAGCGTTCGTTTCCAGTAACAGTTTGAATTTTGGCGTTTCACTCTGTTTTCTCCTATATTGATAGATGTATTTGGAACTCTAAATCAAACACGGTTTGTGCTAGCCTCTTGAAACTTGACACAATAAAGCAGTTTCACGTTCTATCTCTATGTTCTGTTTCCTCTTGATGTAGCCCTATGCAGTGACTGGGGAGAAACACTTTCATAGAAAGGGGTTGCCAAGCTTCCAAAAATTACGAGTCTCCAGAAATCTCAGCAACTATTTTTTCACCCAAACTTGATGATACTTTCAGGTAATGATCAGTACACTAAGCCCACTTGGTTCCCCAAATTACATTCTTCTATGTTGAAGCGTTCGTTTCCAGTAACATTTTGAATTTTGGCGTTTTACTCTGTTTTCTCCTATATTGATAGATGTATTTGGAACTCTAAATCAAACACGGTTTGTGCTAGCTTCTTGAAACTTGACACAATAAAGCAGTTTCACGTTCTTTTTGTATGTTTCATTTCCTCTTGATGTAGCCCTAAGCATTGACTGGGGAGAAACCCTTTCATTGAAAGGGGTTGACAAGCTTCCAAAAATTACGAGTCTCCAGAAATCTTAGCAACTATTTTTTCACCCAAACTGGATGATACTTTCAGGTAATCATCAGTATACTAAGAAAACTTGGTCCACAAATTTCGTTCTTCTATGTTGAAGCGTTCGTTTCCAGTAACAGTTTGAATTTTGGCGTTTCACTCTGTTTTCTCCTATACTGATAGATGTATTTGGAACTCTAAATCACACACGGTTTGTGCTAGCTTCTTGAAACTTGACACAATAAAGCAGTTTCACGTTCTATCTCTATGTTCTGTTTCCTCTTGATGTAGCCCTATGCAGTGACTGGGGAGAAACACTTTAATAGAAAGGGGTTGCCAAGCTTGCAAAAATTACGAGTCTCCAGAAATCTCAGCAACTATTTTTTCACTCAAACTGTATGATACTTTCATGTAATGATCAGTACACGAAGCCCACTTGGTTTCCCAAATTTCGTTCGTCTATGTTGAAGCGTTCGTTTCCAATAACAGTTTGAATTTTGGCGTTTCACTCTGTTTTCTCCTATACTGATAGATGTATTTGGAACTCTAAATCAAACACGGTTTGTGCTAGCTTCTTGAAACTTGACACAATAAAGCAGTTTCACGTTCTATCTCTATGTTCTGTTTCCACTTGATGTAGCCCTAAGCAGTGACTGGGGAGAATAACTTTCATTGAAAGTTGTTGCCAAACTTCCAAAAATTACGAGTCTCCAGAAATCTCAGCAACTATTTTTTCACTCAAACTGGATGATACTTTCATGTAATGATCAGTACACGAAGCCCACTTGATTTCCCAAATTTTGTTCTTCTATATTGAAGCGTTCGTTTCCAGTAACAGTTTGAATTTTGGCGTTTCACTCTGTTTTCTCCTATACTGATAGATGTATTTGGAACTCTAAATCAAACACGGTTTGTGCTAGCTTCCTGAAACTTGACACAATAAAGCAGTTTCTCGTTCTTTCTCTATGTTCTGTTTCCTCTTGATGTAGCCCTAAGCAGTGATGGGGAGAAACACTTTCATTGAAAGGGGTTGCCAAGCTTCCAAAAATTACGAGTCTCCAGAAATCTCAGCAACTATTTTTTCACCCAAACTGGATGACAATTTCAGGTAATGATCAGTACACTAATCCCACGTGGTTCCCCAAATTTCGTTTTTCTATGTTGAAGCGTTCGTTTCCAGTAACAGTTTGAATTTTGGCGTTTCAATCTGTTTTCTCCTATATTGATAGATGTATTTGGAACTCTAAATCAAACACGGTTTGTGCTAGCTTCTTGAAACTTGACACAATAATGCAGTTTCACGTTCTATCTCTATGTTCTGTTTCCTCTTGATGTAGCCCTATGCAGTGACTGGGGAGAAACACTTTCATAGAAAGGGGTTGCCAAGCTTCCAAAAATTACGAGTCTCCAGAAATCTCAGCAACTATTTTTTCACCCAAACTGGATGATACTTTCAGGTAATGATCAGTACACTAAGCCCACTTGGTTCCCCAAATTTCATTCTTCTATGTTGAAGCGTTCGTTTCCAGTAACAGTTTGAATTTTGGCGTTTTACTCTGTTTTCTCCTATATTGATAGATGTATTTGGAACTCTAAATCAAACACGGTTTGTGCTAGCTTCTTGAAACTTGACACAATAAAGCAGTTTCAAGTTCTATCTCTATGTTCTGTTTCCTCTTGATGTAGCCCTAAGCAGTGACTGGGGAGAAACACTTTCATTGAAAGTTGTTGCCAAACTTCCAAAAATTACGAGTCTCCAGAAATTTCAGCAACTATTTTTTCAACCAAACTGGATGATACTTTCATGTAATGATCAGTACACGAAGCCCACTTGGTTTCCCAAATTTCGTTCTTCTATGTTGAAGCGTTCGTTTCCAGTAACAGTTTGAATTTTGGCGTTTCACTCTGTTTTCTCCTATACTGATAGATGTATTTGGAACTCTAAATCAAACAGGGTTTGTGCTAGCTTCCTGAAACTTGACACAATGAAGCAGTTTCACGATCTTTCTCTATGTTCTGTTTCCTCTTGATGTAGCCCTAAGCAGTGATGGGGAGAAACACTTTCATTGAAAGGGGTTGCCAAGCTTCCAAAAATTACGAGTCTCCAGAAATCTCAGCAACTATTTTTTCACCCAAACTGGATGATACTTTCAGGTAATGATCAGTACCCTAAGCCCACTTGGTTCCCCAAATTCCGTTCTTCTATGTTGAAGCGGTCGTTTCCAGTAACAGTTTGAATTTTGGCGTTTCACTCTGTTTTCTCCTATACTGATAGATGTATTTGGAACTCTAAATCAAACACGGTTTGTGCTAGCTTCTTGAAACTCGACACAATAAAGCACTTTCACGTTCTATCTCTATGTTTTTTTCCTCTTGATGTAACCCTCAGCAGTGACTGTGGAGAAAAACTTTCATAAAAAGGGGTTGCCAAGCTTCCAAAAATTACGAGTCTCCAGAAATCTCAGCAAATATTTTTTCACCCAAACTGGATGATACTTTCAGGTAATGATCAGTACACTACGCCCACTTGGTTCCCCAAATTTCGTTCTATGTTGAAGCATTCATTTCCAGTAACAGTTTGAATTTTGGCGTTTCACTCTGTTTTCTCCTATACTGATAGATGTATTTGGAACTCTAAATCAAACACGGTTTGTGCTAGCTTCTTGAAACTTGACACAATAAAGCGGTTTCATGTTCTATCTCTATGTTCTGTTTCCTCTTGATGTAGCCCTAAGCAGTGACTTGGGAGAAACACTTTCATTGAAAGGGGTTGCCAAGCTTCCAAAAATTACGAGTCTCCAGAAATCTCATCAACTATTTTTTCACCCAAAGAGGATGATACTTTCAGGTAATGATCAGTACACTAAGCCCACTAGGTTCCCCAAATTTCGTTGTTCTATGTTGAAGCGTTCGTTTCCAGTAACAGTTTGAATTTTGGCGTTTCACTCTGTTTTCTCCTATACTGATAGATGTATTTGGAACTCTAAATCAAACACGGTTTGTGCTAGCTTCTTGAAACTTGACACAATAAAGCAGTTTCACGTTCTTTCTCTATGTTTTGTTTCCTCTTGATGTAGCCCTAAGCAGTGACTGGGGAGAAACACTTTCATTGAAAGGGGTTGCCAAGCTTCCAAAAATTACGAGTCTCCAGAAATCTTAGCAACTATTTTTTCACCCAAACTGGATGATACTTTCAGGTAATGATCAGTACACTAAGCCCACTTGATTCCCCAAATTTCGTTCTTCTATGTTGAAGCGTTCGTTTCCAGTAACAGTTTGAATTTTGGCGTTTTACTCTGTTTTCTCCTATACTGATAGATGTATTTGGAACTCTAAATCAAACACGGTTTGTGCTAGCTTCTTGAAACTTGACACAATAAAGCAGTTTCAAGTTCTATCTCTATGTTCTGTTTCCTCTTGATGTAGCCCTAAGCAGTGACTGGGTAGAAACACTTTCATAGAAAGGGGTTGCCAAGCTTCCAAAAATTATGAGTCTCCAGAAATCTCAGCAAGTATTTTTTCACCCAAACTGGATGATACTTTCAGGTAATGATCAGTACACTAAGCCCACTTGGTTCCCCAAATTTCCTTCTTCTATGTTGAAGCGTTCGTTTCCAGTAACAGTTTGAATTTTGGCGTTTCACTCTGTTTTCTCCTATACTGATAGATGTATTTGGAACTCTAAATCAAACACCGTTTGTGCTAGCTTCCTGAAACCTGACACAATAAAGCAGTTTCACGTTCTATCTCTATGTTCTGTTTCCTCTTGATGTAGCCCTAAGCAGTGACTGGGGAGAAACACTTTCATAGAAAGGGGTTGCCAAGCTTCCAAAAATTATGAGTCTCCAGAAATCTCAGCAACTATTTTTTCACCCAAACTGGATGATACTTTCAGGTAATGATCAGTACACTAAGCCCACTTGGTTCCCCAAATTTCCTTCTTCTATGTTGAAGCGTTCGTTTCCAGTAACAGTTTGAATTTTGGCGTTTCACTCTGTTTTCTCCTATACTGATAGATGTATTTGGAACTCTAAATCAAACACGGTTTGTGCTAGCTTCTTGAAACTTGACACACTAAAGCAGTTTCACGTTCTATCTCTATGTTCTGTTTCCACTTGATGTAGCCCTAAGCAGTGACTGGGGAGAATAACTTTCATTGAAAGTTGTTGCCAAACTTCCAAAAATTACGAGTCAACAGAAATCTCAGCAACTATTTTTTCACCCTAATTGGATGATACTTTCATGTAATGATCAGTACACGAAGCCCACTTGGTTTCCCAAATTTCGTTCTTCTATGTTGAAGCGTTCGTTTCCACTAACAGTTTGAATTTTGGCGTTTCACTCTGTTTTCTCCTATATTGATAGATGTATTTGGAACTCTAAATCAAACACGGTTTGTGCTAGCTTCTTGAAACTTGACACAATAAAGCAGTTTCACGTTCTTTCTCTATGTTTCGTTTCCTCTTGATGTAGCCCTAGCAGTGACTGGGGAGAAACACTTTCATTGAAAGGGGTTGCCAAGCTTCCAAAAATTACGAGTCTCCAGAAATCTTAGCAACTATTTTTTCACCCAAACTGGATGATACTTTCAGGTAATGATCAGTATACTAAGAACACTTGGTTCCCAAATTTTGTTCTTCTATGTTGAAGCGTTCGTTTCCAGTAACAGTTTGAATTTTGGGGTTTCACTCTGTTTTCTCCTATACTGATAGATGTATTTGGAACTCTAAATCAAACACGGTTTGTGCTAGCTTCTTGAAACTTGACACAATAAAGCAGTTTCAAGTTCTATCTCTATGTTCTGTTTCCTCTTGATGTAGCCCTAAGCAGTGACTGGGGAGAAACACTTTCATAGAAAGGGGTTGCCAAGCTTCCAAAAATTATGAGTCTCCAGAAATCTCAGCAACTATTTTTTCACCCAAACTGGATGATACTTTCAGGTAATGATCAGTACACTAAGCCCACTTGGTTCCCCAAATTTCGTTCTTCTATGTTGAAGCGTTCGTTTCCACTAACAGTTTGAATTTTGGCGTTTCACTCTATTTTCTCCGATACTGATAGATGTATTTGGAACTCTAATTCAAACACGGTTTGTGCTAGCTTCTTGAAACTTGACACAATAAAGCAGTTTCACGTTCTATCTCTATGTTCTGTTTCCACTTGATGTAGCCCTAAGCAGTGACTGGGGAGAATAACTTTCGTTGAAAGTTGTTGCCAAACTTCCAAAAATTACGAGTCTCCAGAAATCTCAGCAACTATTTTTTCACTCAAACTGGATGATACTTTCAGGTAATGATCAGTACACTAATCCCACTTGGTTCCCCAAATTTCGTTCTTCTATGTTGACGCGTTCGTTTCCAGTAACAGTTTGAATTTTGGCGTTTCACTCTGTTTTCTCCTATATTGATAGATATATTTGGAACTCTAAATCAAACACGGTTTGTGCTAGCTTCTTGAAACTTGACACAATAAAGCAGTTTCACGTTCTATCTCTATGTTCTTTTTCCTCTTGATGTAGCCCTATGCAGTGACTGGGGAGAAACACTTTCATAGAAAGGGGTTGCCAAGCTTCCAAAAATTACGAGTCTCCAGAAATCTCAGCAACTCTTTTTTCACCCAAACTGGATGATACTTTCAGGTAATGATCAGTACACTAAGCCCACTTGGTTCCCCAAATTTCATTCTTCTATGTTGAAGCGTTCGTTTCCAGTAACAGTTTGAATTTTGGCATTTTACTCTGTTTTCTCCTATACTGATAGATGTATTTGGAACTCTAAATCAAACACCGTTTGTGCTAGCTTCTTGAAACTTGACACAATAAAGCAGTTTCAAGTTCTATCTCTATGTTCTGTTTCCTCTTGATGTAGCCCTAAGCAGTGACTTGGGAGAAACACTTTCATTGAAAGGGGTTGCCAAGCTTCCAAAAATTACGAGTCTCCAGAAATCTCATCAACTATTTTTTCACCCAAAGTGGATGATACTTTCAGGTAATGATCAGTACACTAAGCCCACTAGGTTCCCCAAATTTCGTTGTTCTATGTTGAAGCGTTCGTTTCCAGTAACAGTTTGAATTTTGGCGTTTCACTCTGTTTTCTCCTATACTGATAGATGTATTTGGAACTCTAAATCAAACACGGTTTGTGCTAGCTTCTTGAAACTTGACACAATAAAGCAGTTTCACGTTCTTTCTCTATGTTTTGTTTCCTCTTGATGTAGCCCTAAGCAGTGACTGGGGAGAAACACTTTCATTGAAAGGGGTTGCCAAGCTTCCAAAAATTACGAGTCTCCAGAAATCTTAGCAACTATTTTTTCACCCAAACTGGATGATACTTTCAGGTAATGATCAGTACACTAAGCCCACTTGGTTCCCCAAATTTCGTTCTTCTATGTTGAAGCGTTCGTTTCCAGTAACAGTTTGAATTTTGGCGTTTCACTCTGTTTTCTCCTATACTGATAGATGTATTTGGAACTCTAAATCAAACACCGTTTGTGCTAGCTTCCTGAAACCTGACACAATAAAGCAGTTTCACGTTCTTTCTCTATGTTCTGTTTCCTCTTGATGTAGCCCTAAGCAGTGACTGGGGAGAAACACTTTCATAGAAAGGGGTTGCCAAGCTTCCAAAAATTATGAGTCTCCAGAAATCTCAGCAAATATTTTTTCACCCAAACTGGGTGATACTTTCAGGTAATGATCAGTACACTAAGCCCACTTGGTTCCCCAAATTTCCTTCTTCTATGTTGAAGCGTTCGTTTCCAGTAACAGTTTGAATTTTGGCGTTTCACTCTGTTTTCTCCTATACTGATAGATGTATTTGGAACTCTAAATCAAACACCGTTTGTGCTAGCTTCTTGAAACTTGACACAATAAAGCAGTTTCAAGTTCTATCTCTATGTTCTGTTTCCTCTTGATGTAGCCCTAAGCAGTGACTTGGGAGAAACACTTTCATTGAAAGGGGTTGCCAAGCTTCCAAAAATTACGAGTCTCCAGAAATCTCATCAACTATTTTTTCACCCAAAGTGGATGATACTTTCAGGTAATGATCAGTACACTAAGCCCACTAGGTTCCCCAAATTTCGTTGTTCTATGTTGAAGCGTTCGTTTCCAGTAACAGTTTGAATTTTGGCGTTTCACTCTGTTTTCTCCTATACTGATAGATGTATTTGGAACTCTAAATCAAACACGGTTTGTGCTAGCTTCTTGAAACTTGACACAATAAAGCAGTTTCACATTCTTTCTCTATGTTTTGTTTCCTCTTGATGTAGCCCTAAGCAGTGACTGGGGAGAAACACTTTCATTGAAAGGGGTTGCCAAGCTTCCAAAAATTACGAGTCTCCAGAAATCTTAGCAACTATTTTTTCACCCAAACTGGATGATACTTTCAGGTAATGATCAGTACACTAAGCCCACTTGGTTCCCCAAATTTCGTTCTTCTATGTTGAAGCGTTCGTTTCCAGTAACTGTTTGAATTTTGGCGTTTCACTCTGTTTTCTCCTATACTGATAGATGTATTTGGAACTCTAAATCAAACACCGTTTGTGCTAGCTTCTTGAAACTCGACATAATAAAGCAGTTTCACGTTCTATCTCTATGTTCTGTTTTCTCTTGATGTAACCCTCAGCAGTGACTGGGGAGAAACACTTTCATTGAAAGGGGTTGCCAAGCTTCCAAAAATTACGAGTCTCCAGAAATCTCAGCAACTATTTTTTCACCCAAACTGGATGATACTTTCAGGTAATGATCAGTATACTACGAACACTTGGTCCCCAAATTTCATTTCTATGTTGAAGCGTTCATTTCCAGTAACAGTTTGAATTTTGGCGTTTCACTCTGTTTTCTCCTATATTGATAGATGTAATTGGAACTCTAAATCAAACACGGTTTGTGCTAGCTTCTTGAAACTCGATATAATAAAGAACTTTCATGTTCTATCTCTATGTTCTGTTTCTCCTTGATGTAACCCTCAGCAGTGACTGGGGAGAAACACTTTCATTGAAAGGGGTTGCCAAGCTTCCAAAAATAAGAAGTCTCCAGAAATCTCAGCAACTATTTTTTCACCCAAACTGGATGATACTTTCAGGTAATGATCAGTACACTAAGCCCACTTGGTTCCCCAAATTTCCTTCTTCTATGTTGAAGCGTTCGTTTCCAGTAACAGTTTGAATTTTGGCGTTTCACTCTGTTTTCTCCTATACTGATAGATGTATTTGGAACTCTAAATCAAACACCGTTTGTGCTAGCTTCTTGAAACTTGACACACTAAAGCAGTTTCACGTTCTATCTCTATGTTCTGTTTCCACTTGATGTAGCCCTAGCAGTGACTGGGGAGAAACACTTTCATTGAAAGGGGTTGCCAAGCTTCCAAAAATTACGAGTCTCCAGAAATCTTAGCAACTATTTTTTCACCCAAACTGGATGATACTTTCAGGTAATGATCAGTATACTAAGAACACTTGGTTCCCAAATTTTGTTCTTCTATGTTGAAGCGTTCGTTTCCAGTAACAGTTTGAATTTTGGCGTTTCACTCTGTTTTCTCCTATACTGATAGATGTATTTGGAACTCTAAATCAAACACGGTTTGTGCTAGCTTCTTGAAACTTGACACAATAAAGCAGTTTCAAGTTCTATCTCTATGTGCTGTTTCCTCTTGATGTAGCCCTAAGCAGTGACTGGGGAGAAACACTTTCATACAAAGGTGTTGCCAAGCTTCCAAAAATTATGAATCTCCAGAAATCTCAGCAACTATTTTTTCACCCAAACTGGATGATACTTTCAGGTAATGATCAGTACACTAAGCCCACTTGGTTCCCCAAGTTTCGTTCTTCTATGTTGAAGCGTTCGTTTCCAGTAACAGTTTGAATTTTGGCGTTTCACTCTGTTTTCTCCTATACTGATAGATGTATTTGGAACTCTAAATCAAAGACGGTTTGTGCTAGCTTCTTGAAACTTGACACAATAAAGCAGTTTCACGTTCTATCTCTATGTTCTGTTTCCACTTGATGTAGCCCTAAGCAGTGACTGGGGAGAATAACTTTCATTGAAAGTTGTTGCCAAACTTCCAAAAATTACGAGTCTCCAGAAATCTCAGCAACTATTTTTTCACTCAAACTGGATGATACTTTCAGGTAATGATCAGTACACTAAGACCACTTGGTTTCTCAAATTTCGTTCTTCTATGTTGAAGCGTTCGTTTCCACTAACAGTTTGAATTTTGGCGTTTCACTCTATTTTCTCCTATACTGATAGATGTATTTGGAACTCTAAATCAAACACGGTTTGTGCTAGCTTCCTGAAACTTGACACAATAAAGCAGTTTCACGTTCTTTCTCTATGTTCTGTTTCCTCTTGATGTAGCCCTAAGCAGTGATGGGGAGAAACACTTTCATTGAAAGGGGTTGCCAAGCTTCCAAAAATTACGAGTCTCCAGAAATCTCAGCAACTATTTTTTCACCCAAACTGGATGACAATTTCAGGTAATGATCAGTACACTAATCCCACTTGGTTCCCCAAATTTCGTTCTTCTATGTTGAAGCGTTCGTTTCCAGTAACAGTTTGAATTTTGGCGTTTCACTCTGTTTTCTCCTATATTGATAGATATATTTGGAACTCTAAATCAAACACGGTTTGTGCTAGCTTCTTGAAACTTGACACAATAAAGCAGTTTCACGTTCTATCTCTATGTTCTGTTTCCTCTTGATGTAGCCCTATGCAGTGACTGGGGAGAAACACTTTCATAGAAAGGGGTTGCCAAGCTTCCAAAAATTACGAGTCTCCAGAAATCTCAGCAACTATTTTTTCACCCAAACTGGATGATACTTTCAGGTAATGATCAGTACACTAAGCCCACTTGGTTCCCCAAATTTCATTCTTCTATGTTGAAGCGTTCGTTTCCAGTAACAGTTTGAATTTTGGCGTTTTACTCTGTTTTCTCCTATACTGATAGATGTATTTGGAACTCTAAATCAAACACGGTTTGTGCTAGCTTCTTGAAACTTGACACAATAAAGCAGTTTCAAGTTCTATCTCTATGTTCTGTTTCCTCTTGATGTAGCCCTAAGCATTGACTGGGGAGAAACACTTTCATAGAAAGGGGTTGCCAAGCTTCCAAAAATTATGAGTCTCCAGAAATCTCAGCAACTATTTTTTCACCCAAACTGGATGATACTTTCAGGTAATGATCAGTACACTAAGCCCACTTGGTTCCCCAAATTTCGTTCTTCTATGTTGAAGCGTTCGTTTCCAGTAACAGTTTGAATTTTGGCGTTTCACTCTGTTTTCTCCTATATTGATAGATGTATTTGGAACTCTAAATCAAACACGGTTTGTGCTAGCTTCTTGAAACTTGACACAATAAAGCAGTTTCACGTTCTATCTCTATGTTCTGTTTCATCTTGATGTAGCCCTACACAGTGACTGGGGAGAAACACTTTCATAGAAAGGGGTTGCCAAGCTTCCAAAAATTACGAGTCTCCAGAAATCTCAGCAACTATTTTTTCACCCAAACTGGATGATACTTTCATGTAATGATCGGTACACGAAGCCCACTTGGTTCCCCAAATTTCGTTCTTCTATGTTGAAGCGTTCGTTTCCAGTAACAGTTTGAATTTTGGCGTTTCACTCTGTTTTCTCCTATACTGATAGATGTATTTGGAACTCTAAATCAAACACGGTTTGTGCTAGCTTCTTGAAACTCGACATAATAAAGCAGTTTAACGTTCTATCTCTATGTTCTGTTTTCTCTTGATGTAACCCTCAGCAGTGACTGGGGAGAAACACTTTCATTGAAAGGGGTTGCCAAGCTTCCAAAAATTACGAGTCTCCAGAAATCTCAGCAACTATTTTTTCACCCAAACTGGATGATACTTTCAGGTAATGATCAGTATACTACGAACACTTGGTCCCCAAATTTCATTTCTATGTTGAAGCGTTCATTTCCAGTAACAGTTTGAATTTTGGCGTTTCACTCTGTTTTCTCCTATATTGATAGATGTAATTGGAACTCTAAATCAAACACGGTTTGTGCTAGCTTCTTGAAACTCGATATAATAAAGAACTTTCATGTTCTATCTCTATGTTCTGTTTCTCCTTGATGTAACCCTCAGCAGTGACTGGGGAGAAACACTTTCATTGAAAGGGGTTGCCAAGCTTCCAAAAATAAGAAGTCTCCAGAAATCTCAGCAACTATTTTTTCACCCAAACTGGATGATACTTTCAGGTAATGATCAGTACACTAAGCCCACTTGGTTCCCCAAATTTCCTTCTTCTATGTTGAAGCGTTCGTTTCCAGTAACAGTTTGAATTTTGGCGTTTCACTCTGTTTTCTCCTATACTGATAGATGTATTTGGAACTCTAAATCAAACACCGTTTGTGCTAGCTTCTTGAAACTTGACACACTAAAGCAGTTTCACGTTCTATCTCTATGTTCTGTTTCCACTTGATGTAGCCCTAGCAGTGACTGGGGAGAAACACTTTCATTGAAAGGGGTTGCCAAGCTTCCAAAAATTACGAGTCTCCAGAAATCTTAGCAACTATTTTTTCACCCAAACTGGATGATACTTTCAGGTAATGATCAGTATACTAAGAACACTTGGTCCCCAAATTCCTTTCTTCTATGTTGAAGCGTTCGTTTCCAGTAACAGTTTGAATTTTGGCTTTTCACTCTGTTTTCTCCTATACTGATAGATGTATTTGGAACTCTAAATCAAACACGGTTTGTGCTAGCTTCTTGAAACTTGACACAATAAAGCAGTTTCAAGTTCTATCTCTATGTTCTGTTTCCTCTTGATGTAGCCCTAAGCAGTGACTGGGGAGAAACACTTTCATAGAAAGGGGTTGCCAAGCTTCCAAAAATTATGAGTCTCCAGAAATCTCAGCAACTATTTTTTCACCCAAACTGGATGATACTTTCAGGTAATGATCAGTACACTAAGCCCACTTGGTTCCCCAAATTTCGTTCTTCTATGTTGAAGCGTTCGTTTCCAGTAACAGTTTGAATTTTGGCGTTTCACTCTGTTTTCTCCTATACTGATAGATGTATTTGGAACTCTAAATCAAACACGGTTTGTGCTAGCTTCTTGAAACTTGACACAATAAAGCAGTTTCACGTTCTATCTCTATGTTCTGTTTCCACTTGATGTAGCCCTAAGCAGTGACTGGGGAGAAACACTTTCATTGAAAGTTGTTGCCAAACTTCCAAAAATTACGAGTCTCCAGAAATTTCAGCAACTATTTTTTCAACCAAACTGGATGATACTTTCATGTAATGATCAGTACACGAAGCCCACTTGGTTTCCCAAATTTCGTTCTTCTATGTTGAAGCGTTCGTTTCCAGTAACAGTTTGAATTTTGGCGTTTCACTCTGTTTTCTCCTATACTGATAGATGTATTTGGAACTCTAAATCAAACAGGGTTTGTGCTAGCTTCCTGAAACTTGACACAATGAAGCAGTTTCACGATCTTTCTCTATGTTCTGTTTCCTCTTGATGTAGCCCTAAGCAGTGATGGGGAGAAACACTTTCATTGAAAGGGGTTGCCAAGCTTCCAAAAATTACGAGTCTCCAGAAATCTCAGCAACTATTTTTTCACCCAAACTGGATGATACTTTCAGGTAATGATCAGTACCCTAAGCCCACTTGGTTCCCCAAATTCCGTTCTTCTATGTTGAAGCGGTCGTTTCCAGTAACAGTTTGAATTTTGGCGTTTCACTCTGTTTTCTCCTATATTGATAGATATATTTGGAACTCTAAATCAAACACGGTTTGTGCTAGCTTCTTGAAACTTGACACAATAAAGCAGTTTCACGTTCTATCTCTATGTTCTGTTTCCTCTTGATGTAGCCCTATGCAGTGACTGGGGAGAAACACTTTCATAGAAAGGGGTTGCCAAGCTTCCAAAAATTACGAGTCTCCAGAAATCTCAGCAACTATTTTTTCACCCAAACTGGATGATACTTTCAGGTAATGATCAGTACACTAAGCCCACTTGGTTCCCCAAATTTCATTCTTCTATGTTGAAGCGTTCGTTTCCAGTAACAGTTTGAATTTTGGCGTTTTACTCTGTTTTCTCCTATACTGATAGATGTATTTGGAACTCTAAATCAAACACGGTTTGTGCTAGCTTCTTGAAACTTGACACAATAAAGCAGTTTCAAGTTCTATCTCTATGTTCTGTTTCCTCTTGATGTAGCCCTAAGCATTGACTGGGGAGAAACACTTTCATAGAAAGGGGTTGCCAAGCTTCCAAAAATTATGAGTCTCCAGAAATCTCAGCAACTATTTTTTCACCCAAACTGGATGATACTTTCAGGTAATGATCAGTACACTAAGCCCACTTGGTTCCCCAAATTTCGTTCTTCTATGTTGAAGCGTTCGTTTCCAGTAACAGTTTGAATTTTGGCGTTTCACTCTGTTTTCTCCTATATTGATAGATGTATTTGGAACTCTAAATCAAACACGGTTTGTGCTAGCTTCTTGAAACTTGACACAATAAAGCAGTTTCACGTTCTATCTCTATGTTCTGTTTCATCTTGATGTAGCCCTACACAGTGACTGGGGAGAAACACTTTCATAGAAAGGGGTTGCCAAGCTTCCAAAAATTACGAGTCTCCAGAAATCTCAGCAACTATTTTTTCACCCAAACTGGATGATACTTTCATGTAATGATCGGTACACGAAGCCCACTTGGTTCCCCAAATTTCGTTCTTCTATGTTGAAGCGTTCGTTTCCAGTAACAGTTTGAATTTTGGCGTTTCACTCTGTTTTCTCCTATACTGATAGATGTATTTGGAACTCTAAATCAAACACGGTTTGTGCTAGCTTCTTGAAACTCGACATAATAAAGCAGTTTAACGTTCTATCTCTATGTTCTGTTTTCTCTTGATGTAACCCTCAGCAGTGACTGGGGAGAAACACTTTCATTGAAAGGGGTTGCCAAGCTTCCAAAAATTACGAGTCTCCAGAAATCTCAGCAACTATTTTTTCACCCAAACTGGATGATACTTTCAGGTAATGATCAGTATACTACGAACACTTGGTCCCCAAATTTCATTTCTATGTTGAAGCGTTCATTTCCAGTAACAGTTTGAATTTTGGCGTTTCACTCTGTTTTCTCCTATATTGATAGATGTAATTGGAACTCTAAATCAAACACAGTTTGTGCTAGCTTCTTGAAACTCGATATAATAAAGAACTTTCATGTTCTATCTCTATGTTCTGTTTCTCCTTGATGTAACCCTCAGCAGTGACTGGGGAGAAACACTTTCATTGAAAGGGGTTGCCAAGCTTCCAAAAATAAGAAGTCTCCAGAAATCTCAGCAACTATTTTTTCACCCAAACTGGATGATACTTTCAGGTAATGATCAGTACACTAAGCCCACTTGGTTCCCCAAATTTCCTTCTTCTATGTTGAAGCGTTCGTTTCCAGTAACAGTTTGAATTTTGGCGTTTCACTCTGTTTTCTCCTATACTGATAGATGTATTTGGAACTCTAAATCAAACACCATTTGTGCTAGCTTCTTGAAACTTGACACACTAAAGCAGTTTCACGTTCTATCTCTATGTTCTGTTTCCACTTGATGTAGCCCTAGCAGTGACTGGGGAGAAACACTTTCATTGAAAGGGGTTGCCAAGCTTCCAAAAATTACGAGTCTCCAGAAATCTTAGCAACTATTTTTTCACCCAAACTGGATGATACTTTCAGGTAATGATCAGTATACTAAGAACACTTGGTCCCCAAATTCCTTTCTTCTATGTTGAAGCGTTCGTTTCCAGTAACAGTTTGAATTTTGGCTTTTCACTCTGTTTTCTCCTATACTGATAGATGTATTTGGAACTCTAAATCAAACACGGTTTGTGCTAGCTTCTTGAAACTTGACACAATAAAGCAGTTTCAAGTTCTATCTCTATGTTCTGTTTCCTCTTGATGTAGCCCTAAGCAGTGACTGGGGAGAAACACTTTCATAGAAAGGGGTTGCCAAGCTTCCAAAAATTATGAGTCTCCAGAAATCTCAGCAACTATTTTTTCACCCAAACTGGATGATACTTTCAGGTAATGATCAGTACACTAAGCCCACTTGGTTCCCCAAATTTCGTTCTTCTATGTTGAAGCGTTCGTTTCCAGTAACAGTTTGAATTTTGGCGTTTCACTCTGTTTTCTCCTATACTGATAGATGTATTTGGAACTCTAAATCAAACACGGTTTGTGCTAGCTTCTTGAAACTTGACACAATAAAGCAGTTTCACGTTCTATCTCTATGTTCTGTTTCCACTTGATGTAGCCCTAAGCAGTGACTGGGGAGAAACACTTTCATTGAAAGTTGTTGCCAAACTTCCAAAAATTACGAGTCTCCAGAAATTTCAGCAACTATTTTTTCAACCAAACTGGATGATACTTTCATGTAATGATCAGTACACGAAGCCCACTTGGTTTCCCAAATTTCGTTCTTCTATGTTGAAGCGTTCGTTTCCAGTAACAGTTTGAATTTTGGCGTTTCACTCTGTTTTCTCCTATACTGATAGATGTATTTGGAACTCTAAATCAAACAGGGTTTGTGCTAGCTTCCTGAAACTTGACACAATGAAGCAGTTTCACGATCTTTCTCTATGTTCTGTTTCCTCTTGATGTAGCCCTAAGCAGTGATGGGGAGAAACACTTTCATTGAAAGGGGTTGCCAAGCTTCCAAAAATTACGAGTCTCCAGAAATCTCAGCAACTATTTTTTCACCCAAACTGGATGATACTTTCAGGTAATGATCAGTACCCTAAGCCCACTTGGTTCCCCAAATTCCGTTCTTCTATGTTGAAGCGGTCGTTTCCAGTAACAGTTTGAATTTTGGCGTTTCACTCTGTTTTCTCCTATACTGATAGATGTATTTGGAACTCTAAATCAAACACGGTTTGTGCTAGCTTCTTGAAACTCGACACAATAAAGCACTTTCACGTTCTATCTCTATGTTTTTTTCCTCTTGATGTAACCCTCAGCAGTGACTGGGGAGAAAAACTTTCATAAAAAGGGGTTGCCAAGCTTCCAAAAATTACGAGTCTCCAGAAATCTCAGCAAATATTTTTTCACCCAAACTGGATGATACTTTCAGGTAATGATCAGTACACTACGCCCACTTGGTTCCCCAAATTTCGTTCTATGTTGAAGCATTCATTTCCACTAACAGTTTGAATTTTGGCGTTTCACTCTGTTTTCTCCTATACTGATAGATGTATTTGGAACTCTAAATCAAACACGGTTTGTGCTAGCTTCTTGAAACTTGACACAATAAAGCAGTTTCACGTTCTTTCTCTATGTTTTGTTTCCTCTTGATGTAGCCCTAAGCAGTGACTGGGGAGAAACACTTTCATTGAAAGGGGTTGCCAAGCTTCCAAAAATTACGAGTCTCCAGAAATCTTAGCAACTATTTTTTCACCCAAACTGGATGATACTTTCAGGTAATGATCAGTACACTAAGCCCACTTGATTCCCCAAATTTCGTTCTTCTATGTTGAAGCGTTCGTTTCCAGTAACAGTTTGAATTTTGGCGTTTCACTCTGATTTCTCCTATACTGATAGATGTATTTGGAACTCTAAATCAAACACGGTTTGTGCTAGCTTCTTGAAACTTGACACAATAAAGCAGTTTCAAGTTCTATCTCTATGTTTTGTTTCCTCTTGATGTAGCCCTAAGCAGTGACTGGGGAGAAACACTTTCATAGAAAGGGGTTGCCAAGCTTCCAAAAATTATGAGTCTCCAGAAATCTCAGCAACTATTTTTTCACCCAAACTGGATGATACTTTCAGGTAATGATCAGTACACTAAGCCCACTTGGTTCCCCAAATTTCGTTCTTCTATGTTGAAGCGTTCGTTTCCAGTAACAGTTTGAATTTTGGCGTTTCACTCTGTTTTCTCCTATACTGATAGATGTATTTGGAACTCTAAATAAAACACGGTTTGTGCTAGCTTCTTGAAACTTGACACAATAAAGCAGTTTCACGTTCTATCTCTATGTTCTGTTTCCACTTGATGTAGCCCTAAGCAGTGACTGGGGAGAATAACTTTCGTTGAAAGTTGTTGCCAAACTTCCAAAAATTACGAGTCTCCAGAAATCTCAGCAACTATTTTTTCACTCAAACTGGATGATACTTTCAGGTAATGATCAGTACACTAAGCCCACTTGGTTTCTCAAATTTCGTTCTTCTATGTTGAAGCGTTCGTTTCCACTAACAGTTTGAATTTTGGCGTTTCACTCTATTTTCTCCGATACTGATAGATGTATTTGGAACTCTAAATCAAACACGGTTTGTGCTAGCTTCCTGAAACTTGACACAATAAAGCAGTTTCATGTTCTTTCTCTATGTTCTGTTTCCTCTTGATGTAGCCCTAAGCAGTGATGGGGAGAAACACTTTCATTGAAAGGGGTTGCCAAGCTTCCAAAAATTACGAGTCTCCAGAAATCTCAGCAACTATTTTTTCACCCAAACTGGATGACAATTTCAGGTAATGATCAGTACACTAATCCCACTTGGTTCCCCAAATTTCGTTCTTCTATGTTGACGCGTTCGTTTCCAGTAACAGTTTGAATTTTGGCGTTTCACTCTGTTTTCTCCTATATTGATAGATATATTTGGAACTCTAAATCAAACACGGTTTGTGCTAGCTTCTTGAAACTTGACACAATAAAGCAGTTTCACGTTCTATCTCTATGTTCTGTTTCCTCTTGATGTAGCCCTATGCAGTGACTGGGGAGAAACTCTTTCATAGAAAGGGGTTGCCAAGCTTCCAAAAATTACGAGTCTCCAGAAATCTCAGCAACTATTTTTTCACCCAAACTGGATGATACTTTCAGGTAATGATCAGTACACTAAGCCCACTTGGTTCCCCAAATTTCATTCTTCTATGTTGAAGCGTTCGTTTCCAGTAACAGTTTGAATTTTGGCATTTTACTCTGTTTTCTCCTATACTGATAGATGTATTTGGAACTCTAAATCAAACACCGTTTGTGCTAGCTTCTTGAAACTTGACACAATAAAGCAGTTTCAAGTTCTATCTCTATGTTCTGTTTCCTCTTGATGTAGCCCTAAGCAGTGACTTGGGAGAAACACTTTCATTGAAAGGGGTTGCCAAGCTTCCAAAAATTACGAGTCTCCAGAAATCTCATCAACTATTTTTTCACCCAAAGTGGATGATACTTTCAGGTAATGATCAGTACACTAAGCCCACTAGGTTCCCCAAATTTCGTTGTTCTATGTTGAAGCGTTCGTTTCCAGTAACAGTTTGAATTTTGGCGTTTCACTCTGTTTTCTCCTATACTGATAGATGTATTTGGAACTCTAAATCAAACACGGTTTGTGCTAGCTTCTTGAAACTTGACACAATAAAGCAGTTTCACGTTCTTTCTCTATGTTTTGTTTCCTCTTGATGTAGCCCTAAGCAGTGACTGGGGAGAAACACTTTCATTGAAAGGGGTTGCCAAGCTTCCAAAAATTACGAGTCTCCAGAAATCTTAGCAACTATTTTTTCACCCAAACTGGATGATACTTTCAGGTAATGATCAGTACACTAAGCCCACTTGGTTCCCCAAATTTCGTTCTTCTATGTTGAAGCGTTCGTTTCCAGTAACAGTTTGAATTTTGGCGTTTTACTCTGTTTTCTCCTATACTGATAGATGTATTTGGAACTCTAAATCAAACACGGTTTGTGCTAGCTTCTTGAAACTTGACACAATAAAGCAGTTTCAAGTTCTATCTCTATGTTCTGTTTCCTCTTGATGTAGCCCTAAGCAGTGACTGGGGAGAAACACTTTCATAGAAAGGGGTTGCCAAGCTTCCAAAAATTATGAGTCTCCAGAAATCTCAGCAAGTATTTTTTCACCCAAACTGGATGATACTTTCAGGTAATGATCAGTACACTAAGCCCACTTGGTTCCCCAAATTTCGTTCTTCTATGTTGAAGCGTTCGTTTCCAGTAACAGTTTGAATTTTGGCGTTTCACTCTGTTTTCTCCTATACTGATAGATGTATTTGGAACTCTAAATCAAACACGGTTTGTGCTAGCTTCCTGAAACTTGACACAATAAAGCAGTTTCATGTTCTTTCTCTATGTTCTGTTTCCTCTTGATGTAGCCCTAAGCAGTGATGGGGAGAAACACTTTCATTGAAAGGGGTTGCCAAGCTTCCAAAAATTACGAGTCTCCAGAAATCTCAGCAACTATTTTTTCACCCAAACTGGATGACAATTTCAGGTAATGATCAGTACACTAATCCCACTTGGTTCCCCAAATTTCGTTCTTCTATGTTGACGCGTTCGTTTCCAGTAACAGTTTGAATTTTGGCGTTTCACTCTGTTTTCTCCTATATTGATAGATATATTTGGAACTCTAAATCAAACACGGTTTGTGCTAGCTTCTTGAAACTTGACACAATAAAGCAGTTTCACGTTCTATCTCTATGTTCTGTTTCCTCTTGATGTAGCCCTATGCAGTGACTGGGGAGAAACTCTTTCATAGAAAGGGGTTGCCAAGCTTCCAAAAATTACGAGTCTCCAGAAATCTCAGCAACTATTTTTTCACCCAAACTGGATGATACTTTCAGGTAATGATCAGTACACTAAGCCCACTTGGTTCCCCAAATTTCATTCTTCTATGTTGAAGCGTTCGTTTCCAGTAACAGTTTGAATTTTGGCATTTTACTCTGTTTTCTCCTATACTGATAGATGTATTTGGAACTCTAAATCAAACACCGTTTGTGCTAGCTTCTTGAAACTTGACACAATAAAGCAGTTTCAAGTTCTATCTCTATGTTCTGTTTCCTCTTGATGTAGCCCTAAGCAGTGACTTGGGAGAAACACTTTCATTGAAAGGGGTTGCCAAGCTTCCAAAAATTACGAGTCTCCAGAAATCTCATCAACTATTTTTTCACCCAAAGTGGATGATACTTTCAGGTAATGATCAGTACACTAAGCCCACTAGGTTCCCCAAATTTCGTTGTTCTATGTTGAAGCGTTCGTTTCCAGTAACAGTTTGAATTTTGGCGTTTCACTCTGTTTTCTCCTATACTGATAGATGTATTTGGAACTCTAAATCAAACACGGTTTGTGCTAGCTTCTTGAAACTTGACACAATAAAGCAGTTTCACGTTCTTTCTCTATGTTTTGTTTCCTCTTGATGTAGCCCTAAGCAGTGACTGGGGAGAAACACTTTCATTGAAAGGGGTTGCCAAGCTTCCAAAAATTACGAGTCTCCAGAAATCTTAGCAACTATTTTTTCACCCAAACTGGATGATACTTTCAGGTAATGATCAGTACACTAAGCCCACTTGGTTCCCCAAATTTCGTTCTTCTATGTTGAAGCGTTCGTTTCCAGTAACAGTTTGAATTTTGGCGTTTTACTCTGTTTTCTCCTATACTGATAGATGTATTTGGAACTCTAAATCAAACACGGTTTGTGCTAGCTTCTTGAAACTTGACACAATAAAGCAGTTTCAAGTTCTATCTCTATGTTCTGTTTCCTCTTGATGTAGCCCTAAGCAGTGACTGGGGAGAAACACTTTCATAGAAAGGGGTTGCCAAGCTTCCAAAAATTATGAGTCTCCAGAAATCTCAGCAAGTATTTTTTCACCCAAACTGGATGATACTTTCAGGTAATGATCAGTACACTAAGCCCACTTGGTTCCCCAAATTTCGTTCTTCTATGTTGAAGCGTTCGTTTCCAGTAACAGTTTGAATTTTGGCGTTTTACTCTGTTTTCTCCTATACTGATAGATGTATTTGGAACTCTAAATCAAACACGGTTTGTGCTAGCTTCTTGAAACTTGACACAATAAAGCAGTTTCAAGTTCTATCTCTATGTTCTGTTTCCTCTTGATGTAGCCCTAAGCAGTGACTGGGGAGAAACACTTTCATAGAAAGGGGTTGCCAAGCTTCCAAAAATTATGAGTCTCCAGAAATCTCAGCAAGTATTTTTTCACCCAAACTGGATGATACTTTCAGGTAATGATCAGTACACTAAGCCCACTTGGTTCCCCAAATTTCCTTCTTCTATGTTGAAGCGTTCGTTTCCAGTAACAGTTTGAATTTTGGCGTTTCACTCTGTTTTCTCCTATACTGATAGATGTATTTGGAACTCTAAATCAAACACCGTTTGTGCTAGCTTCCGGAAACCTGACACAATAAAGCAGTTTCACGTTCTATCTCTATGTTCTGTTTCCTCTTGATGTAGCCCTAAGCAGTGACTGGGGAGAAACACTTTCATAGAAAGGGGTTGCCAAGCTTCCAAAAATTATGAGTCTCCAGAAATCTCAGCAAATATTTTTTCACCCAAACTGGGTGATACTTTCAGGTAATGATCAGTACACTAAGCCCACTTGGTTCCCCAAATTTCCTTCTTCTATGTTGAAGCGTTCGTTTCCAGTAACAGTTTGAATTTTGGCGTTTCACTCTGTTTTCTCCTATACTGATAGATGTATTTGGAACTCTAAATCAAACACGGTTTGTGCTAGCTTCTTGAAACTTGACACAATAAAGCAGTTTCACGTTCTATCTCTATGTTCTGTTTCCACTTGATGTAGCCCTAAGCAGTGACTGGGGAGAATAACTTTCATTGAAAGTTGTTGCCAAACTTCCAAAAATTACGAGTCTCCAGAAATCTCAGCAACTATTTTTTCACTCAAACTGGATGATACTTTCAGGTAATGATCAGTACACTAAGCCCACTTGGTTTCTCAAATTTCGTTCTTCTATGTTGAAGCGTTCGTTTCCACTAACAGTTTGAATTTTGGCGTTTCACTCTATTTTCTCCTATACTGATAGATGTATTTGGAACTCTAAATCAAACACGGTTTGTGCTAGCTTCCTGAAACTTAACACAATAAAGCAGTTTCACGTTCTTTCTCTATGTTCTGTTTCCTCTTGATGTAGCCCTAAGCAGTGATGGGGAGAAACACTTTCATTGAAAGGGGTTGCCAAGCTTCCAAAAATTACGAGTCTCCAGAAATCTCAGCAACTATTTTTTCACCCAAACTGGATGACAATTTCAGGTAATGATCAGTACACTAATCCCACTTGGTTCCCCAAATTTCGTTCTTCTATGTTGAAGCGTTCGTTTCCAGTAACAGTTTGAATTTTGGCGTTTCACTCTGTTTTCTCCTATATTGATAGATATATTTAGAACTCTAAATCAAACACGGTTTGTGCTAGCTTCTTGAAACTTGACACAATAAAGCAGTTTCACGTTCTATCTCTATGTTCTGTTTCCTCTTGATGTAGCCCTATGCAGTGACTGGGGAGAAACACTTTCATAGAAAGGGGTTGCCAAGCTTCCAAAAATTACGAGTCTCCAGAAATCTCAGCAACTATTTTTTCACCCAAACTGGATGATACTTTCAGGTAATGATCAGTACACTAAGCCCACTTGGTTCCCCAAATTTCATTCTTCTATGTTGAAGCGTTCGTTTCCAGTAACAGTTTGAATTTTGGCGTTTTACTCTGTTTTCTCCTATACTGATAGATGTATTTGGAACTCTAAATCAAACACGGTTTGTGCTAGCTTCTTGAAACTTGACACAATAAAGCAGTTCCAAGTTCTATCTCTATGTTCTGTTTCCTCTTGATGTAGCCCTAAGCATTGACTGGGGAGAAACACTTTCATAGAAAGGGGTTGCCAAGCTTCCAAAAATTATGAGTCTCCAGAAATCTCAGCAACTATTTTTTCACCCAAACTGGATGATACTTTCAGGTAATGATCAGTACACTAAGCCCACTTGGTTCCCCAAATTTCGTTCTTCTATGTTGAAGCGTTCGTTTCCAGTAACAGTTTGAATTTTGGCGTTTCACTCTGTTTTCTCCTATATTGATAGATGTATTTGGAACTCTAAATCAAACACGGTTTGTGCTAGCTTCTTGAAACTTGACACAATAAAGCAGTTTCACGTTCTATCTCTATGTTCTGTTTCATCTTGATGTAGCCCTACACAGTGACTGGGGAGAAACACTTTCATAGAAAGGGGTTGCCAAGCTTCCAAAAATTACGAGTCTCCAGAAATCTCAGCAACTATTTTTTCACCCAAACTGGATGATACTTTCATGTAATGATCAGTACACGAAGCCCACTTGGTTCCCCAAATTTCGTTCTTCTATGTTGAAGCGTTCGTTTCCAGTAACAGTTTGAATTTTGGCGTTTCACTCTGTTTTCTCCTATACTGATAGATGTATTTGGAACTCTAAATCAAACACGGTTTGTGCTAGCTTCTTGAAACTCGACATAATAAAGCAGTTTCACGTTCTATCTCTATGTTCTGTTTTCTCTTGATGTAACCCTCAGCAGTGACTGGGGAGAAACACTTTCATTGAAAGGGGTTGCCAAGCTTCCAAAAATTACGAGTCTCCAGAAATCTCAGCAACTATTTTTTCACCCAAACTGGATGATACTTTCAGGTAATGATCAGTATACTACGAACACTTGGTCCCCAAATTTCATTTCTATGTTGAAGCGTTCATTTCCAGTAACAGTTTGAATTTTGGCGTTTCACTCTGTTTTCTCCTATATTGATAGATGTAATTGGAACTCTAAATCAAACACGGTTTGTGCTAGCTTCTTGAAACTCGATATAATAAAGAACTTTCATGTTCTATCTCTATGTTCTGTTTCTCCTTGATGTAACCCTCAGCAGTGACTGGGGAGAAACACTTTCATTGAAAGGGGTTGCCAAGCTTCCAAAAATAAGAAGTCTCCAGAAATCTCAGCAACTATTTTTTCACCCAAACTGGATGATACTTTCAGGTAATGATCAGTACACTAAGCCCACTTGGTTCCCCAAATTTCCTTCTTCTATGTTGAAGCGTTCGTTTCCACTAACAGTTTGAATTTTGGCGTTTCACTCTATTTTCTCCTATACTGATAGATGTATTTGGAACTCTAAATCAAACACGGTTTGTGCTAGCTTCCTGAAACTTGACACAATAAAGCAGTTTCACGTTCTTTCTCTATGTTCTGTTTCCTCTTGATGTAGCCCTAAGCAGTGATGGGGAGAAACACTTTCATTGAAAGGGGTTGCCAAGCTTCCAAAAATTACGAGTCTCCAGAAATCTCAGCAACTATTTTTTCACCCAAACTGGATGACAATTTCAGGTAATGATCAGTACACTAATCCCACTTGGTTCCCCAAATTTCGTTCTTCTATGTTGAAGCGTTCGTTTCCAGTAACAATTTGAATTTTGGCGTTTCACTCTGTTTTCTCCTATATTGATAGATATATTTGGAACTCTAAATCAAACACGGTTTGTGCTAGCTTCTTGAAACTTGACACAATAAAGCAGTTTCACGTTCTATCTCTATGTTCTGTTTCCTCTTGATGTAGCCCTATGCAGTGACTGGGGAGAAACACTTTCATAGAAAGGGGTTGCCAAGCTTCCAAAAATTACGAGTCTCCAGAAATCTCAGCAACTATTTTTTCACCCAAACTGGATGATACTTTCAGGTAATGATCAGTACACTAAGCCCACTTGGTTCCCAAAATTTCATTCTTCTATGTTGAAGCGTTCGTTTCCAGTAACAGTTTGAATTTTGGCGTTTTACTCTGTTTTCTCCTATACTGATAGATGTATTTGGAACTCTAAATCAAACACGGTTTGTGCTAGCCTCTTGAAACTTGACACAATAAAGCAGTTTCAAGTTCTATCTCTATGTTCTGTTTCCTCTTGATGTAGCCCTAAGCATTGACTGGGGAGAAACACTTTCATAGAAAGGGGTTGCCAAGCTTCCAAAAATTATGAGTCTCCAGAAATCTCAGCAACTATTTTTTCACCCAAACTGGATGATACTTTCAGGTAATGATCAGTACACTAAGCCCACTTGGTTCCCCAAATTTCGTTCTTCTATGTTGAAGCGTTCGTTTCTAGTAACAGTTTGAATTTTGGCGTTTCACTCTGTTTTCTCCTATATTGATAGATGTATTTGGAACTCTAAATCAAACACGGTTTGTGCTAGCTTCTTGAAACTTGACACAATAAAGCAGTTTCACGTTCTATCTCTATGTTCTGTTTCATCTTGATGTAGCCCTACACAGTGACTGGGGAGAAACACTTTCATAGAAAGGGGTTGCCAAGCTTCCAAAAATTACGAGTCTCCAGAAATCTCAGCAACTATTTTTTCACCCAAACTGGATGATACTTTCATGTAATGATCAGTACACGAAGCCCACTTGGTTCCCCAAATTTCGTTCTTCTATGTTGAAGCGTTCCTTTCCAGTAACAGTTTGAATTTTGGCGTTTCACTCTGTTTTCTCCTATATTGATAGATGTATTTGGAACTCTAAATCAAACACGGTTTGTGCTAGCTTCTTGAAACTTGACACAATAAAGCAGTTTCACGTTCTTTTTGTATGTTTCATTTCCTCTTGATGTAGCCCTAAGCATTGACAGGGGAGAAACCCTTTCATTGAAAGGGGTTGCCAAGCTTCCAAAAATTACGAGTCTCCAGAAATCTTAGCAACTATTTTTTCACCCAAACTGGATGATACTTTCAGGTAATCATCAGTATACTAAGAAAACTTGGTCCACAAATTTCGTTCTTCTATGTTGAAGCGTTCGTTTCCAGTAACAGTTTGAATTTTGGCGTTTCACTCTGTTTTCTCCTATACTGATAGATGTATTTGGAACTCTAAATCACACACGGTTTGTGCTAGCTTCTTGAAACTTGACACAATAAAGCAGTTTCACGTTCTATCTCTATGTTCTGTTTCCTCTTGATGTAGCCCTATGCAGTGACTGGGGAGAAACACTTTAATAGAAAGGGGTTGCCAAGCTTCCAAAAATTACGAGTCTCCAGAAATCTCAGCAACTATTTTTTCACTCAAACTGGATGATACTTTCATGTAATGATCAGTACACGAAGCCCACTTGGTTTCCCAAATTTCGTTCGTCTATGTTGAAGCGTTCGTTTCCAATAACAGTTTGAATTTTGGCGTTTCACTCTGTTTTCTCCTATACTGATAGATGTATTTGGAACTCTAAATCAAACACGGTTTGTGCTAGCTTCTTGAAACTTGACACAATAAAGCAGTTTCACGTTCTATCTCTATGTTCTGTTTCCACTTGATGTAGCCCTAAGCAGTGACTGGGGAGAATAACTTTCATTGAAAGTTGTTGCCAAACTTCCAAAAATTACGAGTCTCCAGAAATCTCAGCAACTATTTTTTCACTCAAACTGGATGATACTTTCATGTAATGATCAGTACACGAAGCCCACTTGATTTCCCAAATTTTGTTTTTCTATATTGAAGCGTTCGTTTCCAGTAACAGTTTGAATTTTGGCGTTTCACTCTGTTTTCTCCTATACTGATAGATGTATTTGGAACTCTAAATCAAACACGGTTTGTGCTAGCTTCCTGAAACTTGACACAATAAAGCAGTTTCTCGTTCTTTCTCTATGTTCTGTTTTTTCTTGATGTAGCCCTAAGCAGTGATGGGGAGAAACACTTTCATTGAAAGGGGTTGCCAAGCTTCCAAAAATTACGAGTCTCCAGAAATCTCAGCAACTATTTTTTCACTCAAACTGGATGATACTTTCATGTAATGATCAGTACACGAAGCCCACTTGGTTTCCCAAATTTCGTTCGTCTATGTTGAAGCGTTCGTTTCCACTAACAGTTTGAATTTTGGCGTTTCACTCTGTTTTCTCCTATACTGATAGATGTATTTGGAACTCTAAATCAAACACGGTTTGTGCTAGCTTCTTGAAACTTGACACAATAAAGCAGTATCACGTTCTATCTCTATGTTCTGTTTCCACTTGATGTAGCCCTAAGCAGTGACTGGGGAGAATAACTTTCATTGAAAGTTGTTGCCAAACTTCCAAAAATTACGAGTCTCCAGAAATCTCAGCAACTATTTTTTCACTCAAACTGGATGATACTTTCATGTAATGATCAGTACACGAAGCCCACTTGATTTCCCAAATTTTGTTCTTCTATATTGAAGCGTTCGTTTCCAGTAACAGTTTGAATTTTGGCGTTTCACTCTGTTTTCTCCTATACTGATAGATGTATTTGGAACTCTAAATCAAACACGGTTTGTGCTAGCTTCCTGAAGCTTGACACAATAAAGCAGTTTCTCGTTCTTTCTCTATGTTCTGTTTCCTCTTGATGTAGCCCTAAGCAGTGATGGGGAGAAACACTTTCATTGAAAGGGGTTGCCAAGCTTCCAAAAATTACGAGTCTCCAGAAATCTCAGCAACTATTTTTTCACCCAAACTGGATGACAATTTCAGGTAATGATCAGTACACTAATCCCACTTGGTTCCCCAAATTTCGTTTTTCTATGTTGAAGCGTTCGTTTCCAGTAACAGTTTGAATTTTGGCGTTTCACTCTGTTTTCTCCTATATTGATAGATGTATTTGGAACTCTAAATCAAACACGGTTTGTGCTAGCCTCTTGAAACTTGACACAATAAAGCAGTTTCACGTTCTATCTCTATGTTCTGTTTCCTCTTGATGTAGCCCTATGCAGTGACTGGGGAGAAACACTTTCATAGAAAGGGGTTGCCAAGCTTCCAAAAATTACGAGTCTCCAGAAATCTCAGCAACTATTTTTTCACCCAAACTGGATGATACTTTCAGGTAATGATCAGTACACTAAGCCCACTTGGTTCCCCAAATTTCCTTCTTCTATGTTGAAGCGTTCGTTTCCACTAACAGTTTGAATTTTGGCGTTTCACTCTATTTTCTCCTATACTGATAGATGTATTTGGAACTCTAAATCAAACACGGTTTGTGCTAGCTTCCTGAAACTTGACACAATAAAGCAGTTTCACGTTCTTTCTCTATGTTCTGTTTCCTCTTGATGTAGCCCTAAGCAGTGATGGGGAGAAACACTTTCATTGAAAGGGGTTGCCAAGCTTCCAAAAATTACGAGTCTCCAGAAATCTCAGCAACTATTTTTTCACCCAAACTGGATGACAATTTCAGGTAATGATCAGTACACTAATCCCACTTGGTTCCCCAAATTTCGTTCTTCTATGTTGAAGCGTTCGTTTCCAGTAACAATTTGAATTTTGGCGTTTCACTCTGTTTTCTCCTATATTGATAGATATATTTGGAACTCTAAATCAAACACGGTTTGTGCTAGCTTCTTGAAACTTGACACAATAAAGCAGTTTCACGTTCTATCTCTATGTTCTGTTTCCTCTTGATGTAGCCCTATGCAGTGACTGGGGAGAAACACTTTCATAGAAAGGGGTTGCCAAGCTTCCAAAAATTACGAGTCTCCAGAAATCTCAGCAACTATTTTTTCACCCAAACTGGATGATACTTTCAGGTAATGATCAGTACACTAAGCCCACTTGGTTCCCAAAATTTCATTCTTCTATGTTGAAGCGTTCGTTTCCAGTAACAGTTTGAATTTTGGCGTTTTACTCTGTTTTCTCCTATACTGATAGATGTATTTGGAACTCTAAATCAAACACGGTTTGTGCTAGCCTCTTGAAACTTGACACAATAAAGCAGTTTCAAGTTCTATCTCTATGTTCTGTTTCCTCTTGATGTAGCCCTAAGCATTGACTGGGGAGAAACACTTTCATAGAAAGGGGTTGCCAAGCTTCCAAAAATTATGAGTCTCCAGAAATCTCAGCAACTATTTTTTCACCCAAACTGGATGATACTTTCAGGTAATGATCAGTACACTAAGCCCACTTGGTTCCCCAAATTTCGTTCTTCTATGTTGAAGCGTTCGTTTCTAGTAACAGTTTGAATTTTGGCGTTTCACTCTGTTTTCTCCTATATTGATAGATGTATTTGGAACTCTAAATCAAACACGGTTTGTGCTAGCTTCTTGAAACTTGACACAATAAAGCAGTTTCACGTTCTATCTCTATGTTCTGTTTCATCTTGATGTAGCCCTACACAGTGACTGGGGAGAAACACTTTCATAGAAAGGGGTTGCCAAGCTTCCAAAAATTACGAGTCTCCAGAAATCTCAGCAACTATTTTTTCACCCAAACTGGATGATACTTTCATGTAATGATCAGTACACGAAGCCCACTTGGTTCCCCAAATTTCGTTCTTCTATGTTGAAGCGTTCCTTTCCAGTAACAGTTTGAATTTTGGCGTTTCACTCTGTTTTCTCCTATATTGATAGATGTATTTGGAACTCTAAATCAAACACGGTTTGTGCTAGCTTCTTGAAACTTGACACAATAAAGCAGTTTCACGTTCTTTTTGTATGTTTCATTTCCTCTTGATGTAGCCCTAAGCATTGACAGGGGAGAAACCCTTTCATTGAAAGGGGTTGCCAAGCTTCCAAAAATTACGAGTCTCCAGAAATCTTAGCAACTATTTTTTCACCCAAACTGGATGATACTTTCAGGTAATCATCAGTATACTAAGAAAACTTGGTCCACAAATTTCGTTCTTCTATGTTGAAGCGTTCGTTTCCAGTAACAGTTTGAATTTTGGCGTTTCACTCTGTTTTCTCCTATACTGATAGATGTATTTGGAACTCTAAATCACACACGGTTTGTGCTAGCTTCTTGAAACTTGACACAATAAAGCAGTTTCACGTTCTATCTCTATGTTCTGTTTCCTCTTGATGTAGCCCTATGCAGTGACTGGGGAGAAACACTTTAATAGAAAGGGGTTGCCAAGCTTCCAAAAATTACGAGTCTCCAGAAATCTCAGCAACTATTTTTTCACTCAAACTGGATGATACTTTCATGTAATGATCAGTACACGAAGCCCACTTGGTTTCCCAAATTTCGTTCGTCTATGTTGAAGCGTTCGTTTCCAATAACAGTTTGAATTTTGGCGTTTCACTCTGTTTTCTCCTATACTGATAGATGTATTTGGAACTCTAAATCAAACACGGTTTGTGCTAGCTTCTTGAAACTTGACACAATAAAGCAGTTTCACGTTCTATCTCTATGTTCTGTTTCCACTTGATGTAGCCCTAAGCAGTGACTGGGGAGAATAACTTTCATTGAAAGTTGTTGCCAAACTTCCAAAAATTACGAGTCTCCAGAAATCTCAGCAACTATTTTTTCACTCAAACTGGATGATACTTTCATGTAATGATCAGTACACGAAGCCCACTTGATTTCCCAAATTTTGTTTTTCTATATTGAAGCGTTCGTTTCCAGTAACAGTTTGAATTTTGGCGTTTCACTCTGTTTTCTCCTATACTGATAGATGTATTTGGAACTCTAAATCAAACACGGTTTGTGCTAGCTTCCTGAAACTTGACACAATAAAGCAGTTTCTCGTTCTTTCTCTATGTTCTGTTTTTTCTTGATGTAGCCCTAAGCAGTGATGGGGAGAAACACTTTCATTGAAAGGGGTTGCCAAGCTTCCAAAAATTACGAGTCTCCAGAAATCTCAGCAACTATTTTTTCACTCAAACTGGATGATACTTTCATGTAATGATCAGTACACGAAGCCCACTTGGTTTCCCAAATTTCGTTCGTCTATGTTGAAGCGTTCGTTTCCACTAACAGTTTGAATTTTGGCGTTTCACTCTGTTTTCTCCTATACTGATAGATGTATTTGGAACTCTAAATCAAACACGGTTTGTGCTAGCTTCTTGAAACTTGACACAATAAAGCAGTATCACGTTCTATCTCTATGTTCTGTTTCCACTTGATGTAGCCCTAAGCAGTGACTGGGGAGAATAACTTTCATTGAAAGTTGTTGCCAAACTTCCAAAAATTACGAGTCTCCAGAAATCTCAGCAACTATTTTTTCACTCAAACTGGATGATACTTTCATGTAATGATCAGTACACGAAGCCCACTTGATTTCCCAAATTTTGTTCTTCTATATTGAAGCGTTCGTTTCCAGTAACAGTTTGAATTTTGGCGTTTCACTCTGTTTTCTCCTATACTGATAGATGTATTTGGAACTCTAAATCAAACACGGTTTGTGCTAGCTTCCTGAAGCTTGACACAATAAAGCAGTTTCTCGTTCTTTCTCTATGTTCTGTTTCCTCTTGATGTAGCCCTAAGCAGTGATGGGGAGAAACACTTTCATTGAAAGGGGTTGCCAAGCTTCCAAAAATTACGAGTCTCCAGAAATCTCAGCAACTATTTTTTCACCCAAACTGGATGACAATTTCAGGTAATGATCAGTACACTAATCCCACTTGGTTCCCCAAATTTCGTTTTTCTATGTTGAAGCGTTCGTTTCCAGTAACAGTTTGAATTTTGGCGTTTCACTCTGTTTTCTCCTATATTGATAGATGTATTTGGAACTCTAAATCAAACACGGTTTGTGCTAGCCTCTTGAAACTTGACACAATAAAGCAGTTTCACGTTCTATCTCTATGTTCTGTTTCCTCTTGATGTAGCCCTATGCAGTGACTGGGGAGAAACACTTTCATAGAAAGGGGTTGCCAAGCTTCCAAAAATTACGAGTCTCCAGAAATCTCAGCAACTATTTTTTCACCCAAACTGGATGATACTTTCAGGTAATGATCAGTACACTAAGCCCACTTGGTTCCCCAAATTACATTCTTCTATGTTGAAGCGTTCGTTTCCAGTAACATTTTGAATTTTGGCGTTTTACTCTGTTTTCTCCTATATTGATAGATGTATTTGGAACTCTAAATCAAACACGGTTTGTGCTAGCTTCTTGAAACTTGACACAATAAAGCAGTTTCACGTTCTTTTTGTATGTTTCATTTCCTCTTGATGTAGCCCTAAGCATTGACTGGGGAGAAACCCTTTCATTGAAAGGGGTTGACAAGCTTCCAAAAATTACGAGTCTCCAGAAATCTTAGCAACTATTTTTTCACCCAAACTGGATGATACTTTCAGGTAATCATCAGTATACTAAGAAAACTTGGTCCACAAATTTCGTTCTTCTATGTTGAAGCGTTCGTTTCCAGTAACAGTTTGAATTTTGGCGTTTCACTCTGTTTTCTCCTATACTGATAGATGTATTTGGAACTCTAAATCACACACGGTTTGTGCTAGCTTCTTGAAACTTGACACAATAAAGCAGTTTCACGTTCTATCTCTATGTTCTGTTTCCTCTTGATGTAGCCCTATGCAGTGACTGGGGAGAAACACTTTAATAGAAAGGGGTTGCCAAGCTTGCAAAAATTACGAGTCTCCAGAAATCTCAGCAACTATTTTTTCACTCAAACTGTATGATACTTTCATGTAATGATCAGTACACGAAGCCCACTTGGTTTCCCAAATTTCGTTCGTCTATGTTGAAGCGTTCGTTTCCAATAACAGTTTGAATTTTGGCGTTTCACTCTGTTTTCTCCTATACTGATAGATGTATTTGGAACTCTAAATCAAACACGGTTTGTGCTAGCTTCTTGAAACTTGACACAATAAAGCAGTTTCACGTTCTATCTCTATGTTCTGTTTCCACTTGATGTAGCCCTAAGCAGTGACTGGGGAGAATAACTTTCATTGAAAGTTGTTGCCAAACTTCCAAAAATTACGAGTCTCCAGAAATCTCAGCAACTATTTTTTCACTCAAACTGGATGATACTTTCATGTAATGATCAGTACACGAAGCCCACTTGATTTCCCAAATTTTGTTCTTCTATATTGAAGCGTTCGTTTCCAGTAACAGTTTGAATTTTGGCGTTTCACTCTGTTTTCTCCTATACTGATAGATGTATTTGGAACTCTAAATCAAACACGGTTTGTGCTAGCTTCCTGAAACTTGACACAATAAAGCAGTTTCTCGTTCTTTCTCTATGTTCTGTTTCCTCTTGATGTAGCCCTAAGCAGTGATGGGGAGAAACACTTTCATTGAAAGGGGTTGCCAAGCTTCCAAAAATTACGAGTCTCCAGAAATCTCAGCAACTATTTTTTCACCCAAACTGGATGACAATTTCAGGTAATGATCAGTACACTAATCCCACGTGGTTCCCCAAATTTCGTTTTTCTATGTTGAAGCGTTCGTTTCCAGTAACAGTTTGAATTTTGGCGTTTCAATCTGTTTTCTCCTATATTGATAGATGTATTTGGAACTCTAAATCAAACACGGTTTGTGCTAGCTTCTTGAAACTTGACACAATAATGCAGTTTCACGTTCTATCTCTATGTTCTGTTTCCTCTTGATGTAGCCCTATGCAGTGACTGGGGAGAAACACTTTCATAGAAAGGGGTTGCCAAGCTTCCAAAAATTACGAGTCTCCAGAAATCTCAGCAACTATTTTTTCACCCAAACTGGATGATACTTTCAGGTAATGATCAGTACACTAAGCCCACTTGGTTCCCCAAATTTCGTTCTTCTATGTTGAAGCGTTCGTTTCCAGTAACAGTTTGAATTTTGGCGTTTCACTCTGTTTTCTCCTATATTGATAGATGTATTTGGAACTCTAAATCAAACACGGTTTGTGCTAGCTTCTTGAAACTTGACACAATAAAGCAGTTTCACGTTCTATCTCTATGTTCTGTTTCATCTTGATGTAGCCCTACACAGTGACTGGGGAGAAACACTTTCATAGAAAGGGGTTGCCAAGCTTCCAAAAATTACGAGTCTCCAGAAATCTCAGCAACTATTTTTTCACCCAAACTGGATGATACTTTCATGTAATGATCAGTACACGAAGCCCACTTGGTTCCCCAAATTTCGTTCTTCTATGTTGAAGCGTTCGTTTCCAGTAACAGTTTGAATTTTGGCGTTTCACTCTGTTTTCTCCTATATTGATAGATGTATTTGGGACTCTAAATCAAACACGGTTTGTGCTAGCTTCTTGAAACTTGACACAATAAAGCAGTTTCACGTTCTTTTTGTATGTTTCATTTCCTCTTGATGTAGCCCTAAGCATTGACAGGGGAGAAACCCTTTCATTGAAAGGGGTTGCCAAGCTTCCAAAAATTACGAGTCTCCAGAAATCTTAGCAACTATTTTTTCACCCAAACTGGATGATACTTTCAGGTAATCATCAGGATACTAAGAAAACTTGGTCCACAAATTTCGTTCTTCTATGTTGAAGCGTTCGTTTCCAGTAACAGTTTGAATTTTGGCGTTTCACTCTGTTTTCTCCTATACTGATAGATGTATTTGGAACTCTAAATCACACACGGTTTGTGCTAGCTTCTTGAAACTTGACACAATAAAGCAGTTTCACGTTCTATCTCTATGTTCTGTTTCCTCTTGATGTAGCCCTATGCAGTGACTGGGGAGAAACACTTTAATAGAAAGGGGTTGCCAAGCTTCCAAAAATTACGAGTCTCCAGAAATCTCAGCAACTATTTTTTCACTCAAACTGGATGATACTTTCATGTAATGATCAGTACACGAAGCCCACTTGGTTTCCCAAATTTCGTTCGTCTATGTTGAAGCGTTCGTTTCCAATAACAGTTTGAATTTTGGCGTTTCACTCTGTTTTCTCCTATACTGATAGATGTATTTGGAACTCTAAATCAAACACGGTTTGTGCTAGCTTCTTGAAACTTGACACAATAAAGCAGTTTCACGTTCTATCTCTATGTTCTGTTTCCACTTGATGTAGCCCTAAGCAGTGACTGGGGAGAATAACTTTCATTGAAAGTTGTTGCCAAACTTCCAAAAATTACGAGTCTCCAGAAATCTCAGCAACTATTTTTTCACTCAAACTGGATGATACTTTCATGTAATGATCAGTACACGAAGCCCACTTGATTTCCCAAATTTTGTTTTTCTATATTGAAGCGTTCGTTTCCAGTAACAGTTTGAATTTTGGCGTTTCACTCTGTTTTCTCCTATACTGATAGATGTATTTGGAACTCTAAATCAAACACGGTTTGTGCTAGCTTCCTGAAACTTGACACAATAAAGCAGTTTCTCGTTCTTTCTCTATGTTCTGTTTCCTCTTGATGTAGCCCTAAGCAGTGATGGGGAGAAACACTTTCATTGAAAGGGGTTGCCAAGCTTCCAAAAATTACGAGTCTCCAGAAATCTCAGCAACTATTTTTTCACTCAAACTGGATGATACTTTCATGTAATGATCAGTACACGAAGCCCACTTGGTTTCCCAAATTTCGTTCGTCTATGTTGAAGCGTTCGTTTCCACTAACAGTTTGAATTTTGGCGTTTCACTCTGTTTTCTCCTATACTGATAGATGTATTTGGAACTCTAAATCAAACACGGTTTGTGCTAGCTTCTTGAAACTTGACACAATAAAGCAGTATCACGTTCTATCTCTATGTTCTGTTTCCACTTGATGTAGCCCTAAGCAGTGACTGGGGAGAATAACTTTCATTGAAAGTTGTTGCCAAACTTCCAAAAATTACGAGTCTCCAGAAATCTCAGCAACTATTTTTTCACTCAAACTGGATGATACTTTCATGTAATGATCAGTACACGAAGCCCACTTGATTTCCCAAATTTTGTTCTTCTATATTGAAGCGTTCGTTTCCAGTAACAGTTTGAATTTTGGCGTTTCACTCTGTTTTCTCCTATACTGATAGATGTATTTGGAACTCTAAATCAAACACGGTTTGTGCTAGCTTCCTGAAGCTTGACACAATAAAGCAGTTTCTCGTTCTTTCTCTATGTTCTGTTTCCTCTTGATGTAGCCCTAAGCAGTGATGGGGAGAAACACTTTCATTGAAAGGGGTTGCCAAGCTTCCAAAAATTACGAGTCTCCAGAAATCTCAGCAACTATTTTTTCACCCAAACTGGATGACAATTTCAGGTAATGATCAGTACACTAATCCCACTTGGTTCCCCAAATTTCGTTTTTCTATGTTGAAGCGTTCGTTTCCAGTAACAGTTTGAATTTTGGCGTTTCACTCTGTTTTCTCCTATATTGATAGATGTATTTGGAACTCTAAATCAAACACGGTTTGTGCTAGCCTCTTGAAACTTGACACAATAAAGCAGTTTCACGTTCTATCTCTATGTTCTTTTTCCTCTTGATGTAGCCCTATGCAGTGACTGGGGAGAAACACTTTCATAGAAAGGGGTTGCCAAGCTTCCAAAAATTACGAGTCTCCAGAAATCTCAGCAACTATTTTTTCACCCAAACTGGATGATACTTTCAGGTAATGATCAGTACACTAAGCCCACTTGGTTCCCCAAATTACATTCTTCTATGTTGAAGCGTTCGTTTCCAGTAACATTTTGAATTTTGGCGTTTTACTCTGTTTTCTCCTATATTGATAGATGTATTTGGAACTCTAAATCAAACACGGTTTGTGCTAGCTTCTTGAAACTTGACACAATAAAGCAGTTTCACGTTCTTTTTGTATGTTTCATTTCCTCTTGATGTAGCCCTAAGCATTGACTGGGGAGAAACCCTTTCATTGAAAGGGGTTGACAAGCTTCCAAAAATTACGAGTCTCCAGAAATCTTAGCAACTATTTTTTCACCCAAACTGGATGATACTTTCAGGTAATCATCAGTATACTAAGAAAACTTGGTCCACAAATTTCGTTCTTCTATGTTGAAGCGTTCGTTTCCAGTAACAGTTTGAATTTTGGCGTTTCACTCTGTTTTCTCCTATACTGATAGATGTATTTGGAACTCTAAATCACACACGGTTTGTGCTAGCTTCTTGAAACTTGACACAATAAAGCAGTTTCACGTTCTATCTCTATGTTCTGTTTCCTCTTGATGTAGCCCTATGCAGTGACTGGGGAGAAACACTTTAATAGAAAGGGGTTGCCAAGCTTGCAAAAATTACGAGTCTCCAGAAATCTCAGCAACTATTTTTTCACTCAAACTGTATGATACTTTCATGTAATGATCAGTACACGAAGCCCACTTGGTTTCCCAAATTTCGTTCGTCTATGTTGAAGCGTTCGTTTCCAATAACAGTTTGAATTTTGGCGTTTCACTCTGTTTTCTCCTATACTGATAGATGTATTTGGAACTCTAAATCAAACACGGTTTGTGCTAGCTTCTTGAAACTTGACACAATAAAGCAGTTTCACGTTCTATCTCTATGTTCTGTTTCCACTTGATGTAGCCCTAAGCAGTGACTGGGGAGAATAACTTTCATTGAAAGTTGTTGCCAAACTTCCAAAAATTACGAGTCTCCAGAAATCTCAGCAACTATTTTTTCACTCAAACTGGATGATACTTTCATGTAATGATCAGTACACGAAGCCCACTTGATTTCCCAAATTTTGTTCTTCTATATTGAAGCGTTCGTTTCCAGTAACAGTTTGAATTTTGGCGTTTCACTCTGTTTTCTCCTATACTGATAGATGTATTTGGAACTCTAAATCAAACACGGTTTGTGCTAGCTTCCTGAAACTTGACACAATAAAGCAGTTTCTCGTTCTTTCTCTATGTTCTGTTTCCTCTTGATGTAGCCCTAAGCAGTGATGGGGAGAAACACTTACATTGAAAGGGGTTGCCAAGCTTCCAAAAATTACGAGTCTCCAGAAATCTCAGCAACTATTTTTTCACCCAAACTGGATGACAATTTCAGGTAATGATCAGTACACTAATCCCACGTGGTTCCCCAAATTTCGTTTTTCTATGTTGAAGCGTTCGTTTCCAGTAACAGTTTGAATTTTGGCGTTTCAATCTGTTTTCTCCTATATTGATAGATGTATTTGGAACTCTAAATCAAACACGGTTTGTGCTAGCTTCTTGAAACTTGACACAATAATGCAGTTTCACGTTCTATCTCTATGTTCTGTTTCCTCTTGATGTAGCCCTATGCAGTGACTGGGGAGAAACACTTTCATAGAAAGGGGTTGCCAAGCTTCCAAAAATTACGAGTCTCCAGAAATCTCAGCAACTATTTTTTCACCCAAACTGGATGATACTTTCAGGTAATGATCAGTACACTAAGCCCACTTGGTTCCCCAAATTTCATTCTTCTATGTTGAAGCGTTCGTTTCCAGTAACAGTTTGAATTTTGGCGTTTTACTCTGTTTTCTCCTATATTGATAGATGTATTTGGAACTCTAAATCAAACACGGTTTGTGCTAGCTTCTTGAAACTTGACACAATAAAGCAGTTTCAAGTTCTATCTCTATGTTCTGTTTCCTCTTGATGTAGCCCTAAGCAGTGACTGGGGAGAAACACTTTCATTGAAAGTTGTTGCCAAACTTCCAAAAATTACGAGTCTCCAGAAATTTCAGCAACTATTTTTTCAACCAAACTGGATGATACTTTCATGTAATGATCAGTACACGAAGCCCACTTGGTTTCCCAAATTTCGTTCTTCTATGTTGAAGCGTTCGTTTCCAGTAACAGTTTGAATTTTGGCGTTTCACTCTGTTTTCTCCTATACTGATAGATGTATTTGGAACTCTAAATCAAACAGGGTTTGTGCTAGCTTCCTGAAACTTGACACAATGAAGCAGTTTCACGATCTTTCTCTATGTTCTGTTTCCTCTTGATGTAGCCCTAAGCAGTGATGGGGAGAAACACTTTCATTGAAAGGGGTTGCCAAGCTTCCAAAAATTACGAGTCTCCAGAAATCTCAGCAACTATTTTTTCACCCAAACTGGATGATACTTTCAGGTAATGATCAGTACCCTAAGCCCACTTGGTTCCCCAAATTCCGTTCTTCTATGTTGAAGCGGTCGTTTCCAGTAACAGTTTGAATTTTGGCGTTTCACTCTGTTTTCTCCTATACTGATAGATGTATTTGGAACTCTAAATCAAACACGGTTTGTGCTAGCTTCTTGAAACTCGACACAATAAAGCACTTTCACGTTCTATCTCTATGTTTTTTTCCTCTTGATGTAACCCTCAGCAGTGACTGTGGAGAAAAACTTTCATAAAAAGGGGTTGCCAAGCTTCCAAAAATTACGAGTCTCCAGAAATCTCAGCAAATATTTTTTCACCCAAACTGGATGATACTTTCAGGTAATGATCAGTACACTACGCCCACTTGGTTCCCCAAATTTCGTTCTATGTTGAAGCATTCATTTCCAGTAACAGTTTGAATTTTGGCGTTTCACTCTGTTTTCTCCTATACTGATAGATGTATTTGGAACTCTAAATCAAACACGGTTTGTGCTAGCTTCTTGAAACTTGACACAATAAAGCGGTTTCATGTTCTATCTCTATGTTCTGTTTCCTCTTGATGTAGCCCTAAGCAGTGACTTGGGAGAAACACTTTCATTGAAAGGGGTTGCCAAGCTTCCAAAAATTACGAGTCTCCAGAAATCTCATCAACTATTTTTTCACCCAAAGAGGATGATACTTTCAGGTAATGATCAGTACACTAAGCCCACTAGGTTCCCCAAATTTCGTTGTTCTATGTTGAAGCGTTCGTTTCCAGTAACAGTTTGAATTTTGGCGTTTCACTCTGTTTTCTCCTATACTGATAGATGTATTTGGAACTCTAAATCAAACACGGTTTGTGCTAGCTTCTTGAAACTTGACACAATAAAGCAGTTTCACGTTCTTTCTCTATGTTTTGTTTCCTCTTGATGTAGCCCTAAGCAGTGACTGGGGAGAAACACTTTCATTGAAAGGGGTTGCCAAGCTTCCAAAAATTACGAGTCTCCAGAAATCTTAGCAACTATTTTTTCACCCAAACTGGATGATACTTTCAGGTAATGATCAGTACACTAAGCCCACTTGATTCCCCAAATTTCGTTCTTCTATGTTGAAGCGTTCGTTTCCAGTAACAGTTTGAATTTTGGCGTTTTACTCTGTTTTCTCCTATACTGATAGATGTATTTGGAACTCTAAATCAAACACGGTTTGTGCTAGCTTCTTGAAACTTGACACAATAAAGCAGTTTCAAGTTCTATCTCTATGTTCTGTTTCCTCTTGATGTAGCCCTAAGCAGTGACTGGGTAGAAACACTTTCATAGAAAGGGGTTGCCAAGCTTCCAAAAATTATGAGTCTCCAGAAATCTCAGCAAGTATTTTTTCACCCAAACTGGATGATACTTTCAGGTAATGATCAGTACACTAAGCCCACTTGGTTCCCCAAATTTCCTTCTTCTATGTTGAAGCGTTCGTTTCCAGTAACAGTTTGAATTTTGGCGTTTCACTCTGTTTTCTCCTATACTGATAGATGTATTTGGAACTCTAAATCAAACACCGTTTGTGCTAGCTTCCTGAAACCTGACACAATAAAGCAGTTTCACGTTCTATCTCTATGTTCTGTTTCCTCTTGATGTAGCCCTAAGCAGTGACTGGGGAGAAACACTTTCATAGAAAGGGGTTGCCAAGCTTCCAAAAATTATGAGTCTCCAGAAATCTCAGCAACTATTTTTTCACCCAAACTGGATGATACTTTCAGGTAATGATCAGTACACTAAGCCCACTTGGTTCCCCAAATTTCCTTCTTCTATGTTGAAGCGTTCGTTTCCAGTAACAGTTTGAATTTTGGCGTTTCACTCTGTTTTCTCCTATACTGATAGATGTATTTGGAACTCTAAATCAAACACGGTTTGTGCTAGCTTCTTGAAACTTGACACACTAAAGCAGTTTCACGTTCTATCTCTATGTTCTGTTTCCACTTGATGTAGCCCTAAGCAGTGACTGGGGAGAATAACTTTCATTGAAAGTTGTTGCCAAACTTCCAAAAATTACGAGTCAACAGAAATCTCAGCAACTATTTTTTCACCCTAATTGGATGATACTTTCATGTAATGATCAGTACACGAAGCCCACTTGGTTTCCCAAATTTCGTTCTTCTATGTTGAAGCGTTCGTTTCCACTAACAGTTTGAATTTTGGCGTTTCACTCTGTTTTCTCCTATATTGATAGATGTATTTGGAACTCTAAATCAAACACGGTTTGTGCTAGCTTCTTGAAACTTGACACAATAAAGCAGTTTCACGTTCTTTCTCTATGTTTCGTTTCCTCTTGATGTAGCCCTAGCAGTGACTGGGGAGAAACACTTTCATTGAAAGGGGTTGCCAAGCTTCCAAAAATTACGAGTCTCCAGAAATCTTAGCAACTATTTTTTCACCCAAACTGGATGATACTTTCAGGTAATGATCAGTATACTAAGAACACTTGGTTCCCAAATTTTGTTCTTCTATGTTGAAGCGTTCGTTTCCAGTAACAGTTTGAATTTTGGCGTTTCACTCTGTTTTCTCCTATACTGATAGATGTATTTGGAACTCTAAATCAAACACGGTTTGTGCTAGCTTCTTGAAACTTGACACAATAAAGCAGTTTCAAGTTCTATCTCTATGTTCTGTTTCCTCTTGATGTAGCCCTAAGCAGTGACTGGGGAGAAACACTTTCATAGAAAGGGGTTGCCAAGCTTCCAAAAATTATGAGTCTCCAGAAATCTCAGCAACTATTTTTTCACCCAAACTGGATGATACTTTCAGGTAATGATCAGTACACTAAGCCCACTTGGTTCCCCAAATTTCGTTCTTCTATGTTGAAGCGTTCGTTTCCACTAACAGTTTGAATTTTGGCGTTTCACTCTATTTTCTCCGATACTGATAGATGTATTTGGAACTCTAATTCAAACACGGTTTGTGCTAGCTTCTTGAAACTTGACACAATAAAGCAGTTTCACGTTCTATCTCTATGTTCTGTTTCCACTTGATGTAGCCCTAAGCAGTGACTGGGGAGAATAACTTTCGTTGAAAGTTGTTGCCAAACTTCCAAAAATTACGAGTCTCCAGAAATCTCAGCAACTATTTTTTCACTCAAACTGGATGATACTTTCAGGTAATGATCAGTACACTAAGCCCACTTGGTTTCTCAAATTTCGTTCTTCTATGTTGAAGCGTTCGTTTCCACTAACAGTTTGAATTTTGGCGTTTCACTCTATTTTCTCCGATACTGATAGATGTATTTGGAACTCTAAATCAAACACGGTTTGTGCTAGCTTCCTGAAACTTGACACAATAAAGCAGTTTCACGTTCTTTCTCTATGTTCTGTTTCCTCTTGATGTAGCCCTAAGCAGTGATGGGGAGAAACACTTTCATTGAAAGGGGTTGCCAAGCTTCCAAAAATTACGAGTCTCCAGAAATCTCATCAACTATTTTTTCACCCAAACTGGATGACAATTTCAGGTAATGATCAGTACACTAATCCCACTTGGTTCCCCAAATTTCGTTCTTCTATGTTGACGCGTTCGTTTCCAGTAACAGTTTGAATTTTGGCGTTTCACTCTGTTTTCTCCTATATTGATAGATATATTTGGAACTCTAAATCAAACACGGTTTGTGCTAGCTTCTTGAAACTTGACACAATAAAGCAGTTTCACGTTCTATCTCTATGTTCTTTTTCCTCTTGATGTAGCCCTATGCAGTGACTGGGGAGAAACACTTTCATAGAAAGGGGTTGCCAAGCTTCCAAAAATTACGAGTCTCCAGAAATCTCAGCAACTCTTTTTTCACCCAAACTGGATGATACTTTCAGGTAATGATCAGTACACTAAGCCCACTTGGTTCCCCAAATTTCATTCTTCTATGTTGAAGCGTTCGTTTCCAGTAACAGTTTGAATTTTGGCATTTTACTCTGTTTTCTCCTATACTGATAGATGTATTTGGAACTCTAAATCAAACACCGTTTGTGCTAGCTTCTTGAAACTTGACACAATAAAGCAGTTTCAAGTTCTATCTCTATGTTCTGTTTCCTCTTGATGTAGCCCTAAGCAGTGACTTGGGAGAAACACTTTCATTGAAAGGGGTTGCCAAGCTTCCAAAAATTACGAGTCTCCAGAAATCTCATCAACTATTTTTTCACCCAAAGTGGATGATACTTTCAGGTAATGATCAGTACACTAAGCCCACTAGGTTCCCCAAATTTCGTTGTTCTATGTTGAAGCGTTCGTTTCCAGTAACAGTTTGAATTTTGGCGTTTCACTCTGTTTTCTCCTATACTGATAGATGTATTTGGAACTCTAAATCAAACACGGTTTGTGCTAGCTTCTTGAAACTTGACACAATAAAGCAGTTTCACGTTCTTTCTCTATGTTTTGTTTCCTCTTGATGTAGCCCTAAGCAGTGACTGGGGAGAAACACTTTCATTGAAAGGGGTTGCCAAGCTTCCAAAAATTACGAGTCTCCAGAAATCTTAGCAACTATTTTTTCACCCAAACTGGATGATACTTTCAGGTAATGATCAGTACACTAAGCCCACATGGTTCCCCAAATTTCGTTCTTCTATGTTGAAGCGTTCGTTTCCAGTAACAGTTTGAATTTTGGCGTTTCACTCTGTTTTCTCCTATACTGATAGATGTATTTGGAACTCTAAATCAAACACCGTTTGTGCTAGCTTCCTGAAACCTGACACAATAAAGCAGTTTCACGTTCTTTCTCTATGTTCTGTTTCCTCTTGATGTAGCCCTAAGCAGTGACTGGGGAGAAACACTTTCATAGAAAGGGGTTGCCAAGCTTCCAAAAATTATGAGTCTCCAGAAATCTCAGCAAATATTTTTTCACCCAAACTGGGTGATACTTTCAGGTAATGATCAGTACACTAAGCCCACTTGGTTCCCCAAATTTCCTTCTTCTATGTTGAAGCGTTCGTTTCCAGTAACAGTTTGAATTTTGGCGTTTCACTCTGTTTTCTCCTATACTGATAGATGTATTTGGAACTCTAAATCAAACACCGTTTGTGCTAGCTTCTTGAAACTTGACACAATAAAGCAGTTTCAAGTTCTATCTCTATGTTCTGTTTCCTCTTGATGTAGCCCTAAGCAGTGACTTGGGAGAAACACTTTCATTGAAAGGGGTTGCCAAGCTTCCAAAAATTACGAGTCTCCAGAAATCTCATCAACTATTTTTTCACCCAAAGTGGATGATACTTTCAGGTAATGATCAGTACACTAAGCCCACTAGGTTCCCCAAATTTCGTTGTTCTATGTTGAAGCGTTCGTTTCCAGTAACAGTTTGAATTTTGGCGTTTCACTCTGTTTTCTCCTATACTGATAGATGTATTTGGAACTCTAAATCAAACACGGTTTGTGCTAGCTTCTTGAAACTTGACACAATAAAGCAGTTTCACATTCTTTCTCTATGTTTTGTTTCCTCTTGATGTAGCCCTAAGCAGTGACTGGGGAGAAACACTTTCATTGAAAGGGGTTGCCAAGCTTCCAAAAATTACGAGTCTCCAGAAATCTTAGCAACTATTTTTTCACCCAAACTGGATGATACTTTCAGGTAATGATCAGTACACTAAGCCCACTTGGTTCCCCAAATTTCGTTCTTCTATGTTGAAGCGTTCGTTTCCAGTAACTGTTTGAATTTTGGCGTTTCACTCTGTTTTCTCCTATACTGATAGATGTATTTGGAACTCTAAATCAAACACCGTTTGTGCTAGCTTCCTGAAACCTGACACAATAAAGCAGTTTCACGTTCTTTCTCTATGTTCTGTTTCCTCTTGATGTAGCCCTAAGCAGTGACTGGGGAGAAACACTTTCATAGAAAGGGGTTGCCAAGCTTCCAAAAATTATGAGTCTCCAGAAATCTCATCAACTATTTTTTCACCCAAAGTGGATGATACTTTCAGGTAATGATCAGTACACTAAGCCCACTAGGTTCCCCAAATTTCGTTGTTCTATGTTGAAGCGTTCGTTTCCAGTAACAGTTTGAAATTTGGCGTTTCACTCTGTTTTCTCCTATACTGATAGATGTATTTGGAACTCTAAATCAAACACGGTTTGTGCTAGCTTCTTGAAACTTGACACAATAAAGCAGTTTCACATTCTTTCTCTATGTTTTGTTTCCTCTTGATGTAGCCCTAAGCAGTGACTGGGGAGAAACACTTTCATTGAAAGGGGTTGCCAAGCTTCCAAAAATTACGAGTCTCCAGAAATCTTAGCAACTATTTTTTCACCCAAACTGGATGATACTTTCAGGTAATGATCAGTACACTAAGCCCACTTGGTTCCCCAAATTTCGTTCTTCTATGTTGAAGCGTTCGTTTCCAGTAACTGTTTGAATTTTGGCGTTTCACTCTGTTTTCTCCTATACTGATAGATGTATTTGGAACTCTAAATCAAACACCGTTTGTGCTAGCTTCCTGAAACCTGACACAATAAAGCAGTTTCACGTTCTTTCTCTATGTTCTGTTTCCTCTTGATGTAGCCCTAAGCAGTGACTGGGGAGAAACACTTTCATAGAAAGGGGTTGCCAAGCTTCCAAAAATTATGAGTCTCCAGAAATCTCAGCAAATATTTTTTCACCCAAACTGGGTGATACTTTCAGGTAATGATCAGTACACTAAGCCCACTTGGTTCCCCAAATTTCCTTCTTCTATGTTGAAGCGTTCGTTTCCAGTAACAGTTTGAATTTTGGCGTTTCACTCTGTTTTCTCCTATACTGATAGATGTATTTGGAACTCTAAATCAAACACGGTTTGTGCTAGCTTCTTGAAACTTGACACACTAAAGCAGTTTCACGTTCTATCTCTATGTTCTGTTTCCACTTGATGTAGCCCTAGCAGTGACTGGGGAGAAACACTTTCATTGAAAGGGGTTGCCAAGCTTCCAAAAATTACGAGTCTCCAGAAATCTCAGCAACTATTTTTTCACCCAAACTGGATGATACTTTCAGGTAATGATCAGTACACTAAGCCCACTTGGTTCCCCAAATTTCGTTCTTCTATGTTGAAGCGTTCGTTTCCACTAACAGTTTGAATTTTGGCGTTTCACTCTATTTTCTCCGATACTGATAGATGTATTTGGAACTCTAATTCAAACACGGTTTGTGCTAGCTTCTTGAAACTTGACACAATAAAGCAGTTTCACGTTCTATCTCTATGTTCTGTTTCCACTTGATGTAGCCCTAAGCAGTGACTGGGGAGAATAACTTTCGTTGAAAGTTGTTGCCAAACTTCCAAAAATTACGAGTCTCCAGAAATCTCAGCAACTATTTTTTCACTCAAACTGGATGATACTTTCAGGTAATGATCAGTACACTAAGCCCACTTGGTTTCTCAAATTTCGTTCTTCTATGTTGAAGCGTTCGTTTCCACTAACAGTTTGAATTTTGGCGTTTCACTCTATTTTCTCCGATACTGATAGATGTATTTGGAACTCTAAATCAAACACGGTTTGTGCTAGCTTCCTGAAACTTGACACAATAAAGCAGTTTCACGTTCTTTCTCTATGTTCTGTTTCCTCTTGATGTAGCCCTAAGCAGTGATGGGGAGAAACACTTTCATTGAAAGGGGTTGCCAAGCTTCCAAAAATTACGAGTCTCCAGAAATCTCATCAACTATTTTTTCACCCAAACTGGATGACAATTTCAGGTAATGATCAGTACACTAATCCCACTTGGTTCCCCAAATTTCGTTCTTCTATGTTGACGCGTTCGTTTCCAGTAACAGTTTGAATTTTGGCGTTTCACTCTGTTTTCTCCTATATTGATAGATATATTTGGAACTCTAAATCAAACACGGTTTGTGCTAGCTTCTTGAAACTTGACACAATAAAGCAGTTTCACGTTCTATCTCTATGTTCTTTTTCCTCTTGATGTAGCCCTATGCAGTGACTGGGGAGAAACACTTTCATAGAAAGGGGTTGCCAAGCTTCCAAAAATTACGAGTCTCCAGAAATCTCAGCAACTCTTTTTTCACCCAAACTGGATGATACTTTCAGGTAATGATCAGTACACTAAGCCCACTTGGTTCCCCAAATTTCATTCTTCTATGTTGAAGCGTTCGTTTCCAGTAACAGTTTGAATTTTGGCATTTTACTCTGTTTTCTCCTATACTGATAGATGTATTTGGAACTCTAAATCAAACACCGTTTGTGCTAGCTTCTTGAAACTTGACACAATAAAGCAGTTTCAAGTTCTATCTCTATGTTCTGTTTCCTCTTGATGTAGCCCTAAGCAGTGACTTGGGAGAAACACTTTCATTGAAAGGGGTTGCCAAGCTTCCAAAAATTACGAGTCTCCAGAAATCTCATCAACTATTTTTTCACCCAAAGTGGATGATACTTTCAGGTAATGATCAGTACACTAAGCCCACTAGGTTCCCCAAATTTCGTTGTTCTATGTTGAAGCGTTCGTTTCCAGTAACAGTTTGAATTTTGGCGTTTCACTCTGTTTTCTCCTATACTGATAGATGTATTTGGAACTCTAAATCAAACACGGTTTGTGCTAGCTTCTTGAAACTTGACACAATAAAGCAGTTTCACGTTCTTTCTCTATGTTTTGTTTCCTCTTGATGTAGCCCTAAGCAGTGACTGGGGAGAAACACTTTCATTGAAAGGGGTTGCCAAGCTTCCAAAAATTACGAGTCTCCAGAAATCTTAGCAACTATTTTTTCACCCAAACTGGATGATACTTTCAGGTAATGATCAGTACACTAAGCCCACTTGGTTCCCCAAATTTCGTTCTTCTATGTTGAAGCGTTCGTTTCCAGTAACAGTTTGAATTTTGGCGTTTCACTCTGTTTTCTCCTATACTGATAGATGTATTTGGAACTCTAAATCAAACACCGTTTGTGCTAGCTTCCTGAAACCTGACACAATAAAGCAGTTTCACGTTCTTTCTCTATGTTCTGTTTCCTCTTGATGTAGCCCTAAGCAGTGACTGGGGAGAAACACTTTCATAGAAAGGGGTTGCCAAGCTTCCAAAAATTATGAGTCTCCAGAAATCTCAGCAAATATTTTTTCACCCAAACTGGGTGATACTTTCAGGTAATGATCAGTACACTAAGCCCACTTGGTTCCCCAAATTTCCTTCTTCTATGTTGAAGCGTTCGTTTCCAGTAACAGTTTGAATTTTGGCGTTTCACTCTGTTTTCTCCTATACTGATAGATGTATTTGGAACTCTAAATCAAACACCGTTTGTGCTAGCTTCTTGAAACTTGACACAATAAAGCAGTTTCAAGTTCTATCTCTATGTTCTGTTTCCTCTTGATGTAGCCCTAAGCAGTGACTTGGGAGAAACACTTTCATTGAAAGGGGTTGCCAAGCTTCCAAAAATTACGAGTCTCCAGAAATCTCATCAACTATTTTTTCACCCAAAGTGGATGATACTTTCAGGTAATGATCAGTACACTAAGCCCACTAGGTTCCCCAAATTTCGTTGTTCTATGTTGAAGCGTTCGTTTCCAGTAACAGTTTGAAATTTGGCGTTTCACTCTGTTTTCTCCTATACTGATAGATGTATTTGGAACTCTAAATCAAACACGGTTTGTGCTAGCTTCTTGAAACTTGACACAATAAAGCAGTTTCACATTCTTTCTCTATGTTTTGTTTCCTCTTGATGTAGCCCTAAGCAGTGACTGGGGAGAAACACTTTCATTGAAAGGGGTTGCCAAGCTTCCAAAAATTACGAGTCTCTAGAAATCTTAGCAACTATTTTTTCACCCAAACTGGATGATACTTTCAGGTAATGATCAGTACACTAAGCCCACTTGGTTCCCCAAATTTCGTTCTTCTATGTTGAAGCGTTCGTTTCCAGTAACTGTTTGAATTTTGGCGTTTCACTCTGTTTTCTCCTATACTGATAGATGTATTTGGAACTCTAAATCAAACACCGTTTGTGCTAGCTTCCTGAAACCTGACACAATAAAGCAGTTTCACGTTCTTTCTCTATGTTCTGTTTCCTCTTGATGTAGCCCTAAGCAGTGACTGGGGAGAAACACTTTCATAGAAAGGGGTTGCCAAGCTTCCAAAAATTATGAGTCTCCAGAAATCTCAGCAAATATTTTTTCACCCAAACTGGGTGATACTTTCAGGTAATGATCAGTACACTAAGCCCACTTGGTTCCCCAAATTTCCTTCTTCTATGTTGAAGCGTTCGTTTCCAGTAACAGTTTGAATTTTGGCGTTTCACTCTGTTTTCTCCTATACTGATAGATGTATTTGGAACTCTAAATCAAACACGGTTTGTGCTAGCTTCTTGAAACTTGACACACTAAAGCAGTTTCACGTTCTATCTCTATGTTCTGTTTCCACTTGATGTAGCCCTAGCAGTGACTGGGGAGAAACACTTTCATTGAAAGGGGTTGCCAAGCTTCCAAAAATTACGAGTCTCCAGAAATCTCAGCAACTATTTTTTCACCCAAACTGGATGATACTTTCAGGTAATGATCAGTACACTAAGCCCACTTGGTTCCCCAAATTTCGTTCTTCTATGTTGAAGCGTTCGTTTCCACTAACAGTTTGAATTTTGGCGTTTCACTCTATTTTCTCCGATACTGAAAGATGTATTTGGAACTCTAATTCAAACACGGTTTGTGCTAGCTTCTTGAAACTTGACACAATAAAGCAGTTTCACGTTCTATCTCTATGTTCTGTTTCCACTTGATGTAGCCCTAAGCAGTGACTGGGGAGAATAACTTTCGTTGAAAGTTGTTGCCAAACTTCCAAAAATTACGAGTCTCCAGAAATCTCAGCAACTATTTTTTCACTCAAACTGGATGATACTTTCAGGTAATGATCAGTACACTAAGCCCACTTGGTTTCTCAAATTTCGTTCTTCTATGTTGAAGCGTTCGTTTCCACTAACAGTTTGAATTTTGGCGTTTCACTCTATTTTCTCCGATACTGATAGATGTATTTGGAACTCTAAATCAAACACGGTTTGTGCTAGCTTCCTGAAACTTGACACAATAAAGCAGTTTCACGTTCTTTCTCTATGTTCTGTTTCCTCTTGATGTAGCCCTAAGCAGTGATGGGGAGAAACACTTTCATTGAAAGGGGTTGCCAAGCTTCCAAAAATTACGAGTCTCCAGAAATCTCATCAACTATTTTTTCACCCAAACTGGATGACAATTTCAGGTAATGATCAGTACACTAATCCCACTTGGTTCCCCAAATTTCGTTCTTCTATGTTGACGCGTTCGTTTCCAGTAACAGTTTGAATTTTGGCGTTTCACTCTGTTTTCTCCTATATTGATAGATATATTTGGAACTCTAAATCAAACACGGTTTGTGCTAGCTTCTTGAAACTTGACACAATAAAGCAGTTTCACGTTCTATCTCTATGTTCTTTTTCCTCTTGATGTAGCCCTATGCAGTGACTGGGGAGAAACACTTTCATAGAAAGGGGTTGCCAAGCTTCCAAAAATTACGAGTCTCCAGAAATCTCAGCAACTCTTTTTTCACCCAAACTGGATGATACTTTCAGGTAATGATCAGTACACTAAGCCCACTTGGTTCCCCAAATTTCATTCTTCTATGTTGAAGCGTTCGTTTCCAGTAACAGTTTGAATTTTGGCATTTTACTCTGTTTTCTCCTATACTGATAGATGTATTTGGAACTCTAAATCAAACACCGTTTGTGCTAGCTTCTTGAAACTTGACACAATAAAGCAGTTTCAAGTTCTATCTCTATGTTCTGTTTCCTCTTGATGTAGCCCTAAGCAGTGACTTGGGAGAAACACTTTCATTGAAAGGGGTTGCCAAGCTTCCAAAAATTACGAGTCTCCAGAAATCTCATCAACTATTTTTTCACCCAAAGTGGATGATACTTTCAGGTAATGATCAGTACACTAAGCCCACTAGGTTCCCCAAATTTCGTTGTTCTATGTTGAAGCGTTCGTTTCCAGTAACAGTTTGAATTTTGGCGTTTCACTCTGTTTTCTCCTATACTGATAGATGTATTTGGAACTCTAAATCAAACACGGTTTGTGCTAGCTTCTTGAAACTTGACACAATAAAGCAGTTTCACGTTCTTTCTCTATGTTTTGTTTCCTCTTGATGTAGCCCTAAGCAGTGACTGGGGAGAAACACTTTCATTGAAAGGGGTTGCCAAGCTTCCAAAAATTACGAGTCTCCAGAAATCTTAGCAACTATTTTTTCACCCAAACTGGATGATACTTTCAGGTAATGATCAGTACACTAAGCCCACTTGGTTCCCCAAATTTCGTTCTTCTATGTTGAAGCGTTCGTTTCCAGTAACAGTTTGAATTTTGGCGTTTCACTCTGTTTTCTCCTATACTGATAGATGTATTTGGAACTCTAAATCAAACACCGTTTGTGCTAGCTTCCTGAAACCTGACACAATAAAGCAGTTTCACGTTCTTTCTCTATGTTCTGTTTCCTCTTGATGTAGCCCTAAGCAGTGACTGGGGAGAAACACTTTCATAGAAAGGGGTTGCCAAGCTTCCAAAAATTATGAGTCTCCAGAAATCTCAGCAAATATTTTTTCACCCAAACTGGGTGATACTTTCAGGTAATGATCAGTACACTAAGCCCACTTGGTTCCCCAAATTTCCTTCTTCTATGTTGAAGCGTTCGTTTCCAGTAACAGTTTGAATTTTGGCGTTTCACTCTGTTTTCTCCTATACTGATAGATGTATTTGGAACTCTAAATCAAACACCGTTTGTGCTAGCTTCTTGAAACTTGACACAATAAAGCAGTTTCAAGTTCTATCTCTATGTTCTGTTTCCTCTTGATGTAGCCCTAAGCAGTGACTTGGGAGAAACACTTTCATTGAAAGGGGTTGCCAAGCTTCCAAAAATTACGAGTCTCCAGAAATCTCATCAACTATTTTTTCACCCAAAGTGGATGATACTTTCAGGTAATGATCAGTACACTAAGCCCACTAGGTTCCCCAAATTTCGTTGTTCTATGTTGAAGCGTTCGTTTCCAGTAACAGTTTGAATTTTGGCGTTTCACTCTGTTTTCTCCTATACTGATAGATGTATTTGGAACTCTAAATCAAACACGGTTTGTGCTAGCTTCTTGAAACTTGACACAATAAAGCAGTTTCACATTCTTTCTCTATGTTTTGTTTCCTCTTGATGTAGCCCTAAGCAGTGACTGGGGAGAAACACTTTCATTGAAAGGGGTTGCCAAGCTTCCAAAAATTACGAGTCTCCAGAAATCTTAGCAACTATTTTTTCACCCAAACTGGATGATACTTTCAGGTAATGATCAGTACACTAAGCCCACTTGGTTCCCCAAATTTCGTTCTTCTATGTTGAAGCGTTCGTTTCCAGTAACTGTTTGAATTTTGGCGTTTCACTCTGTTTTCTCCTATACTGATAGATGTATTTGGAACTCTAAATCAAACACCGTTTGTGCTAGCTTCCTGAAACCTGACACAATAAAGCAGTTTCACGTTCTTTCTCTATGTTCTGTTTCCTCTTGATGTAGCCCTAAGCAGTGACTGGGGAGAAACACTTTCATAGAAAGGGGTTGCCAAGCTTCCAAAAATTATGAGTCTCCAGAAATCTCAGCAAATATTTTTTCACCCAAACTGGGTGATACTTTCAGGTAATGATCAGTACACTAAGCCCACTTGGTTCCCCAAATTTCCTTCTTCTATGTTGAAGCGTTCGTTTCCAGTAACAGTTTGAATTTTGGCGTTTCACTCTGTTTTCTCCTATACTGATAGATGTATTTGGAACTCTAAATCAAACACCGTTTGTGCTAGCTTCTTGAAACTTGACACAATAAAGCAGTTTCAAGTTCTATCTCTATGTTCTGTTTCCTCTTGATGTAGCCCTAAGCAGTGACTTGGGAGAAACACTTTCATTGAAAGGGGTTGCCAAGCTTCCAAAAATTACGAGTCTCCAGAAATCTCATCAACTATTTTTTCACCCAAAGTGGATGATACTTTCAGGTAATGATCAGTACACTAAGCCCACTAGGTTCCCCAAATTTCGTTGTTCTATGTTGAAGCGTTCGTTTCCAGTAACAGTTTGAATTTTGGCGTTTCACTCTGTTTTCTCCTATACTGATAGATGTATTTGGAACTCTAAATCAAACACGGTTTGTGCTAGCTTCTTGAAACTTGACACAATAAAGCAGTTTCACATTCTTTCTCTATGTTTTGTTTCCTCTTGATGTAGCCCTAAGCAGTGACTGGGGAGAAACACTTTCATTGAAAGGGGTTGCCAAGCTTCCAAAAATTACGAGTCTCCAGAAATCTTAGCAACTATTTTTTCACCCAAACTGGATGATACTTTCAGGTAATGATCAGTACACTAAGCCCACTTGGTTCCCCAAATTTCGTTCTTCTATGTTGAAGCGTTCGTTTCCAGTAACTGTTTGAATTTTGGCGTTTCACTCTGTTTTCTCCTATACTGATAGATGTATTTGGAACTCTAAATCAAACACCGTTTGTGCTAGCTTCCTGAAACCTGACACAATAAAGCAGTTTCACGTTCTTTCTCTATGTTCTGTTTCCTCTTGATGTAGCCCTAAGCAGTGACTGGGGAGAAACACTTTCATAGAAAGGGGTTGCCAAGCTTCCAAAAATTATGAGTCTCCAGAAATCTCAGCAAATATTTTTTCACCCAAACTGGGTGATACTTTCAGGTAATGATCAGTACACTAAGCCCACTTGGTTCCCCAAATTTCCTTCTTCTATGTTGAAGCGTTCGTTTCCAGTAACAGTTTGAATTTTGGCGTTTCACTCTGTTTTCTCCTATACTGATAGATGTATTTGGAACTCTAAATCAAACACGGTTTGTGCTAGCTTCTTGAAACTTGACACACTAAAGCAGTTTCACGTTCTATCTCTATGTTCTGTTTCCACTTGATGTAGCCCTAGCAGTGACTGGGGAGAAACACTTTCATTGAAAGGGGTTGCCAAGCTTCCAAAAATTACGAGTCTCCAGAAATCTTAGCAAATATTTTTTCACCCAAACTGGATGATACTTTCAGGTAATGATCAGTATACTAAGAACACTTGGTTCCCAAATTTTGTTCTTCTATGTTGAAGCGTTCGTTTCCAGTAACAGTTTGAATTTTGGCGTTTCACTCTGTTTTCTCCTATACTGATAGATATATTCGGAACTCTAAATCAAACACGGTTTGTGCTAGCTTCTTGAAACTTGACACAATAAAGCAGTTTCAAGTTCTATCTCTATGTTCTGTTTCCTCTTGATGTAGCCCTAAGCAGTGACTGGGGAGAAACACTTTCATAGAAAGGGGTTGCCAAGCTTCCAAAAATTATGAGTCTCCAGAAATCTCAGCAACTATTTTTTCACCCAAACTGGATGATACTTTCAGGTAATGATCAGTACACTAAGCCCACTTGGTTCCCCAAATTTCGTTCTTCTATGTTGAAGCGTTCGTTTCCAGTAACAGTTTGAATTTTGGCGTTTCACTCTGTTTTCTCCTATACTGATAGATGTATTTGGAACTCTAAATCAAACACGGTTTGTGCTAGCTTCTTGAAACTTGACACAATAAAGCAGTTTCACGTTCTATCTCTATGTTCTGTTTCCACTTGATGTAGCCCTAAGCAGTGACTGGGGAGAATAACTTTCATTGAAAGTTGTTGCCAAACTTCCAAAAATTACGAGTCTCCAGAAATCTCAGCAACTATTTTTTCACTCAAACTGGATGATACTTTCAGGTAATGATCAGTACACTAAGCCCACTTGGTTTCTCAAATTTCGTTCTTCTATGTTGAAGCGTTCGTTTCCACTAACAGTTTGAATTTTGGCGTTTCACTCTATTTTCTCCTATACTGATAGATGTATTTGGAACTCTAAATCAAACACGGTTTGTGCTAGCTTCCTGAAACTTGACACAATAAAGCAGTTTCACGTTCTTTCTCTATGTTCTGTTTCCTCTTGATGTAGCCCTAAGCAGTGATGGGGAGAAACACTTTCATTGAAAGGGGTTGCCAAGCTTCCAAAAATTACGAGTCTCCAGAAATCTCAGCAACTATTTTTTCACCCAAACTGGATGACAATTTCAGGTAATGATCAGTACACTAATCCCACTTGGTTCCCCAAATTTCGTTCTTCTATGTTGAAGCGTTCGTTTCCAGTAACAGTTTGAATTTTGGCGTTTCACTCTGTTTTCTCCTATATTGATAGATATATTTGGAACTCTAAATCAAACACGGTTTGTGCTAGCTTCTTGAAACTTGACACAATAAAGCAGTTTCACGTTCTATCTCTATGTTCTGTTTCCTCTTGATGTAGCCCTATGCAGTGACTGGGGAGAAACACTTTCATAGAAAGGGGTTGCCAAGCTTCCAAAAATTACGAGTCTCCAGAAATCTCAGCAACTATTTTTTCACCCAAACTGGATGATACTTTCAGGTAATGATCAGTACACTAAGCCCACTTGGTTCCCCAAATTTCATTCTTCTATGTTGAAGCGTTCGTTTCCAGTAACAGTTTGAATTTTGGCGTTTTACTCTGTTTTCTCCTATACTGATAGATGTATTTGGAACTCTAAATCAAACACGGTTTGTGCTAGCTTCTTGAAACTTGACACAATAAAGCAGTTTCAAGTTCTATCTCTATGTTCTGTTTCCTCTTGATGTAGCCCTAAGCATTGACTGGGGAGAAACACTTTCATAGAAAGGGGTTGCCAAGCTTCCAAAAATTATGAGTCTCCAGAAATCTCAGCAACTATTTTTTCACCCAAACTGGATGATACTTTCAGGTAATGATCAGTACACTAAGCCCACTTGGTTCCCCAAATTTCGTTCTTCTATGTTGAAGCGTTCGTTTCCAGTAACAGTTTGAATTTTGGCGTTTCACTCTGTTTTCTCCTATACTGATAGATGTATTTGGAACTCTAAATCAAACACCGTTTGTGCTAGCTTCCTGAAACCTGACACAATAAAGCAGTTTCACGTTCTTTCTCTATGTTCTGTTTCCTCTTGATGTAGCCCTAAGCAGTGACTGGGGAGAAACACTTTCATAGAAAGGGGTTGCCAAGCTTCCAAAAATTATGAGTCTCCAGAAATCTCAGCAAATATTTTTTCACCCAAACTGGGTGATACTTTCAGGTAATGATCAGTACCCTAAGCCCACTTGGTTCCCCAAATTTCCTTCTTCTATGTTGAAGCGGTCGTTTCCAGTAACAGTTTGAATTTTGGCGTTTCACTCTGTTTTCTCCTATACTGATAGATGTATTTGGAACTCTAAATCAAACACCGTTTGTGCTAGCTTCTTGAAACTTGACACAATAAAGCAGTTTCAAGTTCTATCTCTATGTTCTGTTTCCTCTTGATGTAGCCCTAAGCAGTGACTTGGGAGAAACACTTTCATTGAAAGGGGTTGCCAAGCTTCCAAAAATTACGAGTCTCCAGAAATCTCATCAACTATTTTTTCACCCAAAGTGGATGATACTTTCAGGTAATGATCAGTACACTAAGCCCACTAGGTTCCCCAAATTTCGTTGTTCTATGTTGAAGCGTTCGTTTCCAGTAACAGTTTGAATTTTGGCGTTTCACTCTGTTTTCTCCTATACTGATAGATGTATTTGGAACTCTAAATCAAACACCGTTTGTGCTAGCTTCCTGAAACCTGACACAATAAAGCAGTTTCACGTTCTTTCTCTATGTTCTGTTTCCTCTTGATGTAGCCCTAAGCAGTGACTGGGGAGAAACACTTTCATAGAAAGGGGTTGCCAAGCTTCCAAAAATTATGAGTCTCCAGAAATCTCAGCAAATATTTTTTCACCCAAACTGGGTGATACTTTCAGGTAATGATCAGTACACTAAGCCCACTTGGTTCCCCAAATTTCCTTCTTCTATGTTGAAGCGTTCGTTTCCAGTAACAGTTTGAATTTTGGCGTTTCACTCTGTTTTCTCCTATACTGATAGATGTATTTGGAACTCTAAATCAAACACGGTTTGTGCTAGCTTCTTGAAACTTGACACAATAAAGCAGTTTCACGTTCTATCTCTATGTTCTGTTTCCACTTGATGTAGCCCTAGCAGTGACTGGGGAGAAACACTTTCATTGAAAGGGGTTGCCAAGCTTCCAAAAATTACGAGTCTCCAGAAATCTTAGCAAATATTTTTTCACCCAAACTGGATGATACTTTCAGGTAATGATCAGTATACTAAGAACACTTGGTTCCCAAATTTTGTTCTTCTATGTTGAAGCGTTCGTTTCCAGTAACAGTTTGAATTTTGGCGTTTCACTCTGTTTTCTCCTATACTGATAGATATATTCGGAACTCTAAATCAAACACGGTTTGTGCTAGCTTCTTGAAACTTGACACAATAAAGCAGTTTCAAGTTCTATCTCTATGTTCTGTTTCCTCTTGATGTAGCCCTAAGCAGTGACTGGGGAGAAACACTTTCATAGAAAGGGGTTGCCAAGCTTCCAAAAATTATGAGTCTCCAGAAATCTCAGCAAATATTTTTTCACCCAAACTGGGTGATACTTTCAGGTAATGATCAGTACACTAAGCCCACTTGGTTCCCCAAATTTCCTTCTTCTATGTTGAAGCGTTCGTTTCCAGTAACAGTTTGAATTTTGGCGTTTCACTCTGTTTTCTCCTATACTGATAGATGTATTTGGAACTCTAAATCAAACACCGTTTGTGCTAGCTTCTTGTAACTTGACACAATAAAGCAGTTTCAAGTTCTATCTCTATGTTCTGTTTCCTCTTGATGTAGCCCTAAGCAGTGACTTGGGAGAAACACTTTCATTGAAAGGGGTTGCCAAGCTTCCAAAAATTACGAGTCTCCAGAAATCTCATCAACTATTTTTTCACCCAAAGTGGATGATACTTTCAGGTAATGATCAGTACACTAAGCCCACTAGGTTCCCCAAATTTCGTTGTTCTATGTTGAAGCGTTCGTTTCCAGTAACAGTTTGAATTTTGGCGTTTCACTCTGTTTTCTCCTATACTGATAGATGTATTTGGAACTCTAAATCAAACACGGTTTGTGCTAGCTTCTTGAAACTTGACACAATAAAGCAGTTTCACATTCTTTCTCTATGTTTTGTTTCCTCTTGATGTAGCCCTAAGCAGTGACTGGGGAGAAACACTTTCATTGAAAGGGGTTGCCAAGCTTCCAAAAATTACGAGTCTCCAGAAATCTTAGCAACTATTTTTTCACCCAAACTGGATGATACTTTCAGGTAATGATCAGTACACTAAGCCCACTTGGTTCCCCAAATTTCGTTCTTCTATGTTGAAGCGTTCGTTTCCAGTAACTGTTTGAATTTTGGCGTTTCACTCTGTTTTCTCCTATACTGATAGATGTATTTGGAACTCTAAATCAAACACCGTTTGTGCTAGCTTCCTGAAACCTGACACAATAAAGCAGTTTCACGTTCTTTCTCTATGTTCTGTTTCCTCTTGATGTAGCCCTAAGCAGTGACTGGGGAGAAACACTTTCATAGAAAGGGGTTGCCAAGCTTCCAAAAATTATGAGTCTCCAGAAATCTCAGCAAATATTTTTTCACCCAAACTGGGTGATACTTTCAGGTAATGATCAGTACACTAAGCCCACTTGGTTCCCCAAATTTCCTTCTTCTATGTTGAAGCGTTCGTTTCCAGTAACAGTTTGAATTTTGGCGTTTCACTCTGTTTTCTCCTATACTGATAGATGTATTTGGAACTCTAAATCAAACACGGTTTGTGCTAGCTTCTTGAAACTTGACACACTAAAGCAGTTTCACGTTCTATCTCTATGTTCTGTTTCCACTTGATGTAGCCCTAGCAGTGACTGGGGAGAAACACTTTCATTGAAAGGGGTTGCCAAGCTTCCAAAAATTACGAGTCTCCAGAAATCTTAGCAAATATTTTTTCACCCAAACTGGATGATACCTTCAGGTAATGATCAGTATACTAAGAACACTTGGTTCCCAAATTTTGTTCTTCTATGTTGAAGCGTTCGTTTCCAGTAACAGTTTGAATTTTGGCGTTTCACTCTGTTTTCTCCTATACTGATAGATATATTCGGAACTCTAAATCAAACACGGTTTGTGCTAGCTTCTTGAAACTTGACACAATAAAGCAGTTTCAAGTTCTATCTCTATGTTCTGTTTCCTCTTGATGTAGCCCTAAGCAGTGACTGGGGAGAAACACTTTCATAGAAAGGGGTTGCCAAGCTTCCAAAAATTATGAGTCTCCAGAAATCTCAGCAACTATTTTTTCACCCAAACTGGATGATACTTTCAGGTAATGATCAGTACACTAAGCCCACTTGGTTCCCCAAATTTCGTTCTTCTATGTTGAAGCGTTCGTTTCCAGTAACAGTTTGAATTTTGGCGTTTCACTCTGTTTTCTCCTATACTGATAGATGTATTTGGAACTCTAAATCAAACACGGTTTGTGCTAGCTTCTTGAAACTTGACACAATAAAGCAGTTTCACGTTCTATCTCTATGTTCTGTTTCCACTTGATGTAGCCCTAAGCAGTGACTGGGGAGAATAACTTTCATTGAAAGTTGTTGCCAAACTTCCAAAAATTACGAGTCTCCAGAAATCTCAGCAACTATTTTTTCACTCAAACTGGATGATACTTTCAGGTAATGATCAGTACACTAAGCCCACTTGGTTTCTCAAATTTCGTTCTTCTATGTTGAAGCGTTCGTTTCCACTAACAGTTTGAATTTTGGCGTTTCACTCTATTTTCTCCTATACTGATAGATGTATTTGGAACTCTAAATCAAACACGGTTTGTGCTAGCTTCCTGAAACTTGACACAATAAAGCAGTTTCACGTTCTTTCTCTATGTTCTGTTTCCTCTTGATGAGGCCCTAAGCAGTGATGGGGAGAAACACTTTCATTGAAAGGGGTTGCCAAGCTTCCAAAAATTACGAGTCTCCAGAAATCTCAGCAACTATTTTTTCACCCAAACTGGATGACAATTTCAGGTAATGATCAGTACACTAATCCCACTTGGTTCCCCAAATTTCGTTCTTCTATGTTGAAGCGTTCGTTTCCAGTAACAGTTTGAATTTTGGCGTTTCACTCTGTTTTCTCCTATATTGATAGATATATTTGGAACTCTAAATCAAACACGGTTTGTGCTAGCTTCTTGAAACTTGACACAATAAAGCAGTTTCACGTTCTATCTCTATGTTCTGTTTCCTCTTGATGTAGCCCTATGCAGTGACTGGGGAGAAACACTTTCATAGAAAGGGGTTGCCAAGCTTCCAAAAATTACGAGTCTCCAGAAATCTCAGCAACTATTTTTTCACCCAAACTGGATGATACTTTCAGGTAATGATCAGTACACTAAGCCCACTTGGTTCCCCAAATTTCGTTCTTCTATGTTGAAGCGTTCGTTTCCAGTAACTGTTTGAATTTTGGCGTTTCACTCTGTTTTCTCCTATACTGATAGATGTATTTGGAACTCTAAATCAAACACCGTTTGTGCTAGCTTCCTGAAACCTGACACAATAAAGCAGTTTCACGTTCTTTCTCTATGTTCTGTTTCCTCTTGATGTAGCCCTAAGCAGTGACTGGGGAGAAACACTTTCATAGAAAGGGGTTGCCAAGCTTCCAAAAATTATGAGTCTCCAGAAATCTCAGCAAATATTTTTTCACCCAAACTGGGTGATACTTTCAGGTAATGATCAGTACACTAAGCCCACTTGGTTCCCCAAATTTCCTTCTTCTATGTTGAAGCGTTCGTTTCCAGTAACAGTTTGAATTTTGGCGTTTCACTCTGTTTTCTCCTATACTGATAGATGTATTTGGAACTCTAAATCAAACACGGTTTGTGCTAGCTTCTTGAAACTTGACACACTAAAGCAGTTTCACGTTCTATCTCTATGTTCTGTTTCCACTTGATGTAGCCCTAGCAGTGACTGGGGAGAAACACTTTCATTGAAAGGGGTTGCCAAGCTTCCAAAAATTACGAGTCTCCAGAAATCTTAGCAACTATTATTTCACCCAAACTGGATGATACTTTCAGGTAATGATCAGTATACTAAGAACACTTGGTTCCCAAATTTTGTTCTTCTATGTTGAAGCGTTCGTTTCCAGTAACAGTTTGAATTTTGGCGTTTCACTCTGTTTTCTCCTATACTGATAGATATATTCGGAACTCTAAATCAAACACGGTTTGTGCTAGCTTCTTGAAACTTGACACAATAAAGCAGTTTCAAGTTCTATCTCTATGTTCTGTTTCCTCTTGATGTAGCCCTAAGCAGTGACTGGGGAGAAACACTTTCATAGAAAGGGGTTGCCAAGCTTCCAAAAATTATGAGTCTCCAGAAATCTCAGCAACTATTTTTTCACCCAAACTGGATGATACTTTCAGGTAATGATCAGTACACTAAGCCCACTTGGTTCCCCAAATTTCGTTCTTCTATGTTGAAGCGTTCGTTTCCAGTAACAGTTTGAATTTTGGCGTTTCACTCTGTTTTCTCCTATACTGATAGATGTATTTGGAACTCTAAATCAAACACGGTTTGTGCTAGCTTCTTGAAACTTGACACAATAAAGCAGTTTCACGTTCTATCTCTATGTTCTGTTTCCACTTGATGTAGCCCTAAGCAGTGACTGGGGAGAATAACTTTCATTGAAAGTTGTTGCCAAACTTCCAAAAATTACGAGTCTCCAGAAATCTCAGCAACTATTTTTTCACTCAAACTGGATGATACTTTCAGGTAATGATCACTACACTAAGCCCACTTGGTTTCTCAAATTTCGTTCTTCTATGTTGAAGCGTTCGTTTCCACTAACAGTTTGAATTTTGGCATTTCACTCTATTTTCTCCTATACTGATAGATGTATTTGGAACTCTAAATCAAACACGGTTTGTGCTAGCTTCCTGAAACTTGACACAATAAAGCAGTTTCACGTTCTTTCTCTATGTTCTGTTTCCTCTTGATGTAGCCCTAAGCAGTGATGGGGAGAAACACTTTCATTGAAAGGGGTTGCCAAGCTTCCAAAAATTACGAGTCTCCAGAAATCTCAGCAACTATTTTTTCACCCAAACTGGATGACAATTTCAGGTAATGATCAGTACACTAATCCCACTTGGTTCCCCAAATTTCGTTCTTCTATGTTGAAGCGTTCGTTTCCAGTAACAGTTTGAATTTTGGCGTTTCACTCTGTTTTCTCCTATATTGATAGATATATTTGGAACTCTAAATCAAACACGGTTTGTGCTAGCTTCTTGAAACTTGACACAATAAAGCAGTTTCACGTTCTATCTCTATGTTCTGTTTCCTCTTGATGTAGCCCTATGCAGTGACTGGGGAGAAACACTTTCATAGAAAGGGGTTGCCAAGCTTCCAAAAATTACGAGTCTCCAGAAATCTCAGCAACTATTTTTTCACCCAAACTGGATGATACTTTCAGGTAATGATCAGTACACTAAGCCCACTTGGTTCCCCAAATTTCATTCTTCTATGTTGAAGCGTTCGTTTCCAGTAACAGTTTGAATTTTGGCGTTTTACTCTGTTTTCTCCTATACTGATAGATGTATTTGGAACTCTAAATCAAACACGGTTTGTGCTAGCTTCTTGAAACTTGACACAATAAAGCAGTTTCAAGTTCTATCTCTATGTTCTGTTTCCTCTTGATGTAGCCCTAAGCATTGACTGGGGAGAAACACTTTCATGAAAGGGGTTGCCAAGCTTCCAAAAATTATGAGTCTCCAGAAATCTCAGCAACTATTTTTTCACCCAAACTGGATGATACTTTCAGGTAATGATCAGTACACTAAGCCCACTTGGTTCCCCAAATTTCGTTCTTCTATGTTGAAGCGTTCGTTTCCAGTAACAGTTTGAATTTTGGCGTTTCACTCTGTTTTCTCCTATACTGATAGATGTATTTGGAACTCTAAATCAAACACGGTTTGTGCTAGCTTCTTGAAACTTGACACAATAAAGCAGTTTCACGTTCTATCTCTATGTTCTGTTTCCACTTGATGTAGCCCTAAGCAGTGACTGGGGAGAATAACTTTCATTGAAAGTTGTTGCCAAACTTCCAAAAATTATGAGTCTCCAGAAATCTCAGCAACTATTTTTTCACTCAAACTGGATGATACTTTCAGGTAATGATCAGTACACTAAGCCCACTTGGTTTCTCAAATTTCGTTCTTCTATGTTGAAGCGTTCGTTTCCACTAACAGTTTGAATTTTGGCGTTTCACTCTATTTTCTCCTATACTGATAGATGTATTTGGAACTCTAAATCAAACACGGTTTGTGCTAGCTTCCTGAAACTTGACACAATAAAGCAGTTTCACGTTCTTTCTCTATGTTCTGTTTCCTCTTGATGAGGCCCTAAGCAGTGATGGGGAGAAACACTTTCATTGAAAGGGGTTGCCAAGCTTCCAAAAATTACGAGTCTCCAGAAATCTCAGCAACTATTTTTTCACCCAAACTGGATGACAATTTCAGGTAATGATCAGTACACTAATCCCACTTGGTTCCCCAAATTTCGTTCTTCTATGTTGAAGCGTTCGTTTCCAGTAACAGTTTGAATTTTGGCGTTTCACTCTGTTTTCTCCTATATTGATAGATATATTTGGAACTCTAAATCAAACACGGTTTGTGCTAGCTTCTTGAAACTTGACACAATAAAGCAGTTTCACGTTCTATCTCTATGTTCTGTTTCCTCTTGATGTAGCCCTATGCAGTGACTGGGGAGAAACACTTTCATAGAAAGGGGTTGCCAAGCTTCCAAAAATTACGAGTCTCCAGAAATCTCAGCAACTATTTTTTCACCCAAACTGGATGATACTTTCAGGTAATGATCAGTACACTAAGCCCACTTGGTTCCCCAAATTTCGTTCTTCTATGTTGAAGCGTTCGTTTCCAGTAACTGTTTGAATTTTGGCGTTTCACTCTGTTTTCTCCTATACTGATAGATGTATTTGGAACTCTAAATCAAACACGGTTTGTGCTAGCTTCTTGAAACTTGACACACTAAAGCAGTTTCACGTTCTATCTCTATGTTCTGTTTCCACTTGATGTAGCCCTAGCAGTGACTGGGGAGAAACACTTTCATTGAAAGGGGTTGCCAAGCTTCCAAAAATTACGAGTCTCCAGAAATCTTAGCAAATATTTTTTCACCCAAACTGGATGATACTTTCAGGTAATGATCAGTATACTAAGAACACTTGGTTCCCAAATTTTGTTCTTCTATGTTGAAGCGTTCGTTTCCAGTAACAGTTTGAATTTTGGCGTTTCACTCTGTTTTCTCCTATACTGATAGATATATTCGGAACTCTAAATCAAACACGGTTTGTGCTAGCTTCTTGAAACTTGACACAATAAAGCAGTTTCAAGTTCTATCTCTATGTTCTGTTTCCTCTTGATGTAGCCCTAAGCAGTGACTGGGGAGAAACACTTTCATAGAAAGGGGTTGCCAAGCTTCCAAAAATTATGAGTCTCCAGAAATCTCAGCAAATATTTTTTCACCCAAACTGGGTGATACTTTCAGGTAATGATCAGTACACTAAGCCCACTTGGTTCCCCAAATTTCCTTCTTCTATGTTGAAGCGTTCGTTTCCAGTAACAGTTTGAATTTTGGCGTTTCACTCTGTTTTCTCCTATACTGATAGATGTATTTGGAACTCTAAATCAAACACCGTTTGTGCTAGCTTCTTGTAACTTGACACAATAAAGCAGTTTCAAGTTCTATCTCTATGTTCTGTTTCCTCTTGATGTAGCCCTAAGCAGTGACTTGGGAGAAACACTTTCATTGAAAGGGGTTGCCAAGCTTCCAAAAATTACGAGTCTCCAGAAATCTCATCAACTATTTTTTCACCCAAAGTGGATGATACTTTCAGGTAATGATCAGTACACTAAGCCCACTAGGTTCCCCAAATTTCGTTGTTCTATGTTGAAGCGTTCGTTTCCAGTAACAGTTTGAATTTTGGCGTTTCACTCTGTTTTCTCCTATACTGATAGATGTATTTGGAACTCTAAATCAAACACGGTTTGTGCTAGCTTCTTGAAACTTGACACAATAAAGCAGTTTCACATTCTTTCTCTATGTTTTGTTTCCTCTTGATGTAGCCCTAAGCAGTGACTGGGGAGAAACACTTTCATTGAAAGGGGTTGCCAAGCTTCCAAAAATTACGAGTCTCCAGAAATCTTAGCAACTATTTTTTCACCCAAACTGGATGATACTTTCAGGTAATGATCAGTACACTAAGCCCACTTGGTTCCCCAAATTTCGTTCTTCTATGTTGAAGCGTTCGTTTCCAGTAACTGTTTGAATTTTGGCGTTTCACTCTGTTTTCTCCTATACTGATAGATGTATTTGGAACTCTAAATCAAACACCGTTTGTGCTAGCTTCCTGAAACCTGACACAATAAAGCAGTTTCACGTTCTTTCTCTATGTTCTGTTTCCTCTTGATGTAGCCCTAAGCAGTGACTGGGGAGAAACACTTTCATAGAAAGGGGTTGCCAAGCTTCCAAAAATTATGAGTCTCCAGAAATCTCAGCAAATATTTTTTCACCCAAACTGGGTGATACTTTCAGGTAATGATCAGTACACTAAGCCCACTTGGTTCCCCAAATTTCCTTCTTCTATGTTGAAGCGTTCGTTTCCAGTAACAGTTTGAATTTTGGCGTTTCACTCTGTTTTCTCCTATACTGATAGATGTATTTGGAACTCTAAATCAAACACGGTTTGTGCTAGCTTCTTGAAACTTGACACACTAAAGCAGTTTCACGTTCTATCTCTATGTTCTGTTTCCACTTGATGTAGCCCTAGCAGTGACTGGGGAGAAACACTTTCATTGAAAGGGGTTGCCAAGCTTCCAAAAATTACGAGTCTCCAGAAATCTTAGCAAATATTTTTTCACCCAAACTGGATGATACTTTCAGGTAATGATCAGTATACTAAGAACACTTGGTTCCCAAATTTTGTTCTTCTATGTTGAAGCGTTCGTTTCCAGTAACAGTTTGAATTTTGGCGTTTCACTCTGTTTTCTCCTATACTGATAGATATATTCGGAACTCTAAATCAAACACGGTTTGTGCTAGCTTCTTGAAACTTGACACAATAAAGCAGTTTCAAGTTCTATCTCTATGTTCTGTTTCCTCTTGATGTAGCCCTAAGCAGTGACTGGGGAGAAACACTTTCATAGAAAGGGGTTGCCAAGCTTCCAAAAATTATGAGTCTCCAGAAATCTCAGCAACTATTTTTTCACCCAAACTGGATGATACTTTCAGGTAATGATCAGTACACTAAGCCCACTTGGTTCCCCAAATTTCCTTCTTCTATGTTGAAGCGTTCGTTTCCAGTAACAGTTTGAATTTTGGCGTTTCACTCTGTTTTCTCCTATACTGATAGATGTATTTGGAACTCTAAATCAAACACGGTTTGTGCTAGCTTCTTGAAACTTGACACAATAAAGCAGTTTCACGTTCTATCTCTATGTTCTGTTTCCACTTGATGTAGCCCTAAGCAGTGACTGGGGAGAATAACTTTCATTGAAAGTTGTTGCCAAACTTCCAAAAATTACGAGTCTCCAGAAATCTCAGCAACTATTTTTTCACTCAAACTGGATGATACTTTCAGGTAATGATCAGTACACTAAGCCCACTTGGTTTCTCAAATTTCGTTCTTCTATGTTGAAGCGTTCGTTTCCACTAACAGTTTGAATTTTGGCGTTTCACTCTATTTTCTCCTATACTGATAGATGTATTTGGAACTCTAAATCAAACACGGTTTGTGCTAGCTTCCTGAAACTTGACACAATAAAGCAGTTTCACGTTCTTTCTCTATGTTCTGTTTCCTCTTGATGTAGCCCTAAGCAGTGATGGGGAGAAACACTTTCATTGAAAGGGGTTGCCAAGCTTCCAAAAATTACGAGTCTCCAGAAATCTCAGCAACTATTTTTTCACCCAAACTGGATGACAATTTCAGGTAATGATCAGTACACTAATCCCACTTGGTTCCCCAAATTTCGTTCTTCTATGTTGAAGCGTTCGTTTCCAGTAACAGTTTGAATTTTGGCGTTTCACTCTGTTTTCTCCTATATTGATAGATATATTTGGAACTCTAAATCAAACACGGTTTGTGCTAGCTTCTTGAAACTTGACACAATAAAGCAGTTTCACGTTCTATCTCTATGTTCTGTTTCCTCTTGATGTAGCCCTATGCAGTGACTGGGGAGAAACACTTTCATAGAAAGGGGTTGCCAAGCTTCCAAAAATTACGAGTCTCCAGAAATCTCAGCAACTATTTTTTCACCCAAACTGGATGATACTTTCAGGTAATGATCAGTACACTAAGCCCACTTGGTTCCCCAAATTTCATTCTTCTATGTTGAAGCGTTCGTTTCCAGTAACAGTTTGAATTTTGGCGTTTTACTCTGTTTTCTCCTATACTGATAGATGTATTTGGAACTCTAAATCAAACACGGTTTGTGCTAGCTTCTTGAAACTTGACACAATAAAGCAGTTTCAAGTTCTATCTCTATGTTCTGTTTCCTCTTGATGTAGCCCTAAGCATTGACTGGGGAGAAACACTTTCATAGAAAGGGGTTGCCAAGCTTCCAAAAATTATGAGTCTCCAGAAATCTCAGCAACTATTTTTTCACCCAAACTGGATGATACTTTCAGGTAATGATCAGTACACTAAGCCCACTTGGTTCCCCAAATTTCGTTCTTCTATGTTGAAGCGTTCGTTTCCAGTAACAGTTTGAATTTTGGCGTTTCACTCTGTTTTCTCCTATACTGATAGATGTATTTGGAACTCTAAATCAAACACCGTTTGTGCTAGCTTCCTGAAACCTGACACAATAAAGCAGTTTCACGTTCTTTCTCTATGTTCTGTTTCCTCTTGATGTAGCCCTAAGCAGTGACTGGGGAGAAACACTTTCATAGAAAGGGGTTGCCAAGCTTCCAAAAATTATGAGTCTCCAGAAATCTCAGCAAATATTTTTTCACCCAAACTGGGTGATACTTTCAGGTAATGATCAGTACACTAAGCCCACTTGGTTCCCCAAATTTCCTTCTTCTATGTTGAAGCGTTCGTTTCCAGTAACAGTTTGAATTTTGGCGTTTCACTCTGTTTTCTCCTATACTGATAGATGTATTTGGAACTCTAAATCAAACACCGTTTGTGCTAGCTTCTTGAAACTTGACACAATAAAGCAGTTTCAAGTTCTATCTCTATGTTCTGTTTCCTCTTGATGTAGCCCTAAGCAGTGACTTGGGAGAAACACTTTCATTGAAAGGGGTTGCCAAGCTTCCAAAAATTACGAGTCTCCAGAAATCTCATCAACTATTTTTTCACCCAAAGTGGATGATACTTTCAGGTAATGATCAGTACACTAAGCCCACTAGGTTCCCCAAATTTCGTTGTTCTATGTTGAAGCGTTCGTTTCCAGTAACAGTTTGAATTTTGGCGTTTCACTCTGTTTTCTCCTATACTGATAGATATATTCGGAACTCTAAATCAAACACGGTTTGTGCTAGCTTCTTGAAACTTGACACAATAAAGCAGTTTCAAGTTCTATCTCTATGTTCTGTTTCCTCTTGATGTAGCCCTAAGCAGTGACTGGGGAGAAACACTTTCATACAAAGGGGTTGCCAAGCTTCCAAAAATTATGAGTCTCCAGAAATCTCAGCAACTATTTTTTCACCCAAACTGGATGATACTTTCAGGTAATGATCAGTACACTAAGCCCACTTGGTTCCCCAAATTTCGTTCTTCTATGTTGAAGCGTTCGTTTCCAGTAACAGTTTGAATTTTGGCGTTTCACGCTGTTTTCTCCTATACTGATAGATGTATTTGGAACTCTAAATCAAACACGGTTTGTGCTAGCTTCTTGAAACTTGACACAATAAAGCAGTTTCATGTTCTATCTCTATGTTCTGTTTCCACTTGATGTAGCCCTAAGCAGTGACTGGGGAGAATAACTTTCATTGAAAGTTGTTGCCAAACTTCCAAAAATTACGAGTCTCCAGAAATCTCAGCAACTATTTTTTCACTCAAACTGGATGATACTTTCAGGTAATGATCAGTACACTAAGCCCACTTGGTTTCTCAAATTTCGTTCTTCTATGTTGAAGCGTTCGTTTCCACTAACAGTTTGAATTTTGGCGTTTCACTCTATTTTCTCCTATACTGATAGATGTATTTGGAACTCTAAATCAAACACGGTTTGTGCTAGCTTCCTGAAACTTGACACAATAAAGCAGTTTCACGTTCTTTCTCTATGTTCTGTTTCCTCTTGATGTAGCCCTAAGCAGTGATGGGGAGAAACACTTTCATTGAAAGGGGTTGCCAAGCTTCCAAAAATTACGAGTCTCCAGAAATCTCAGCAACTATTTTTTCACCCAAACTGGATGACAATTTCAGGTAATGATCAGTACACTAATCCCACTTGGTTCCCCAAATTTCGTTCTTCTATGTTGAAGCGTTCGTTTCCAGTAACAGTTTGAATTTTGGCGTTTCACTCTGTTTTCTCCTATATTGATAGATATATTTGGAACTCTAAATCAAACACGGTTTGTGCTAGCTTCTTGAAACTTGACACAATAAAGCAGTTTCACGTTCTATCTCTATGTTCTGTTTCCTCTTGATATAGCCCTATGCAGTGACTGGGGAGAAACACTTTCATAGAAAGGGGTTGCCAAGCTTCCAAAAATTACGAGTCTCCAGAAATCTCAGCAACTATTTTTTCACCCAAACTGGATGATACTTTCAGGTAATGATCAGTACACTAAGCCCACTTGGTTCCCCAAATTTCATTCTTCTATGTTGAAGCGTTCGTTTCCAGTAACAGTTTGAATTTTGGCGTTTTACTCTGTTTTCTCCTATACTGATAGATGTATTTGGAACTCTAAATCAAACACGGTTTGTGCTAGCTTCTTGAAACTTGACACAATAAAGCAGTTTCAAGTTCTATCTCTATGTTCTGTTTCCTCTTGATGTAGCCCTAAGCATTGACTGGGGAGAAACACTTTCATAGAAAGGGGTTGCCAAGCTTCCAAAAATTATGAGTCTCCAGAAATCTCAGCAACTATTTTTTCACCCAAACTGGATGATACTTTCAGGTAATGATCAGTACACTAAGCCCACTTGGTTCCCCAAATTTCGTTCTTCTATGTTGAAGCGTTCGTTTCCAGTAACAGTTTGAATTTTGGCGTTTCACTCTGTTTTCTCCTATATTGATAGATGTATTTGGAACTCTAAATCAAACACGGTTTGTGCTAGCTTCTTGAAACTTGACACAATAAAGCAGTTTCACGTTCTTTCTCTATGTTCTGTTTCCTCTTGATGTAGCCCTAAGCAGTGACTGGGGAGAAACACTTTCATAGAAAGGGGTTGCCAAGCTTCCAAAAATTACGAGTCTCCAGAAATCTCAGCAACTATTTTTTCACCCAAACTGGGTGATACTTTCAGGTAATGATCAGTACACGAAGCCCACTTGGTTCCCCAAATTTCGTTCTTCTATGTTGAAGCGTTCGTTTCCAGTAACAGTTTGAATTTTGGCGTTTCACTCTGTTTTCTCCTATACTGATAGATGTATTTGGAACTCTAAATCAAACACGGTTTGTGCTAGCTTCTTGAAACTCGACATAATAAAGCAGTTTCACGTTCTATCTCTATGTTCTGTTTTCTCTTGATGTAACCCTCAGCAGTGACTGGGGAGAAACACTTTCATTGAAAGGGGTTGCCAAGCTTCCAAAAATTACGAGTCTCCAGAAATCTCAGCAACTATTTTTTCACCCAAACTGGATGATACTTTCAGGTAATGATCAGTATACTACGAACACTTGGTCCCCAAATTTCATTTCTATGTTGAAGCGTTCATTTCCAGTAACAGTTTGAATTTTGGCGTTTCACTCTGTTTTCTCCTATATTGATAGATGTAATTGGAACTCTAAATCAAACACGGTTTGTGCTAGCTTCTTGAAACTCGATATAATAAAGAACTTTCATGTTCTATCTCTATGTTCTGTTTCTCCTTGATGTAACCCTCAGCAGTGACTGGGGAGAAACACTTTCATTGAAAGGGGTTGCCAAGCTTCCAAAAATAAGAAGTCTCCAGAAATCTCAGCAACTATTTTTTCACCCAAACTGGATGATACTTTCAGGTAATGATCAGTACACTAAGCCCACTTGGTTCCCCAAATTTCCTTCTTCTATGTTGAAGCGTTCGTTTCCAGTAACAGTTTGAATTTTGGCGTTTCACTCTGTTTTCTCCTATACTGATAGATGTATTTGGAACTCTAAATCAAACACCGTTTGTGCTAGCTTCTTGAAACTTGACACACTAAAGCAGTTTCACGTTCTATCTCTATGTTCTGTTTCCACTTGATGTAGCCCTAGCAGTGACTGGGGAGAAACACTTTCATTGAAAGGGGTTGCCAAGCTTCCAAAAATTACGAGTCTCCAGAAATTTAGCAACTATTTTTTCACCCAAACTGGATGATACTTTCAGGTAATGATCAGTATACTAAGAACACTTGGTTCCCAAATTTTGTTCTTCTATGTTGAAGCGTTCGTTTCCAGTAACAGTTTGAATTTTGGCGTTTCACTCTGTTTTCTCCTATACTGATAGATGTATTTGGAACTCTAAATCAAACACGGTTTGTGCTAGCTTCTTGAAACTTGACACAATAAAGCAGGTTCAAGTTCTATCTCTATGTTCTGTTTCCTCTTGATGTAGCCCTAAGCAGTGACTGGGGAGAAACACTTTCATACAAAGGGGTTGCCAAGCTTCCACAAATTATGAGTCTCCAGAAATCTCAGCAACTATTTTTTCACCCAAACTGGATGATACTTTCAGGTAATGATCAGTACACTAAGCCCACTTGGTTCCCCAAATTTCGTTCTTCTATGTTGAAGCGTTCGTTTCCAGTAACAGTTTGAATTTTGGCGTTTCACTCTGTTTTCTCCTATACTGATAGATGTATTTGGAACTCTAAATCAAACACGGTTTGTGCTAGCTTCTTGAAACTTGACACAATAAAGCAGTTTCACGTTCTATCTCTATGTTCTGTTTCCACTTGATGTAGCCCTAAGCAGTGACTGGGGAGAAACACTTTCATTGAAAGGGGTTGCCAAACTTCCAAAAATTACGAGTCTCCAGAAATTTCAGCAACTATTTTTTCAACCAAACTGGATGATACTTTCATGTAATGATCAGTACACGAAGCCCACTTGGTTTCCCAAATTTCGTTCTTCTATGTTGAAGCGTTCGTTTCCAGTAACAGTTTGAATTTTGGCGTTTCACTCTGTTTTCTCCTATACTGATAGATGTATTTGGAACTCTAAATCAAACAGGGTTTGTGCTAGCTTCCTGAAACTTGACACAATGAAGCAGTTTCACGATCTTTCTCTATGTTCTGTTTCCTCTTGATGTAGCCCTAAGCAGTGATGGGGAGAAACACTTTCATTGAAAGGGGTTGCCAAGCTTCCAAAAATTACGAGTCTCCAGAAATCTCAGCAACTATTTTTTCACCCAAACTGGATGATACTTTCAGGTAATGATCAGTACCCTAAGCCCACTTGGTTCCCCAAATTCCGTTCTTCTATGTTGAAGCGGTCGTTTCCAGTAACAGTTTGAATTTTGGCGTTTCACTCTGTTTTCTCCTATACTGATAGATGTATTTGGAACTCTAAATCAAACACGGTTTGTGCTAGCTTCTTGAAACTCGACACAATAAAGCACTTTCACGTTCTATCTCTATGTTTTTTTCCTCTTGATGTAACCCTCAGCAGTGACTGGGGAGAAAAACTTTCATAAAAAGGGGTTGCCAAGCTTCCAAAAATTACGAGTCTCCAGAAATCTCAGCAAATATTTTTTCACCCAAACTGGATGATACTTTCAGGTAATGATCAGTACACTACGCCCACTTGGTTCCCCAAATTTCGTTCTATGTTGAAGCATTCATTTCCACTAACAGTTTGAATTTTGGCGTTTCACTCTGTTTTCTCCTATACTGATAGATGTATTTGGAACTCTAAACCAAACACGGTTTGTGCTAGCTTCTTGAAACTTGACACAATAAAGCAGTTTCACGTTCTTTCTCTATGTTTTGTTTCCTCTTGATGTAGCCCTAAGCAGTGACTGGGGAGAAACACTTTCATAGAAAGGGGTTGCCAAGCTTCCAAAAATTATGAGTCTCCAGAAATTTCAGCAACTATTTTTTCAACCAAACTGGATGATACTTTCAGGTAATGATCAGTACACTAAGCCCACTTGGTTCCCCAAATTTCGTTCTTCTATGTTGAAGCGTTCGTTTCCAGTAACAGTTTGAATTTTGGCGTTTCACTCTGTTTTCTCCTATATTGATAGATGTATTTGGAACTCTAAATCAAACACGGTTTGTGCTAGCTTCTTGAAACTTGACACAATAAAGCAGTTTCACGTTCTATCTCTATGTTCTGTTTCATCTTGATGTAGCCCTACACAGTGACTGGGGAGAAACACTTTCATAGAAAGGGGTTGCCAAGCTTCCAAAAATTACGAGTCTCCAGAAATCTCAGCAACTATTTTTTCACCCAAACTGGATGATACTTTCATGTAATGATCAGTACACGAAGCCCACTTGGTTCCCCAAATTTCGTTCTTCTATGTTGAAGCGTTCGTTTCCAGTAACAGTTTGAATTTTGGCGTTTCACTCTGTTTTCTCCTATACTGATAGATGTATTTGGAACTCTAAATCAAACACGGTTTGTGCTAGCTTCTTGAAACTCGACATAATAAAGCAGTTTCACGTTCTATCTCTATGTTCTGTTTTCTCTTGATGTAACCCTCAGCAGTGACTGGGGAGAAACACTTTCATTGAAAGGGGTTGCCAAGCTTCCAAAAATTACGAGTCTCCAGAAATCTCAGCAACTATTTTTTCACCCAAACTGGATGATACTTTCAGGTAATGATCAGTATACTACGAACACTTGGTCCCCAAATTTCATTTCTATGTTGAAGCGTTCATTTCCAGTAACAGTTTGAATTTTGGCGTTTCACTCTGTTTTCTCCTATATTGATAGATGTAATTGGAACTCTAAATCAAACACGGTTTGTGCTAGCTTCTTGAAACTCGATATAATAAAGAACTTTCATGTTCTATCTCTATGTTCTGTTTCTCCTTGATGTAACCCTCAGCAGTGACTGGGGAGAAACACTTTCATTGAAAGGGGTTGCCAAGCTTCCAAAAATAAGAAGTCTCCAGAAATCTCAGCAACTATTTTTTCACCCAAACTGGATGATACTTTCAGGTAATGATCAGTACACTAAGCCCACTTGGTTCCCCAAATTTCCTTCTTCTATGTTGAAGCGTTCGTTTCCAGTAACAGTTTGAATTTTGGCGTTTCACTCTGTTTTCTCCTATACTGATAGATGTATTTGGAACTCTAAATCAAACACCGTTTGTGCTAGCTTCTTGAAACTTGACACACTAAAGCAGTTTCACGTTCTATCTCTATGTTCTGTTTCCACTTGATGTAGCCCTAGCAGTGACTGGGGAGAAACACTTTCATTGAAAGGGGTTGCCAAGCTTCCAAAAATTACGAGTCTCCAGAAATCTTAGCAACTATTTTTTCACCCAAACTGGATGATACTTTCAGGTAATGATCAGTATACTAAGAACACTTGGTTCCCAAATTTTGTTCTTCTATGTTGAAGCGTTCGTTTCCAGTAACAGTTTGAATTTTGGCGTTTCACTCTGTTTTCTCCTATACTGATAGATGTATTTGGAACTCTAAATCAAACACGGTTTGTGCTAGCTTCTTGAAACTTGACACAATAAAGCAGTTTCAAGTTCTATCTCTATGTTCTGTTTCCTCTTGATGTAGCCCTAAGCAGTGACTGGGGAGAAACACTTTCATACAAAGGGGTTGCCAAGCTTCCAAAAATTATGAGTCTCTAGAAATCTCAGCAACTATTTTTTCACCCAAACTGGATGATACTTTCAGGTAATGATCAGTACACTAAGCCCACTTGGTTCCCCAAATTTCGTTCTTCTATGTTGAAGCGTTCGTTTCCAGTAACAGTTTGAATTTTGGCGTTTCACTCTGTTTTCTCCTATACTGATAGATGTATTTGGAACTCTAAATCAAACACGGTTTGTGCTAGCTTCTTGAAACTTGACACAATAAAGCAGTTTCACGTTCTATCTCTATGTTCTGTTTCCACTTGATGTAGCCCTAAGCAGTGACTGGGGAGAAACACTTTCATTGAAAGTTGTTGCCAAACTTCCAAAAATTACGAGTCTCCAGAAATTTCAGCAACTATTTTTTCAACCAAACTGGATGATACTTTCATGTAATGATCAGTACACGAAGCCCACTTGGTTTCCCAAATTTCGTTCTTCTATGTTGAAGCGTTCGTTTCCAGTAACAGTTTGAATTTTGGCGTTTCACTCTGTTTTCTCCTATACTGATAGATGTATTTGGAACTCTAAATCAAACAGGGCTTGTGCTAGCTTCCTGAAACTTGACACAATGAAGCAGTTTCACGATCTTTCTCTATGTTCTGTTTCCTCTTGATGTAGCCCTAAGCAGTGATGGGGAGAAACACTTTCATTGAAAGGGGTTGCCAAGCTTCCAAAAATTACGAGTCTCCAGAAATCTCAGCAACTATTTTTTCACCCAAACTGGATGATACTTTCAGGTAATGATCAGTACCCTAAGCCCACTTGGTTCCCCAAATTCCGTTCTTCTATGTTGAAGCGGTCGTTTCCAGTAACAGTTTGAATTTTGGCGTTTCACTCTGTTTTCTCCTATACTGATAGATGTATTTGGAACTCTAAATCAAACACGGTTTGTGCTAGCTTCTTGAAACTCGACACAATAAAGCACTTTAACGTTCTATCTCTATGTTTTTTTCCTCTTGATGTAACCCTCAGCAGTGACTGGGGAGAAAAACTTTCATAAAAAGGGTTTGCCAAGCTTCCAAAAATTACGAGTCTCCAGAAATCTCAGCAAATATTTTTTCACCCAAAATGGATGATACTTTCAGGTAATGATCAGTACACTACGCCCACTTGGTTCCCCAAATTTCGTTCTATGTTGAAGCATTCATTTCCACTAACAGTTTGAATTTTGGCGTTTCACTCTGTTTTCTCCTATACTGATAGATGTATTTGGAACTCTAAATCAAACACGGTTTGTGCTAGCTTCTTGAAACTTGACACAATAAAGCAGTTTCACGTTCTTTCTCTATGTTTTGTTTCCTCTTGATGTAGCCCTAAGCAGTGACTGGGGAGAAACACTTTCATTGAAAGGGGTTGCCAAGCTTCCAAAAATTACGAGTCTCCAGAAATCTTAGCAACTATTTTTTCACCCAAACTGGATGATACTTTCAGGTAATGATCAGTACACTAAGCCCACTTGATTCCCCAAATTTCGTTCTTCTATGTTGAAGCGTTCGTTTCCAGTAACAGTTTGAATTTTGGCGTTTCACTCTGTTTTCTCCTATACTGATAGATGTATTTGGAACTCTAAATCAAACACGGTTTGTGCTAGCTTCTTGAAACTTGACACACTAAAGCAGTTTCACGTTCTATCTCTATGTTCTGTTTCCACTTGATGTAGCCCTAAGCAGTGACTGGGGAGAATAACTTTCATTGAAAGTTGTTGCCAAACTTCCAAAAATTACGAGTCAACAGAAATCTCAGCAACTATTTTTTCACCCAAATTGGATGATACTTTCATGTAATGATCAGTACACGAAGCCCACTTGGTTTCCCAAATTTCGTTCTTCTATGTTGAAGCGTTCGTTTCCACTAACAGTTTGAATTTTGGCGTTTCACTCTGTTTTCTCCTATATTGATAGATGTATTTGGAACTCTAAATCAAACACGGTTTGTGCTAGCTTCTTGAAACTTGACACAATAAAGCAGTTTCACGTTCTTTCTCTATGTTCTGTTTCCTCTTGATGTAGCCCTAAGCAGTGACTGGGGAGAAACACTTTCATAGAAAGGGGTTGCCAAGCTTCCAAAAATTACGAGTCTCCAGAAATCTCAGCAACTATTTTTTCACCCAAACTGGGTGATACTTTCAGGTAATGATCAGTACACGAAGCCCACTTGGTTCCCCAAATTTCGTTCTTCTATGTTGAAGCGTTCGTTTCCAGTAACAGTTTGAATTTTGGCGTTTCACTCTGTTTTCTCCTATACTGATAGATGTATTTGGAACTCTAAATCAAACACGGTTTGTGCTAGCTTCTTGAAACTCGACATAATAAAGCAGTTTCACGTTCTATCTCTATGTTCTGTTTTCTCTTGATGTAACCCTCAGCAGTGACTGGGGAGAAACACTTTCATTGAAAGGGGTTGCCAAGCTTCCAAAAATTACGAGTCTCCAGAAATCTCAGCAACTATTTTTTCACCCAAACTGGATGATACTTTCAGGTAATGATCAGTATACTACGAACACTTGGTCCCCAAATTTCATTTCTATGTTGAAGCGTTCATTTCCAGTAACAGTTTGAATTTTGGCGTTTCACTCTGTTTTCTCCTATATTGATAGATGTAATTGGAACTCTAAATCAAACACGGTTTGTGCTAGCTTCTTGAAACTCGATATAATAAAGAACTTTCATGTTCTATCTCTATGTTCTGTTTCTCCTTGATGTAACCCTCAGCAGTGACTGGGGAGAAACACTTTCATTGAAAGGGGTTGCCAAGCTTCCAAAAATAAGAAGTCTCCAGAAATCTCAGCAACTATTTTTTCACCCAAACTGGATGATACTTTCAGGTAATGATCAGTACACTAAGCCCACTTGGTTCCCCAAATTTCCTTCTTCTATGTTGAAGCGTTCGTTTCCAGTAACAGTTTGAATTTTGGCGTTTCACTCTGTTTTCTCCTATACTGATAGATGTATTTGGAACTCTAAATCAAACACCGTTTGTGCTAGCTTCTTGAAACTTGACACACTAAAGCAGTTTCACGTTCTATCTCTATGTTCTGTTTCCACTTGATGTAGCCCTAGCAGTGACTGGGGAGAAACACTTTCATTGAAAGGGGTTGCCAAGCTTCCAAAAATTACGAGTCTCCAGAAATCTTAGCAACTATTTTTTCACCCAAACTGGATGATACTTTCAGGTAATGATCAGTATACTAAGAACACTTGGTTCCCAAATTTTGTTCTTCTATGTTGAAGCGTTCGTTTCCAGTAACAGTTTGAATTTTGGCGTTTCACTCTGTTTTCTCCTATACTGATAGATGTATTTGGAACTCTAAATCAAACACGGTTTGTGCTAGCTTCTTGAAACTTGACACAATAAAGCAGTTTCAAGTTCTATCTCTATGTTCTGTTTCCTCTTGATGTAGCCCTAAGCAGTGACTGGGGAGAAACACTTTCATACAAAGGGGTTGCCAAGCTTCCACAAATTATGAGTCTCCAGAAATCTCAGCAACTATTTTTTCACCCAAACTGGATGATACTTTCAGGTAATGATCAGTACACTAAGCCCACTTGGTTCCCCAAATTTCGTTCTTCTATGTTGAAGCGTTCGTTTCCAGTAACAGTTTGAATTTTGGCGTTTCACTCTGTTTTCTCCTATACTGATAGATGTATTTGGAACTCTAAATCAAACACGGTTTGTGCTAGCTTCTTGAAACTTGACACAATAAAGCAGTTTCACGTTCTATCTCTATGTTCTGTTTCCACTTGATGTAGCCCTAAGCAGTGACTGGGGAGAAACACTTTCATTGAAAGGGGTTGCCAAACTTCCAAAAATTACGAGTCTCCAGAAATTTCAGCAACTATTTTTTCAACCAAACTGGATGATACTTTCATGTAATGATCAGTACACGAAGCCCACTTGGTTTCCCAAATTTCGTTCTTCTATGTTGAAGCGTTCGTTTCCAGTAACAGTTTGAATTTTGGCGTTTCACTCTGTTTTCTCCTATACTGATAGATGTATTTGGAACTCTAAATCAAACAGGGTTTGTGCTAGCTTCCTGAAACTTGACACAATGAAGCAGTTTCACGATCTTTCTCTATGTTCTGTTTCCTCTTGATGTAGCCCTAAGCAGTGATGGGGAGAAACACTTTCATTGAAAGGGGTTGCCAAGCTTCCAAAAATTACGAGTCTCCAGAAATCTCAGCAACTATTTTTTCACCCAAACTGGATGATACTTTCAGGTAATGATCAGTACCCTAAGCCCACTTGGTTCCCCAAATTCCGTTCTTCTATGTTGAAGCGGTCGTTTCCAGTAACAGTTTGAATTTTGGCGTTTCACTCTGTTTTCTCCTATACTGATAGATGTATTTGGAACTCTAAATCAAACACGGTTTGTGCTAGCTTCTTGAAACTCGACACAATAAAGCACTTTCACGTTCTATCTCTATGTTTTTTTCCTCTTGATGTAACCCTCAGCAGTGACTGGGGAGAAAAACTTTCATAAAAAGGGGTTGCCAAGCTTCCAAAAATTACGAGTCTCCAGAAATCTCAGCAAATATTTTTTCACCCAAACTGGATGATACTTTCAGGTAATGATCAGTACACTACGCCCACTTGGTTCCCCAAATTTCGTTCTATGTTGAAGCATTCATTTCCACTAACAGTTTGAATTTTGGCGTTTCACTCTGTTTTCTCCTATACTGATAGATGTATTTGGAACTCTAAACCAAACACGGTTTGTGCTAGCTTCTTGAAACTTGACACAATAAAGCAGTTTCACGTTCTTTCTCTATGTTTTGTTTCCTCTTGATGTAGCCCTAAGCAGTGACTGGGGAGAAACACTTTCATAGAAAGGGGTTGCCAAGCTTCCAAAAATTATGAGTCTCCAGAAATTTCAGCAACTATTTTTTCAACCAAACTGGATGATACTTTCAGGTAATGATCAGTACACTAAGCCCACTTGGTTCCCCAAATTTCGTTCTTCTATGTTGAAGCGTTCGTTTCCAGTAACAGTTTGAATTTTGGCGTTTCACTCTGTTTTCTCCTATATTGATAGATGTATTTGGAACTCTAAATCAAATACGGTTTGTGCTAGCTTCTTGAAACTTGACACAATAAAGCAGTTTCACGTTCTATCTCTATGTTCTGTTTCATCTTGATGTAGCCCTACACAGTGACTGGGGAGAAACACTTTCATAGAAAGGGGTTGCCAAGCTTCCAAAAATTACGAGTCTCCAGAAATCTCAGCAACTATTTTTTCACCCAAACTGGATGATACTTTCATGTAATGATCAGTACACGAAGCCCACTTGGTTCCACAAATTTCGTTCTTCTATGTTGAAGCGTTCGTTTCCAGTAACAGTTTGAATTTTGGCGTTTCACTCTGTTTTCTCCTATACTGATAGATGTATTTGGAACTCTAAATCAAACACGGTTTGTGCTAGCTTCTTGAAACTCGACATAATAAAGCAGTTTCACGTTCTATCTCTATGTTCTGTTTTCTCTTGATGTAACCCTCAGCAGTGACTGGGGAGAAACACTTTCATTGAAAGGGGTTGCCAAGCTTCCAAAAATTACGAGTCTCCAGAAATCTCAGCAACTATTTTTTCACCCAAACTGGATGATACTTTCAGGTAATGATCAGTATACTACGAACACTTGGTCCCCAAATTTCATTTCTATGTTGAAGCGTTCATTTCCAGTAACAGTTTGAATTTTGGCGTTTCACTCTGTTTTCTCCTATATTGATAGATGTAATTGGAACTCTAAATCAAACACGGTTTGTGCTAGCTTCTTGAAACTCGATATAATAAAGAACTTTCATGTTGTATCTCTATGTTCTGTTTCTCCTTGATGTAACCCTCAGCAGTGACTGGGGAGAAACACTTTCATTGAAAGGGGTTGCCAAGCTTCCAAAAATAAGAAGTCTCCAGAAATCTCAGCAACTATTTTTTCACCCAAACTGGATGATACTTTCAGGTAATGATCAGTACACTAAGCCCACTTGGTTCCCCAAATTTCCTTCTTCTATGTTGAAGCGTTCGTTTCCAGTAACAGTTTGAATTTTGGCGTTTCACTCTGTTTTCTCCTATACTGATAGATGTATTTGGAACTCTAAATCAAACACCGTTTGTGCTAGCTTCTTGAAACTTGACACACTAAAGCAGTTTCACGTTCTATCTCTATGTTCTGTTTCCACTTGATGTAGCCCTAGCAGTGACTGGGGAGAAACACTTTCATTGAAAGGGGTTGCCAAGCTTCCAAAAATTACGAGTCTCCAGAAATCTTAGCAACTATTTTTTCACCCAAACTGGATGATACTTTCAGGTAATGATCAGTATACTAAGAACACTTGGTTCCCAAATTTTGTTCTTCTATGTTGAAGCGTTCGTTTCCAGTAACAGTTTGAATTTTGGCGTTTCACTCTGTTTTCTCCTATACTGATAGATGTATTTGGAACTCTAAATCAAACACGGTTTGTGCTAGCTTCTTGAAACTTGACACAATAAAGCAGTTTCAAGTTCTATCTCTATGTTCTGTTTCCTCTTGATGTAGCCCTAAGCAGTGACTGGGGAGAAACACTTTCATACAAAGGGGTTGCCAAGCTTCCAAAAATTATGAGTCTCTAGAAATCTCAGCAACTATTTTTTCACCCAAACTGGATGATACTTTCAGGTAATGATCAGTACACTAAGCCCACTTGGTTCCCCAAATTTCGTTCTTCTATGTTGAAGCGTTCGTTTCCAGTAACAGTTTGAATTTTGGCGTTTCACTCTGTTTTCTCCTATACTGATAGATGTATTTGGAACTCTAAATCAAACACGGTTTGTGCTAGCTTCTTGAAACTTGACACAATAAAGCAGTTTCACGTTCTATCTCTATGTTCTGTTTCCACTTGATGTAGCCCTAAGCAGTGACTGGGGAGAAACACTTTCATTGAAAGTTGTTGCCAAACTTCCAAAAATTACGAGTCTCCAGAAATTTCAGCAACTATTTTTTCAACCAAACTGGATGATACTTTCATGTAATGATCAGTACACGAAGCCCACTTGGTTTCCCAAATTTCGTTCTTCTATGTTGAAGCGTTCGTTTCCAGTAACAGTTTGAATTTTGGCGTTTCACTCTGTTTTCTCCTATACTGATAGATGTATTTGGAACTCTAAATCAAACAGGGCTTGTGCTAGCTTCCTGAAACTTGACACAATGAAGCAGTTTCACGATCTTTCTCTATGTTCTGTTTCCTCTTGATGTAGCCCTAAGCAGTGATGGGGAGAAACACTTTCATTGAAAGGGGTTGCCAAGCTTCCAAAAATTACGAGTCTCCAGAAATCTCAGCAACTATTTTTTCACCCAAACTGGATGATACTTTCAGGTAATGATCAGTACCCTAAGCCCACTTGGTTCCCCAAATTCCGTTCTTCTATGTTGAAGCGGTCGTTTCCAGTAACAGTTTGAATTTTGGCGTTTCACTCTGTTTTCTCCTATACTGATAGATGTATTTGGAACTCTAAATCAAACACGGTTTGTGCTAGCTTCTTGAAACTCGACACAATAAAGCACTTTAACGTTCTATCTCTATGTTTTTTTCCTCTTGATGTAACCCTCAGCAGTGACTGGGGAGAAAAACTTTCATAAAAAGGGTTTGCCAAGCTTCCAAAAATTACGAGTCTCCAGAAATCTCAGCAAATATTTTTTCACCCAAACTGGATGATACTTTCAGGTAATGATCAGTACACTACGCCCACTTGGTTCCCCAAATTTCGTTCTATGTTGAAGCATTCATTTCCACTAACAGTTTGAATTTTGGCGTTTCACTCTGTTTTCTCCTATACTGATAGATGTATTTGGAACTCTAAATCAAACACGGTTTGTGCTAGCTTCTTGAAACTTGACACAATAAAGCAGTTTCACGTTCTTTCTCTATGTTTTGTTTCCTCTTGATGTAGCCCTAAGCAGTGACTGGGGAGAAACACTTTCATTGAAAGGGGTTGCCAAGCTTCCAAAAATTACGAGTCTCCAGAAATCTTAGCAACTATTTTTTCACCCAAACTGGATGATACTTTCAGGTAATGATCAGTACACTAAGCCCACTTGATTCCCCAAATTTCGTTCTTCTATGTTGAAGCGTTCGTTTCCAGTAACAGTTTGAATTTTGGCGTTTCACTCTGTTTTCTCCTATACTGATAGATGTATTTGGAACTCTAAATCAAACACGGTTTGTGCTAGCTTCTTGAAACTTGACACACTAAAGCAGTTTCACGTTCTATCTCTATGTTCTGTTTCCACTTGATGTAGCCCTAAGCAGTGACTGGGGAGAATAACTTTCATTGAAAGTTGTTGCCAAACTTCCAAAAATTACGAGTCAACAGAAATCTCAGCAACTATTTTTTCACCCAAATTGGATGATACTTTCATGTAATGATCAGTACACGAAGCCCACTTGGTTTCCCAAATTTCGTTCTTCTATGTTGAAGCGTTCGTTTCCACTAACAGTTTGAATTTTGGCGTTTCACTCTGTTTTCTCCTATATTGATAGATGTATTTGGAACTCTAAATCAAACACGGTTTGTGCTAGCTTCTTGAAACTTGACACAATAAAGCAGTTTCACGTTCTTTCTCTATGTTTCGTTTCCTCTTGATGTAGCCCTAGCAGTGACTGGGGAGAAACACTTTCATTGAAAGGGGTTGCCAAGCTTCCAAAAATTACGAGTCTCCAGAAATCTTAGCAACTATTTTTTCACCCAAACTGGATGATACTTTCAGGTAATGATCAGTATACTAAGAACACTTGGTTCCCAAATTTTGTTCTTCTATGTTGAAGCGTTCGTTTCCAGTAACAGTTTGAATTTTGGCGTTTCACTCTGTTTTCTCCTATACTGATAGATGTATTTGGAACTCTAAATCAAACACGGTTTGTGCTAGCTTCTTGAAACTTGACACAATAAAGCAGTTTCAAGTTCTATCTCTATGTTTTGTTTCCTCTTGATGTAGCCCTAAGCAGTGACTGGGGAGAAACACTTTCATAGAAAGGGGTTGCCAAGCTTCCAAAAATTATGAGTCTCCAGAAATCTCAGCAACTATTTTTTCACCCAAACTGGATGATACTTTCAGGTAATGATCAGTACACTAAGCCCACTTGGTTCCCCAAATTTCGTTCTTCGATGTTGAAGCGTTCGTTTCCAGTAACAGTTTGAATTTTGGCGTTTCACTCTGTTTTCTCCTATACTGATAGATGTATTTGGAACTCTAAATAAAACACGGTTTGTGCTAGCTTCTTGAAACTTGACACAATAAAGCAGTTTCACGTTCTATCTCTATGTTCTGTTTCCACTTGATGTAGCCCTAAGCAGTGACTGGGGAGAATAACTTTCGTTGAAAGTTGTTGCCAAACTTCCAAAAATTACGAGTCTCCAGAAATCTCAGCAACTATTTTTTCACTCAAACTGGATGATACTTTCAGGTAATGATCAGTACACTAAGCCCACTTGGTTTCTCAAATTTCGTTCTTCTATGTTGAAGCGTTCGTTTCCACTAACAGTTTGAATTTTGGCGTTTCACTCTATTTTCTCCGATACTGATAGATGTATTTGGAACTCTAAATCAAACACGGTTTGTGCTAGCTTCCTGAAACTTGACACAATAAAGCAGTTTCACGTTCTTTCTCTATGTTCTGTTTCCTCTTGATGTAGCCCTAAGCAGTGATGGGGAGAAACACTTTCATTGAAAGGGGTTGCCAAGCTTCCAAAAATTACGAGTCTCCAGAAATCTCAGCAACTATTTTTTCACCCAAACTGGATGACAATTTCAGGTAATGATCAGTACACTAATCCCACTTGGTTCCCCAAATTTCGTTCTTCTATGTTGACGCGTTCGTTTCCAGTAACAGTTTGAATTTTGGCGTTTCACTCTGTTTTCTCCTATATTGATAGATATATTTGGAACTCTAAATCAAACACGGTTTGTGCTAGCTTCTTGAAACTTGACACAATAAAGCAGTTTCACGTTCTATCTCTATGTTCTGTTTCCTCTTGATGTAGCCCTATGCAGTGACTGGGGAGAAACACTTTCATAGAAAGGGGTTGCCAAGCTTCCAAAAATTACGAGTCTCCAGAAATCTCAGCAACTATTTTTTCACCCAAACTGGATGATACTTTCAGGTAATGATCAGTACACTAAGCCCACTTGGTTCCCCAAATTTCATTCTTCTATGTTGAAGCGTTCGTTTCCAGTAACAGTTTGAATTTTGGCATTTTACTCTGTTTTCTCCTATACTGATAGATGTATTTGGAACTCTAAATCAAACACCGTTTGTGCTAGCTTCTTGAAACTTGACACAATAAAGCAGTTTCAAGTTCTATCTCTATGTTCTGTTTCCTCTTGATGTAGCCCTAAGCAGTGACTTGGGAGAAACACTTTCATTGAAAGGGGTTGCCAAGCTTCCAAAAATTACGAGTCTCCAGAAATCTCATCAACTATTTTTTCACCCAAAGTGGATGATACTTTCAGGTAATGATCAGTACACTAAGCCCACTAGGTTCCCCAAATTTCGTTGTTCTATGTTGAAGCGTTCGTTTCCAGTAACAGTTTGAATTTTGGCGTTTCACTCTGTTTTCTCCTATACTGATAGATGTATTTGGAACTCTAAATCAAACACGGTTTGTGCTAGCTTCGTGAAACTTGACACAATAAAGCAGTTTCACGTTCTTTCTCTATGTTTTGTTTCCTCTTGATGTAGCCCTAAGCAGTGACTGGGGAGAAACACTTTCATTGAAAGGGGTTGCCAAGCTTCCAAAAATTACGAGTCTCCAGAAATCTTAGCAACTATTTTTTCACCCAAACTGGATGATACTTTCAGGTAATGATCAGTACACTAAGCCCACTTGGTTCCCCAAATTTCGTTCTTCTATGTTGAAGCGTTCGTTTCCAGTAACAGTTTGAATTTTGGCGTTTTACTCTGTTTTCTCCTATACTGATAGATGTATTTGGAACTCTAAATCAAACAGGGTTTGTGCTAGCTTCTTGAAACTTGACACAATAAAGCAGTTTCAAGTTCTATCTCTATGTTCTGTTTCCTCTTGATGTAGCCCTAAGCAGTGACTGGGGAGAAACACTTTCATAGAAAGGGGTTGCCAAGCTTCCAAAAATTATGAGTCTCCAGAAATCTCAGCAAGTATTTTTTCACCCAAACTGGATGATACTTTCAGGTAATGATCAGTACACTAAGCCCACTTGGTTCCCCAAATTTCCTTCTTCTATGTTGAAGCGTTCGTTTCCAGTAACAGTTTGAATTTTGGCGTTTCACTCTGTTTTCTCCTATACTGATAGATGTATTTGGAACTCTAAATCAAACACCGTTTGTGCTAGCTTCCTGAAACCTGACACAATAAAGCAGTTTCACGTTCTATCTCTATGTTCTGTTTCCTCTTGATGTAGCCCTAAGCAGTGACTGGGGAGAAACACTTTCATAGAAAGGGGTTGCCAAGCTTCCAAAAATTATGAGTCTCCAGAAATCTCAGCAAATATTTTTTCACCCAAACTGGGTGATACTTTCAGGTAATGATCAGTACACTAAGCCCACTTGGTTCCCCAAATTTCCTTCTTCTATGTTGAAGCGTTCGTTTCCAGTAACAGTTTGAATTTTGGCGTTTCACTCTGTTTTCTCCTATACTGATAGATGTATTTGGAACTCTAAATCAAACACCGTTTGTGCTAGCTTCTTGAAACTTGACACACTAAAGCAGTTTCACGTTCTATCTCTATGTTCTGTTTCCACTTGATGTAGCCCTAGCAGTGACTGGGGAGAAACACTTTCATTGAAAGGGGTTGCCAAGCTTCCAAAAATTACGAGTCTCCAGAAATCTTAGCAACTATTTTTTCACCCAAACTGGATGATACTTTCAGGTAATGATCAGTATACTAAGAACACTTGGTTCCCAAATTTTGTTCTTCTATGTTGAAGCGTTCGTTTCCAGTAACAGTTTGAATTTTGGCGTTTCACTCTGTTTTCTCCTATACTGATAGATGTATTTGGAACTCTAAATCAAACACGGTTTGTGCTAGCTTCTTGAAACTTGACACAATAAAGCAGTTTCACGTTCTATCTCTATGTTCTGTTTCCACTTGATGTAGCCCTAAGCAGTGACTGGGGAGAATAACTTTCATTGAAAGTTGTTGCCAAACTTCCAAAAATTACGAGTCTCCAGAAATCTCAGCAACTATTTTTTCACTCAAACTGGATGATACTTTCAGGTAATGATCAGTACACTAAGCCCACTTGGTTTCTCAAATTTCGTTCTTCTATGTTGAAGCGTTCGTTTCCACTAACAGTTTGAATTTTGGCGTTTCACTCTATTTTCTCCTATACTGATAGATGTATTTGGAACTCTAAATCAAACACGGTTTGTGCTAGCTTCTTGAAACTTGACACAATAAAGCAGTTTCACGTTCTATCTCTATGTTCTGTTTCCTCTTGATGTAGCCCTATGCAGTGACTGGGGAGAAACACTTTCATAGAAAGGGGTTGCCAAGCTTCCAAAAATTACGAGTCTCCAGAAATCTCAGCAACTATTTTTTCACCCAAACTGGATGATACTTTCAGGTAATGATCAGTACACTAAGCCCACTTGGTTCCCCAAATTTCATTCTTCTATGTTGAAGCGTTCGTTTCCAGTAACAGTTTGAATTTTGGCATTTTACTCTGTTTTCTCCTATACTGATAGATGTATTTGGAACTCTAAATCAAACACCGTTTGTGCTAGCTTCTTGAAACTTGACACAATAAAGCAGTTTCAAGTTCTATCTCTATGTTCTGTTTCCTCTTGATGTAGCCCTAAGCAGTGACTTGGGAGAAACACTTTCATTGAAAGGGGTTGCCAAGCTTCCAAAAATTACGAGTCTCCAGAAATCTCATCAACTATTTTTTCACCCAAAGTGGATGATACTTTCAGGTAATGATCAGTACACTAAGCCCACTAGGTTCCCCAAATTTCGTTGTTCTATGTTGAAGCGTTCGTTTCCAGTAACAGTTTGAATTTTGGCGTTTCACTCTGTTTTCTCCTATACTGATAGATGTATTTGGAACTCTAAATCAAACACGGTTTGTGCTAGCTTCGTGAAACTTGACACAATAAAGCAGTTTCACGTTCTTTCTCTATGTTTTGTTTCCTCTTGATGTAGCCCTAAGCAGTGACTGGGGAGAAACACTTTCATTGAAAGGGGTTGCCAAGCTTCCAAAAATTACGAGTCTCCAGAAATCTTAGCAACTATTTTTTCACCCAAACTGGATGATACTTTCAGGTAATGATCAGTACACTAAGCCCACTTGGTTCCCCAAATTTCGTTCTTCTATGTTGAAGCGTTCGTTTCCAGTAACAGTTTGAATTTTGGCGTTTTACTCTGTTTTCTCCTATACTGATAGATGTATTTGGAACTCTAAATCAAACAGGGTTTGTGCTAGCTTCTTGAAACTTGACACAATAAAGCAGTTTCAAGTTCTATCTCTATGTTCTGTTTCCTCTTGATGTAGCCCTAAGCAGTGACTGGGGAGAAACACTTTCATAGAAAGGGGTTGCCAAGCTTCCAAAAATTATGAGTCTCCAGAAATCTCAGCAAGTATTTTTTCACCCAAACTGGATGATACTTTCAGGTAATGATCAGTACACTAAGCCCACTTGGTTCCCCAAATTTCCTTCTTCTATGTTGAAGCGTTCGTTTCCAGTAACAGTTTGAATTTTGGCGTTTCACTCTGTTTTCTCCTATACTGATAGATGTATTTGGAACTCTAAATCAAACACCGTTTGTGCTAGCTTCCTGAAACCTGACACAATAAAGCAGTTTCACGTTCTATCTCTATGTTCTGTTTCCTCTTGATGTAGCCCTAAGCAGTGACTGGGGAGAAACACTTTCATAGAAAGGGGTTGCCAAGCTTCCAAAAATTATGAGTCTCCAGAAATCTCAGCAAATATTTTTTCACCCAAACTGGGTGATACTTTCAGGTAATGATCAGTACACTAAGCCCACTTGGTTCCCCAAATTTCCTTCTTCTATGTTGAAGCGTTCGTTTCCAGTAACAGTTTGAATTTTGGCGTTTCACTCTGTTTTCTCCTATACTGATAGATGTATTTGGAACTCTAAATCAAACACCGTTTGTGCTAGCTTCTTGAAACTTGACACACTAAAGCAGTTTCACGTTCTATCTCTATGTTCTGTTTCCACTTGATGTAGCCCTAGCAGTGACTGGGGAGAAACACTTTCATTGAAAGGGGTTGCCAAGCTTCCAAAAATTACGAGTCTCCAGAAATCTTAGCAACTATTTTTTCACCCAAACTGGATGATACTTTCAGGTAATGATCAGTATACTAAGAACACTTGGTTCCCAAATTTTGTTCTTCTATGTTGAAGCGTTCGTTTCCAGTAACAGTTTGAATTTTGGCGTTTCACTCTGTTTTCTCCTATACTGATAGATGTATTTGGAACTCTAAATCAAACACGGTTTGTGCTAGCTTCTTGAAACTTGACACAATAAAGCAGTTTCACGTTCTATCTCTATGTTCTGTTTCCACTTGATGTAGCCCTAAGCAGTGACTGGGGAGAATAACTTTCATTGAAAGTTGTTGCCAAACTTCCAAAAATTACGAGTCTCCAGAAATCTCAGCAACTATTTTTTCACTCAAACTGGATGATACTTTCAGGTAATGATCAGTACACTAAGCCCACTTGGTTTCTCAAATTTCGTTCTTCTATGTTGAAGCGTTCGTTTCCACTAACAGTTTGAATTTTGGCGTTTCACTCTATTTTCTCCTATACTGATAGATGTATTTGGAACTCTAAATCAAACACGGTTTGTGCTAGCTTCCTGAAACTTAACACAATAAAGCAGTTTCACGTTCTTTCTCTATGTTCTGTTTCCTCTTGATGTAGCCCTAAGCAGTGATGGGGAGAAACACTTTCATTGAAAGGGGTTGCCAAGCTTCCAAAAATTACGAGTCTCCAGAAATCTCAGCAACTATTTTTTCACCCAAACTGGATGACAATTTCAGGTAATGATCAGTACACTAATCCCACTTGGTTCCCCAAATTTCGTTCTTCTATGTTGAAGCGTTCGTTTCCAGTAACAGTTTGAATTTTGGCGTTTCACTCTGTTTTCTCCTATATTGATAGATATATTTGGAACTCTAAATCAAACACGGTTTGTGCTAGCTTCTTGAAACTTGACACAATAAAGCAGTTTCACGTTCTATCTCTATGTTCTGTTTCCTCTTGATGTAGCCCTATGCAGTGACTGGGGAGAAACACTTTCATAGAAAGGGGTTGCCAAGCTTCCAAAAATTACGAGTCTCCAGAAATCTCAGCAACTATTTTTTCACCCAAACTGGATGATACTTTCAGGTAATGATCAGTACACTAAGCCCACTTGGTTCCCCAAATTTCATTCTTCTATGTTGAAGCGTTCGTTTCCAGTAACAGTTTGAATTTTGGCGTTTTACTCTGTTTTCTCCTATACTGATAGATGTATTTGGAACTCTAAATCAAACACGGTTTGTGCTAGCTTCTTGAAACTTGACACAATAAAGCAGTTCCAAGTTCTATCTCTATGTTCTGTTTCCTCTTGATGTAGCCCTAAGCATTGACTGGGGAGAAACACTTTCATAGAAAGGGGTTGCCAAGCTTCCAAAAATTATGAGTCTCCAGAAATCTCAGCAACTATTTTTTCACCCAAACTGGATGATACTTTCAGGTAATGATCAGTACACTAAGCCCACTTGGTTCCCCAAATTTCGTTCTTCTATGTTGAAGCGTTCGTTTCCAGTAACAGTTTGAATTTTGGCGTTTCACTCTGTTTTCTCCTATATTGATAGATGTATTTGGAACTCTAAATCAAACACGGTTTGTGCTAGCTTCTTGAAACTTGACACAATAAAGCAGTTTCACGTTCTATCTCTATGTTCTGTTTCATCTTGATGTAGCCCTACACAGTGACTGGGGAGAAACACTTTCATAGAAAGGGGTTGCCAAGCTTCCAAAAATTACGAGTCTCCAGAAATCTCAGCAACTATTTTTTCACCCAAACTGGATGATACTTTCATGTAATGATCAGTACACGAAGCCCACTTGGTTCCCCAAATTTCGTTCTTCTATGTTGAAGCGTTCGTTTCCAGTAACAGTTTGAATTTTGGCGTTTCACTCTGTTTTCTCCTATACTGATAGATGTATTTGGAACTCTAAATCAAACACGGTTTGTGCTAGCTTCTTGAAACTCGACATAATAAAGCAGTTTCACGTTCTATCTCTATGTTCTGTTTTCTCTTGATGTAACCCTCAGCAGTGACTGGGGAGAAACACTTTCATTGAAAGGGGTTGCCAAGCTTCCAAAAATTACGAGTCTCCAGAAATCTCAGCAACTATTTTTTCACCCAAACTGGATGATACTTTCAGGTAATGATCAGTATACTACGAACACTTGGTCCCCAAATTTCATTTCTATGTTGAAGCGTTCATTTCCAGTAACAGTTTGAATTTTGGCGTTTCACTCTGTTTTCTCCTATATTGATAGATGTAATTGGAACTCTAAATCAAACACGGTTTGTGCTAGCTTCTTGAAACTCGATATAATAAAGAACTTTCATGTTCTATCTCTATGTTCTGTTTCTCCTTGATGTAACCCTCAGCAGTGACTGGGGAGAAACACTTTCATTGAAAGGGGTTGCCAAGCTTCCAAAAATAAGAAGTCTCCAGAAATCTCAGCAACTATTTTTTCACCCAAACTGGATGATACTTTCAGGTAATGATCAGTACACTAAGCCCACTTGGTTCCCCAAATTTCCTTCTTCTATGTTGAAGCGTTCGTTTCCAGTAACAGTTTGAATTTTGGCGTTTCACTCTGTTTTCTCCTATACTGATAGATGTATTTGGAACTCTAAATAAAACACGGTTTGTGCTAGCTTCTTGAAACTTGACACAATAAAGCAGTTTCACGTTCTATCTCTATGTTCTGTTTCCACTTGATGTAGCCCTAAGCAGTGACTGGGGAGAATAACTTTCGTTGAAAGTTGTTGCCAAACTTCCAAAAATTACGAGTCTCCAGAAATCTCAGCAACTATTTTTTCACTCAAACTGGATGATACTTTCAGGTAATGATCAGTACACTAAGCCCACTTGGTTTCTCAAATTTCGTTCTTCTATGTTGAAGCGTTCGTTTCCACTAACAGTTTGAATTTTGGCGTTTCACTCTATTTTCTCCGATACTGATAGATGTATTTGGAACTCTAAATCAAACACGGTTTGTGCTAGCTTCCTGAAACTTGACACAATAAAGCAGTTTCACGTTCTTTCTCTATGTTCTGTTTCCTCTTGATGTAGCCCTAAGCAGTGATGGGGAGAAACACTTTCATTGAAAGGGGTTGCCAAGCTTCCAAAAATTACGAGTCTCCAGAAATCTCAGCAACTATTTTTTCACCCAAACTGGATGACAATTTCAGGTAATGATCAGTACACTAATCCCACTTGGTTCCCCAAATTTCGTTCTTCTATGTTGACGCGTTCGTTTCCAGTAACAGTTTGAATTTTGGCGTTTCACTCTGTTTTCTCCTATATTGATAGATATATTTGGAACTCTAAATCAAACACGGTTTGTGCTAGCTTCTTGAAACTTGACACAATAAAGCAGTTTCACGTTCTATCTCTATGTTCTGTTTCCTCTTGATGTAGCCCTATGCAGTGACTGGGGAGAAACACTTTCATAGAAAGGGGTTGCCAAGCTTCCAAAAATTACGAGTCTCCAGAAATCTCAGCAACTATTTTTTCACCCAAACTGGATGATACTTTCAGGTAATGATCAGTACACTAAGCCCACTTGGTTCCCCAAATTTCATTCTTCTATGTTGAAGCGTTCGTTTCCAGTAACAGTTTGAATTTTGGCATTTTACTCTGTTTTCTCCTATACTGATAGATGTATTTGGAACTCTAAATCAAACACCGTTTGTGCTAGCTTCTTGAAACTTGACACAATAAAGCAGTTTCAAGTTCTATCTCTATGTTCTGTTTCCTCTTGATGTAGCCCTAAGCAGTGACTTGGGAGAAACACTTTCATTGAAAGGGGTTGCCAAGCTTCCAAAAATTACGAGTCTCCAGAAATCTCATCAACTATTTTTTCACCCAAAGTGGATGATACTTTCAGGTAATGATCAGTACACTAAGCCCACTAGGTTCCCCAAATTTCGTTGTTCTATGTTGAAGCGTTCGTTTCCAGTAACAGTTTGAATTTTGGCGTTTCACTCTGTTTTCTCCTATACTGATAGATGTATTTGGAACTCTAAATCAAACACGGTTTGTGCTAGCTTCGTGAAACTTGACACAATAAAGCAGTTTCACGTTCTTTCTCTATGTTTTGTTTCCTCTTGATGTAGCCCTAAGCAGTGACTGGGGAGAAACACTTTCATTGAAAGGGGTTGCCAAGCTTCCAAAAATTACGAGTCTCCAGAAATCTTAGCAACTATTTTTTCACCCAAACTGGATGATACTTTCAGGTAATGATCAGTACACTAAGCCCACTTGGTTCCCCAAATTTCGTTCTTCTATGTTGAAGCGTTCGTTTCCAGTAACAGTTTGAATTTTGGCGTTTTACTCTGTTTTCTCCTATACTGATAGATGTATTTGGAACTCTAAATCAAACAGGGTTTGTGCTAGCTTCTTGAAACTTGACACAATAAAGCAGTTTCAAGTTCTATCTCTATGTTCTGTTTCCTCTTGATGTAGCCCTAAGCAGTGACTGGGGAGAAACACTTTCATAGAAAGGGGTTGCCAAGCTTCCAAAAATTATGAGTCTCCAGAAATCTCAGCAAGTATTTTTTCACCCAAACTGGATGATACTTTCAGGTAATGATCAGTACACTAAGCCCACTTGGTTCCCCAAATTTCCTTCTTCTATGTTGAAGCGTTCGTTTCCAGTAACAGTTTGAATTTTGGCGTTTCACTCTGTTTTCTCCTATACTGATAGATGTATTTGGAACTCTAAATCAAACACCGTTTGTGCTAGCTTCCTGAAACCTGACACAATAAAGCAGTTTCACGTTCTATCTCTATGTTCTGTTTCCTCTTGATGTAGCCCTAAGCAGTGACTGGGGAGAAACACTTTCATAGAAAGGGGTTGCCAAGCTTCCAAAAATTATGAGTCTCCAGAAATCTCAGCAAATATTTTTTCACCCAAACTGGGTGATACTTTCAGGTAATGATCAGTACACTAAGCCCACTTGGTTCCCCAAATTTCCTTCTTCTATGTTGAAGCGTTCGTTTCCAGTAACAGTTTGAATTTTGGCGTTTCACTCTGTTTTCTCCTATACTGATAGATGTATTTGGAACTCTAAATCAAACACCGTTTGTGCTAGCTTCTTGAAACTTGACACACTAAAGCAGTTTCACGTTCTATCTCTATGTTCTGTTTCCACTTGATGTAGCCCTAGCAGTGACTGGGGAGAAACACTTTCATTGAAAGGGGTTGCCAAGCTTCCAAAAATTACGAGTCTCCAGAAATCTTAGCAACTATTTTTTCACCCAAACTGGATGATACTTTCAGGTAATGATCAGTATACTAAGAACACTTGGTTCCCAAATTTTGTTCTTCTATGTTGAAGCGTTCGTTTCCAGTAACAGTTTGAATTTTGGCGTTTCACTCTGTTTTCTCCTATACTGATAGATGTATTTGGAACTCTAAATCAAACACGGTTTGTGCTAGCTTCTTGAAACTTGACACAATAAAGCAGTTTCACGTTCTATCTCTATGTTCTGTTTCCACTTGATGTAGCCCTAAGCAGTGACTGGGGAGAATAACTTTCATTGAAAGTTGTTGCCAAACTTCCAAAAATTACGAGTCTCCAGAAATCTCAGCAACTATTTTTTCACTCAAACTGGATGATACTTTCAGGTAATGATCAGTACACTAAGCCCACTTGGTTTCTCAAATTTCGTTCTTCTATGTTGAAGCGTTCGTTTCCACTAACAGTTTGAATTTTGGCGTTTCACTCTATTTTCTCCTATACTGATAGATGTATTTGGAACTCTAAATCAAACACGGTTTGTGCTAGCTTCCTGAAACTTAACACAATAAAGCAGTTTCACGTTCTTTCTCTATGTTCTGTTTCCTCTTGATGTAGCCCTAAGCAGTGATGGGGAGAAACACTTTCATTGAAAGGGGTTGCCAAGCTTCCAAAAATTACGAGTCTCCAGAAATCTCAGCAACTATTTTTTCACCCAAACTGGATGACAATTTCAGGTAATGATCAGTACACTAATCCCACTTGGTTCCCCAAATTTCGTTCTTCTATGTTGAAGCGTTCGTTTCCAGTAACAGTTTGAATTTTGGCGTTTCACTCTGTTTTCTCCTATATTGATAGATATATTTGGAACTCTAAATCAAACACGGTTTGTGCTAGCTTCTTGAAACTTGACACAATAAAGCAGTTTCACGTTCTATCTCTATGTTCTGTTTCCTCTTGATGTAGCCCTATGCAGTGACTGGGGAGAAACACTTTCATAGAAAGGGGTTGCCAAGCTTCCAAAAATTACGAGTCTCCAGAAATCTCAGCAACTATTTTTTCACCCAAACTGGATGATACTTTCAGGTAATGATCAGTACACTAAGCCCACTTGGTTCCCCAAATTTCATTCTTCTATGTTGAAGCGTTCGTTTCCAGTAACAGTTTGAATTTTGGCGTTTTACTCTGTTTTCTCCTATACTGATAGATGTATTTGGAACTCTAAATCAAACACGGTTTGTGCTAGCTTCTTGAAACTTGACACAATAAAGCAGTTCCAAGTTCTATCTCTATGTTCTGTTTCCTCTTGATGTAGCCCTAAGCATTGACTGGGGAGAAACACTTTCATAGAAAGGGGTTGCCAAGCTTCCAAAAATTATGAGTCTCCAGAAATCTCAGCAACTATTTTTTCACCCAAACTGGATGATACTTTCATGTAATGATCAGTACACGAAGCCCACTTGGTTCCCCAAATTTCGTTCTTCTATGTTGAAGCGTTCGTTTCCAGTAACAGTTTGAATTTTGGCGTTTCACTCTGTTTTCTCCTATACTGATAGATGTATTTGGAACTCTAAATCAAACACGGTTTGTGCTAGCTTCTTGAAACTCGACATAATAAAGCAGTTTCACGTTCTATCTCTATGTTCTGTTTTCTCTTGATGTAACCCTCAGCAGTGACTGGGGAGAAACACTTTCATTGAAAGGGGTTGCCAAGCTTCCAAAAATTACGAGTCTCCAGAAATCTCAGCAACTATTTTTTCACCCAAACTGGATGATACTTTCAGGTAATGATCAGTATACTACGAACACTTGGTCCCCAAATTTCATTTCTATGTTGAAGCGTTCATTTCCAGTAACAGTTTGAATTTTGGCGTTTCACTCTGTTTTCTCCTATATTGATAGATGTAATTGGAACTCTAAATCAAACACGGTTTGTGCTAGCTTCTTGAAACTCGATATAATAAAGAACTTTCATGTTCTATCTCTATGTTCTGTTTCTCCTTGATGTAACCCTCAGCAGTGACTGGGGAGAAACACTTTCATTGAAAGGGGTTGCCAAGCTTCCAAAAATAAGAAGTCTCCAGAAATCTCAGCAACTATTTTTTCACCCAAACTGGATGATACTTTCAGGTAATGATCAGTACACTAAGCCCACTTGGTTCCCCAAATTTCCTTCTTCTATGTTGAAGCGTTCGTTTCCAGTAACAGTTTGAATTTTGGCGTTTCACTCTGTTTTCTCCTATACTGATAGATGTATTTGGAACTCTAAATAAAACACGGTTTGTGCTAGCTTCTTGAAACTTGACACAATAAAGCAGTTTCACGTTCTATCTCTATGTTCTGTTTCCACTTGATGTAGCCCTAAGCAGTGACTGGGGAGAATAACTTTCGTTGAAAGTTGTTGCCAAACTTCCAAAAATTACGAGTCTCCAGAAATCTCAGCAACTATTTTTTCACTCAAACTGGATGATACTTTCAGGTAATGATCAGTACACTAAGCCCACTTGGTTTCTCAAATTTCGTTCTTCTATGTTGAAGCGTTCGTTTCCACTAACAGTTTGAATTTTGGCGTTTCACTCTATTTTCTCCGATACTGATAGATGTATTTGGAACTCTAAATCAAACACGGTTTGTGCTAGCTTCCTGAAACTTGACACAATAAAGCAGTTTCACGTTCTTTCTCTATGTTCTGTTTCCTCTTGATGTAGCCCTAAGCAGTGATGGGGAGAAACACTTTCATTGAAAGGGGTTGCCAAGCTTCCAAAAATTACGAGTCTCCAGAAATCTCAGCAACTATTTTTTCACCCAAACTGGATGACAATTTCAGGTAATGATCAGTACACTAATCCCACTTGGTTCCCCAAATTTCGTTCTTCTATGTTGACGCGTTCGTTTCCAGTAACAGTTTGAATTTTGGCGTTTCACTCTGTTTTCTCCTATATTGATAGATATATTTGGAACTCTAAATCAAACACGGTTTGTGCTAGCTTCTTGAAACTTGACACAATAAAGCAGTTTCACGTTCTATCTCTATGTTCTGTTTCCTCTTGATGTAGCCCTATGCAGTGACTGGGGAGAAACACTTTCATAGAAAGGGGTTGCCAAGCTTCCAAAAATTACGAGTCTCCAGAAATCTCAGCAACTATTTTTTCACCCAAACTGGATGATACTTTCAGGTAATGATCAGTACACTAAGCCCACTTGGTTCCCCAAATTTCATTCTTCTATGTTGAAGCGTTCGTTTCCAGTAACAGTTTGAATTTTGGCATTTTACTCTGTTTTCTCCTATACTGATAGATGTATTTGGAACTCTAAATCAAACACCGTTTGTGCTAGCTTCTTGAAACTTGACACAATAAAGCAGTTTCAAGTTCTATCTCTATGTTCTGTTTCCTCTTGATGTAGCCCTAAGCAGTGACTTGGGAGAAACACTTTCATTGAAAGGGGTTGCCAAGCTTCCAAAAATTACGAGTCTCCAGAAATCTCATCAACTATTTTTTCACCCAAAGTGGATGATACTTTCAGGTAATGATCAGTACACTAAGCCCACTAGGTTCCCCAAATTTCGTTGTTCTATGTTGAAGCGTTCGTTTCCAGTAACAGTTTGAATTTTGGCGTTTCATTCTGTTTTCTCCTATACTGATAGATGTATTTGGAACTCTAAATCAAACACCGTTTGTGCTAGCTTCCTGAAACCTGACACAATAAAGCAGTTTCACGTTCTATCTCTATGTTCTGTTTCCTCTTGATGTAGCCCTAAGCAGTGACTGGGGAGAAACACTTTCATAGAAAGGGGTTGCCAAGCTTCCAAAAATTATGAGTCTCCAGAAATCTCAGCAAATATTTTTTCACCCAAACTGGGTGATACTTTCAGGTAATGATCAGTACACTAAGCCCACTTGGTTCCCCAAATTTCCTTCTTCTATGTTGAAGCGTTCGTTTCCAGTAACAGTTTGAATTTTGGCGTTTCACTCTGTTTTCTCCTATACTGATAGATGTATTTGGAACTCTAAATCAAACACCGTTTGTGCTAGCTTCTTGAAACTTGACACACTAAAGCAGTTTCACGTTCTATCTCTATGTTCTGTTTCCACTTGATGTAGCCCTAGCAGTGACTGGGGAGAAACACTTTCATTGAAAGGGGTTGCCAAGCTTCCAAAAATTACGAGTCTCCAGAAATCTTAGCAACTATTTTTTCACCCAAACTGGATGATACTTTCAGGTAATGATCAGTATACTAAGAACACTTGGTTCCCAAATTTTGTTCTTCTATGTTGAAGCGTTCGTTTCCAGTAACAGTTTGAATTTTGGCGTTTCACTCTGTTTTCTCCTATACTGATAGATATATTCGGAACTCTAAATCAAACACGGTTTGTGCTAGCTTCTTGAAACTTGACACAATAAAGCAGTTTCAAGTTCTATCTCTATGTTCTGTTTCCTCTTGATGTAGCCCTAAGCAGTGACTGGGGAGAAACACTTTCATAGAAAGGGGTTGCCAAGCTTCCAAAAATTATGAGTCTCCAGAAATCTCAGCAACTATTTTTTCACCCAAACTGGATGATACTTTCAGGTAATGATCAGTACACTAAGCCCACTTGGTTCCCCAAATTTCGTTCTTCTATGTTGAAGCGTTCGTTTCCAGTAACAGTTTGAATTTTGGCGTTTCACTCTGTTTTCTCCTATACTGATAGATGTATTTGGAACTCTAAATCAAACACGGTTTGTGCTAGCTTCTTGAAACTTGACACAATAAAGCAGTTTCACGTTCTATCTCTATGTTCTGTTTCCACTTGATGTAGCCCTAAGCAGTGACTGGGGAGAATAACTTTCATTGAAAGTTGTTGCCAAACTTCCAAAAATTACGAGTCTCCAGAAATCTCAGCAACTATTTTTTCACTCAAACTGGATGATACTTTCAGGTAATGATCAGTACACTAAGCCCACTTGGTTTCTCAAATTTCGTTCTTCTATGTTGAAGCGTTCGTTTCCACTAACAGTTTGAATTTTGGCGTTTCACTCTATTTTCTCCTATACTGATAGATGTATTTGGAACTCTAAATCAAACACGGTTTGTGCTAGCTTCCTGAAACTTAACACAATAAAGCAGTTTCACGTTCTTTCTCTATGTTCTGTTTCCTCTTGATGTAGCCCTAAGCAGTGATGGGGAGAAACACTTTCATTGAAAGGGGTTGCCAAGCTTCCAAAAATTACGAGTCTCCAGAAATCTCAGCAACTATTTTTTCACCCAAACTGGATGACAATTTCAGGTAATGATCAGTACACTAATCCCACTTGGTTCCCCAAATTTCGTTCTTCTATGTTGAAGCGTTCGTTTCCAGTAACAGTTTGAATTTTGGCGTTTCACTCTGTTTTCTCCTATATTGATAGATATATTTGGAACTCTAAATCAAACACGGTTTGTGCTAGCTTCTTGAAACTTGACACAATAAAGCAGTTTCACGTTCTATCTCTATGTTCTGTTTCCTCTTGATGTAGCCCTATGCAGTGACTGGGGAGAAACACTTTCATAGAAAGGGGTTGCCAAGCTTCCAAAAATTACGAGTCTCCAGAAATCTCAGCAACTATTTTTTCACCCAAACTGGATGATACTTTCAGGTAATGATCAGTACACTAAGCCCACTTGGTTCCCCAAATTTCATTCTTCTATGTTGAAGCGTTCGTTTCCAGTAACAGTTTGAATTTTGGCGTTTTACTCTGTTTTCTCCTATACTGATAGATGTATTTGGAACTCTAAATCAAACACGGTTTGTGCTAGCTTCTTGAAACTTGACACAATAAAGCAGTTCCAAGTTCTATCTCTATGTTCTGTTTCCTCTTGATGTAGCCCTAAGCATTGACTGGGGAGAAACACTTTCATAGAAAGGGGTTGCCAAGCTTCCAAAAATTATGAGTCTCCAGAAATCTCAGCAACTATTTTTTCACCCAAACTGGATGATACTTTCAGGTAATGATCAGTACACTAAGCCCACTTGGTTCCCCAAATTTCGTTCTTCTATGTTGAAGCGTTCGTTTCCAGTAACAGTTTGAATTTTGGCGTTTCACTCTGTTTTCTCCTATATTGATAGATGTATTTGGAACTCTAAATCAAACACGGTTTGTGCTAGCTTCTTGAAACTTGACACAATAAAGCAGTTTCACGTTCTATCTCTATGTTCTGTTTCATCTTGATGTAGCCCTACACAGTGACTGGGGAGAAACACTTTCATAGAAAGGGGTTGCCAAGCTTCCAAAAATTACGAGTCTCCAGAAATCTCAGCAACTATTTTTTCACCCAAACTGGATGATACTTTCATGTAATGATCAGTACACGAAGCCCACTTGGTTCCCCAAATTTCGTTCTTCTATGTTGAAGCGTTCGTTTCCAGTAACAGTTTGAATTTTGGCGTTTCACTCTGTTTTCTCCTATACTGATAGATGTATTTGGAACTCTAAATCAAACACGGTTTGTGCTAGCTTCTTGAAACTCGACATAATAAAGCAGTTTCACGTTCTATCTCTATGTTCTGTTTTCTCTTGATGTAACCCTCAGCAGTGACTGGGGAGAAACACTTTCATTGAAAGGGGTTGCCAAGCTTCCAAAAATTACGAGTCTCCAGAAATCTCAGCAACTATTTTTTCACCCAAACTGGATGATACTTTCAGGTAATGATCAGTATACTACGAACACTTGGTCCCCAAATTTCATTTCTATGTTGAAGCGTTCATTTCCAGTAACAGTTTGAATTTTGGCGTTTCACTCTGTTTTCTCCTATATTGATAGATGTAATTGGAACTCTAAATCAAACACGGTTTGTGCTAGCTTCTTGAAACTCGATATAATAAAGAACTTTCATGTTCTATCTCTATGTTCTGTTTCTCCTTGATGTAACCCTCAGCAGTGACTGGGGAGAAACACTTTCATTGAAAGGGGTTGCCAAGCTTCCAAAAATAAGAAGTCTCCAGAAATCTCAGCAACTATTTTTTCACCCAAACTGGATGATACTTTCAGGTAATGATCAGTACACTAAGCCCACTTGGTTCCCCAAATTTCCTTCTTCTATGTTGAAGCGTTCGTTTCCAGTAACAGTTTGAATTTTGGCGTTTCACTCTGTTTTCTCCTATACTGATAGATGTATTTGGAACTCTAAATCAAACACCGTTTGTGCTAGCTTCTTGAAACTTGACACACTAAAGCAGTTTCACGTTCTATCTCTATGTTCTGTTTCCACTTGATGTAGCCCTAAGCAGTGACTGGGGAGAATAACTTTCATTGAAAGTTGTTGCCAAACTTCCAAAAATTACGAGTCTCCAGAAATCTCAGCAACTATTTTTTCACTCAAACTGGATGATACTTTCAGGTAATGATCAGTACACTAAGCCCACTTGGTTTCTCAAATTTCGTTCTTCTATGTTGAAGCGTTCGTTTCCACTAACAGTTTGAATTTTGGCGTTTCACTCTATTTTCTCCTATACTGATAGATGTATTTGGAACTCTAAATCAAACACGGTTTGTGCTAGCTTCCTGAAACTTGACACAATAAAGCAGTTTCACGTTCTTTCTCTATGTTCTGTTTCCTCTTGATGTAGCCCTAAGCAGTGATGGGGAGAAACACTTTCATTGAAAGGGGTTGCCAAGCTTCCAAAAATTACGAGTCTCCAGAAATCTCAGCAACTATTTTTTCACCCAAACTGGATGACAATTTCAGGTAATGATCAGTACACTAATCCCACTTGGTTCCCCAAATTTCGTTCTTCTATGTTGAAGCGTTCGTTTCCAGTAACAGTCTGAATTTTGGCGTTTCACTCTGTTTTCTCCTATACTGATAGATGTATTTGGAACTCTAAATCAAACACGGTTTGTGCTAGCTTCTTGAAACTTGACACAATAAAGCAGTTTCACGTTCTTTCTCTATGTTCTGTTTCCTCTTGATGTAGCCCTAAGCATTGACTGGGGAGAAACACTTTCATAGAAAGGGGTTGCCAAGCTTCCAAAAATTATGAGTCTCCAGAAATCTCAGCAACTATTTTTTCACCCAAACTGGATGATACTTTCAGGTAATGATCAGTACACTAAGCCCACTTGGTTCCCCAAATTTCGTTCTTCTATGTTGAAGCGTTCGTTTCCAGTAACAGTTTGAATTTTGGCGTTTCACTCTGTTTTCTCCTATATTGATAGATGTATTTGGAACTCTAAATCAAACACGGTTTGTGCTAGCTTCTTGAAACTTGACACAATAAAGCAGTTTCACGTTCTATCTCTATGTTCTGTTTCATCTTGATGTAGCCCTACACAGTGACTGGGGAGAAACACTTTCATAGAAAGGGGTTGCCAAGCTTCCAAAAATTACGAGTCTCCAGAAATCTCAGCAACTATTTTTTCACCCAAACTGGATGATACTTTCATGTAATGATCAGTACACGAAGCCCACTTGGTTCCCCAAATTTCGTTCTTCTATGTTGAAGCGTTCGTTTCCAGTAACAGTTTGAATTTTGGCGTTTCACTCTGTTTTCTCCTATACTGATAGTTGTATTTGGAACTCTAAATCAAACACGGTTTGTGCTAGCTTCTTGAAACTCGACATAATAAAGCAGTTTCACGTTCTATCTCTATGTTCTGTTTTCTCTTGATGTAACCCTCAGCAGTGACTGGGGAGAAACACTTTCATTGAAAGGGGTTGCCAAGCTTCCAAAAATTACGAGTCTCCAGAAATCTCAGCAACTATTTTTTCACCCAAACTGGATGATACTTTCAGGTAATGATCAGTATACTACGAACACTTGGTCCCCAAATTTCATTTCTATGTTGAAGCGTTCATTTCCAGTAACAGTTTGAATTTTGGCGTTTCACTCTGTTTTCTCCTATATTGATAGATGTAATTGGAACTCTAAATCAAACACGGTTTGTGCTAGCTTCTTGAAACTCGATATAATAAAGAACTTTCATGTTCTATCTCTATGTTCTGTTTCTCCTTGATGTAACCCTCAGCAGTGACTGGGGAGAAACACTTTCATTGAAAGGGGTTGCCAAGCTTCCAAAAATAAGAAGTCTCCAGAAATCTCAGCAACTATTTTTTCACCCAAACTGGATGATACTTTCAGGTAATGATCAGTACACTAAGCCCACTTGGTTCCCCAAATTTCCTTCTTCTATGTTGAAGCGTTCGTTTCCAGTAACAGTTTGAATTTTGGCATTTCACTCTGTTTTCTCCTATACTGATAGATGTATTTGGAACTCTAAATCAAACACCGTTTGTGCTAGCTTCTTGAAACTTGACACACTAAAGCAGTTTCACGTTCTATCTCTATGTTCTGTTTCCACTTGATGTAGCCCTAGCAGTGACTGGGGAGAAACACTTTCATTGAAAGGGGTTGCCAAGCTTCCAAAAATTACGAGTCTCCAGAAATCTTAGCAACTATTTTTTCACCCAAACTGGATGATACTTTCAGGTAATGATCAGTATACTAAGAACACTTGGTTCCCAAATTTTGTTCTTCTATGTTGAAGCGTTCGTTTCCAGTAACAGTTTGAATTTTGGCGTTTCACTCTGTTTTCTCCTATACTGATAGATGTATTTGGAACTCTAAATCAAACACGGTTTGTGCTAGCTTCTTGAAACTTGACACAATAAAGCAGTTTCAAGTTCTATCTCTATGTTCTGTTTCCTCTTGATGTAGCCCTAAGCAGTGACTGGGGATAAACACTTTCATACAAAGGGGTTGCCAAGCTTCCAAAAATTATGAGTCTCCAGAAATCTCAGCAACTATTTTTTCACCCAAACTGGATGATACTTTCAGGTAATGATCAGTACACTAAGTCCACTTGGTTCCCCAAGTTTCGTTCTTCTATGTTGAAGCGTTCGTTTCCAGTAACAGTTTGAATTTTGGCGTTTCACTCTGTTTTCTCCTATACTGATAGATGTATTTGGAACTCTAAATCAAACACGGTTTGTGCTAGCTTCTTGAAACTTGACACAATAAAGCAGTTTCACGTTCTATCTCTATGTTCTGTTTCCACTTGATGTAGCCCTAAGCAGTGACTGGGGAGAATAACTTTCATTGAAAGTTGTTGCCAAACTTCCAAAAATTACGAGTCTCCAGAAATCTCAGCAACTATTTTTTCACTCAAACTGGATGATACTTTCAGGTAATGATCAGTACACTAAGCCCACTTGGTTTCTCAAATTTCGTTCTTCTATGTTGAAGCGTTCGTTTCCACTAACAGTTTGAATTTTGGCGTTTCACTCTATTTTCTCCTATACTGATAGATGTATTTGGAACTCTAAATCAAACACGGTTTGTGCTAGCTTCCTGAAACTTGACACAATAAAGCAGTTTCACGTTCTTTCTCTATGTTCTGTTTCCTCTTGATGTAGCCCTAAGCAGTGATGGGGAGAAACACTTTCATTGAAAGGGGTTGCCAAGCTTCCAAAAATTACGAGTCTCCAGAAATCTCAGCAACTATTTTTTCACCCAAACTGGATGATACTTTCAGGTAATGATCAGTACACTAAGCCCACTTGGTTCCCCAAATTTCATTCTTCTATGTTGAAGCGTTCGTTTCCAGTAACAGTTTGAATTTTGGCGTTTTACTCTGTTTTCTCCTATACTGATAGATGTATTTGGAACTCTAAATCAAACACGGTTTGTGCTAGCTTCTTGAAACTTGACACAATAAAGCAGTTTCAAGTTCTATCTCTATGTTCTGTTTCCTCTTGATGTAGCCCTAAGCATTGACTGGGGAGAAACACTTTCATAGAAAGGGGTTGCCAAGCTTCCAAAAATTATGAGTCTCCAGAAATCTCAGCAACTATTTTTTCACCCAAACTGGATGATACTTTCAGGTAATGATCAGTACACTAAGCCCACTTGGTTCCCCAAATTTCGTTCTTCTATGTTGAAGCGTTCGTTTCCAGTAACAGTTTGAATTTTGGCGTTTCACTCTGTTTTCTCCTATATTGATAGATGTATTTGGAACTCTAAATCAAACACGGTTTGTGCTAGCTTCTTGAAACTTGACACACTAAAGCAGTTTCACGTTCTATCTCTATGTTCTGTTTCATCTTGATGTAGCCCTACACAGTGACTGGGGAGAAACACTTTCATAGAAAGGGGTTGCCAAGCTTCCAAAAATTACGAGTCTCCAGAAATCTCAGCAACTATTTTTTCACCCAAACTGGATGATACTTTCATGTAATGATCAGTACACGAAGCCCACTTGGTTCCCCAAATTTCGTTCTTCTATGTTGAAGCGTTCGTTTCCAGTAACAGTTTGAATTTTGGCGTTTCACTCTGTTTTCTCCTATACTGATAGATGTATTTGGAACTCTAAATCAAACACGGTTTGTGCTAGCTTCTTGAAACTCGACATAATAAAGCAGTTTCACGTTCTATCTCTATGTTCTGTTTTCTCTTGATGTAACCCTCAGCAGTGACTGGGGAGAAACACTTTCATTGAAAGGGGTTGCCAAGCTTCCAAAAATTACGAGTCTCCAGAAATCTCAGCAACTATTTTTTCACCCAAACTGGATGATACTTTCAGGTAATGATCAGTATACTACGAACACTTGGTCCCCAAATTTCATTTCTATGTTGAAGCGTTCATTTCCAGTAACAGTTTGAATTTTGGTGTTTCACTCTGTTTTCTCCTATATTGATAGATGTAATTGGAACTCTAAATCAAACACGGTTTGTGCTAGCTTCTTGAAACTCGATATAATAAAGAACTTTCATGTTCTATCTCTATGTTCTGTTTCTCCTTGATGTAACCCTCAGCAGTGACTGGGGAGAAACACTTTCATTGAAAGGGGTTGCCAAGCTTCCAAAAATAAGAAGTCTCCAGAAATCTCAGCAACTATTTTTTCACCCAAACTGGATGATACTTTCAGGTAATGATCAGTACACTAAGCCCACTTGGTTCCCCAAATTTCCTTCTTCTATGTTGAAGCGTTCGTTTCCAGTAACAGTTTGAATTTTGGCGTTTCACTCTGTTTTCTCCTATACTGATAGATGTATTTGGAACTCTAAATCAAACACCGTTTGTGCTAGCTTCTTGAAACTTGACACACTAAAGCAGTTTCACGTTCTATCTCTATGTTCTGTTTCCACTTGATGTAGCCCTAGCAGTGACTGGGGAGAAACACTTTCATTGAAAGGGGTTGCCAAGCTTCCAAAAATTACGAGTCTCCAGAAATCTTAGCAACTATTTTTTCACCCAAACTGGATGATACTTTCAGGTAATGATCAGTATACTAAGAACACTTGGTTCCCAAATTTTGTTCTTCTATGTTGAAGCGTTCGTTTCCAGTAACAGTTTGAATTTTGGCGTTTCACTCTGTTTTCTCCTATACTGATAGATGTATTTGGAACTCTAAATCAAACACGGTTTGAGCTAGCTTCTTGAAACTTGACACAATAAAGCAGTTTCAAGTTCTATCTCTATGTTCTGTTTCCTCTTGATGTAGCCCTAAGCAGTGACTGGGGAGAAACAATTTCATACAAAGGGGTTGCCAAGCTTCCAAAAATTACGAGTCTCCAGAAATCTCAGCAACTATTTTTTCACCCAAACTGGATGATACTTTCAGGTAATGATCAGTACACTAAGCCCACTTGGTTCCCCAAGTTTCGTTCTTCTATGTTGAAGCGTTCGTTTCCAGTAACAGTTTGAATTTTGGCGTTTCACTCTGTTTTCTCCTATACTGATAGATGTATTTGGAACTCTAAATCAAACACGGTTTGTGCTAGCTTCTTGAAACTTGACACAATAAAGCAGTTTCACGTTCTATCTCTATGTTCTGTTTCCACTTGATGTAGCCCTAAGCAGTGACTGGGGAGAATAACTTTCATTGAAAGTTGTTGCCAAACTTCCAAAAATTACGAGTCTCCAGAAATCTCAGCAACTATTTTTTCACTCAAACTGGATGATACTTTCAGGTAATGATCAGTACACTAAGCCCACTTGGTTTCTCAAATTTCGTTCTTCTATGTTGAAGCGTTCGTTTCCACTAACAGTTTGAATTTTGGCGTTTCACTCTATTTTCTCCTATACTGATAGATGTATTTGGAACTCTAAATCAAACAGGGTTTGTGCTAGCTTCCTGAAACTTGACACAATAAAGCAGTTTCACGTTCTTTCTCTATGTTCTGTTTCCTCTTGATGTAGCCCTAAGCAGTGATGGGGAGAAACACTTTCATTGAAAGGGGTTGCCAAGCTTCCAAAAATTACGAGTCTCCAGAAATCTCAGCAACTATTTTTTCACCCAAACTGGATGACAATTTCAGGTAATGATCAGTACACTAATCCCACTTGGTTCCCCAAATTTCGTTCTTCTATGTTGAAGCGTTCGTTTCCAGTAACAGTTTGAATTTTGGCGTTTCACTCTGTTTTCTCCTATATTGATAGATATATTTGGAACTCTAAATCAAACACGGTTTGTGCTAGCTTCCTGAAACCTGACACAATAAAGCAGTTTCACGTTCTTTCTCTATGTTCTGTTTCCTCTTGATGTAGCCCTAAGCAGTGACTGGGGAGAAACACTTTCATAGAAAGGGGTTGCCAAGCTTCCAAAAATTATGAGTCTCCAGAAATCTCAGCAACTATTTTTTCACCCAAACTGGATGATACTTTCAGGTAATGATCAGTACACTAAGCCCACTTGGTTCCCCAAATTTCCTTCTTCTATGTTGAAGCGTTCGTTTCCAGTAACAGTTTGAATTTTGGCGTTTCACTCTGTTTTCTCCTATACTGATAGATGTATTTGGAACTCTAAATCAAACACCGTTTGTGCTAGATTCTTGAAACTTGACACACTAAAGCAGTTTCACGTTCTATCTCTATGTTCTGTTTCCACTTGATGTAGCCCTAAGCAGTGACTGGGGAGAATAACTTTCATTAAAAGTTGTTGCCAAACTTCCAAAAATTACGAGTCTCCAGAAATCTCAGCAACTATTTTTTCACCCAAACTGGATGATACTTTCATGTAATGATCAGTACACGAAGCCCACTTGGTTTCCCAAATTTCGTTTTTCTATGTTGAAGCGTTCGTTTCCACTAACAGTTTGAATTTTGGCGTTTCACTCTGTTTTCTCCTATATTGATAGATGTATTTGGAACTCTAAATCAAACACGGTTTGTGCTAGCTTCTTGAAACTTGACACAATAAAGCAGTTTCACGTTCTTTCTCTATGTTTCGTTTCCTCTTGATGTAGCCCTAGCAGTGACTGGGGAGAAACACTTTCATTGAAAGGGGTTGCCAAGCTTCCAAAAATTACGAGTCTCCAGAAATCTTAGCAACTATTTTTTCACCCAAACTGGATGATACTTTCAGGTAATGATCAGTATACTAAGAACACTTGGTTCTCAAATTTTGTTCTTCTATGTTGAAGCGTTTGTTTCCAGTAACAGTTTGAATTTTGGCATTTCACTCTGTTTTCTCCTATACTGATAGATGTATTTGGAACTCTAAATCAAACACGGTTTGTGCTAGCTTCTTGAAACTTGACACAATAAAGCAGTTTCAAGTTCTATCTCTATGTTCTGTTTCCTCTTGATGTAGCCCTAAGCTGTGACTGGGGAGAAACACTTTCATAGAAAGGCGTTGCCAAGCTTCCAAAAATTATGAGTCTCCAGAAATCTCAGCAAGTATTTTTTCACCCAAACTGGATGATACTTTCAGGTAATGATCAGTACACTAAGCCCACTTGGTTCCCCAAATTTCGTTCTTCTATGTTGAAGCGTTCGTTTCCAGTAACAGTTTGAATTTTGGCGTTTCACTCTGTTTTCTCCTATACTGATAGATGTATTTGGAACTCTAAATCAAACACGGTTTGTGCTAGCTTCTTGAAACTTGACACAATAAAGCAGTTTCACGTTCTATCTCTATGTTCTGTTTCCACTTGATGTAGCCCTAAGCAGTGACTGGGGAGAATAACTTTCGTTGAAAGTTGTTGCCAAACTTCCAAAAATTACGAGTCTCCAGAAATCTCAGCAACTATTTTTTCACTCAAACTGGATGATACTTTCAGGTAATGATCTGTACACTAAGCCCACCTGGTTTCTCAAATTTCGTTCTTCTATGTTGAAGCGTTCGTTTCCACTAACAGTTTGAATTTTGGCGTTTCACTCTATTTTCTCCTATACTGATAGATGTATTTGGAACTCTAAATCAAACACGGTTTGTGCTAGCTTCCTGAAACTTGACACAATAAAGCAGTTTCACGTTCTTTCTCTATGTTTTGTTTCCTCTTGATGTAGCCCTAAGCAGTGATGGGGAGAAACACTTTCATTGAAAGGGGTTGCCAAGCTTCCAAAAATTACGAGTCTCCAGAAATCTCAGCAACTATTTTTTCACCCAAACTGGATGACAATTTCAGGTAATAATCAGTACACTAATCCCACTTGGTTCCCCAAATTTCGTTCTTCTATGTTGAAGCGTTCGTTTCCAGTAACAGTTTGAATTTTGGCGTTTCACTCTGTTTTCTCCTATATTGATAGATATATTTGGAACTCTAAATCAAACACGGTTTGTGCTAGCTTCTTGAAACTTGACACAATAAAGCAGTTTCACGTTCTATCTCTATGTTCTGTTTCCTCTTGATGTAGCCCTATGCAGTGACTGGGGAGAAACACTTTCATAGAAAGGGGTTGCCAAGCTTCCAAAAATTACGAGTCTCCAGAAATCTCAGCAACTATTTTTTCACCCAAACTGGATGATACTTTCAGTTAATGATCAGTACACTAAGCCCACTTGGTTCCCCAAATTTCATTCTTCTATGTTGAAGCGTTCGTTTCCAGTAACAGTTTGAATTTTGGCGTTTTACTCTGTTTTCTCCTATACTGATAGATGTATTTGGAACTCTAAATCAAACACGGTTTGTGCTAGCTTCTTGAAACTTGACACAATAAAGCAGTTTCAAGTTCTATCTCTATGTTCTGTTTCCTCTTGATGTAGCCCTAAGCAGTGACTTGGGAGAAACACTTTCATTGAAAGGGGTTGCCAAGCTTCCAAAAATTACGAGTCTCCAGAAATCTCATCAACTATTTTTTCACCCAAAGTGGATGATACTTTCAGGTAATGATCAGTACACTAAGCCCACTAGGTTCCCCAAATTTCGTTGTTCTATGTTGAAGCGTTCGTTTCCAGTAACAGTTTGAATTTTGACGTTTCACTCTGTTTTCTCCTATACTGATAGATGTATTTGGAACTCTAAATCAAACACGGTTTGTGCTAGCTTCTTGAAACTTGACACAATAAAGCAGTTTTACGTTCTTTCTCTATGTTTTGTTTCCTCTTGATGTAGCCCTAAGCAGTGACTGGGGAGAAACACTTTCATTGAAATTGGTTGCCAAGCTTCCAAAAATTACGAGTCTCCAGAAATCTTAGCAACTATTTTTTCACCCAAACTGGATGATACTTTCAGGTAGGGATCAGTACACTAAGCCCACTTGGTTCCCCAAATTTCGTTCTTCTATGTTGAAGCGTTCGTTTCCAGTAACAGTTTGAATTTTGGCGTTTCACTCTGTTTTCTCCTATACTGATAGATGTATTTGGAACTCTAAATCAAACACGGTTTGTGCTAGCTTCTTGAAACTTGACACAATAAAGCAGTTTCAAGTTCTATCTCTATGTTCTGTTTCCTCTTGATGTAGCCCTAAGCAGTGACTGGGGAGAAACACTTTCATAGAAAGGGGTTGCCAAGCTTCCAAAAATTATGAGTCTCCAGAAATCTCAGCAACTATTTTTTCACCCAAACTGGATGATACTTTCAGGTAATGATCAGTACACTAAGCCCACTTGGTTCCCCAAATTTCGTTCTTCTATGTTGAAGCGTTCGTTTTTAGTAACAGTTTGAATTTTGGTGTTTCACTCTGTTTTCTCCTATACTGATAGATGTATTTGGAACTCTAAATCAAACACCGTTTGTGCTAGCTTCTTGAAACTTGACACACTAAAGCAGTTTCACGTTCTATCTCTATGTTCTGTTTCCTCTTGATGTAGCCCTAAGCAGTGACTGGGGAGAATAACTTTCATTGAAAGTTGTTGCCAAACTTCCAAAAATTACGAGTCTCCAGAAATCTCAGCAACTATTTTTTCACCCAAACTTGATGATACTTTCATGTAATGATCAGTACACGAAGCCCACTTGGTTTCCCAAATTTCGTTCTTCTATGTTGAAGCGTTCGTTTCCAGTAACAGTTTGAATTTTGGCGTTTCACTCTGTTTTCTCCTATACTGATAGATGTATTTGGAACTCTAAATCAAACACGGTTTGTGCTAGCTTCTTGAAACTTGACACAATAAAGCAGTTTCACGTTCTATCTCTATGTTCTGTTTCCACTTGATGTAGCCCTAAGCAGTGACTGGGGAGAATAACTTTCGTTGAAAGTTGTTGCCAAACTTCCAAAAATTACGAGTCTCCAGAAATCTCAGCAACTATTTTTTCACTCAAACTGGATGATACTTTCAGGTAATGATCAGTACACTAAGCCCACCTGGTTTCTCAAATTTCGTTCTTCTATGTTGAAGCGTTCGTTTCCACTAACAGTTTGAATTTTGGCGTTTCACTCTATTTTCTCCTATACTGATAGATGTATTTGGAACTCTAAATCAAACACGGTTTGTGCTAGCTTCCTGAAACTTGACACAATAAAGCAGTTTCACGTTCTTTCTCTATGTTCTGTTTCCTCTTGATGTAGCCCTAAGCAGTGATGGGGAGAAACACTTTCATTGAAAGGGGTTGCCAAGCTTCCAAAAATTACGAGTCTCCAGAAATCTCAGCAACTATTTTTTCACCCAAACTGGATGACAATTTCAGGTAATAATCAGTACACTAATCCCACTTGGTTCCCCAAATTTCGTTCTTCTATGTTGAAGCGTTCGTTTCCAGTAACAGTTTGAATTTTGGCGTTTCACTCTGTTTTCTCCTATATTGATAGATATATTTGGAACTCTAAATCAAACACGGTTTGTGCTAGCTTCTTGAAACTTGACACAATAAAGCAGTTTCACGTTCTATCTCTATGTTCTGTTTCCTCTTGATGTAGCCCTATGCAGTGACTGGGGAGAAACACTTTCATAGAAAGGGGTTGCCAAGCTTCCAAAAATTACGAGTCTCCAGAAATCTCAGCAACTATTTTTTCACCCAAACTGGATGATACTTTCAGGTAATGATCAGTACACTAAGCCCACTTGGTTCCCCAAATTTCATTCTTCTATGTTGAAGCGTTCGTTTCCAGTAACAGTTTGAATTTTGGCGTTTTACTCTGTTTTCTCCTATACTGATAGATGTATTTGGAACTCTAAATCAAACACGGTTTGTGCTAGCTTCTTGAAACTTGACACAATAAAGCAGTTTCAAGTTCTATCTCTATGTTCTGTTTCCTCTTGATGTAGCCCTAAGCAGTGACTTGGGAGAAACACTTTCATTGAAAGGGGTTGCCAAGCTTCCAAAAATTACGAGTCTCCAGAAATCTCATCAACTATTTTTTCACCCAAAGTGGATGATACTTTCAGGTAATGATCAGTACACTAAGCCCACTAGGTTCCCCAAATTTCGTTGTTCTATGTTGAAGCGTTCGTTTCCAGTAACAGTTTGAATTTTGACGTTTCACTCTGTTTTCTCCTATACTGATAGATGTATTTGGAACTCTAAATCAAACACGGTTTGTGCTAGCTTCTTGAAACTTGACACAATAAAGCAGTTTTACGTTCTTTCTCTATGTTTTGTTTCCTCTTGATGTAGCCCTAAGCAGTGACTGGGGAGAAACACTTTCATTGAAAGGGGTTGCCAAGCTTCCAAAAATTACGAGTCTCCAGAAATCTTAGCAACTATTTTTTCACCCAAACTGGATGATACTTTCAGGTAGGGATCAGTACACTAAGCCCACTTGGTTCCCCAAATTTCGTTCTTCTATGTTGAAGCGTTCGTTTCCAGTAACAGTTTGAATTTTGGCGTTTCACTCTGTTTTCTCCTATACTGATAGATGTATTTGGAACTCTAAATCAAACACGGTTTGTGCTAGCTTCTTGAAACTTGACACAATAAAGCAGTTTCAAGTTCTATCTCTATGTTCTGTTTCCTCTTGATGTAGCCCTAAGCAGTGACTGGGGAGAAACACTTTCATAGAAAGGGGTTGCCAAGCTTCCAAAAATTATGAGTCTCCAGAAATCTCAGCAACTATTTTTTCACCCAAACTGGATGATACTTTCAGGTAATGATCAGTACACTAAGCCCACTTGGTTCCCCAAATTTCGTTCTTCTATGTTGAAGCGTTCGTTTTTAGTAACAGTTTGAATTTTGGTGTTTCACTCTGTTTTCTCCTATACTGATAGATGTATTTGGAACTCTAAATCAAACACCGTTTGTGCTAGCTTCTTGAAACTTGACACACTAAAGCAGTTTCACGTTCTATCTCTATGTTCTGTTTCCTCTTGATGTAGCCCTAAGCAGTGACTGGGGAGAATAACTTTCATTGAAAGTTGTTGCCAAACTTCCAAAAATTACGAGTCTCCAGAAATCTCAGCAACTATTTTTTCACCCAAACTTGATGATACTTTCATGTAATGATCAGTACACGAAGCCCACTTGGTTTCCCAAATTTCGTTCTTCTATGTTGAAGCGTTCGTTTCCAGTAACAGTTTGAATTTTGGCGTTTCACTCTGTTTTCTCCTATACTGATAGATGTATTTGGAACTCTAAATCAAACACGGTTTGTGCTAGCTTCTTGAAACTTGACACAATAAAGCAGTTTCACGTTCTATCTCTATGTTCTGTTTCCACTTGATGTAGCCCTAAGCAGTGACTGGGGAGAATACCTTTCATTGAAAGTTGTTGCCAAACTTCCAAAAATTACGAGTCTCCAGAAATCTCAGCAACTATTTTTTCACTCAAACTGGATGATACTTTCAGGTAATGATCAGTACACTAAGCCCACCTGGTTTCTCAAATTTCGTTCTTCTATGTTGAAGCGTTCGTTTCCACTAACAGTTTGAATTTTGGCGTTTCACTCTATTTTCTCCTATACTGATAGATGTATTTGGAACTCTAAATCAAACACGGTTTGTGCTAGCTTCCTGAAACTTGACACAATAAAGCAGTTTCACGTTCTTTCTCTATGTTCTGTTTCCTCTTGATGTAGCCCTAAGCAGTGATGGGGAGAAACACTTTCATTGAAAGGGGTTGCCAAGCTTCCAAAAATTACGAGTCTCCAGAAATCTCAGCAACTATTTTTTCACCCAAACTGGATGACAATTTCAGGTAATAATCAGTACACTAATCCCACTTGGTTCCCCAAATTTCGTTCTTCTATGTTGAAGCGTTCGTTTCCAGTAACAGTTTGAATTTTGGCGTTTCACTCTGTTTTCTCCTATATTGATAGATATATTTGGAACTCTAAATCAAACACGGTTTGTGCTAGCTTCTTGAAACTTGACACAATAAAGCAGTTTCACGTTCTATCTCTATGTTCTGTTTCCTCTTGATGTAGCCCTATGCAGTGACTGGGGAGAAACACTTTCATAGAAAGGGGTTGCCAAGCTTCCAAAAATTACGAGTCTCCAGAAATCTCAGCAACTATTTTTTCACCCAAACTGGATGATACTTGCAGGTAATGATCAGTACACTAAGCCCACTTGGTTCCCCAAATTTCATTCTTCTATGTTGAAGCGTTCGTTTCCAGTAACAGTTTGAAATTGGCGTTTTACTCTGTTTTCTCCTATACTGATAGATGTATTTGGAACTCTAAATCAAACACGGTTTGTGCTAGCTTCTTGAAACTTGACACAATAAAGCAGTTTCAAGTTCTATCTCTATGTTCTGTTTCCTCTTGATGTAGCCCTAAGCAGTGACTTGGGAGAAACACTTTCATTGAAAGGGGTTGCCAAGCTTCCAAAAATTACGAGTCTCCAGAAATCTCATCAACTATTTTTTCACCCAAAGTGGATGATACTTTCAGGTAATGATCAGTACACTAAGCCCACTAGGTTCCCCAAATTTCGTTGTTCTATGTTGAAGCGTTCGTTTCCAGTAACAGTTTGAATTTTGACGTTTCACTCTGTTTTCTCCTATACTGATAGATGTATTTGGAACTCTAAATCAAACACGGTTTGTGCTAGCTTCTTGAAACTTGACACAATAAAGCAGTTTTACGTTCTTTCTCTATGTTTTGTTTCCTCTTGATGTAGCCCTAAGCAGTGACTGGGGAGAAACACTTTCATTGAAAGGGGTTGCCAAGCTTCCAAAAATTACGAGTCTCCAGAAATCTTAGCAACTATTTTTTCACCCAAACTGGATGATACTTTCAGGTAGGGATCAGTACACTAAGCCCACTTGGTTCCCCAAATTTCGTTCTTCTATGTTGAAGCGTTCGTTTCCAGTAACAGTTTGAATTTTGGCGTTTCACTCTGTTTTCTCCTATACTGATAGATGTATTTGGAACTCTAAATCAAACACGGTTTGTGCTAGCTTCTTGAAACTTGACACAATAAAGCAGTTTCAAGTTCTATCTCTATGTTCTGTTTCCTCTTGATGTAGCCCTAAGCAGTGACTGGGGAGAAACACTTTCATAGAAAGGGGTTGCCAAGCTTCCAAAAATTATGAGTCTCCAGAAATCTCAGCAACTATTTTTTCACCCAAACTGGATGATACTTTCAGGTAATGATCAGTACACTAAGCCCACTTGGTTCCCCAAATTTCGTTCTTCTATGTTGAAGCGTTCGTTTTTAGTAACAGTTTGAATTTTGGTGTTTCACTCTGTTTTCTCCTATACTGATAGATGTATTTGGAACTCTAAATCAAACACGGTTTGTGCTAGCTTCTTGAAACTTGACACAATAAAGCAGTTTCAAGTTCTATCTCTATGTTCTGTTTCCTCTTGATGTAGCCCTAAGCAGTGACTGGGGAGAAACACTTTCATAGAAAGGGGTTGCCATGCTTCCAAAAATTATGAGTCTCCAGAAATCTCAGCAACTATTTTTTCACCCAAACTGGATGATACTTTCAGGTAATGATCAGTACACTAAGCCCACTTGGTTCCCCAAATTTCGTTCTTCTATGTTGAAGTGTTCGTTTCCAGTAACAGTTTGAATTTTGGCGTTTCACTCTGTTTTCTCCTATACTGATAGATGTATTTGGAACTCTAAATCAAACACGGTTTGTGCTAGCTTCTTGAAACTTGACACAATAAAGCAGTTTCAAGTTCTATCTCTATGTTCTGTTTCCTCTTGATGTAGCCCTAAGCAGTGACTGGGGAGAAACACTTTCATTGAAAGGGGTTGCCAAGCTTCCAAAAATTACGAGTCTCCAGAAATCTCAGCAACTATTTTTTCACCCAAACTGGATGATACTTTCAGGTAGGGATCAGTACACTAAGCCCACTTGGTTCCCCAAATTTCGTTCTTCTATGTTGAAGCGTTCGTTTCCAGTAACAGTTTGAATTTTGGCGTTTCACTCTGTTTTCTCCTATACTGATAGATGTATTTGGAACTCTAAATCAAACACGGTTTGTGCTAGCTTCTTGAAACTTGACACAATAAAGCAGTTTCACGTTCTATCTCTATGTTCTGTTTCCACTTGATGTAGCCCTAAGCAGTGACTGGGGAGAATACCTTTCATTGAAAGTTGTTGCCAAACTTCCAAAAATTACGAGTCTCCAGAAATCTCAGCAACTATTTTTTCACTCAAACTGGATGATACTTTCAGGTAATGATCAGTACACGAAGCCCACTTGGTTTCCCAAATTTCGTTCTTCTATGTTGAAGCGTTCGTTTCCACTAACAGTTTGAATTTTGGCGTTTCACTCTGTTTTCTCCTATACTGATAGATGTATTTGGAACTCTAAATCAAACACGGTTTGTGCTAGCTTCTTGAAACTTGACACAATAAAGCAGTTTCACGTTCTATCTCTATGTTCTGTTTTCTCTTGATGTAACCCTCAGCAGTGACTGGGGAGAAACACTTTCATTGAAAGGGGTTGCCAAGCTTCCAAAAATTACGAGTCTCCAGAAATCTCAGCAACTATTTTTTCACCCAAACTGGATGATACTTTCAGGTAATGATCAGTATACTACGAACACTTGGTCCCCAAATTTCATTTCTATGTTGAAGCGTTCATTTCCAGTAACAGTTTGAATTTTGGCGTTTCACTCTGTTTTCTCCTATATTGATAGATGTATTTGGAACTCTAAATCAAACACGGTTTGTGCTAGAATCTTGAAACTCGATATAATAAAGAACTTTCATGTTCTATCTCTATGTTCTGTTTCTCCTTGACGTAACCCTCAGCAGTGACTGGGGAGAAACACTTTCATTGAAAGGGGTTGCCAAGCTTCCAAAAATAAGAAGTCTCCAGAAATCTCAGCAACTATTTTTTCACCCAAACAGGATGATATTTTCAGGTAATGATCAGTATACTAAGAACACTTGGTCCCCAAATTTCGTTCTTCTATGTTGAAGCGTTCGTTTCCAGTAACAGTTTGAATTTTGGCGTTTCACTCTGTTTTCTCCTATATTGATAGATGTATTTGGAACTCTAAATCAAACACGGTTTGTGCTAGCTTCTTGAAACTCGACATAATAAAGCACTTTCACGTTCTATCTCTATGTTCTGTTTCTCCTTGATGTAACCCTCAGCAGTGACAGGGGAGAAACACTTTCATTGAAAGGGGTTGCCAAGCTTCCAAAAATTACGAGTCTCCAGAAATCTCAGCAACTATTTTTTCACCCAAACTGGATGATACTTTCAGGTAATGATCAGTATACTAAGAACACTTGGTCCCCAAATTTCGTTCTTCTATGTTGAAGCGTTCGTTTCCAGTAACAGTTTGAATTTTGGCGTTTCACTCTGTTTTCTCCTATATTGCTAGATGTATTTGGAACTCTAAATCAAACACGGTTTGTGCTAGCTTCTCGAAACTCGACATAATAAAGCACTTTCACGTTCTATCTCTATGTTCTGTTTCTCCTTGATGTAACCCTCAGCAGTGACAGGGGAGAAACACTTTCATTTAAAGGGGTTGCCAAGCTTCCAAAAATTACGAGTCTCCAGAAATCTCAGCAACTATTTTTTCACCCAAACTGGATGATACTTTCAGGTAGGGATCAGTACACTAAGCCCACTTGGTTCCCCAAATTTCGTTCTTCTATGTTGAAGCGTTCGTTTCCAGTAACAGTTTGAATTTTGGCGTTTCACTCTGTTTTCTCCTATATTTATAGATGTATTTGGAACTCTAAATCAAACACGGTTTGTGCTAGCTTCTCGAAACTCGACATAATAAAGCACTTTCACGTTCTATCTCTATGTTCTCTTTCCTCTTGATGTAGCCCTAAGCAGTGACTGGGGAGAAACACTTTCATTGAAAGTGGTTGCCAAACTTCCAAAAATTACGAGTCTCCAGAAATCTCAGCAAATATTTTTTCACCCAAACTGGATGATACTTTCAGGTAATGATCAGTACCCTAAGCCCACTTGGTTCCCCAAATTCCGTTCTTCTATGTTGAAGCATTCGTTTCCAGTAACAGTTTGAATTTTGGCGTTTCACTCTGTTTTCTCCTATACTGATAGATGTATTTGGAACTCTAAATCAAACACGGTTTGTGCTAGCTTCTTGAATCTCAACACAATAAAGCACTTTCACGTTCTATCTCTATGTTCTTTTTTCTCTTGATGTAACCCTCAGCAGTGACTGGGGAGAAACACTTTCATAGAAAGGGGTTGCCAAGCTTCCAAAAATTACAAGTCTCCAGAAATCTCAGCAACTATTTTTTCACCCAAACTGGATGATACTTTCAGGTAATGATCAGTACACTAAGCCCACTTGGTTCCCCAAATTTCGTTCTATGTTGAAGCATTCGTTTCCAGTAACAGTTTGAATTTTGGCGTTTCACTCTGTTTTCTCCTATACTGATAGATGTATTTGGAACTCTAAATCAAACACGGTTTGTGCTAGCTTCTTGAATCTCAACACAATAAAGCACTTTCACGTTCTATCTCTATGTTCTTTTTTCTCTTGATGTAACCCTCAGCAGTGACTGGGGAGAAACACTTTCATAGAAAGGGGTTGCCAAGCTTCCAAAAATTACGAGTCTCCAGAAATCTCAGCAACTATTTTTTCACCCAAACTGGATGATACTTTCAGGTAATGATCAGTACACTAAGCCCACTTGGTTCCCCAAATTTCGTTGTTCTATGTTGAAGCGTTCGTTTCCAGTAACAGTTTGAATTTTGGCGTTTCACTCTGTTTTCTCCTATACTGATAGATGTATTTGGAACTCTAAATCAAAAACGGTTTGTGCTAGCTTCTTGAAACTTGACACAATAAAGCAGTTTCATGTTCTATCTCTATGTTCTGTTTCCTCTTGATGTAGCCCTAAGCAGTGACTTGGGAGAAACACTTTCATTGAAAGTTGTTGCCAAGCTTCCAAATATTACGAGTCTCCAGAAAACTCAGCAACTATTTTTTCACCCAAACTGGATGATACTTTCTGGTAATGATCAGTACACGAAGCCCACTAGGTTCCCCAAATTTCGTTCTTCTATGTTGAAGAGTTCGTTTCCATTAACAGTTTGAATTTTGGCGTTTCACTCTGTTTTCTCCTATACTGATAGATGTATTTGGAACTCTAAATCAAACACGGTTTGTGCTAGCTTCTTGAAACTTGACACAATAAAGCAGTTTCACGTTTTTCTCTATGTTTCGTTTCCTATTGATGTAGCCCTAAGCAGTGACTGGGGAGAAACACTTTCATTGAAAGGGGTTGCCAAGCTTCCAAAAATTACGAGTCTCCAGAAATCTTAGCAACTATTTTTTCACCCAAACTGGATGATACTTTCAGGTAATGATCAGTATACTAAGAACACTTGGTCCCCAAATTTTGTTCTTCTATGTTGAAGCGTTCGTTTCCAGTAACAATTTGAATTTTGGCATTTCACTCTGTTTTCTCCTATACTGATAGATGTATTTGGAACTCTAAATCAAACACGGTTTGTGCTAGCTTCTTGAAACTTGACACAATAAAGCAGTTTCACGTTCTATCTCTATGTTCTGTTTCCACTTGATGTAGCCCTAAGCAGTGACTGGGGAGAATAACTTTCATTGAAAGTTGTTGACAAACCTCCAAAAATTACGAGTCTCCAGAAATCTCAGCAACTATTTTTTCACTCAAACTGGATGATACTTTCATGTAATGATCAGTACACGAAGCCCACTTGGTTTCTCAAATTTCGTTCTTCTACGTTGAAGTGTTCGTTTCCACTAACAGTTTGAATTTTGGCGTTTCACTCTGTTTTCTCCTATACTGATAGATGTATTTGGAACTCTAAATCAAACACGGTTTGTGCTAGCTTCTTGAAGCTCGACATAATAAAGCAGTTTCACGTTCTATCTCTATGTTCTGTTTTCTCTTGATGTAACCCTCAGCAGTGACTGGGGAGAAACACTTTCATTGAAAGGGGTTGCCAAGCTTCCAAAAATTACGAGTCTCCAGAAATCTCAGCAACTATTTTTTCACCCAAACTGGATGATACTTTCAGGTAGTGATCAGTATACTACGAACACTTGGTCCCCAAATTTCATTTCTATGTTGAAGCTTTCATTTCCAGTAACAGTTTCAATTTTGGCGTTTCACTCTGTTTTCTCCTATACTGATAGATGTATTTGGAACTCTAAATCAAACACGGTTTGTGCTAGCTTCTTGAAACTCGATATAATAAAGAACTTTCATGTTCTATCTCTATGTTCTGTTTCTCCTTGATGAAACCCTCAGCAGTGACTGGGGAGAAACACTTTCATTGAAAGGGGTTGCCAAGCTTCCAAAAATAAGAAGTCTCCAGAAATCTCAGCAACAATTTTTTCACCCAAACTGGATGATATTTTCAGGTAATGATCAGTATACTAAGAACACTTGGTCCCCAAATTTCGTTCTTCTATGTTGAAGCGTTCGTTTCCAGTAACAGTTTGAATTTTGGCGTTTCACTCTGTTTTCTCCTATATTGATAGATGTATTTGGAACTCTAAATCAAACACGGTTTGTGCTAGCTTCTCGAAACTCGACATAATAAAGCACTTTCACGTTCTATCTCTATGTCCTGTTTCTCCTTGATGTAACCCTCAGCAGTGACAGGGGAGAAACACTTTCATTGAAAGGGGTTGCCAAGCTTCCAAAAATTACGAGTCTCCAGAAATCTCAGCAACTATTTTTTCACCCAAACTGGATGATACTTTCAGGTAATGATCAGTATACTAAGAACACTTGGTCCCCAAATTTCGTTCTTCTATGTTGAAGCGTTCGTTTCCAGTAACAGTTTGAATTTTGGCGTTTCACTCTGGTTTCTCCTATATTGGTAGATGTATTTGGAACTCTAAATCAAACACGGTTTGTGCTAGCTTCTTGAAACTCGACACAATAAAGCACTTTCACCTTCTATCTCGATGTTCTTTTTTCTCTTGATGTAAGCCTCAGCAGTGACTGGGGAGAAACACTTTCATAGAAAGGGGTTGCCAAGCTTCCAAAAATTACGAGTCTCCAGAAATCTCAGCAACTATTTTTTCACCCAAACTGGATGATACTTTCAGGTAATGATCAGTACACTAAGCCCACTTGGTTCCCCAAATTTCGTTCTATGTTGAAGCATTCGTTTCCAGTAACAGTTTGAATTTTGGCGTTTCACTCTGTTTTCTCCTATACTGATAGATGTATTTGGAACTCTAAATCAAAAACGGTTTGTGCTAGCTTCTTGAAACTTGACACAATAAAGCGGTTTCATGTTCTATCTCTATGTTCTGTTTCCTCTTGATGTAGCCCTAAGCAGTGACTTGGGAGAAACACTTTCATTGAAAGGGGTTGCCAAGCTTCCAAATATTACGAGTCTCCAGAAAACTCAGCAACTATTTTTTCACCCAAACTGGATGATACTTTCAGGTAATGATCAGTACACGAAGCCCACTAGGTTCCCCAAATTTCGTTCTTCTATGTTGAAGCGTTCGTTTCCAGTAACAGTTTGAATTTTGGCGTTTCACTCTGTTTTCTCCTATACTGATAGATGTATTTGGAACTCTAAATCAAACACGGTTTGTGCTAGCTTCTTGAAACTTGACACAATAAAGCAGTTTCAAGTTCTATCTCTATGTTCTGTTTCCTCTTGATGTAGCCCTAAGCAGTGACTGGGGAGAAACACTTTCATAGAAAGGGGTTGCCAAGCTTCCAAAAATTATGAGTCTCCAGAAATCTCAGCAACTATTTTTTCACCCAAACTGGATGATACTTTCAGGTAATGATCAGTACACTAAGCCCACTTGGTTCCCCAAATTTCGTTCTTCTATGTTGAAGCGTTCGTTTCCAGTAACAGTTTGAATTTTGGCGTTTCACTCTGTTTTCTCCTATACTGATAGATGTATTTGGAACTCTAAATCAAACACGGTTTGTGCTAGCTTCTCGAAACTTGACACAATAAAGCAGTTTCAAGTTCTATCTCTATGTTCTGTTTCCTCTTCATGTAGCCCTAAGCAGTGACTGGGGAGAAACACTTTCATAGAAAGGGGTTGCCAAGCTTCCAAAAATTATGAGTCTCCAGAAATCTCAGCAAGTATTTTTTCACCCAAACTGGATGATACTTTCAGGTAATGATCAGTACACTAAGCCCACTTGGTTCCCCAAATTTCGTTCTTCTATGTTGAAGCGTTCATTTCCAGTAACAGTTTGAATTTTGGCGTTTCACTCTGTTTTCTCCTATACTGATAGATGTATTTGGAACTCTAAATCAAACACGGTTTGTGCTAGCTTCCTGAAACTTGACACAATAAAGCAGTTTCACGTTCTATCTCTATGTTCTGTTTCCTCTTGATGTAGCCCTATGCAGTGACTGGGGAGAAACACTTTCATTGAAAGGGGTTGCCAAGCTTCCAAAAATAAGAAGTCTCCAGAAATTTCAGCAACTATTTTTTCACCCAAACTGGATGATACTTTCATGTAATGATCAGTACACGAAGCCCACTTGGTTTCCCAAATTTCGTTCTTCTATGTTGAAGCGTTCGTTTCCACTAACAGTTTGAATTTTGGCGTTTCACTCTGTTTTCTCCTATACTGATAGATGTATTTGGAACTCTAAATCAAACACGGTTTGTGCTAGCTTCCTGAAACTTGACACAATAAAGCAGTTTCACGTTCTTTCTCTATGTTCTGTTTCCTCTTGATGTAGCCCTAAGCACTGATGGGGAGAAACACTTTCATTGAAAGGGGTTGCCAAGCTTCCAAAAATTACGAGTCTCCAGAAATCTCAGCAACTATTTTTTCACCCAAACTGCATGATACTTTCAGGTAATGATCAGTACCCTAAGCCCACTTGGTTCCCCAAATTCCGTTCTTCTATGTTGAAGCGTTCGTTTCCGGTAACAGTTTTGAATTTTGGCGTTTCACTCTGTTTTCTCCTATACTGATAGATGTATTTGGAACTCTAAATCAAACACGGTTTGTGCTAGCTTCTTGAAACTTGACACAATAAAGCGGTTTCATGTTCTATCTCTATGTTCTGTTTCCTCTTGATGTAGCCCTAAGCAGTGACTTGGGAGAAACACTTTCATTGAAAGGGGTTGCCAAGCTTTCAAAAATTACGAGTCTCCAGAAAACTCAGCAACTATTTTTTCATTCAAACTGGATGATACTTTCAGGTAATGATCAGTACACTAAGCCCACTAGGTTCCCCAAATTTCGTTGTTCTATGTTGAAGCGTTCGTTTCCAGTAACAGTTTGAATTTTGGCATTTCACTCTGTTTTCTCCTATACTGATAGATGTATTTGGAACTCTAAATCAAACACGGTTTGTGCTAGCTTCTTGAAACTTGACACAATAAAGCAGTTTCACGTTCTTTCTCTATGTTTCGTTTCCTCTTGATGTAGCCCTAAGCAGTGACTGGGGAGAAACACTTTCATTGAAAGGGGTTGCCAAGCTTCCAAAAATTACGAGTCTCCAGAAATCTTAGCAACTATTTTTTCACCCAAACTGGATGATACTTTCAGGTAATGATCAGTATACTAAGAACACTTGGTCCCCAAATTTTGTTCTTCTATGTTGAAGCGTTCGTTTCCAGTAACAGTTTGAATTTTGGCGTTTCACTCTGTTTTCTCCTATACTGATAGATGTATTTGGAACTCTAAATCAAACACGGTTTGTGCTAGCTTCTTGAAACTTGACACAATAAAGCAGTTTCAAGTTCTATCTCTATGTTCTGTTTCCTCTTCATGTAGCCCTAAGCAGTGACTGGGGAGAAACACTTTCATAGAAAGGGGTTGCCAAGCTTCCAAAAATTATGAGTCTCCAGAAATCTCAGCAACTATTTTTTCACCCAAACTGGATGATACTTTCAGGTAATGATCAGTAAACTAAGCCCACTTGGTTCCCCAAATTTCGTTCTTCTATGTTGAAGCGTTCGTTTCCAGTAACAGTTTGAATTTTGGTGTTTCACTCTGTTTTCTCCTATACTGATAGATGTATTTGGAACTCTAAATCAAACACGGTTTGTGCTAGCTTCTTGAAACTTGACACAATAAAGCAGTTTCACGTTCTATCTCTATGTTCTGTTTCCACTTGATGTAGCCCTAAGCAGTGACTGGGGAGAATAACTTTCATTGAAAGTTGTTGCCAAACTTCCAAAAATTACGAGTCTCCAGAAATCTCAGCAACTATTTTTTCACTCAAACTGGATGATACTTTCATGTAATGATCAGTACACGAAGCCCACTTGGTTTCTCAAATTTCGTTCTTCTATGTTGAAGCGTTCGTTTCCACTAACAGTTTGAATTTTGGCGTTTCACTCTGTTTTCTCCTATACTGATAGATGTATTTGGAACTCTAAATCAAACACGGTTTGTGCTAGCTTCCTGAAACTTGACACAATAAAGCAGTTTCACGTTCTTTCTCTATGTTCTGTTTCCTCTTGATGTAGCCCTATGCAGTGACTGGGGAGAAACACTTTCATAGAAAGGGGTTGCCAAGCTTCCAAAAATTACGAGTCTCCAGAAATCTCAGCAACTATTTTTTCACCCAAACTGGATGATACTTTCAGGTAATGATCAGTACACTAAGCCCACTTGGTTCCCCAAATTTCGTTCTTCTATGTTGAAGCGTTCGTTTCCAGTAACAGTTTGAATTTTGGCGTTTCACTCTGTTTTCTCCTATACTGATAGATGTATTTGGAACTCTAAATCAAACACGGTTTGTGCTAGCTTCTTGAAACTCGACATAATATAGCAGTTTCACGTTCTATCTCTATGTTCTGTTTTCTCTTGATGTAACCCTCAGCAGTGACTGGGGAGAAACACTTTCATTGAAAGGGGTTGCCAAGCTTCCAAAAATCACGAGTCTCCAGAAATCTCAGCAACTATTTTTTCACCCAAACTAGATGGTACTTTCAGGTAGTGATCAGTATACTACGAACACTTGGTCCCCAAATTTCATTTCTATGTTGAAGCTTTCATTTCCAGTAACAGTTTGAATTTTGGCGTTTCACTCTGTTTTCTCCTATATTGATAGATGTATTTGGAACTCTAAATCAAACACGGTTTGTGCTAGCTTCTTGAAACTCGATATAATAAAGAACTTTCATTTTCTATCTCTATGTTCTGTTTCTCCGTGATGTAACCCTCAGCAGTGACTGGGGAGAAACACTTTCATTGAAAGGTGTTGCCAAGCTTCCAAAAATAAGAAGTCTCCAGAAATCTCAGCAACTATTTTTTCACCCAAACTGGATGATATTTTCAGGTAATGATCAGTATACTAAGAACACATGGTCCCCAAATTTCGTTCTTCTATGTTGTAGCGTTCGTTTCCAGTAACAGTTTGAATTTTGGCGTTTCACTCTGTTTTCTCCTATATTGATAGATGTATTTGGAACTCTAAATCAAACACGGTTTGTGCTAGCTTCTCGAAACTCGACATAATAAAGCACTTTCACGTTCTATCTCTATGTTCTGTTTCTCCTTGATGTAACCCTCAGCAGTGACAGGGGAGAAACACTTTCATTGAAAGGGGTTGCCAAGTTTCCAAAAATTACGAGTCTCCAGAAATCTCAGCAACTATTTTTTCACCCAAACTGGATGATACTTTCAGGTAATGATCAGTATACTAAGAACACTTGGTCCCCAAATTTCGTTCTTCTATGTTGAAGCGTTCGTTTCCAGTAACAGTTTGAATTTTGGCGTTTCACTCTGGTTTCTCCTATATTGGTAGATGTATTTGGAACTCTAAATCAAACACGGTTTGTGCTAGCTTCTTGAAACTCGACACAATAAAGCACTTTCACGTTCTATCTCTATGTTCTTTTTTCTCTTGATGTAAGCCTCAGCAGTGACTGGGGAAAAACACTTTCATAGAAAGGGGTTGCCAAGCTTCCAAAACTTACGAGTCTCCAGAAATCTCAGCCACTATTTTTTCACCCAAACTGGATGATACTTTCAGGTAATGATCAGTACACTAAGCCCACTTGGTTCCCCAAATTTCGTTCTATGTTGAAGCATTCGTTTCCAGTAACAGTTTGAATTTTGGCGTTTCACTCTGTTTTCTCCTATACTGATAGATGTATTTGGAACTCTAAATCAAAAACGGTTTGTGCTAGCTTCTTGAAACTTGACACAATAAAGCGGTTTCATGTTCTATCTCTATGTTCTGTTTCCTCTTGATGTAGCCCTAAGCAGTGACTTGGGAGAAACACTTTCATTGAAAGGGGTTGCCAAGCTTCCAAATATTACGAGTCTCCAGTAAACTCAGCAACTATTTTTTCACCCAAACTTGATGATACTTTCAGGTAATGATCAGTACACGAAGCCCACTAGGTTCCCCAAATTTCGTTCTTCTATGTTGAAGCGTTCGTTTCCAGTAACAGTTTGAATTTTGGCGTTTCACTCTGTTTTCTCCTATACTGATAGATGTATTTGGAACTCTAAATCAAACACGGTTTGTGCTAGCTTCTTGAAACTTGACACAATAAAGCAGTTTCAAGTTCTATCTCTATGTTCTGTTTCCTCTTGATGTAGCCCTAAGCAGTGACTGAGGAGAAACACTTTCATAGAAAGGGGTTGGCAAGCTTCCAAAAATTATGAGTCTCCAGAAATCTCAGCAAGTATTTTTTCACCCAAACTGGATGATACTTTCAGGTAATGATCAGTACACTAAGCCCACTTGGTTCCCCAAATTTCGTTCTTCTATGTTGAAGCGTTCGTTTCCAGTAACAGTTTGAATTTTGGCGTTTCACTCTGTTTTCTCCTATACTGATAGATGTATTTGGAACTCTAAATCAAACACGGTTTGTGCTAGCTTCCTGAAACTTGACACAATAAAGCAGTTTCACGTTCTTTCTCTATGTTCTGTTTCCTCTTGATGTAGCCCTAAGCAGTGACTGGGGAGAAACACTTTCATAGAAAGGGGTTGCCAAGCTTCCAAAAATTATGAGTCTCCAGAAATCTCAGCAACTATTTTTTCAGCCAAACTGGATGATACTTTCATGTAATGATCAGTACACTAAGCCCACTTGGTTCCCCAAATTTCGTTCTTCTATATTGTAGCGTTCGTTTCCAGTAACAGTTTGAATTTTGGTGTTTCACTCTGTTTTCTCCTATACTGATAGATGTATTTGGAACTCTAAATCAAACAACGTTTGTGCTAGCTTCTTGAAACTTGACACACTAAAGCAGTTTCTCGTTCTATCTCTATGTTCTGTTTCCTCTTGATGTAGCCCTAAGCAGTGACTGGGGAGAATAACTTTCATTGAAAGTTGTTGCCAAACTTCCAAAAATTACGAGTCTCCAGAAATCTCAGCAACTATTTTTTCACCCAAACTTGATGATACTTTCATGTAATGATCAGTACATGAAGCCCACTTGGTTTCCCAAATTTCCTTCTTCTATGTTGAAGCGTTCGTTTCCACTAACAGTTCGAATTTTGGCGTTTCACTCTGTTTTCTCCTATACTGATAGATGTATTTGGAACTCTAAATCAAACACGGTTTGTGCTAGCTTCTTGAAACTTGACACAATAAAGCAGTTTCACGTTCTATCTCTATGTTCTGTTTTCTCTTGATGTAACCCTCAGCAGTGACTTGGGAGAAACACTTTCATTGAAAGGGGTTGCCAAGCTTCCAAAAATTACGAGTCTCCAGAAATCTCAGCAACTATTTTTTCACCCAAACTGGATGATACTTTCAGGTAATGATCAGTATACTACGAACACTTGGTCCCCAAATTTCATTTCTATGTTGAAGCGTTCATTTCCAGTAACAGTTTGTAATTTGGTGTTTCACTCTGTTTTCTCCTATATTGATAGTTGTATTTGGAACTCTAAATCAAACACGGTTTGTGCTAGCTTCTTGAAACTCGATATAATAAAGAACTTTCATGTTCTATCTCTATGTTCTGTTTCTCCTTGATGTAACCCTCAGCAGTGACTGGGGAGAAACACTTTCATTGAAAGGGGTTGCCAAGCTTCCAAAAATAAGAAGTCTCCAGAAATCTCAGCAACTATTTTTTCACCCAAACTGGATGATATTTTCAGGTAATGATCAGTATACTAAGAACACTTGGTCCCCAAATTTCGTTCTTCTATGTTGATGCGTTCGTTTCCAGTAACAGTTTGAATTTTGGCGTTTCACTCTGTTTTCTCCTATATTGATAGATGTATTTGGAACTCTAAATCAAACACGGTTTGTGCTAGCTTCTCGAAACTCGACATAATAAAGCACTTTCACGTTCTATCTCTATGTTCTGTTTCTCCTTGATGTAACCCTCAGCAGTGGCAGGGGAGAAACACTTTCATTGAAAGGGGTTGCCAAGATTCCAAAAATTACGAGTCTCCAGAAATCTCAGCAACTATTTTTTCACCCAAATGGATGATACTTTCAGGTAATAATCAGTATACTAAGAACACTTGGTCCCCAAATTTCGTTCTTCTATGTTGAAGCGTTCGTTTCCAGTAACAGTTTGAATTTTGGCGTTTCACTCTGTTTTCTCCTATATTGGTAGATGTATTTGGAACTCTAAATCAAACACGGTTTGTGCTACCTTCTCGAAACTCGACATAATAAAGCACTTTCACGTTCTATCTCTATGTTCTGTTTCTCCTTGATGTAACCCTCAGCAGTGACAGGGGAGAAACACTTTCATTGAAAGGGGTTGCCAAGCTTCCAAATATTACGAGTCTCCAGAAATCTCAGCAACTATTTTTTCACCCAAACTGGATGATACTTTCAGGTAGGGATCAGTACACTAAGCCCACTTGGTTCCCCAAATTTCGTTCTTCTATGTTGAAGCGTTCGTTTCCAGTAACAGTTTGAATTTTGGCGTTTCACTCTGTTTTCTCCTATACTGATAGATGTATTTGGAACTCTAAATCAAACACGGTTTGTGCTAGCTTCTTGAAACTTGACACAATAAAGTAGTTTCAAGTTCTATCTCTATGTTCTGTTTCCTCTTGATGTAGCCCTAAGCAGTGACTGGGGAGAAACACTTTCATAGAAAGGGGTTGCCAAGCTTCCAAAAATTATGAGTCTCCAGAAATCTCAGCAACTATTTTTTCAGCCAAACTGGATGATACTTTCAGGTAATGATCAGTACACTAAGCCCACTTGGTTCCCCAAATTTCGTTCTTCTATGTTGAAGCGTTCGTTTTTAGTAACAGTTTGAATTTTGGTGTTTCACTCTGTTTTCTCCTATACTGATAGATGTATTTGGAACACTAAATCAAACACCGTTTGTGCTAGCTTCTTGAAACTTGACACACTAAAGCAGTTTCACGTTCTATCTCTATGTTCTGTTTCCTCTTGATGTAGCCCTAAGCAGTGACTGGGGAGAATAACTTTCATTGAAAGTTGTTGCCAAACTTCCAAAAATTACGAGTCTCCAGAAATCTCAGCAACTATTTTTTCACCCAAACTGGATGATACTTTCAGGTAGGGATCAGTACACTAAGCCCACTTGGTTTCCCAAATTTCGTTCTTCTTTGTTGAAGCGTTCGTTTCCAGTAACAGTTTGAATTTTGGCGTTTCACTCTGTTTTCTCCTATACTGATAGATGTATTTGGAACTCTAAATCAAACACGGTTTGTGCTAGCTTCCTGAAACTTGACACAATAAAGCAGTTTCACGTTCTTTCTCTATGTTCTGTTTCCTCTTGATGTAGCCCTAAGCAGTGATGGGGAGAAACACTTTCATTGAAAGGGGTTGCCAAGCTTCCAAAAATTACGAGTCTCCAGAAATCTCAGCAACTATTTTTTCACCCAAACTGGATGATACTTTCAGGTAATGATCAGTACCCTAAGCCCACTTGGTTCCCCAAATTCCGTTCTTCTATGTTGAAGCGTTCGTTTCCGGTAACAGTTTGAATTTTGGCGTTTCACTCTGTTTTCTCCTATACTGATAGATGTATTTGGAACTCTAAATCAAACACGGTTTGTGCTATCTTCTTGAAACTTGACACAATAAAGCGGTTTCATGTTCTATCTCTATGTTCTGTTTCCTCTTGATGTAGCCCTAAGCAGTGACTTGGGAGAAACACTTTCATTGAAAGGGGTTGCCAAGCTTCCAAAAATTACGAGTCTCCAGAAAACTCAGCAACTATTTTTTCATTCAAACTGGATGATACTTTCAGGTAATGATCAGTACACTAAGCCCACTAGGTTCCCCAAATTTCGTTGTTCTATGTTGAAGTGTTCGTTTCCAGTAACAGTTTGAATTTTGGCGTTTCACTCTGTTTTCTCCTATACTGATAGATGTATTTGGAACTCTAAATCAAACACGGTTTGTGCTAGCTTCTTGAAACTTGACACAATAAAGCAGTTTCAAGTTCTATCTCTATGTTCTGTTTCCTCTTGATGTAGCCCTAAGCAGTGACTGGGGAGAAACACTTTCATAGAAAGGGGTTGCCAAGCTTCCAAAAATTATGAGTCTCCAGAAATCTCAGCAACTATTTTTTCACCCAAACTGGATGATACTTTCAGGTAATGATCAGTACACTAAGCCCACTTGGTTCTCCAAATTTCGTTCTTCTATGTTGAAGCGTTCGTTTCCAGTAACAGTTTGAATTTTGGCGTTTCACTCTGTTTTCTCCTATACTGATAGATGTATTTGGAACTCTAAATCAAACACGGTTTGTGCTAGCTTCTTGAAACTTGACACAATAAAGCAGTTTCACGTTCTATCTCTATGTTCTGTTTCCACTTGATGTAGCCCTAAGCAGTGACTGGGGAGAATACCTTTCATTGAAAGTTGTTGCCAAACTTCCAAAAATTACGAGTCTCCAGAAATCTCAGCAACTATTTTTTCACTCAAACTGGATGATACTTTCATGTAATGATCAGTACACGAAGCCCACTTGGTTTCCCAAATTTCGTTCTTCTATGTTGAAGCGTTCGTTTCCACTAACAGTTTGAATTTTGGCGTTTCACTCTGTTTTCTCCTATACTGATAGATGTATTTGGAACTCTAAATCAAACACGGTTTGTGCTAGCTTCTTGAAACTTGACACAATAAAGCAGTTTCACGTTCTATCTCTATGTTCTGTTTTCTCTTGATGTAACCCTCAGCAGTGACTGGGGAGAAACACTTTCATTGAAAGGGGTTGCCAAGCTTCCAAAAATTACGAGTCTCCAGAAATCTCAGCAACTATTTTTTCACCCAAACTGGATGATACTTTCAGGTAATGATCAGTATACTACGAACACTTGGTCCCCAAATTTCATTTCTATGTTGAAGCGTTCATTTCCAGTAACAGTTTGAATTTTGGCGTTTCACTCTGTTTTCTCCTATATTGATAGATGTATTTGGAACTCTAAATCAAACACGGTTTGTGCTAGAATCTTGAAACTCGATATAATAAAGAACTTTCATGTTCTATCTCTATGTTCTGTTTCTCCTTGATGTAACCCTCAGCAGTGACTGGGGAGAAACACTTTCATTGAAAGGGGTTGCCAAGCTTCCAAAAATAAGAAGTCTCCAGAAATCTCAGCAACTATTTTTTCACCCAAACAGGATGATATTTTCAGGTAATGATCAGTATACTAAGAACACTTGGTCCCCAAATTTCGTTCTTCTATGTTGAAGCGTTCGTTTCCAGTAACAGTTTGAATTTTGGCATTTCACTCTGTTTTCTCCTATATTGATAGATGTATTTGGAACTCTAAATCAAACACGGTTTGTGCTAGCTTCTTGAAACTCGACATAATAAAGCACTTTCACGTTCTATCTCTATGTTCTGTTTCTCCTTGATGTAACCCTCAGCAGTGACAGGGGAGAAACACTTTCATTGAAAGGGGTTGCCAAGCTTCCAAAAATTACGAGTCTCCAGAAATCTCAGCAACTATTTTTTCACCCAAACTGGATGATACTTTCAGGTAATGATCAGTATACTAAGAACACTTGGTCCCCAAATTTCGTTCTTCTATGTTGAAGCGTTCGTTTCCAGTAACAGTTTGAATTTTGGCGTTTCACTCTGTTTTCTCCTATATTGGTAGATGTATTTGGAACTCTAAATCAAACACGGTTTGTGCTAGCTTCTCGAAACTCGACATAATAAAGCACTTTCACGTTCTATCTCTATGTTCTGTTTCTCCTTGATGTAACCCTCAGCAGTGACAGGGGAGAAACACTTTCATTGAAAGGGGTTGCCAAGCTTCCAAAAATTACGAGTCTCCAGAAATCTCAGCAACTATTTTTTCACCCAAACTGGATGATACTTTCAGGTAGGGATCAGTACACTAAGCCCACTTGGTTCCCCAAATTTCGTTCTTCTATGTTGAAGCGTTCGTTTCCAGTAACAGTTTGAATTTTGGCGTTTCACTCTGTTTTCTCCTATATTGATAGATGTATTTGGAACTCTAAATCAAACACGGTTTGTGCTAGCTTCTTGAAACTTGACACAATAAAGCAGTTTCACGTTCTATCTCTATGTTCTCTTTCCTCTTGATGTAGCCCTAAGCAGTGACTGGGGAGAAACACTTTCATTGAAAGTGGTTGCCAAACTTCCAAAAATTACGAGTCTCCAGAAATCTCAGCAAATATTTTTTCACCCAAACTGGATGATACTTTCAGGTAATGATCAGTACCCTAAGCCCACTTGGTTCCCCAAATTCCGTTCTTCTATGTTGAAGCATTCGTTTCCAGTAACAGTTTGAATTTTGGCATTTCACTCTGTTTTCTCCTATATTGATAGATGTATTTGGAACTCTAAATCAAACACGGTTTGTGCTAGAATCTTGAAACTCGATATAATAAAGAACTTTCATGTTCTATCTCTATGTTCTGTTTCTCCTTGATGTAACCCTCAGCAGTGACTGGGGAGAAACACTTTCATTGAAAGGGGTTGCCAAGCTTCCAAAAATAAGAAGTCTCCAGAAATCTCAGCAACTATTTTTTCACCCAAACAGGATGATATTTTCAGGTAATGATCAGTATACTAAGAACACTTGGTCCCCAAATTTCGTTCTTCTATGTTGAAGCGTTCGTTTCCAGTAACAGTTTGAATTTTGGCATTTCACTCTGTTTTCTCCTATATTGATAGATGTATTTGGAACTCTAAATCAAACACGGTTTGTGCTAGCTTCTTGAAACTCGACATAATAAAGCACTTTCACGTTCTATCTCTATGTTCTGTTTCTCCTTGATGTAACCCTCAGCAGTGACAGGGGAGAAACACTTTCATTGAAAGGGGTTGCCAAGCTTCCAAAAATTACGAGTCTCCAGAAATCTCAGCAACTATTTTTTCACCCAAACTGGATGATACTTTCAGGTAATGATCAGTATACTAAGAACACTTGGTCCCCAAATTTCGTTCTTCTATGTTGAAGCGTTCGTTTCCAGTAACAGTTTGAATTTTGGCGTTTCACTCTGTTTTCTCCTATATTGGTAGATGTATTTGGAACTCTAAATCAAACACGGTTTGTGCTAGCTTCTCGAAACTCGACATAATAAAGCACTTTCACGTTCTATCTCTATGTTCTGTTTCTCCTTGATGTAACCCTCAGCAGTGACAGGGGAGAAACACTTTCATTGAAAGGGGTTGCCAAGCTTCCAAAAATTACGAGTCTCCAGAAATCTCAGCAACTATTTTTTCACCCAAACTGGATGATACTTTCAGGTAGGGATCAGTACACTAAGCCCACTTGGTTCCCCAAATTTCGTTCTTCTATGTTGAAGCGTTCGTTTCCAGTAACAGTTTGAATTTTGGCGTTTCACTCTGTTTTCTCCTATATTGATAGATGTATTTGGAACTCTAAATCAAACACGGTTTGTGCTAGCTTCTTGAAACTTGACACAATAAAGCAGTTTCACGTTCTATCTCTATGTTCTCTTTCCTCTTGATGTAGCCCTAAGCAGTGACTGGGGAGAAACACTTTCATTGAAAGTGGTTGCCAAACTTCCAAAAATTACGAGTCTCCAGAAATCTCAGCAAATATTTTTTCACCCAAACTGGATGATACTTTCAGGTAATGATCAGTACCCTAAGCCCACTTGGTTCCCCAAATTCCGTTCTTCTATGTTGAAGCATTCGTTTCCAGTAACAGTTTGAATTTTGGCGTTACACTCTGTTTTCTCCTATACTGATAGATGTATTTGGAACTCTAAATCAAACACGGTTTGTGCTAGCTTCTTGAATCTCAACACAATAAAGCACTTTCACGTTCTATCTCTATGTTCTTTTTTCTCTTGATGTAACCCTCAGCAGTGACTGGGGAGAAACACTTTCATAGAAAGGGGTTGCCAAGCTTCCAAAAATTACGAGTCTCCAGAAATCTCAGCAACTATTTTTTCACCCAAACTGGATGATACTTTCAGGTAATGATCAGTACACTAAGCCCACTTGGTTCCCCAAATTTCGTTCTATGTTGAAGCATTCGTTTCCAGTAACAGTTTGAATTTTGGCGTTTCACTCTGTTTTCTCCTATACTGATAGATGTATTTGGAACTCTAAATCAAAAACGGTTTGTGCTAGCTTCTTGAAACTTGACACAATAAAGCAGTTTCATGTTCTATCTCTATGTTCTGTTTCCTCTTGATGTAGCCCTAAGCAGTGACTTGGGAGAAACACTTTCATTGAAAGGGGTTGCCAAGCTTCCAAATATTACGAGTCTCCAGAAAACTCAGCAACTATTTTTTCACCCAAACTGGATGATACTTTCTGGTAATGATCAGTACACGAAGCCCACTAGGTTCCCCAAATTTCGTTCTTCTATGTTGAAGCGTTCGTTTCCAGTAACAGTTTGAATTTTGGCGTTTCACTCTGTTTTCTCCTATACTGATAGATGTATTTGGAACTCTAAATCAAACACGGTTTGTGCTAGCTTCTTGAAACTTGACACAATAAAGCAGTTTCACGTTTTTCTCTATGTTTCGTTTCCTCTTGATGTAGCCCTAAGCAGTGACTGGGGAGAAACACTTTCATTGAAAGGGGTTGCCAAGCTTCCAAAAATTACGAGTCTCCAGAAATCTTAGCAACTATTTTTTCACCCAAACTGGATGATACTTTCAGGTAATGATCAGTATACTAAGAACACTTGGTCCCCAAATTTTGTTCTTCTATGTTGAAGCGTTCGTTTCCAGTAACAATTTGAATTTTGGCATTTCACTCTGTTTTCTCCTATACTGATAGATGTATTTGGAACTCTAAATCAAACACGGTTTGTGCTAGCTTCTTGAAACTTGACACAATAAAGCGGTTTCATGTTCTATCTCTATGTTCTGTTTCCTCTTGATGTAGCCCTAAGCAGTGACTTGGGAGAAACACTTTCATTGAAAGGGGTTGCCTAGCTTTCAAAAATTACGAATCTCCAGAAAACTCAGCAACTATTTTTTCATTCAAACTGGATGATACTTTCAGGTAATGATCAGTACACTAAGCCCACTAGGTTCCCCAAATTTCGTTGTTCTATGTTGAAGCGTTCGTTTACAGTAACAGTTTGAATTTTGGCATTTCACTCTGTTTTCTCCTATACTGATAGATGTATTTGGAACTCTAAATCAAACACGGTTTGTGCTAGCTTCTTGAAACTTGACACAATAAAGCAGTTTCACGTTCTTTCTCTATGTTTCGTTTCCTCTTGATGTAGCCCTAAGCAGTGACTGGGGAGAAACACTTTCATTGAAAGGGGTTGCCAAGCTTCCAAAAATTACGAGTCTCCAGAAATCTTAGCAACTATTTTTTCACCCAAACTGGATGATACTTTCAGGTAATGATCAGTATACTAAGAACACTTGGTCCCCAAATTTTGTTCTTCTATGTTGAAGCGTTCGTTTCCAGTAACAGTTTGAATTTTGGCGTTTCACTCTGTTTTCTCCTATACTGATAGATGTATTTGGAACTCTAAATCAAACACGGTTTGTGCTAGCTTCTTGAAACTTGACACAATAAAGCAGTTTCAAGTTCTATCTCTATGTTCTGTTTCCTCTTCATGTAGCCCTAAGCAGTGACTGGGGAGAAACACTTTCATAGAAAGGGGTTGCCAAGCTTCCAAAAATTATGAGTCTCCAGAAATCTCAGCAACTATTTTTTCACCCAAACTGGATGATACTTTCAGGTAATGATCAGTACACTAAGCCCACTTGGTTCCCCAAATTTCGTTCTTCTATGTTGAAGCGTTCGTTTCCAGTAACAGTTTGAATTTTGGCGTTTCACTCTGTTTTCTCCTATACTGATAGATGTATTTGGAACTCTAAATCAAACACGGTTTGTGCTAGCTTCTTGAAACTTGACACAATAAAGCAGTTTCACGTTCTATCTCTATGTTCTGTTTCCACTTGATGTAGCCCTAAGCAGTGACTGGGGAGAATAACTTTCATTGAAAGTTGTTGCCAAACTTCCAAAAATTACGAGTCTCCAGAAATCTCAGCAACTATTTTTTCACTCAAACTGGATGATACTTTCATGTAATGATCAGTACACGAAGCCCACTTGGTTTCTCAAATTTCGTTCTTCTATGTTGAAGCGTTCGTTTCCACTAACAGTTTGAATTTTGGCGTTTCACTCTGTTTTCTCCTATACTGATAGATGTATTTGGAACTCTAAATCAAACACGGTTTGTGCTAGCTTCCTGAAACTTGACACAATAAAGCAGTTTCACGTTCTTTCTCTATGTTCTGTTTCCTCTTGATGTAGCCCTAAGCAGTGATGGGGAGAAACACTTTCATTGAAAGGGGTTGCCAAGCTTCCAAAAATTACGAGTCTCCAGAAATCTCAGCAACTATTTTTTCACCCAAACTGGATGACAATTTCAGGTAATGATCAGTACACTAATCCCACTTAGTTCCCCAAATTTCGTTCTTCTATGTTGAAGCGTTCGTTTCCAGTAACAGTTTGAATTTTGGCGTTTCACTCTGTTTTCTCCTATATTGATAGATATATTTGGAACTCTAAATCAATCACGGTTTGTGCTAGCTTCTTGAAACTTGACACAATAAAGCAGTTTCACGTTCTATCTCTATGTTCTCTTTCCTCTTGATGTAGCCCTATGCAGTGACTGGGGAGAAACACTTTCATAGAAAGGGGTTGCCAAGCTTCCAAAAATTACGAGTCTCCAGAAATCTCAGCAACTATTTTTTCACCCAAACTGGATGATACTTTCAGGTAATGATCAGTATACTAAGAACACTTGGTCCCCAAATTTCGTTCTTCTATGTTGAAGCGTTCGTTTCCAGTAACAGTTTGAATTTTGGCGTTTCACTCTGTTTTCTCCTATATTGATAGATGTATTTGGAACTCTAAATCAAACACGGTTTGTGCTAGCTTCTCGAAACTCGACATAATAAAGCACTTTCACGTTCTATCTCTATGTTCTGTTTCTCCTTGATGTAACCCTCAGCAGTGACAGGGGAGAAACACTTTCATTGAAAGGGGTTGCCAAGTTTCCAAAAATTACGAGTCTCCAGAAATCTCAGCAACTATTTTTTCACCCAAACTGGATGATACTTTCAGGTAATGATCAGTATACTAAGAACACTTGGTCCCCAAATTTCGTTCTTCTATGTTGAAGCGTTCGTTTCCAGTAACAGTTTGAATTTTGGCGTTTCACTCTGTTTTCTCCTATATTGGTAGATGTATTTGGAACTCTAAATCAAACACGGTTTGTGCTAGCTTCTTGAAACTCGACACAATAAAGCACTTTCACGTTCTATCTCTATGTTCTTTTTTCTCTTGATGTAATCCTCAGCAGTGACTGGGGAGAAACACTTTCATAGAAAGGGGTTGCCAAGCTTCCAAAACTTACGAGTCTCCAGAAATCTCAGCCACTATTTTTCAACCCAAACTGGATGATACTTTCAGGTAATGATCAGTACACTAAGCCCACTTGGTTTCCCAAATTTCGTTCTATGTTGAAGCATTCGTTTCCAGTAACAGTTTGAATTTTGGCGTTTCACTCTGTTTTCTCCTATACTGATAGATGTATTTGGAACTCTAAATCAAAAACGGTTTGTGCTAGCTTCTTGAAACTTGACACAATAAAGCGGTTTCATGTTCTATCTCTATGTTCTGTTTCCTCTTGATGTAGCCCTAAGCAGTGACTTGGGAGAAACACTTTCATTGAAAGGGGTTGCCAAGCTTCCAAATATTACGAGTCTCCAGTAAACTCAGCAACTATTTTTTCACCCAAACTGGATGATACTTTCAGGTAATGATCAGTACACGAAGCCCACTAGGTTCCCCAAATTTCGTTCTTCTATGTTGAAGCGTTCATTTCCAGTAACAGTTTGAATTTTGGCGTTTCACTCTGTTTTCTCCTATACTGATAGATGTATTTGGAACTCTAAATCAAACACGGTTTGTGCTAGCTTCTTGAAACTTGACACAATAAAGCAGTTTCAAGTTCTATCTCTATGTTCTGTTTCCTCTTGATGTAGCCCTAAGCAGTGACTGGGGAGAAACACTTTCATTGAAAGTTGTTGCCAAACTTCCAAAAATTACGAGTCTCCAGAAATCTCAGCAAGTATTTTTTCACCCAAACTGGATGATACTTTCAGGTAATGATCAGTACACTAAGCCCACTTGGTTCCCCAAATTTCGTTCTTCTATGTTGAAGCGTTCGTTTCCAGTAACAGTTTGAATTTTGGCGTTTCACTCTGTTTTCTCCTATACTGATAGATGTATTTGGAACTCTAAATCAAACACGGTTTGTGCTAGCTTCCTGAAACTTGACACAATAAAGCAGTTTCACGTTCTTTCTCTATGTTCTGTTTCCTCTTGATGTAGCCCTAAGCAGTGACTGGGGAGAAACACTTTCATAGAAAGGGGTTGCCAAGCTTCCAAAAATTATGAGTCTCCACAAATCTCAGCAACTATTTTTTCACCCAAACTGGATGATACTTTCAGGTAATGATCAGTACACTAAGCCCACTTGGTTCTCCAAATTTCGTTCTTCTATGTTGAAGCGTTCGTTTCCAGTAACAGTTTGAATTTTGGCGTTTCACTCTGTTTTCTCCTATACTGATAGATGTATTTGGAACTCTAAATCAAACATGGTTTGTGCTAGCTTCTTGAAACTTGACACAATAAAGCAGTTTCACGTTCTATCTCTATGTTCTGTTTCCACTTGATGTAGCCCTAAGCAGTGACTGGGGAGAATACCTTTCATTGAAAGTTGTTGCCAAACTTCCAAAAATTACGAGTCTCCAGAAATCTCAGCAACTATTTTTTCACTCAAACTGGATGATACTTTCATGTAATGATCAGTACACGAAGCCCACTTGGTTTCCCAAATTTCGTTCTTCTATGTTGAAGTGTTCGTTTCCACTAACAGTTTGAATTTGGCGTTTCACTCTGTTTTCTCCTATACTGATAGATGTATTTGGAACTCTAAATCAAACACTGTTTGTGCTAGCTTCTTGAAACTTGACACAATAAAGCAGTTTCACGTTCTATCTCTATGTTCTGTTTTGTCTTGATGTAACCCTCAGCAGTGACTGGGGAGAAACACTTTCATTGAAAGGGGTTGCCAAGCTTCCAAAAATTACGAGTCTCCAGAAATCTCAGCAACTATTTTTTCACCCAAACTGGATGATACTTTCAGGTAATGATCAGTATACTACGAACACTTGGTCCCCAAATTTTATTTCTATGTTGAAGCGTTCATTTCCAGTAACAGTTTGAATTTTGGCGTTTCACTCTGTTTTCTCCTATATTGATAGATGTATTTGGAACTCTAAATCAAACACGGTTTGTGCTAGAATCTTGAAACTCGATATAATAAAGAACTTTCATGTTCTATCTCTATGTTCTGTTTCTCCTTGATGTAACCCTCAGCAGTGACTGGGGAGAAACACTTTCATTGAAAGGGGTTGCCAAGCTTCCAAAAATAAGAAGTCTCCAGAAATCTCAGCAACTATTTTTTCACCCAAACAGGATGATATTTTCAGGTAATGATCAGTATACCAAGAACACTTGGTCCCCAAATTTCGTTCTTCTATGTTGAAGCGTTCGTTTCCAGTAACAGTTTGAATTTTGGCGTTTCACTCTGTTTTCTCCTATATTGATAGATGTATTTGGTACTCTAAATCAAACACGGTTTGTGCTAGCTTCTTGAAACTCGACATAATAAAGCACTTTCACGTTCTATCTCTATGTTCTGTTTCTCCTTGATGTAACCCTCAGCAGTGACAGGGGAGAAACACTTTCATTGAAAGGGGTTGCCAAGCTTCCAAAAATTACGAGTCTCCAGAAATCTCAGCAACTATTTTTTCACCCAAACTGGATGATACTTTCAGGTAATGATCAGTATACTAAGAACACTTGGTCCCCAAATTTCGTTCTTCTATGTTGAAGGGTTCGTTTCCAGTAACAGTTTGAAATTTGGCGTTTCACTCTGTTTTCTCCTATATTGGTAGATGTATTTGGAACTCTAAATCAAACACGGTTTGTGCTAGCTTCTCGAAACTCGACATAATAAAGCACTTTCACGTTCTATCTCTATGTTCTGTTTCTCCTTGATGTAACCCTCAGCAGTGACAGGGGAGAAACACTTTCATTGAAAGGGGTTGCCAAGCTTCCAAAAATTACGAGTCTCCAGAAATCTCAGCAACTATTTTTTCACCCAAACTGGATGATACTTTCAGGTAGGGATCAGTACACTAAGCCCACTTGGTTCCCCAAATTTCGTTCTTCTATGTTGAAGCGTTCGTTTCCAGTAACAGTTTGAATTTTGGCGTTTCACTCTGTTTTCTCCTATATTGATAGATGTATTTGGAACTCTAAATCAAACACGGTTTGTGCTAGCTTCTTGAAACTTGACACAATAAAGCAGTTTCACGTTCTATCTCTATGTTCTCTTTCCTCTTGATGTAGCCCTAAGCAGTGACTGGGGAGAAACACTTTCATTGAAAGTGGTTGCCAAACTTCCAAAAATTACTAGTCTCCAGAAATCTCAGCAAATATTTTTTCACCCAAACTGGATGATACTTTCAGGTAATGATCAGTACCCTAAGCCCACTTGGTTCCCCAAATTCCGTTCTTCTATGTTGAAGCATTCGTTTCCAGTAACAGTTTGAATTTTGGCGTTTCACTCTGTTTTCTCCTATACTGATAGATGTATTTGGAACTCTAAATCAAACACGGTTTGTGCTAGCTTCTTGAATCTCAACACAATAAAGCACTTTCACGTTCTATCTCTATGTTCTTTTTTCTCTTGATGTAACCCTCAGCAGTGACTGGGGAGAAACACTTTCATAGAAAGGGGTTGCCAAGCTTCCAAAAATTACGAGTCTCCAGAAATCTCAGCAACTATTTTTTCACCCAAACTGGATGATACTTTCAGGTAATGATCAGTACACTAAGCCCACTTGGTTCCCCAAATTTCGTTCTATGTTGAAGCATTCGTTTCCAGTAACAGTTTGAATTTTGGCGTTTCACTCTGTTTTCTCCTATACTGATAGATGTATTTGGAACTCTAAATCAAAAACGGTTTGTGCTAGCTTCTTGAAACTTGACACAATAAAGCAGTTTCATGTTCTATCTCTATGTTCTGTTTCCTCTTGATGTAGCCCTAAGCAGTGACTTGGGAGAAACACTTTCATTGAAAGGGGTTGCCAAGCTTCCAAATATTACGAGTCTCCAGAAAACTCAGCAACTATTTTTTCACCCAAACTGGATGATACTTTCTGGTAATGATCAGTACATGAAGCCCACTAGGTTCCCCAAATTTCGTTCTTCTATGTTGAAGCGTTCGTTTCCAGTAACAGTTTGAATTTTGGCGTTTCACTCTGTTTTCTCCTATACTGATAGATGTATTTGGAACTCTAAATCAAACACGGTTTGTGCTAGCTTCTTGAAACTTGACACAATAAAGCAGTTTCACGTTTTTCTCTATGTTTCGTTTCCTCTTGATGTAGCCCTAAGCAGTGACTGGGGAGAAACACTTTCATTGAAAGGGGTTGCCAAGCTTCCAAAAATTACGAGTCTCCAGAAATCTTAGCAACTATTTTTTCACCCAAACTGGATGATACTTTCAGGTAATGATCAGTATACTAAGAACACTTGGTCCCCAAATTTTGTTCTTCTATGTTGAAGCGTTCGTTTCCAGTAACAATTTGAATTTTGGCATTTCACTCTGTTTTCTCCTATACTGATAGATGTATTTGGAACTCTAAATCAAACACGGTTTGTGCTAGCTTCTTGAAACTTGACACAATAAAGCAGTTTCACGTTCTATCTCTATGTTCTGTTTCCACTTGATGTAGCCCTAAGCAGTGACTGGGGAGAATAACTTTCATTGAAAGTTGTTGCCAAACTTCCAAAAATTACGAGTCTCCAGAAATCTCAGCAACTATTTTTTCACTCAAACTGGATGATACTTTCATGTAATGATCAGTACACGAAGCCCACTTGGTTTCTCAAATTTCGTTCTTCTACGTTGAAGTGTTCGTTTCCACTAACAGTTTGAATTTTGGCGTTTCACTCTGTTTTCTCCTATACTGATAGATGTATTTGGAACTCTAAATCAAACACGGTTTGTGCTAGCTTCTTGAAACTCGACATAATAAAGCAGTTTCACGTTCTATCTCTATGTTCTGTTTTCTCTTGATGTAACCCTCAGCAGTGACTGGGGAGAAACACTTTCATTGAAAGGGGTTGCCAAGCTTCCAAAAATTACGAGTCTCCAGAAATCTCAGCAACTATTTTTTCACCCAAACTGGATGATACTTTCAGGTAGTGATCAGTATACTACGAACACTTGGTCCCCAAATTTCATTTCTATTTTGAAGCTTTCATTTCCAGTAACAGTTTCAATTTTGGCGTCTTACTCTGTTTTCTCCTATACTGATAGATGTATTTGGAACTCTAAATCAAACACGGTTTGTGCTAGCTTCTTGAAACTCGATATAATAAAGAACTTTCATGTTCTATCTCTATGTTCTGTTTCTCCTTGATGTAACCCTCAGCAGTGACTGGGGAGAAACACTTTCATTGAAAGGGGTTGCCAAGCTTCCAAAAATAAGAAGTCTCCAGAAATCTCAGCAACTATTTTTTCACCCAAACTGGATGATATTTTCAGGTAATGATCAGTATACTAAGAACACTTGGTCCCCAAATTTCGTTCTTCTATGTTGAAGCGTTCGTTTCCAGTAACAGTTTGAATTTTGGCGTTTCACTCTGTTTTCTCCTATATTGATAGATGTATTTGGAACTCTAAATCAAACACGGTTTGTGCTAGCTTCTCGAAACTCGACATAATAAAGCACTTTCACGTTCTATCTCTATGTCCTGTTTCTCCTTGATGTAACCCTCAGCAGTGACAGGGGAGAAACACTTTCATTGAAAGGGGTTGCCAAGCTTCCAAAAATTACGAGTCTCCAGAAATCTCAGCAACTATTTTTTCACCCAAACTGGATGATACTTTCAGGTAATGATCAGTATACTAAGAACACTTGGTCCCCAAATTTCGTTCTTCTATGTTGAAGCGTTCGTTTCCAGTAACAGTTTGAATTTTGGCGTTTCACTCTGGTTTCTCCTATATTGGTAGATGTATTTGGAACTCTAAATCAAACACGGTTTGTGCTAGCTTCTTGAAACTCGACACAATAAAGCACTTTCACGTTCTATCTCTATGTTCTTTTTTCTCTTGATGTAAGCCTCAGCAGTGACTGGGGAGAAACACTTTCATAGAAAGGGGTTGCCAAGCTTCCAAAAATTATGAGTCTCCAGAAATCTCAGCAACTATTTTTTCACCCAAACTGGATGATACTTTCAGGTAATGATCAGTACACTAAGCCCACTTGGTTCCCCAAATTTCGTTCTATGTTGAAGCATTCGTTTCCAGTAACAGTTTGAATTTTGGCGTTTCACTCTGTTTTCTCCTATACTGATAGATGTATTTGGAACTCTAAATCAAAAACGGTTTGTGCTAGCTTCTTGAAACTTGACACAATAAAGCGGTTTCATGTTCTATCTCTATGTTCTGTTTCCTCTTGATGTAGCCCTAAGCAGTGACTTGGGAGAAACACTTTCATTGAAAGGGGTTGCCAAGCTTCCAAATATTACGAGTCTCCAGAAAACTCAGCAACTATTTTTTCACCCAAACTGGATGATACTTTCAGGTAATGATCAGTACACGAAGCCCACTAGGTTCCCCAAATTTCGTTCTTCTATGTTGAAGCGTTCGTTTCCAGTAACAGTTTGAATTTTGGCGTTTCACTCTGTTTTCTCCTATACTGATAGATGTATTTGGAACTCTAAATCAAACACGGTTTGTGCTAGCTTCTTGAAACTTGACACAATAAAGCAGTTTCAAGTTCTATCTCTATGTTCGGTTTCCTCTTGATGTAGCCCTAAGCAGTGACTGGGGAGAAACACTTTCATAGAAAGGGTTTGCCAAGCTTCCAAAAATTATGAGTCTCCAGAAATCTCAGCAAGTATTTTTTCACCCAAACTGGATGATACTTTCATGTAATGATCAGTACACTAAGCCCACTTGGTTCCCCAAATTGCGTTCTTCTATGTTGTAGCGTTCGTTTCCAGTAACAGTTTGAATTTTGGTGTTTCACTCTGTTTTCTCCTATACTGATAGATGTATTTGGAACTCTAAATCAAACACCGTTTGTGCTAGCTTCTTGAAACTTGACACACTAAAGCAGTTTCACGTTCTATCTCTATGTTCTGTTTCCTCTTGATGTAGCCCTAAGCAGTGATTGGGGAGAATAACTTTCATTGAAAGTTGTTGCCAAACTTCCAAAAATTACGAGTCTCCAGAAATCTCAGCAACTATTTTTTCACCCAAACTTGATGATACTTTCATGTAATGATCAGTACACGAAGCCCACTTGGTTTCTCAAATTTCGTTCTTCTATGTTGAAGCGTTCGTTTCAACTAACAGTTCGAATTTTGGCGTTTCACTCTGTTTTCTCCTATACTGATAGATGTATTTGGAACTCTAAATCAAACACGGTTTGTGCTAGCTTCCTGAAACTTGACACAATAAAGCAGTTTCACGTTTTTTCTCTATGTTCTGTTTCCTCTTGATGTAGCCCTAAGCAGTGATGGGGAGAAACACTTTCATTGAAAGGGGTTGCCAAGCTTCCAAAAATTACGAGTCTCCAGAAAACTCAGCAACTATTTTTTCATTCAAACTGGATGATACTTTCAGGTAATGATCAGTACACTAAGCCCACTAGGTTCCCCAAATTTCGTTGTTCTATGTTGAAGTGTTCGTTTCCAGTAACAGTTTGAATTTTGGCGTTTCACTCTGTTTTCTCCTATACGGATAGATGTATTTGGAACTCTAAATCAAACACGGTTTGTGCTAGCTTCTTGAAACTTGACACAATAAAGCAGTTTCACGTTCTTTCTCTATGTTTCGTTTCCTCTTGATGTAGCCCTAAGCAGTGACTGGGGAGAAACACTTTCATAGAAAGGGGTTGCCAAGCTTCCAAAAATTACGAGTCTCCAGAAATCTCAGCAACTATTTTTTCACCCAAACTGGATGATACTTTCAGGTAATGATCAGTACACGAAGCCCACTAGGTTCCCCAAATTTCGTTCTATGTTGAAGCATTCGTTTCCAGTAACAGTTTGAATTTTGGCGTTTCACTCTGTTTTCTCCTATACTGATAGATGTATTTGGAACTCTAAATCAAACACGGTTTGTGCTAGCTTCTTGAAACTTGACACAATAAAGCAGTTTCAAGTTCTATCTCTATGTTCTGTTTCCTCTTGATGTAGCCCTAAGCAGTGACTGGGGAGAAACACTTTCATAGAAAGGGGTTGCCAAGCTTCCAAAAATTATGAGTCTCCAGAAATCTCAGCAACTATTTTTTCACCCAAACTGGATGATACTTTCAGGTAATGATCAGTACACTAAGCCCACTTGGTTCTCCAAATTTTGTTCTTCTATGTTGAAGCGTTCGTTTCCAGTAACAGTTTGAATTTTGGCGTTTCACTCTGTTTTCTCCTATACTGATAGATGTATTTGGAACTCTAAATCAAACACGGTTTGTGCTAGCTTCTTGAAACTTGACACAATAAAGCAGTTTCACGTTCTATCTCTATGTTCTGTTTCCACTTGATGTAGCCCTAAGCAGTGACTGGGGAGAATACCTTTCATTGAAAGTTGTTGCCAAACTTCCAAAAATTACGAGTCTCCAGAAATCTCAGCAACTATTTTTTCACTCAAACTGGATGATACTTTCATGTAATGATCAGTACACGAAGACCACTTGGTTTCCCAAATTTCGTTCTTCTATGTTGAAGCGTTCGTTTCCACTAACAGTTTGAATTTTGGCGTTTCACTCTGTTTTCTCCTATACTGATAGATGTATTTGGAACTCTAAATCAAACACGGTTTGTGCTAGCTTCTTGAAACTTGACACAATAAAGCAGTTTCACGTTCTATCTCTATGTTCTGTTTTCTCTTGATGTAACCCTCAGCAGTGACTGGGGAGAAACACTTTCATTGAAAGGGGTTGCCAAGCTTCCAAAAATTACGAGTCTCCAGAAATCTCAGCAACTATTTTTTCACCCAAACTGGATGATACTTTCAGGTAATGATCAGTATACTACGAACACTTGGTCCCCAAATTTCATTTCTATGTTGAAGCGTTCATTTCCAGTAACAGTTTGAATTTTGGCGTTTCACTCTGTTTTCTCCTATATTGATAGATGTATTTGGAACTCTAAATCAAACACGGTTTGTGCTAGCTTCTTGAAACTCGATATAATAAAGAACTTTCATGTTCTATCTCTATGTTCTGTTTCTCCTTGATGTAACCCTCAGCAGTGACTGGGGAGAAACACTTTCATTGAAAGGGGTTGCCAAGCTTCCAAAAATTACGAGTCTCCAGAAAACTCAGCAACTATTTTTTCACCCAAACTGGATGATATTTTCAGGTAATGATCAGTATACTAAGAACACTTGGTCCCCAAATTTCGTTCTTCTATGTTGAAGCGTTCGTTTCCAGTAACAGTTTGAATTTTGGTGTTTCACTCTGTTTTCTCCTATATTGATAGATGTATTTGGAACTCTAAATCAAACACGGTTTGTGCTAGCTTCTCGAAACTCGACATAATAAAGCACTTTCACGTTCTATCTCTATGTTCTGTTTCTCCTTGATGTAACCCTCAGCAGTGACAGGGGAGAAACACTTTCATTGAAAGGGGTTGCCAAGCTTCCAAAAATTACGAGTCTCCAGAAATCTCAGCAACTATTTTTTCACCCAAACTGGATGATACTTTCAGTTAATGATCAGTATACTAAGAACACTTGGTCCCCAAATTTCGTTCTTCTATGTTGAAGCGTTCGTTTCCAGTAACAGTTTGAATTTTGGCGTTTCACTCTGTTTTCTCCTATATTGGTAGATGTATTTGGAACTCTAAATCAAACACGGTTTGTGCTAGCTTCTCGAAACTCGACATAATAAAGCACTTTCACGTTCTATCTCTATGTTCTGTTTCTCCTTGATGTAACCCTCAGCAGTGACAGGGGAGAAACACTTTCATTGAAAGCGGTTGCCAAGCTTCCAAAAATTACGAGTCTCCAGAAATCTCAGCAACTATTTTTTCACCCAAACTGGATGATACTTTCAGGTAGGGATCAGTACACTAAGCCCACTTGGTTCCCCAAATTTCGTTCTTCCATGTTGAAGCGTTCGTTTCCAGTAACAGTTTGAATTTTGGCGTTTCACTCTGTTTTCTCCTATATTGATAGATGTATTTGGAACTCTAAATCAAACACGGTTTGTGCTAGCTTCTTAAAACTTGACACAATAAAGCAGTTTCACGTTCTATCTCTATGTTCTCTTTCCTCTTGATGTAGCCCTAAGCAGTGACTGGGGAGAAACACTTTCACTGAAGGGGGTTGCCAAGCTTCCAAAAATTACGAGTCTCCAGAAATCTCAGCAAATATTTTTTCACCCAAACTGGATGATACTTTCAGGTAATGATCAGTACCCTAAGCCCACTTGGTTCCCCAAATTCCGTTCTTCTATGTTGAAGCATTCGTTTCCAGTAACAGTTTGAATTTTGGCGTTTCACTCTGTTTTCTCCTATACTGATAGATGTATTTGGAACTCTAAATCAAACACGGTTTGATCTAGCTTCTTGAAACTCAACACAATAAAGCACTTTCACGTTCTATCTCTATGTTCTTTTTCTCTTGATGTAACCCTCAGCAGTGACTGGGGAGAAACACTTTCATAGAAAGGGGTTGCCAAGCTCCCAAAAATTACGAGTCTCCAGAAATCTCAGCAACTATTTTTTCTCCCAAACTGGATGATACTTTCAGGTAATGATCAGTACACTAAGCCCACTTGGTTCCCCAAATTTCGTTCTATGTTGAAGCATTCGTTTCCAGTAACAGTTTGAATTTTGGCGTTTCACTCTGTTTTCTCCTATACTGATAGATGTATTTGGAACTCTAAATCAAAAACGGTTTGTGCTAGCTTCTTGAAACTTGACACAATAAAGCGGTTTCATGTTCTATCTCTATGTTCTGTTTCCTCTTGATGTAGCCCTAAGCAGTGACTTGGGAGAAACACTTTCATTGAAAGGGGTTGCCAAGCTTCCAAATATTACGAGTCTCCAGAAAACTCAGCAACTATTTTTTCACCCAAACTGGATGATACTTTCAGGTAATGATCAGTACACGAAGCCCACTAGGTTCCCCAAATTTCGTTCTTCTATGTTGAAGCGTTCGTTTCCAGTAACAGTTTGAATTTTGGCGTTTCACTCTGTTTTCTCCTATACTGATAGATGTATTTGGAACTCTAAATCAAACACGGTTTGTGCTAGCTTCTTGAAACTTGACACAATAAAGCAGTTTCACGTTTTTCTCTATGTTTCGTTTCCTCTTGATGTAGCCCTAAGCAGTGACTGGGGAGAAACACTTTCATTGAAAGGGGTTGCCAAGCTTCCAAAAATTACGAGTCTCCAGAAATCTTAGCAACTATTTTTCACCCAAACTGGATGATACTTTCATGTAATGATCAGTACACGAAGCCCACTTGGTTTCCCGAATTTCGTTCTTCTATGTTGAAGCGTTCGTTTCCACTAACAGTTTGAATTTTGGCATTTCACTCTGTTTTCTCCTATACTGATAGATGTATTTGGAACTCTAAATCAAACACGGTTTGTGCTAGCTTCCTGAAACTTGACACAATAAAGCAGTTTCACGTTCTTTCTCTATGTTCTGTTTCCTCTTGATGTAGCCCAAAGCAGTGATGGGGAGAAACACTTTCATTGAAAGGGGTTGCCAAGCTTCCAAAAATTACGAGTCTCCAGAAATCTCAGCAACTATTTTTTCACCCAAACTGGATGATACTTTCAGGTAATGATCAGTACACTAAGCCCACTTGCTTCCCCAAATTTCGTTTTTCTATGTTGAAGCATTCGTTTCCAGTAACAGTTTGAATTTTGGCGTTTCACTCTGTTTTCTCCTATATTGATAGATGTATTTGGAACTCTAAATCAAACACGGTTTGTGCTAGCTTCTTGAAACTTGACACAATAAAGCAGTTTCACGTTCTATCTCTATGTTCTCTTTCCTCTTGATGTAGCCCTACACAGTGACTGGGGAGAAACACTTTCATAGAAAGGGGTTGCCAAGCTTCCAAAAATTACGAGTCTCCAGAAATCTCAGCAACTATTTTTTCACCCAAACTGGATGATACTTTCAGGTAATGATCAGTACACGAAGCCCACTTGGTTCCCCAAATTTCGTTCTTCTATGTTGAAGCGTTCGTTTCCAGTAACAGTTTGAATTTTGGCGTTTCACTCTGTTTTCTCCTATACTGATAGATGTATTTGGAACTCTAAATCAAACACGGTTTGTGCTAGCTTCTTGAAACTCGACATAATAAAGCAGTTTCACGTTCTATCTCTATGTTCTGTTTTCTCTTGATGTAACCCTCAGCAGTGACTGGGGAGAAACACTTTCATTGAAAGGGGTTGCCAAGCTTCCAAAAATTACAAGTCTCCAGAAATCTCAGCAACTATTTTTTCACCCAAACTGGATGATATTTTCAGGTAATGATCAGTATACTAAGAACACTTGGTCCCCAAATTTCGTTCTTCTATGTTGAAGCGTTCGTTTCCAGTAACAGTTTGAATTTTGGCGTTTCACTCTGTTTTCTCCTATACTGATAGATGTATTTGGAACTCTAAATCAAACACGGTTTGTGCAAGCTTCTTGAAACTCGAAATAATAAAGCACTTTCACGTTCTATCTCTATGTTCTGTTTCTCCTTGATGTAACCCTCAGCAGTGACAGGGGAGAAACACTTTCATTGAAAGGGGTTGCCAAGCTTCCAAAAATTACGAGTCTCCAGAAATCTCAGCAACTATTTTTTCACCCAAACTGGATGATACTTTCAGGTAATGATCAGTATACTAAGAACACTTGGTCCCCAAATTTCGTTCTTCTATGTTGAAGCGTTCGTTTCCAGTAACAGTTTGAATTTTGGCGTTTCACTCTGGTTTCTCCTATATTGGTAGATGTATTTGGAACTCTAAATCAAACACGGTTTGTGCTAGCTTCTTGAAACTCGATATAATAAAGAACTTTCATGTTCTATCTCTATGTTCTGTTTCTCCTTGATGTAAACCTCAGCAGTGACTGGGGAGAAACACTTTCATTGAAAGGGGTTGCCAAGCTTCCAAAAATAAGAAGTCTCCAGAAATCTCAGCAACTATTTTTTCACCCAAACTGGATGATATTTTCAGGTAATGATCAGTATACTAAGAACACTTGGTCCCCAAATTTCGTTCTTCTATGTTGAAGCGTTCGTTTCCAGTAACAGTTTGAATTTTGGCGTTTCACTCTGTTTTCTCCTATATTGATAGATGTATTTGGAACTCTAAATCAAACACGGTTTGTGCTAGCTTCTTGAAACTTGACACAATAAAGCAGTTTCATGTTCTATCTCTATGTTCTGTTTCCACTTGATGTAGCCCTAAGCAGTGACTGGGGAGAATAACTTTCATTGAAAGTTGTTGCCAAACTTCCAAAAATTACGAGTCTCCAGAAATCTCAGCAACTATTTTTTCACTCAAACTGGATGATACTTTCATGTAATGATCAGTACACGAAGCCCAATTGGTTTCCCAAATTTCGTTCTTCTATGTTGAAGCGTTCGTTTCCACTAACAGTTTGAATTTTGGCGTTTCACTCTGTTTTCTCTTATACTGATAGATGTATTTGGAACTCTAAATCAAACACGGTTTGTGCTAGCTTCCTGAAACTTGACACAATAAAGCAGTTTCACGTTCTTTCTCTATGTTCTGTTTCCTCTTGATGTAGCCCTAAGCAGTGATGGGGAGAAACACTTTCCTTGAAAGGGGTTGCCAAGCTTCCAAAAATTACGAGTCTCCAGAAATCTCAGCAACTATTTTTCACCCAAACTGGATGATACTTTCAGGTAATGATCAGTACACTAATCCCACTTGGTTCCCCAAATTTCGTTCTTCTATGTTGAAGCGTTCGTTTCCAGTAACAGTTTGAATTTTGGCGTTTCCTTCTGTTTTTTCCTATATTGATAGATGTATTTGGAACTCTAAATCAAACACGGTTTTTGCTAGCTTCTTGAAACTTGACACAATAAAGCAGTTTCACGTTCTATCTCTATGTTCTGTTTCCTCTTGATGTAGCCCTATGCAGTGACTGGGGAGAAACACTTTCATAGAAAGGGGTTGCCAAGCTTCCAAAAATTACGAGTCTCCAGAAATCTCAGCAACTATTTTTTCACCCAAACTGGATGATACTTTCAGGTAAGGATCAGTACACTAAGCCCACTTGGTTCTCCAAATTTTGTTCTTCTATGTTGAAGCGTTCGTTTCCAGTAACAGTTTGAATTTTGGCGTTTCACTCTGTTTTCTCCTATACTGATAGATGTATTTGGAACTCTAAATCAAACACGGTTTGTGCTAGCTTCTTGAAACTTGACACAATAAAGCAGTTTCACGTTCTATCTCTATGTTCTGTTTCCACTTGATGTAGCCCTAAGCAGTGACTGGGGAGAATACCTTTCATTGAAAGTTGTTGCCAAACTTCCAAAAATTACGAGTCTCCAGAAATCTCAGCAACTATTTTTTCACTCAAACTGGATGATACTTTCATGTAATGATCAGTACACGAAGACCACTTGGTTTCCCAAATTTCGTTCTTCTATGTTGAAGCGTTCGTTTCCACTAACAGTTTGAATTTTGGCGTTTCACTCTGTTTTCTCCTATACTGATAGATGTATTTGGAACTCTAAATCAAACACGGTTTGTGCTAGCTTCTTGAAACTTGACACAATAAAGCAGTTTCACGTTCTATCTCTATGTTCTGTTTTCTCTTGATGTAACCCTCAGCAGTGACTGGGGAGAAACACTTTCATTGAAAGGGGTTGCCAAGCTTCCAAAAATTACGAGTCTCCAGAAATCTCAGCAACTATTTTTTCACCCAAACTGGATGATACTTTCAGGTAATGATCAGTATACTACGAACACTTGGTCCCCAAATTTCATTTCTATGTTGAAGCGTTCATTTCCAGTAACAGTTTGAATTTTGGCGTTTCACTCTGTTTTCTCCTATATTGATAGATGTATTTGGAACTCTAAATCAAACACGGTTTGTGCTAGCTTCTTGAAACTCGATATAATAAAGAACTTTCATGTTCTATCTCTATGTTCTGTTTCTCCTTGATGTAACCCTCAGCAGTGACTGGGGAGAAACACTTTCATTGAAAGGGGTTGCCAAGCTTCCAAAAATTACGAGTCTCCAGAAAACTCAGCAACTATTTTTTCACCCAAACTGGATGATATTTTCAGGTAATGATCAGTATACTAAGAACACTTGGTCCCCAAATTTCGTTCTTCTATGTTGAAGCGTTCGTTTCCAGTAACAGTTTGAATTTTGGTGTTTCACTCTGTTTTCTCCTATATTGATAGATGTATTTGGAACTCTAAATCAAACACGGTTTGTGCTAGCTTCTCGAAACTCGACATAATAAAGCACTTTCACGTTCTATCTCTATGTTCTGTTTCTCCTTGATGTAACCCTCAGCAGTGACAGGGGAGAAACACTTTCATTGAAAGGGGTTGCCAAGCTTCCAAAAATTACGAGTCTCCAGAAATCTCAGCAACTATTTTTTCTCCCAAACTGGATGATACTTTCAGGTAATGATCAGTACACTAAGCCCACTTGGTTCCCCAAATTTCGTTCTATGTTGAAGCATTCGTTTCCAGTAACAGTTTGAATTTTGGCGTTTCACTCTGTTTTCTCCTATACTGATAGATGTATTTGGAACTCTAAATCAAAAACGGTTTGTGCTAGCTTCTTGAAACTTGACACAATAAAGCGGTTTCATGTTCTATCTCTATGTTCTGTTTCCTCTTGATGTAGCCCTAAGCAGTGACTTGGGAGAAACACTTTCATTGAAAGGGGTTGCCAAGCTTCCAAATATTACGAGTCTCCAGAAAACTCAGCAACTATTTTTTCACCCAAACTGGATGATACTTTCAGGTAATGATCAGTACTCGAAGCCCACTAGGTTCCCCAAATTTCGTTCTTCTATGTTGAAGCGTTCGTTTCCAGTAACAGTTTGAATTTTGGCGTTTCACTCTGTTTTCTCCTATACTGATAGATGTATTTGGAACTCTAAATCAAACACGGTTTGTGCTAGCTTCTTGAAACTTGACACAATAAAGCAGTTTCACGTTTTTCTCTATGTTTCGTTTCCTCTTGATGTAGCCCTAAGCAGTGACTGGGGAGAAACACTTTCATTGAAAGGGGTTGCCAAGCTTCCAAAAATTACGAGTCTCCAGAAATCTTAGCAACTATTTTTTCACCCAAACTGGATGATACTTTCATGTAATGATCAGTACACGAAGCCCACTTGGTTTCCCGAATTTCGTTCTTCTATGTTGAAGCGTTCGTTTCCACTAACAGTTTGAATTTTGGCGTTTCACTCTGTTTTCTCCTATACTGATAGATGTATTTGGAACTCTAAATCAAACACGGTTTGTGCTAGCTTCCTGAAACTTGACACAATAAAGCAGTTTCACGTTCTTTCTCTATGTTCTGTTTCCTCTTGATGTAGCCCAAAGCAGTGATGGGGAGAAACACTTTCATTGAAAGGGGTTGCCAAGCTTCCAAAAATTACGAGTCTCCAGAAATCTCAGCAACTATTTTTTCACCCAAACTGGATGATACTTTCAGGTAATGATCAGTACATTAAGCCCACTTGCTTCCCCAAATTTCGTTTTTCTATGTTGAAGCATTCGTTTCCAGTAACAGTTTGAATTTTGGCGTTTCACTCTGTTTTCTCCTATATTGATAGATGTATTTGGAACTCTAAATCAAACACGGTTTGTGCTAGCTTCTTGAAACTTGACACAATAAAGCAGTTTCACGTTCTATCTCTATGTTCTCTTTCCTCTTGATGTAGCCCTACACAGTGACTGGGGAGAAACACTTTCATAGAAAGGGGTTGCCAAGCTTCCAAAAATTACGAGTCTCCAGAAATCTCAGCAACTATTTTTTCACCCAAACTGGATGATACTTTCAGGTAATGATCAGTACACGAAGCCCACTTGGTTCCCCAAATTTCGTTCTTCTATGTTGAAGCGTTCGTTTCCAGTAACAGTTTGAATTTTGGCGTTTCACTCTGTTTTCTCCTATACTGATAGATGTATTTGGAACTCTAAATCAAACACGGTTTGTGCTAGCTCCTTGAAACTCGACATAATAAAGCAGTTTCACGTTCTATCTCTATGTTCTGTTTTCTCTTGATGTAACCCTCAGCAGTGACTGGGGAGAAACACTTTCATTGAAAGGGGTTGCCAAGCTTCCAAAAATTACAAGTCTCCAGAAATCTCAGCAACTATTTTTTCACCCAAACTGGATGATATTTTCAGGTAATGATCAGTATACTAAGAACACTTGGTCCCCAAATTTCGTTCTTCTATGTTGAAGCGTTCGTTTCCAGTAACAGTTTGAATTTTGGCGTTTCACTCTGTTTTCTCCTATACTGATAGATGTATTTGGAACTCTAAATCAAACACGGTTTGTGCAAGCTTCTTGAAACTCGAAATAATAAAGCACTTTCACGTTCTATCTCTATGTTCTGTTTCTCCTTGATGTAACCCTCAGCAGTGACAGGGGAGAAACACTTTCATTGAAAGGGGTTGCCAAGCTTCCAAAAATTACGAGTCTCCAGAAATCTCAGCAACTATTTTTTCACCCAAACTGGATGATACTTTCAGGTAATGATCAGTATACTAAGAACACTTGGTCCCCAAATTTCGTTCTTCTATGTTGAAGCGTTCGTTTCCAGTAACAGTTTGAATTTTGGCGTTTCACTCTGGTTTCTCCTATATTGGTAGATGTATTTGGAACTCTAAATCAAACACGGTTTGTGCTAGCTTCTTGAAACTCGATATAATAAAGAACTTTCATGTTCTATCTCTATGTTCTGTTTCTCCTTGATGTAAACCTCAGCAGTGACTGGGGAGAAACACTTTCATTGAAAGGGGTTGCCAAGCTTCCAAAAATAAGAAGTCTCCAGAAATCTCAGCAACTATTTTTTCACCCAAACTGGATGATATTTTCAGGTAATGATCAGTATACTAAGAACACTTGGTCCCCAAATTTCGTTCTTCTATGTTGAAGCGTTCGTTTCCAGTAACAGTTTGAATTTTGGCGTTTCACTCTGTTTTCTCCTATATTGATAGATGTATTTGGAACTCTAAATCAAACACGGTTTGTGCTAGCTTCTTGAAACTTGACACAATAAAGCAGTTTCATGTTCTATCTCTATGTTCTGTTTCCACTTGATGTAGCCCTAAGCAGTGACTGGGGAGAATAACTTTCATTGAAAGTTGTTGCCAAACTTCCAAAAATTACGAGTCTCCAGAAATCTCAGCAACTATTTTTTCACTCAAACTGGATGATACTTTCATGTAATGATCAGTACACGAAGCCCAATTGGTTTCCCAAATTTCGTTCTTCTATGTTGAAGCGTTCGTTTCCACTAACAGTTTGAATTTTGGCGTTTCACTCTGTTTTCTCTTATACTGATAGATGTATTTGGAACTCTAAATCAAACACGGTTTGTGCTAGCTTCCTGAAACTTGACACAATAAAGCAGTTTCACGTTCTTTCTCTATGTTCTGTTTCCTCTTGATGTAGCCCTAAGCAGTGATGGGGAGAAACACTTTCCTTGAAAGGGGTTGCCAAGCTTCCAAAAATTACGAGTCTCCAGAAATCTCAGCAACTATTTTTCACCCAAACTGGATGATACTTTCAGGTAATGATCAGTACACTAATCCCACTTGGTTCCCCAAATTTCGTTCTTCTATGTTGAAGCGTTCGTTTCCAGTAACAGTTTGAATTTTGGCGTTTCCTTCTGTTTTTTCCTATATTGATAGATGTATTTGGAACTCTAAATCAAACACGGTTTTTGCTAGCTTCTTGAAACTTGACACAATAAAGCAGTTTCACGTTCTATCTCTATGTTCTGTTTCCTCTTGATGTAGCCCTATGCAGTGACTGGGGAGAAACACTTTCATAGAAAGGGGTTGCCAAGCTTCCAAAAATTACGAGTCTCCAGAAATCTCAGCAACTATTTTTTCACCCAAACTGGATGATACTTTCAGGTAAGGATCAGTACACTAAGCCCACTTGGTTCTCCAAATTTTGTTCTTCTATGTTGAAGCGTTCGTTTCCAGTAACAGTTTGAATTTTGGCGTTTCACTCTGTTTTCTCCTATACTGATAGATGTATTTGGAACTCTAAATCAAACACGGTTTGTGCTAGCTTCTTGAAACTTGACACAATAAAGCAGTTTCACGTTCTATCTCTATGTTCTGTTTCCACTTGATGTAGCCCTAAGCAGTGACTGGGGAGAATACCTTTCATTGAAAGTTGTTGCCAAACTTCCAAAAATTACGAGTCTCCAGAAATCTCAGCAACTATTTTTTCACTCAAACTGGATGATACTTTCATGTAATGATCAGTACACGAAGACCACTTGGTTTCCCAAATTTCGTTCTTCTATGTTGAAGCGTTCGTTTCCACTAACAGTTTGAATTTTGGCGTTTCACTCTGTTTTCTCCTATACTGATAGATGTATTTGGAACTCTAAATCAAACACGGTTTGTGCTAGCTTCTTGAAACTTGACACAATAAAGCAGTTTCACGTTCTATCTCTATGTTCTGTTTTCTCTTGATGTAACCCTCAGCAGTGACTGGGGAGAAACACTTTCATTGAAAGGGGTTGCCAAGCTTCCAAAAATTACGAGTCTCCAGAAATCTCAGCAACTATTTTTTCACCCAAACTGGATGATACTTTCAGGTAATGATCAGTATACTACGAACACTTGGTCCCCAAATTTCATTTCTATGTTGAAGCGTTCATTTCCAGTAACAGTTTGAATTTTGGCGTTTCACTCTGTTTTCTCCTATATTGATAGATGTATTTGGAACTCTAAATCAAACACGGTTTGTGCTAGCTTCTTGAAACTCGATATAATAAAGAACTTTCATGTTCTATCTCTATGTTCTGTTTCTCCTTGATGTAACCCTCAGCAGTGACTGGGGAGAAACACTTTCATTGAAAGGGGTTGCCAAGCTTCCAAAAATTACGAGTCTCCAGAAAACTCAGCAACTATTTTTTCACCCAAACTGGATGATATTTTCAGGTAATGATCAGTATACTAAGAACACTTGGTCCCCAAATTTCGTTCTTCTATGTTGAAGCGTTCGTTTCCAGTAACAGTTTGAATTTTGGTGTTTCACTCTGTTTTCTCCTATATTGATAGATGTATTTGGAACTCTAAATCAAACACGGTTTGTGCTAGCTTCTCGAAACTCGACATAATAAAGCACTTTCACGTTCTATCTCTATGTTCTGTTTCTCCTTGATGTAACCCTCAGCAGTGACAGGGGAGAAACACTTTCATTGAAAGGGGTTGCCAAGCTTCCAAAAATTACGAGTCTCCAGAAATCTCAGCAACTATTTTTTCTCCCAAACTGGATGATACTTTCAGGTAATGATCAGTACACTAAGCCCACTTGGTTCCCCAAATTTCGTTCTATGTTGAAGCATTCGTTTCCAGTAACAGTTTGAATTTTGGCGTTTCACTCTGTTTTCTCCTATACTGATAGATGTATTTGGAACTCTAAATCAAAAACGGTTTGTGCTAGCTTCTTGAAACTTGACACAATAAAGCGGTTTCATGTTCTATCTCTATGTTCTGTTTCCTCTTGATGTAGCCCTAAGCAGTGACTTGGGAGAAACACTTTCATTGAAAGGGGTTGCCAAGCTTCCAAATATTACGAGTCTCCAGAAAACTCAGCAACTATTTTTTCACCCAAACTGGATGATACTTTCAGGTAATGATCAGTACTCGAAGCCCACTAGGTTCCCCAAATTTCGTTCTTCTATGTTGAAGCGTTCGTTTCCAGTAACAGTTTGAATTTTGGCGTTTCACTCTGTTTTCTCCTATACTGATAGATGTATTTGGAACTCTAAATCAAACACGGTTTGTGCTAGCTTCTTGAAACTTGACACAATAAAGCAGTTTCACGTTTTTCTCTATGTTTCGTTTCCTCTTGATGTAGCCCTAAGCAGTGACTGGGGAGAAACACTTTCATTGAAAGGGGTTGCCAAGCTTCCAAAAATTACGAGTCTCCAGAAATCTTAGCAACTATTTTTTCACCCAAACTGGATGATACTTTCATGTAATGATCAGTACACGAAGCCCACTTGGTTTCCCGAATTTCGTTCTTCTATGTTGAAGCGTTCGTTTCCACTAACAGTTTGAATTTTGGCGTTTCACTCTGTTTTCTCCTATACTGATAGATGTATTTGGAACTCTAAATCAAACACGGTTTGTGCTAGCTTCCTGAAACTTGACACAATAAAGCAGTTTCACGTTCTTTCTCTATGTTCTGTTTCCTCTTGATGTAGCCCAAAGCAGTGATGGGGAGAAACACTTTCATTGAAAGGGGTTGCCAAGCTTCCAAAAATTACGAGTCTCCAGAAATCTCAGCAACTATTTTTTCACCCAAACTGGATGATACTTTCAGGTAATGATCAGTACATTAAGCCCACTTGCTTCCCCAAATTTCGTTTTTCTATGTTGAAGCATTCGTTTCCAGTAACAGTTTGAATTTTGGCGTTTCACTCTGTTTTCTCCTATATTGATAGATGTATTTGGAACTCTAAATCAAACACGGTTTGTGCTAGCTTCTTGAAACTTGACACAATAAAGCAGTTTCACGTTCTATCTCTATGTTCTCTTTCCTCTTGATGTAGCCCTACACAGTGACTGGGGAGAAACACTTTCATAGAAAGGGGTTGCCAAGCTTCCAAAAATTACGAGTCTCCAGAAATCTCAGCAACTATTTTTTCACCCAAACTGGATGATACTTTCAGGTAATGATCAGTACACGAAGCCCACTTGGTTCCCCAAATTTCGTTCTTCTATGTTGAAGCGTTCGTTTCCAGTAACAGTTTGAATTTTGGCGTTTCACTCTGTTTTCTCCTATACTGATAGATGTATTTGGAACTCTAAATCAAACACGGTTTGTGCTAGCTCCTTGAAACTCGACATAATAAAGCAGTTTCACGTTCTATCTCTATGTTCTGTTTTCTCTTGATGTAACCCTCAGCAGTGACTGGGGAGAAACACTTTCATTGAAAGGGGTTGCCAAGCTTCCAAAAATTACAAGTCTCCAGAAATCTCAGCAACTATTTTTTCACCCAAACTGGATGATATTTTCAGGTAATGATCAGTATACTAAGAACACTTGGTCCCCAAATTTCGTTCTTCTATGTTGAAGCGTTCGTTTCCAGTAACAGTTTGAATTTTGGCGTTTCACTCTGTTTTCTCCTATACTGATAGATGTATTTGGAACTCTAAATCAAACACGGTTTGTGCAAGCTTCTTGAAACTCGAAATAATAAAGCACTTTCACGTTCTATCTCTATGTTCTGTTTCTCCTTGATGTAACCCTCAGCAGTGACAGGGGAGAAACACTTTCATTGAAAGGGGTTGCCAAGCTTCCAAAAATTACGAGTCTCCAGAAATCTCAGCAACTATTTTTTCACCCAAACTGGATGATACTTTCAGGTAATGATCAGTATACTAAGAACACTTGGTCCCTAAATTTCGTTCTTCTATGTTGAAGCGTTCGTTTCCAGTAACAGTTTGAATTTTGGCGTTTCACTCTGGTTTCTCCTATATTGGTAGATGTATTTGGAACTCTAAATCAAACACGGTTTGTGCTAGCTTCTTGAAACTCGATATAATAAAGAACTTTCATGTTCTATCTCTATGTTCTGTTTCTCCTTGATGTAAACCTCAGCAGTGACTGGGGAGAAACACTTTCATTGAAAGGGGTTGCCAAGCTTCCAAAAATAAGAAGTCTCCAGAAATCTCAGCAACTATTTTTTCACCCAAACTGGATGATATTTTCAGGTAATGATCAGTATACTAAGAACACTTGGTCCCCAAATTTCGTTCTTCTATGTTGAAGCGTTCGTTTCCAGTAACAGTTTGAATTTTGGCGTTTCACTCTGTTTTCTCCTATATTGATAGATGTATTTGGAACTCTAAATCAAACACGGTTTGTGCTAGCTTCTTGAAACTTGACACAATAAAGCAGTTTCATGTTCTATCTCTATGTTCTGTTTCCACTTGATGTAGCCCTAAGCAGTGACTGGGGAGAATAACTTTCATTGAAAGTTGTTGCCAAACTTCCAAAAATTACGAGTCTCCAGAAATCTCAGCAACTATTTTTTCACTCAAACTGGATGATACTTTCATGTAATGATCAGTACACGAAGCCCAATTGGTTTCCCAAATTTCGTTCTTCTATGTTGAAGCGTTCGTTTCCACTAACAGTTTGAATTTTGGCGTTTCACTCTGTTTTCTCTTATACTGATAGATGTATTTGGAACTCTAAATCAAACACGGTTTGTGCTAGCTTCCTGAAACTTGACACAATAAAGCAGTTTCACGTTCTTTCTCTATGTTCTGTTTCCTCTTGATGTAGCCCTAAGCAGTGATGGGGAGAAACACTTTCCTTGAAAGGGGTTGCCAAGCTTCCAAAAATTACGAGTCTCCAGAAATCTCAGCAACTATTTTTCACCCAAACTGGATGATACTTTCAGGTAATGATCAGTACACTAATCCCACTTGGTTCCCCAAATTTCGTTCTTCTATGTTGAAGCGTTCGTTTCCAGTAACAGTTTGAATTTTGGCGTTTCCTTCTGTTTTTTCCTATATTGATAGATGTATTTGGAACTCTAAATCAAACACGGTTTTTGCTAGCTTCTTGAAACTTGACACAATAAAGCAGTTTCACGTTCTATCTCTATGTTCTGTTTCCTCTTGATGTAGCCCTATGCAGTGACTGGGGAGAAACACTTTCATAGAAAGGGGTTGCCAAGCTTCCAAAAATTACGAGTCTCCAGAAATCTCAGCAACTATTTTTTCACCCAAACTGGATGATACTTTCAGGTAAGGATCAGTACACTAAGCCCACTTGGTTCTCCAAATTTTGTTCTTCTATGTTGAAGCGTTCGTTTCCAGTAACAGTTTGAATTTTGGCGTTTCACTCTGTTTTCTCCTATACTGATAGATGTATTTGGAACTCTAAATCAAACACGGTTTGTGCTAGCTTCTTGAAACTTGACACAATAAAGCAGTTTCACGTTCTATCTCTATGTTCTGTTTCCACTTGATGTAGCCCTAAGCAGTGACTGGGGAGAATACCTTTCATTGAAAGTTGTTGCCAAACTTCCAAAAATTACGAGTCTCCAGAAATCTCAGCAACTATTTTTTCACTCAAACTGGATGATACTTTCATGTAATGATCAGTACACGAAGACCACTTGGTTTCCCAAATTTCGTTCTTCTATGTTGAAGCGTTCGTTTCCACTAACAGTTTGAATTTTGGCGTTTCACTCTGTTTTCTCCTATACTGATAGATGTATTTGGAACTCTAAATCAAACACGGTTTGTGCTAGCTTCTTGAAACTTGACACAATAAAGCAGTTTCACGTTCTATCTCTATGTTCTGTTTTCTCTTGATGTAACCCTCAGCAGTGACTGGGGAGAAACACTTTCATTGAAAGGGGTTGCCAAGCTTCCAAAAATTACGAGTCTCCAGAAATCTCAGCAACTATTTTTTCACCCAAACTGGATGATACTTTCAGGTAATGATCAGTATACTACGAACACTTGGTCCCCAAATTTCATTTCTATGTTGAAGCGTTCATTTCCAGTAACAGTTTGAATTTTGGCGTTTCACTCTGTTTTCTCCTATATTGATAGATGTATTTGGAACTCTAAATCAAACACGGTTTGTGCTAGCTTCTTGAAACTCGATATAATAAAGAACTTTCATGTTCTATCTCTATGTTCTCTTTCTCCTTGATGTAACCCTCAGCAGTGACTGGGGAGAAACACTTTCATTGAAAGGGGTTGCCAAGCTTCCAAAAATTACGAGTCTCCAGAAAACTCAGCAACTATTTTTTCACCCAAACTGGATGATATTTTCAGGTAATGATCAGTATACTAAGAACACTTGGTCCCCAAATTTCGTTCTTCTATGTTGAAGCGTTCGTTTCCAGTAACAGTTTGAATTTTGGTGTTTCACTCTGTTTTCTCCTATATTGATAGATGTATTTGGAACTCTAAATCAAACACGGTTTGTGCTAGCTTCTCGAAACTCGACATAATAAAGCACTTTCACGTTCTATCTCTATGTTCTGTTTCTCCTTGATGTAACCCTCAGCAGTGACAGGGGAGAAACACTTTCATTGAAAGGGGTTGCCAAGCTTCCAAAAATTACGAGTCTCCAGAAATCTCAGCAACTATTTTTTCACCCAAACTGGATGATACTTTCAGTTAATGATCAGTATACTAAGAACACTTGGTCCCCAAATTTCGTTCTTCTATGTTGAAGCGTTCGTTTCCAGTAACAGTTTGAATTTTGGCGTTTCACTCTGTTTTCTCCTATATTGGTAGATGTATTTGGAACTCTAAATCAAACACGGTTTGTGCTAGCTTCTCGAAACTCGACATAATAAAGCACTTTCACGTTCTATCTCTATGTTCTGTTTCTCCTTGATGTAACCCTCAGCAGTGACAGGGGAGAAACACTTTCATTGAAAGCGGTTGCCAAGCTTCCAAAAATTACGAGTCTCCAGAAATCTCAGCAACTATTTTTTCACCCAAACTGGATGATACTTTCAGGTAGGGATCAGTACACTAAGCCCACTTGGTTCCCCAAATTTCGTTCTTCTATGTTGAAGCGTTCGTTTCCAGTAACAGTTTGAATTTTGGCGTTTCACTCTGTTTTCTCCTATATTGATAGATGTATTTGGAACTCTAAATCAAACACGGTTTGTGCTAGCTTCTTAAAACTTGACACAATAAAGCAGTTTCACGTTCTATCTCTATGTTCTCTTTCCTCTTGATGTAGCCCTAAGCAGTGACTGGGGAGAAACACTTTCACTGAAGGGGGTTGCCAAGCTTCCAAAAATTACGAGTCTCCAGAAATCTCAGCAAATATTTTTTCACCCAAACTGGATGATACTTTCAGGTAATGATCAGTACCCTAAGCCCACTTGGTTCCCCAAATTCCGTTCTTCTATGTTGAAGCATTCGTTTCCAGTAACAGTTTGAATTTTGGCGTTTCACTCTGTTTTCTCCTATACTGATAGATGTATTTGGAACTCTAAATCAAACACGGTTTGATCTAGCTTCTTGAAACTCAACACAATAAAGCACTTTCACGTTCTATCTCTATGTTCTTTTTCTCTTGATGTAACCCTCAGCAGTGACTGGGGAGAAACACTTTCATAGAAAGGGGTTGCCAAGCTCCCAAAAATTACGAGTCTCCAGAAATCTCAGCAACTATTTTTTCTCCCAAACTGGATGATACTTTCAGGTAATGATCAGTACACTAAGCCCACTTGGTTCCCCAAATTTCGTTCTATGTTGAAGCATTCGTTTCCAGTAACAGTTTGAATTTTGGCGTTTCACTCTGTTTTCTCCTATACTGATAGATGTATTTGGAACTCTAAATCAAAAACGGTTTGTGCTAGCTTCTTGAAACTTGACACAATAAAGCGGTTTCATGTTCTATCTCTATGTTCTGTTTCCTCTTGATGTAGCCCTAAGCAGTGACTTGGGAGAAACACTTTCATTGAAAGGGGTTGCCAAGCTTCCAAATATTACGAGTCTCCAGAAAACTCAGCAACTATTTTTTCACCCAAACTGGATGATACTTTCAGGTAATGATCAGTACACGAAGCCCACTAGGTTCCCCAAATTTCGTTCTTCTATGTTGAAGCGTTCGTTTCCAGTAACAGTTTGAATTTTGGCGTTTCACTCTGTTTTCTCCTATACTGATAGATGTATTTGGAACTCTAAATCAAACACGGTTTGTGCTAGCTTCTTGAAACTTGACACAATAAAGCAGTTTCACGTTTTTCTCTATGTTTCGTTTCCTCTTGATGTAGCCCTAAGCAGTGACTGGGGAGAAACACTTTCATTGAAAGGGGTTGCCAAGCTTCCAAAAATTACGAGTCTCCAGAAATCTTAGCAACTATTTTTTCACCCAAACTGGATGATACTTTCATGTAATGATCAGTACACGAAGCCCACTTGGTTTCCCGAATTTCGTTCTTCTATGTTGAAGCGTTCGTTTCCACTAACAGTTTGAATTTTGGCGTTTCACTCTGTTTTCTCCTATACTGATAGATGTATTTGGAACTCTAAATCAAACACGGTTTGTGCTAGCTTCCTGAAACTTGACACAATAAAGCAGTTTCACGTTCTTTCTCTATGTTCTGTTTCCTCTTGATGTAGCCCAAAGCAGTGATGGGGAGAAACACTTTCATTGAAAGAGGTTGCCAAGCTTCCAAAAATTACGAGTCTCTAGAAATCTCAGCAACTATTTTTTCACCCAAACTGGATGATACTTTCAGGTAATGATCAGTACACTAAGCCCACTTGCTTCCCCAAATTTCGTTTTTCTATGTTGAAGCATTCGTTTCCAGTAACAGTTTGAATTTTGGCGTTTCACTCTGTTTTCTCCTATATTGATAGATGTATTTGGAACTCTAAATCAAACACGGTTTGTGCTAGCTTCTTGAAACTTGACACAATAAAGCAGTTTCACGTTCTATCTCTATGTTCTCTTTCCTCTTGATGTAGCCCTACACAGTGACTGGGGAGAAACACTTTCATAGAAAGGGGTTGCCAAGCTTCCAAAAATTACGAGTCTCCAGAAATCTCAGCAACTATTTTTTCACCCAAACTGGATGATACTTTCAGGTAATGATCAGTACACGAAGCCCACTTGGTTCCCCAAATTTCGTTCTTCTATGTTGAAGCGTTCGTTTCCAGTAACAGTTTGAATTTTGGCGTTTCACTCTGTTTTCTCCTATACTGATAGATGTATTTGGAACTCTAAATCAAACACGGTTTGTGCTAGCTTCTTGAAACTCGACATAATAAAGCAGTTTCACGTTCTATCTCTATGTTCTGTTTTCTCTTGATGTAACCCTCAGCAGTGACTGGGGAGAAACACTTTCATTGAAAGGGGTTGCCAAGCTTCCAAAAATTACAAGTCTCCAGAAATCTCAGCAACTATTTTTTCACCCAAACTGGATGATATTTTCAGGTAATGATCAGTATACTAAGAACACTTGGTCCCCAAATTTCGTTCTTCTATGTTGAAGCGTTCATTTCCAGTAACAGTTTGAATTTTGGCGTTTCACTCTGTTTTCTCCTATACTGATAGATGTATTTGGAACTCTAAATCAAACACGGTTTGTGCAAGCTTCTTGAAACTCGAAATAATAAAGCACTTTCACGTTCTATCTCTATGTTCTGTTTCTCCTTGATGTAACCCTCAGCAGTGACAGGGGAGAAACACTTTCATTGAAAGGGGTTGCCAAGCTTCCAAAAATTACGAGTCTCCAGAAATCTCAGCAACTATTTTTTCACCCAAACTGGATGATACTTTCAGGTAATGATCAGTATACTAAGAACACTTGGTCCCCAAATTTCGTTCTTCTATGTTGAAGCGTTCGTTTCCAGTAACAGTTTGAATTTTGGCGTTTCACTCTGGTTTCTCCTATATTGGTAGATGTATTTGGAACTCTAAATCAAACACGGTTTGTGCTAGCTTCTTGAAACTCGATATAATAAAGAACTTTCATGTTCTATCTCTATGTTCTGTTTCTCCTTGATGTAAACCTCAGCAGTGACTGGGGAGAAACACTTTCATTGAAAGGGGTTGCCAAGCTTCCAAAAATAAGAAGTCTCCAGAAATCTCAGCAACTATTTTTTCACCCAAACTGGATGATATTTTCAGGTAATGATCAGTATACTAAGAACACTTGGTCCCCAAATTTCGTTCTTCTATGTTGAAGCGTTCGTTTCCAGTAACAGTTTGAATTTTGGCGTTTCACTCTGTTTTCTCCTATATTGATAGATGTATTTGGAACTCTAAATCAAACACGGTTTGTGCTAGCTTCTTGAAACTTGACACAATAAAGCAGTTTCATTTTCTATCTCTATGTTCTGTTTCCACTTGATGTAGCCCTAAGCAGTGACTGGGGAGAATAACTTTCATTGAAAGTTGTTGCCAAACTTCCAAAAATTACGAGTCTCCAGAAATCTCAGCAACTATTTTTTCACTCAAACTGGATGATACTTTCATGTAATGATCAGTACACGAAGCCCAATTGGTTTCCCAAATTTCGTTCTTCTATGTTGAAGCGTTCGTTTCCACTAACAGTTTGAATTTTGGCGTTTCACTCTGTTTTCTCTTATACTGATAGATGTATTTGGAACTCTAAATCAAACACGGTTTGTGCTAGCTTCCTGAAACTTGACACAATAAAGCAGTTTCACGTTCTTTCTCTATGTTCTGTTTCCTCTTGATGTAGCCCTAAGCAGTGATGGGGAGAAACACTTTCCTTGAAAGGGGTTGCCAAGCTTCCAAAAATTACGAGTCTCCAGAAATCTCAGCAACTATTTTTCACCCAAACTGGATGATACTTTCAGGTAATGATCAGTACACTAATCCCACTTGGTTCCCCAAATTTCGTTCTTCTATGTTGAAGCGTTCGTTTCCAGTAACAGTTTGAATTTTGGCGTTTCCTTCTGTTTTTTCCTATATTGATAGATGTATTTGGAACTCTAAATCAAACACGGTTTTTGCTAGCTTCTTGAAACTTGACACAATAAAGCAGTTTCACGTTCTATCTCTATGTTCTGTTTCCTCTTGATGTAGCCCTATGCAGTGACTGGGGAGAAACACTTTCATAGAAAGGGGTTGCCAAGCTTCCAAAAATTACGAGTCTCCAGAAATCTCAGCAACTATTTTTTCACCCAAACTGGATGATACTTTCAGGTAAGGATCAGTACACTAAGCCCACTTGGTTCCCCAAATTTCGTTCTTCTATGTTGAAGCGTTCGTTTCCAGTAACAGTTTGAATTTTGGCGTTTCACTCTGTTTTCTCCTATACTGATAGATGTATTTGGAACTCTAAATCAAACACGGTTTGTGCTAGCTTCTTGAAACTTGACACAATAAAGCAGTTTCAAGTTCTATCTCTATGTTCTGTTTCCTCTTGATGTAGCCCTAAGCAGTGACTGGGGAGAAACAGTTTCATAGAAAGGGGTTGCCAAGCTTCCAAAATTATGAGTCTCCAGAAATCTCAGCAACTATTTTTTCACCCCAACTGGATGATACTTTCAGGTAATCATCAGTACACTAAGCCCACTTGGTTCCCCAAATTTCGTTCTTCTATGTTGAAGCGTTCGTTTCCAGTAACAGTTTGAATTTTGGCGTTTCACTCTGTTTTCTCCTATATTGATGGATGTATTTGGAACTCTAAATCAAACACGGTTTGTGCTAGCTTTTTGAAACTTGACACACTAAAGCAGTTTCACGTTCTATCTCTATGTTCTGTTTCATCTTGATGTAGCCCTACACAGTGACTGGGGAGAAACACTTTCATAGAAAGGGTTGCCAAGCTTCCAAAAATTACGAGTCTCCAGAAATCTCAGCAACTATTTTTTCACCCAAACTGGATGATACTTTCATGTAATGATCAGTACACGAAGCCCACTTGGTTACCCAAATTTCGTTCTTCTATGTTGAAGCGTTCGTTTCCAGTAACAGTTTGAATTTTGGCGTTTCACTCTGTTTTCTCCTATATTGATAGATGTATTTGGAACTCTAAATCAAACACGGTTTGTGCTAGCTTCTTGAAACTTGACACAATAAAGCAGTTTCACGTTCTTTCTCTATGTTTCGTTTCCTCTTGATGTAGCCCTAAGCAGTGACTGGGGAGAAACACTTTCATTGAAAGGGGTTGCCAAACTTCCAAAAATTACGAGTCTCCAGAAATCTCAGCAACTATTTTTTCACCCAAACTGGATGATACTTTCAGGTAATGATCAGTACCCTAAGCCCACTTTGTTCCCCAAATTCCATTCTTCTATGTTGAAGCGTTCATTTCCAGTAACAGTTTGAATTTTGGCGTTTCACTCTAATTTCTCCTATACTGATAGATGTATTTGGAACTCTAAATCAAACACGGTTTGTGCTAGCTTCTTGAAACTCGACACAATAAAGCACTTTCACGTTCTATCTCTATGTTTCGTTTCCTCTTGATGTAACCCTCAGCAGTGACTGGGGAGAAACACTTTCATAGAAAGGGGTTGCCAAGCTTCCAAAAATTACGAGTCTCCAGAAATCTCAGCAACTATTTTTTCACCCAAACTGGATGATACTTTCAGGTAATGATCAGTACAATAAGTCCACTTGGTTCCCCAAATTTCGTTCTATGTTGAAGCATTCATTTCCTGTAACAGTTTGAATTTTGGCGTTTCACTCTGTTTTCTCATATATTGATAGATGTATTTGGAACTCTAAATCAAACACGGTTTGTGCTAGCTTCTTGAAACTTGACACAATAAAGCGGTTTCATGTTCTATCTCTATGTTCTGTTTCCTCTTGATGTAGCCCTAAGCAGTGAATTGGGAGAAACACTTTCATTGAAAGGGGTTGCCAAGCTTCCAAAAATTACGAGTCTCCAGAAAACTCAGCAACTATTTTTTCACCCAAACTGGATGATACTTTCAGGTAATGATCAGTATACTAAGAACACTTGGTTCCCCAAATTTCGTTCTTCTATGTTGAAGCGTTCGTTTCCAGTAACAGTTTGAATTTTGGCGTTTCACTCTGTTTCTCCTATATTGATAGATGTATTTGGAACTCTAAATCAAACACGGTTTGTGCTAGCTTCTTGAAACTTGACACACTAAACCAGTTTCACGTTCTATCTCTATGTTCTTTTTCATCTTGATGTAGCCCTACACAGTGACTGGGGAGAAACACTTTCATAGAAAGGGGTTGCCAACCTTCCAAAAATTACGAGTCTCCAGAAATCTCAGCAACTATTTTTTCACCCAAACTGGATGATACTCTCATGTAATGATCAGTACACGAAGCCCACTTCGTTCCCCAAATTTCGTTCTTCTATGTTGAAGCGTTCGTTTCCAGTAACAGTTTGAATTTTGGCGTTTCACTCTGTTTTCTCCTATACTGATAGATGTATTTGGAACTCTAAATCAAACACGGTGTGTGCTAGTTCTTGAAACTCGACATAATAAAGCACTTTCACGTTCTATCTCTATGTTCTGTTTCTCCTTGATGTAACCCTCAGCAGTGACAGGGGAGAAACACTTTCATTGAAAGGGGTTGCCAAGCTTCCAAAAATTACGAGTCTCCAGAAATCTCAGCAACTATTTTTTCACCCAAACTGGATGATATTTTCAGGTAATGATCAGTATACTAAGAACACTTGGTCCCCAAATTTCGTTCTTCTATGTTTAAGCGTTCGTTTCCAGTAACAGTTTGAATTTTGGCGTTTCACTCTGTTTTCTCCTATACTGATAGATGTATTTGGAACTCTAAATCAAACACTGTTTCTGCTAGCTTCTTGAAACTCGACATAATAAAGCACTTTCACGTTCTATCTCTATGTTCTGTTTCTTTTTGATGTAACCCTCAGGAGTGACAGGGGATAAACACTTTCTTTGAAAGGGGTTGCCAAGCTTCCAAAAATTACGAGTCTCCAGAAATCTCAGCAACTATTTTTTCACCCAAACTGGATGATACTTTCAGGTAATGATCAGTATACTAAGAACACTTGGTCCCCAAATTTCGTTCTTCTATGTTGAAGCGTTCGTTTCCAGTAACAGTTTGAATTTTGGCGTTTCACTCTGTTTTCTCCTATATTGATAGATGTATTTGAAACTCTAAATCAAACACGGTTTGTGCTAGCTTCTTGAAACTCGATATAATAAAGAACTTTCATGTTCTATCTCTATGTTCTGTTTCTCCTTGATGTAACCCTCAGCAGTGACTGGGGAGAAACACTTTCATTGAAAGGGGTTGCCAAGCTTCCAAAAATAAGAAGTCTCCAGAAATCTCAGCAACTATTTTTTCACCCAAACTGGATGATATTTTCAGGTAATGATCAGTATACTAAGAACACTTGGTCCCCAAATTTCGTTCTTCTATGTTGAAGCGTTCGTTTCCAGTAACAGTTTGAATTTTGGCGTTTCACTCTGTTTTCTCCTATATTGGTAGATGTATTTGGAACTCTAAATCAAACACGGTTTGTGCTAGCTTCTTGAAACTCGATATAATAAAGAACTTTCACGTTCTATCTCTATGTTCTGTATCTCCTTGATGTAACCCTCAGCAGTGACTGGGGAGAAACACTTTCATTGAAAGGGGTTGCCAAGCTTCCAAAAATTAGAAGTCTCCAGAAATCTCAGCAACTATTTTTTCACCCAAACTGGATGATAGTTTCAGGTAATGATCAGTACACTAAGAACTCTTGGTCCCCAAATTTCGTTCTTCTATGTTGAAGCGTTCGTTTCCAGTAACAGTTTGAATTTTGGCGTTTTACTCTGTTTTCTCCTATACTGATAGATGTATTTGGAACTCTAAATCAAACACGGTTTGTGCTAGCTTCTTGAAACTTGACACAATAAAGCAGTTTCAAGTTCTATCTCTATGTTCTGTTTCCTCTTGATGTAGCCCTAAGCAGTGACTGGGGAGAAACACTTTCATTGAAAGGGGTAGCCAAACTTCCAAAATTTACGAGTCTCCAGAAATCTCAGCAACTATTTTTTCACCCAAACTGGATGATACTTTCATGTAATGATCAGTACACGAAGCCCACTTGGTTCCCCAAATTTCGTTCTATGTTGAAGCGTTCGTTTCCAGTAACAGTTTGAATTTTGGCGTTTCACTCTGTTTTCTCCTATACTGATAGATGTATTTGGAACTCTAAATCAAACACGGTTTGTGCTAGCTTCTTGAAACTTGACACAATAAAGCAGTTTCACGTTCTTTCTCTATGTTTCGTTTCTCCTTGATGTAACCCTCAGCAGTAACTGGGGAGAAACACTTTCATTGAAAGGGGTTGCCAAGCTTCCAAAAATTACGAGTCTCCAGAAATCTCAGCAACTATTTTTTCACGCAAACTGGATGATATTTTCAGGTAATGATCAGTATACTAAGAACACTTGGTCCCCAAATTTCGTTCTTCTATGTTGAAGCGTTCGTTTCCAGTAACAGTTTGAATTTTGGCGTTTCACTCTGTTTTCTCCTATACTGATAGATGTATTTGGAACTCTAAATCAAACACGGTTTGTGCTAGCTTCTTGAATCTTGACACACTAAAGCAGTTTCACATTCTATCACTATGTTCTGTTTCATCTTGATGTAGCCCTACACAGTGACTGGGGAGAAACACTTTCATAGAATGGGGTTGCCAAGCTTCCAAAAATTACGAGTCTCCAGAAATCTCAGCAACTATTTTTTCACCCAAACTGGATGATACTTTCAGGTAATGATCAGTACACTAAGCCCACTAGGTTCCCCAAATTTCGTTCTTCTATGTTGAAGCGTTCCTTTCCAGTAACAGTTTGAATTTTGGCGTTTCACTCTGTTTTCTCCTATACTGATAGATGTATTTGGAACTCTAAATCAAACACGGTTTGTGCTAGCTTCTTGAAACTTGACACAATAAAGCAGTTTCAAGTTCTATCTCTATGTTCTGTTTCCTCTTGATGTAGCCCTAAGCAGTGACTTGGGCGAAACACTTTCATTGAAAGGGGTTGCCAAGCTTCCAAAAATTACGAGTCTCCAGAAAACTCAGCAACTATTTTTTCACCCAATGTGGATGATACTTTCAGGTAATGATCAGTACACTAAGCCCACTAGGTTCCCCAAATTTCGTTCTTCTATGTTGAAGCGTTCCTTTCCAGTAACAGTTTGAATTTTGGCGTTTCACTCTGTTTTCTCCTATACTGATAGATGTATTTGGAACTCTAAATCAAACACGGTTTGTGCTAGCTTCTTGAAACTCGACACAATAAAGCGGTTTCATGTTCTATCTCTATGTTCTGTTTCCTCTTGATGTAGCCCTAAGCAGTGACTGGGGAGAAACACTTTCATAGAAAGGGGTTGCCAAGCTTCCAAAAATTACGAGTCTCCAGAAATCTCAGCAACTATTTTTTCACCCAAACTGGATGATACTTTCAGGTAATGATCAGTACACTAATCCCACTTGGTTCCCCAAATTTCGTTCTTCTATATTCAAGCGTTCGTTTCCAGTAACAGTTTGAATTTTGGCGTTTCACTCTGTTTTCTCCTATACTGATAGATGTATTTGGAACTCTAAATCAAACACGGTTTGTGCTAGCTTCCTGAAACTTGACACAATAAAGCAGTTTCACGTTCTATCTCTATGTTCTGTTTCCTCTTGATGTAGCCCTACGCAGTGACTGGGGAGAAAACGTTCATTGAAAGGGGTTGCCAAGCTTCCAAAAATTACGAGTCTCTAGAAATCTCAGCAACAATTTTTTCACCCAAAATGGATGATACTTTCAGGTAATGATCAGTACACTAAGCCCACTTGGTTCCCCAAATTTCGTTCTTCTATATTGAAGCGTTCGTTTCCAGTAACAGTTTGAATTTAGGCGTTTTACTCTGTTTTCTCCTATATTGATAGATGTATTTGGAACTCTAAATCAAACACGGTTTGTGCTAGCTTCTTGAAACTTGACACAATTAAGCAGTTTCACGTTCTATCTCTATGTTCTCTTTCCTCTTGATGTAGCCCTCAGCAGTGACTGGGGATACACACTTTCATTGAAAGGGGTTGCCAAACTTCCAAAAATTAGGAGTCTCCAGAAATCTCAGCAACTATTTTTTCACCCAAACTGGATGATACTTTCAGGTAATTATCAGTACACTAATCCCACTAGGTTCCCCAAATTTCGTTATTCTATATTCAAGCGTTCGTTTCCAGTAACAGTTTGAATTTTGGCGTTTCACTCTGTTTTCTCCTATACTGATAGATGTATTTGGAACTCTAAATCAAACACGGTTTGTGCTAGCTTCTTGAAACTCGATATAATAAAGAACTTTCAAGTTCTATCTCTATGTTCTGTATCTCCTTGATGTAACCCTCAGCAGTGACTGGGGAGAAACACTTTCATTGAAAGGGGTTGCCAAGCTTCCAAAAATTAGAAGTCTCCAGAAATCTCAGCAACTATTTTTTCACCCACACTGGATGATACTTTCATGTAATGATCAGTACACGAAGCCCACTTGGTTCCCCAAATTTCGTTCTTCTATGTTGAAGCGTTCGTTTCCAGTAACAGTTTGAATTTTGGCGTTTCACTCTGTTTTCTCCTATACTGATAGATGTATTTGGAACTCTAAATCAAACACGGTTTGTGCTAGCTTCTTGAAACTCAACATAATAAAGCACTTTCACGTTCTTTCTCTATGTTCTGTTTCCTCTTGATGTAGCCCTAAGCAGTGATTGGGGAGAAACACTTTCATTGAAAGGGGTTGCCGAGCTTCCAAATATTACGAGTCTCCAGAAATCTCAGCAACTATTTTTTCACCCAAACTGGATGACAATTTCAGGTAATGATCAGTACACTAAGCCCACTTGGTTCCCCAAATTTCGTTCTTCTATGTTGAAGCGTTCGTTTCCAGTAAAAGTTTGAATTTTGGCGTTTCACTCTGTTTTCTCCTATATTGATAGATGTATTTGGAACTCTAAATCAAACATGGTTTGTGCTAGCTTCTTGAAACTTGTCACAATAAAGCGGTTTCACATTCTTTCTCTATGTTCTGTTTCCTCTTGATGTAGCCCTCAGCCGTGACTGGGGAGAAACACTTTCATTGAAAGGATTTGCCAAGCTTCCAAAAATTACGAGTCTCCAGAAATCTCAGCAACTATTTTTTCACCCAAACTGGATGATACTTTCAGGTAATGATCAGTACACTAAGCCCACTTGGTTTCCCAAATTTCGTTCTTCTATGTTGAAGCGTTCGATTCCAGTAACAGTTTGAATTTTGGCGTTGCACTCTGTTTTCTCCTATATTGATAGATGTATTTGGAACTCTAAATCAAACACGGTTTGTGCTAGCTTCTTGAAACTTGACACAATAAAGCAGTTTCACGTTCTATCTCTATGTTCTCTTTCCTCTTGATGTAGCCCTAAGCAGTGACTGGGGAGAATAACTTTCATTGAAAGTTGTTGCCAAACTTCCAAAAATTACGAGTCTCCAGAAATCTCAGCAACTATTTTTTCACCCAAACTGGATGATACTTTCATGTAATGATCAGTACACGAAGCCCACTTGGTTCCCCAAATTTCGTTCTTCTATGTTGAAACGTTCGTTTCCAGTAACAGTTTGAATTTTGGCGTTTCACTCTGTTTTCTCCTATACTGATAGATGTATTTGGAACTCTAAATCAAACACGGTTTGTGCTAGCTTCTTAAAACTTGACACAATAAAGCAGTTTCACGTTCTATCTCTATGTTCTCTTTCCTCTTGATGTAGCCCTAAGCAGTGACTGGGGAGAAACACTTTCACTGAAGGGGGTTGCCAAGCTTCCAAAAATTACGAGTCTCCAGAAATCTCAGCAAATATTTTTTCACCCAAACTGGATGATACTTTCAGGTAATGATCAGTACCCTAAGCCCACTTGGTTCCCCAAATTCCGTTCTTCTATGTTGAAGCATTCGTTTCCAGTAACAGTTTGAATTTTGGCGTTTCACTCTGTTTTCTCCTATACTGATAGATGTATTTGGAACTCTAAATCAAACACGGTTTGATCTAGCTTCTTGAAACTCAACACAATAAAGCACTTTCACGTTCTATCTCTATGTTCTTTTTCTCTTGATGTAACCCTCAGCAGTGACTGGGGAGAAACACTTTCATAGAAAGGGGTTGCCAAGCTCCCAAAAATTACGAGTCTCCAGAAATCTCAGCAACTATTTTTTCTCCCAAACTGGATGATACTTTCAGGTAATGATCAGTACACTAAGCCCACTTGGTTCCCCAAATTTCGTTCTATGTTGAAGCATTCGTTTCCAGTAACAGTTTGAATTTTGGCGTTTCACTCTGTTTTCTCCTATACTGATAGATGTATTTGGAACTCTAAATCAAAAACAGTTTGTGCTAGCTTCTTGAAACTTGACACAATAAAGCGGTTTCATGTTCTATCTCTATGTTCTGTTTCTCCTTGATGTAACCCTCAGCAGTGACAGGGGAGAAACACTTTCATTGAAAGGGGTTGCCAAGCTTCCAAAAATTACGAGTCTCCAGAAATCTCAGCAACTATTTTTTCACCCAAACTGGATGATACTTTCAGGTAATGATCAGTATACTAAGAACACTTGGTCCCCAAATTTCGTTCTTCTATGTTGAAGCGTTCGTTTCCAGTAACAGTTTGAATTTTGGCGTTTCACTCTGGTTTCTCCTATATTGGTAGATGTATTTGGAACTCTAAATCAAACACGGTTTGTGCTAGCTTCTTGAAACTCGATATAATAAAGAACTTTCATGTTCTATCTCTATGTTCTGTTTCTCCTTGATGTAAACCTCAGCAGTGACTGGGGAGAAACACTTTCATTGAAAGGGGTTGCCAAGCTTCCAAAAATAAGAAGTCTCCAGAAATCTCAGCAACTATTTTTTCACCCAAACTGGATGATATTTTCAGGTAATGATCAGTATACTAAGAACACTTGGTCCCCAAATTTCGTTCTTCTATGTTGAAGCGTTCGTTTCCAGTAACAGTTTGAATTTTGGCGTTTCACTCTGTTTTCTCCTATATTGATAGATGTATTTGGAACTCTAAATCAAACACGGTTTGTGCTAGCTTCTTGAAACTTGACACAATAAAGCAGTTTCATGTTCTATCTCTATGTTCTGTTTCCACTTGATGTAGCCCTAAGCAGTGACTGGGGAGAATAACTTTCATTGAAAGTTGTTGCCAAACTTCCAAAAATTACGAGTCTCCAGAAATCTCAGCAACTATTTTTTCACTCAAACTGGATGATACTTTCATGTAATGATCAGTACACGAAGCCCAATTGGTTTCCCAAATTTCGTTCTTCTATGTTGAAGCGTTCGTTTCCACTAACAGTTTGAATTTTGGCGTTTCACTCTGTTTTCTCTTATACTGATAGATGTATTTGGAACTCTAAATCAAACACGGTTTGTGCTAGCTTCCTGAAACTTGACACAATAAAGCAGTTTCACGTTCTTTATCTATGTTCTGTTTCCTCTTGATGTAGCCCTAAGCAGTGATGGGGAGAAACACTTTCCTTGAAAGGGGTTGCCAAGCTTCCAAAAATTACGAGTCTCCAGAAATCTCAGCAACTATTTTTCACCCAAACTGGATGATACTTTCAGGTAATGATCAGTACACTAATCCCACTTGGTTCCCCAAATTTCGTTCTTCTATGTTGAAGCGTTCGTTTCCAGTAACAGTTTGAATTTTGGCGTTTCCTTCTGTTTTTTCCTATATTGATAGATGTATTTGGAACTCTAAATCAAACACGGTTTTTGCTAGCTTCTTGAAACTTGACACAATAAAGCAGTTTCACGTTCTATCTCTATGTTCTGTTTCCTCTTGATGTAGCCCTATGCAGTGACTGGGGAGAAACACTTTCATAGAAAGGGGTTGCCAAGCTTCCAAAAATTACGAGTCTCCAGAAATCTCAGCAACTATTTTTTCACCCAAACTGGATGATACTTTCAGGTAAGGATCAGTACACTAAGCCCACTTGGTTCCCCAAATTTCGTTGTTCTATGTTGAAGCGTTCGTTTCCAGTAACAGTTTGAATTTTGGCGTTTCACTCTGTTTTCTCCTATATTGATGGATGTATTTGGAACTCTAAATCAAACACGGTTTGTGCTAGCTTTTTGAAACTTGACACACTAAAGCAGTTTCACGTTCTATCTCTATGTTCTGTTTCATCTTGATGTAGCCCTACACAGTGACTGGGGAGAAACACTTTCATAGAAAGGGTTGCCAAGCTTCCAAAAATTACGAGTCTCCAGAAATCTCAGCAACTATTTTTTCACCCAAACTGGATGATACTTTCATGTAATGATCAGTACACGAAGCCCACTTGGTTACCCAAATTTCGTTCTTCTATGTTGAAGCGTTCGTTTCCAGTAACAGTTTGAATTTTGGCGTTTCACTCTGTTTTCTCCTATATTGATAGATGTATTTGGAACTCTAAATCAAACACGGTTTGTGCTAGCTTCTTGAAACTTGACACAATAAAGCAGTTTCACGTTCTTTCTCTATGTTTCGTTTCCTCTTGATGTAGCCCTAAGCAGTGACTGGGGAGAAACACTTTCATTGAAAGGGGTTGCCAAACTTCCAAAAATTACGAGTCTCCAGAAATCTCAGCAACTATTTTTTCACCCAAACTGGATGATACTTTCAGGTAATGATCAGTACCCTAAGCCCACTTTGTTCCCCAAATTCCATTCTTCTATGTTGAAGCGTTCATTTCCAGTAACAGTTTGAATTTTGGCGTTTCACTCTAATTTCTCCTATACTGATAGATGTATTTGGAACTCTAAATCAAACACGGTTTGTGCTAGCTTCTTGAAACTCGACACAATAAAGCACTTTCACGTTCTATCTCTATGTTGTTTTTCCTCTTGATGTAACCCTCAGCAGTGACTGGGGAGAAACACTTTCATAGAAAGGGGTTGCCAAGCTTCCAAAAATTACGAGTCTCCAGAAATCTCAGCAACTATTTTTTCACCCAAACTGGATGATACTTTCAGGTAATGATCAGTACAATAAGTCCACTTGGTTCCCCAAATTTCGTTCTATGTTGAAGCATTCATTTCCAGTAACAGTTTGAATTTTGGCGTTTCACTCTGTTTTCTCATATATTGATAGATGTATTTGGAACTCTAAATCAAACACGGTTTGTGCTAGCTTCTTGAAACTTGACACAATAAAGCGGTTTCATGTTCTATCTCTATGTTCTGTTTCCTCTTGATGTAGCCCTAAGCAGTGAATTGGGAGAAACACTTTCATTGAAAGGGGTTGCCAAGCTTCCAAAAATTACGAGTCTCCAGAAAACTCAGCAACTATTTTTTCACCCAAACTGGATGATACTTTCAGGTAATGATCAGTATACTAAGAACACTTGGTTCCCCAAATTTCGTTCTTCTATGTTGAAGCGTTCGTTTCCAGTAAGAGTTTGAATTTTGGCGTTTCACTCTGTTTCTCCTATATTGATAGATGTATTTGGAACTCTAAATCAAACACGGTTTGTGCTAGCTTCTTGAAACTTGACACACTAAACCAGTTTCACGTTCTATCTCTATGTTCTTTTTCATCTTGATGTAGCCCTACACAGTGACTGGGGAGAAACACTTTCATAGAAAGGGGTTGCCAACCTTCCAAAAATTACGAGTCTCCAGAAATCTCAGCAACTATTTTTTCACCCAAACTGGATGATACTCTCATGTAATGATCATTACACGAAGCCCACTCGTTCCCCAAATTTCGTTCTTCTATGTTGAAGCGTTCGTTTCCAGTAACAGTTTGAATTTTGGCGTTTCACTCTGTTTTCTCCTATACTGATAGATGTATTTGGAACTCTAAATCAAACACGGTGTGTGCTAGTTCTTGAAACTCGACATAATAAAGCACTTTCACGTTCTATCTCTATGTTCTGTTTCTCCTTGATGTAACCCTCAGCAGTGACAGGGGAGAAACACTTTCATTGAAAGGGGTTGCCAAGCTTCCAAAAATTACGAGTCTCCAGAAATCTCAGCAACTATTTTTTCACCCAAACTGGATGATATTTTCAGGTAATGATCAGTATACTAAGAACACTTGGTCCCCAAATTTCGTTCTTCTATGTTTAAGCGTTCGTTTCCAGTAACAGTTTGAATTTTGGCGTTTCACTCTGTTTTCTCCTATACTGATAGATGTATTTGGAACTCTAAATCAAACACTGTTTCTGCTAGCTTCTTGAAACTCGACATAATAAAGCACTTTCACGTTCTATCTCTATGTTCTGTTTCTTTTTGATGTAACCCTCAGGAGTGACAGGGGATAAACACTTTCTTTGAAAGGGGTTGCCAAGCTTCCAAAAATTACGAGTCTCCAGAAATCTCAGCAACTATTTTTTCACCCAAACTGGATGATACTTTCAGGTAATGATCAGTATACTAAGAACACTTGGTCCCCAAATTTCGTTCTTCTATGTTGAAGCGTTCGTTTCCAGTAACAGTTTGAATTTTGGCGTTTCACTCTGTTTTCTCCTATATTGATAGATGTATTTGAAACTCTAAATCAAACACGGTTTGTGCTAGCTTCTTGAAACTCGATATAATAAAGAACTTTCATGTTCTATCTCTATGTTCTGTTTCTCCTTGATGTAACCCTCATCAGTGACTGGGGAGAAACACTTTCATTGAAAGGGGTTGCCAAGCTTCCAAAAATAAGAAGTCTCCAGAAATCTCAGCAACTATTTTTTCACCCAAACTGGATGATATTTTCAGGTAATGATCAGTATACTAAGAACACTTGGTCCCCAAATTTCGTTCTTCTATGTTGAAGCGTTCGTTTCCAGTAACAGTTTGAATTTTGGCGTTTCACTCTGTTTTCTCCTATATTGGTAGATGTATTTGGAACTCTAAATCAAACACGGTTTGTGCTAGCTTCTTGAAACTCGATATAATAAAGAACTTTCACGTTCTATCTCTATGTTCTGTATCTCCTTGATGTAACCCTCAGCAGTGACTGGGGAGAAACACTTTCATTGAAAGGGGTTGCCAAGCTTCCAAAAATTAGAAGTCTCCAGAAATCTCAGCAACTATTTTTTCACCCAAACTGGATGATAGTTTCAGGTAATGATCAGTACACTATGAACTCTTGGTCCCCAAATTTCGTTCTTCTATGTTGAAGCGTTCGTTTCCAGTAACAGTTTGAATTTTGGCGTTTTACTCTGTTTTCTCCTATACTGATAGATGTATTTGGAACTCTAAATCAAACACGGTTTGTGCTAGCTTCTTGAAACTTGACACAATAAAGCAGTTTCAAGTTCTATCTCTATGTTCTGTTTCCTCTTGATGTAGCCCTAAGCAGTGACTGGGGAGAAACACTTTCATTGAAAGGGGTTGCCAAACTTCCAAAATTTACGAGTCTCCAGAAATCTCAGCAACTATTTTTTCACCCAAACTGGATGATACTTTCATGTAATGATCAGTACACGAAGCCCACTTGGTTCCCCAAATTTCGTTCTATGTTGAAGCGTTCGTTTCCAGTAACAGTTTGAATTTTGGCGTTTCACTCTGTTTTCTCCTATACTGATAGATGTATTTGGAACTCTAAATCAAACACGGTTTGTGCTAGCTTCTTGAAACTTGACACAATAAAGCAGTTTCACGTTCTTTCTCTATGTTTCGTTTCTCCTTGATGTAACCCTCAGCAGTAACTGGGGAGAAACACTTTCATTGAAAGGGGTTGCCAAGCTTCCAAAAATTACGAGTCTCCAGAAATCTCAGCAACTATTTTTTCACGCAAACTGGATGATATTTTCAGGTAATGATCAGTATACTAAGAACACTTGGTCCCCAAATTTCGTTCTTCTATGTTGAAGCGTTCGTTTCCAGTAACAGTTTGAATTTTGGCGTTTCACTCTGTTTTCTCCTATACTGATAGATGTATTTGGAACTCTAAATCAAACACGGTTTGTGCTAGCTTCTTGAATCTTGACACACTAAAGCAGTTTCACATTCTATCACTATGTTCTGTTTCATCTTGATGTAGCCCTACACAGTGACTGGGGAGAAACACTTTCATAGAAAGGGGTTGCCAAGCTTCCAAAAATTACGAGTCTCCAGAAATCTCAGCAACTATTTTTTCACCCAAACTGGATGATACTTTCAGGTAATGATCAGTACACTAAGCCCACTAGGTTCCCCAAATTTCGTTCTTCTATGTTGAAGCGTTCCTTTCCAGTAACAGTTTGAATTTTGGCGTTTCACTCTGTTTTCTCCTATACTGATAGATGTATTTGGAACTCTAAATCAAACACGGTTTGTGCTAGCTTCTTGAAACTTGACACAATAAAGCAGTTTCAAGTTCTATCTCTATGTTCTGTTTCCTCTTGATGTAGCCCTAAGCAGTGACTTGGGCGAAACACTTTCATTGAAAGGGGTTGCCAAGCTTCCAAAAATTACGAGTCTCCAGAAAACTCAGCAACTATTTTTTCACCCAAAGTGGATGATACTTTCAGGTAATGATCAGTACACTAAGCCCACTAGGTTCCCCAAATTTCGTTCTTCTATGTTGAAGCGTTCCTTTCCAGTAACAGTTTGAATTTTGGCGTTTCACTCTGTTTTCTCCTATACTGATAGATGTATTTGGAACTCTAAATCAAACACGGTTTGTGCTAGCTTCTTGAAACTCGACACAATAAAGCGGTTTCATGTTCTATCTCTATGTTCTGTTTCCTCTTGATGTAGCCCTAAGCAGTGACTGGGGAGAAACACTTTCATAGAAAGGGGTTGCCAAGCTTCCAAAAATTACGAGTCTCCAGAAATCTCAGCAACTATTTTTTCACCCAAACTGGATGATACTTTCAGGTAATGATCAGTACACTAATCCCACTTGGTTCCCCAAATTTCGTTCTTCTATATTCAAGCGTTCGTTTCCAGTAACAGTTTGAATTTTGGCGTTTCACTCTGTTTTCTCCTATACTGATAGATGTATTTGGAACTCTAAATCAAACACGGTTTGTGCTAGCTTCCTGAAACTTGACACAATAAAGCAGTTTCACGTTCTATCTCTATGTTCTGTTTCCTCTTGATGTAGCCCTACGCAGTGACTGGGGAGAAACACGTTCATTGAAAGGGGTTGCCAAGCTTCCAAAAATTACGAGTCTCTAGAAATCTCAGCAACAATTTTTTCACCCAAAATGGATGATACTTTCAGGTAATGATCAGTACACTAAGCCCACTTGGTTCCCCAAATTTCGTTCTTCTATATTGAAGCGTTCGTTTCCAGTAACAGTTTGAATTTAGGCGTTTTACTCTGTTTTCTCCTATATTGATAGATGTATTTGGAACTCTAAATCAAACACGGTTTGTGCTAGCTTCTTGAAACTTGACACAATTAAGCAGTTTCACGTTCTATCTCTATGTTCTCTTTCCTCTTGATGTAGCCCTCAGCAGTGACTGGGGATACACACTTTCATTGAAAGGGGTTGCCAAACTTCCAAAAATTAGGAGTCTCCAGAAATCTCAGCAACTATTTTTTCACCCAAACTGGATGATACTTTCAGGTAATTATCAGTACACTAATCCCACTAGGTTCCCCAAATTTCGTTATTCTATATTCAAGCGTTCGTTTCCAGTAACAGTTTGAATTTTGGCGTTTCACTCTGTTTTCTCCTATACTGATACATGTATTTGGAACTCTAAATCAAACACGGTTTGTGCTAGCTTCTTGAAACTCGATATAATAAAGAACTTTCAAGTTCTATCTCTATGTTCTGTATCTCCTTGATGTAACCCTCAGCAGTGACTGGGGAGAAACACTTTCATTGAAAGGGGTTGCCAAGCTTCCAAAAATTAGAAGTCTCCAGAAATCTCAGCAACTATTTTTTCACCCACACTGGATGATACTTTCATGTAATGATCAGTACACGAAGCCCACTTGGTTCCCCAAATTTCGTTCTTCTATGTTGGAGCGTTCGTTTCCAGTAACAGTTTGAATTTTGGCGTTTCACTCTGTTTTCTCCTATACTGATAGATGTATTTGGAACTCTAAATCAAACACGGTTTGTGCTAGCTTCTTGAAACTCAACATAATAAAGCACTTTCACGTTCTTTCTCTATGTTCTGTTTCCTCTTGATGTAGCCCTAAGCAGTGATTGGGGAGAAACACTTTCATTGAAAGGGGTTGCCGAGCTTCCAAATATTACGAGTCTCCAGAAATCTCAGCAACTATTTTTTCACCCAAACTGGATGACAATTTCAGGTAATGATCAGTACACTAAGCCCACTTGGTTCCCCAAATTTCGTTCTTCTATGTTGAAGCGTTCGTTTCCAGTAAAAGTTTGAATTTTGGCGTTTCACTCTGTTTTCTCCTATATTGATAGATGTATTTGGAACTCTAAATCAAACATGGTTTGTGCTAGCTTCTTGAAACTTGTCACAATAAAGCGGTTTCACATTCTTTCTCTATGTTCTGTTTCCTCTTGATGTAGCCCTCAGCCGTGACTGGGGAGAAACACTTTCATTGAAAGGATTTGCCAAGCTTCCAAAAATTACGAGTCTCCAGAAATCTCAGCAACTATTTTTTCACCCAAACTGGATGATACTTTCAGGTAATGATCAGTACACTAAGCCCACTTGGTTTCCCAAATTTCGTTCTTCTATGTTGAAGCGTTCGATTCCAGTAACAGTTTGAATTTTGGCGTTGCACTCTGTTTTCTCCTATATTGATAGATGTATTTGGAACTCTAAATCAAACACGGTTTGTGCTAGCTTCTTGAAACTTGACACAATAAAGCAGTTTCACGTTCTATCTCTATGTTCTCTTTCCTCTTGATGTAGCCCTAAGCAGTGACTGGGGAGAATAACTTTCATTGAAAGTTGTTGCCAAACTTCCAAAAATTACGAGTCTCCAGAAATCTCAGCAACTATTTTTTCACCCAAACTGGATGATACTTTCATGTAATGATCAGTACACGAAGCCCACTTGGTTCCCCAAATTTCGTTCTTCTATGTTGAAGCGTTCGTTTCCAGTAACAGTTTGAATTTTGGCGTTTCACTCTGTTTTCTCCTATACTGATAGATGTATTTGGAACTCTAAATCAAACACGGTTTGTGCTAGCTTCCTGAAACTTGACACAATAAAGCAGTTTCACGTTCTTTCTCTATGTTCTGTTTCCTCTTGATGTAGCCCTAAGCAGTGACTGGGGAGAAACACTTTCATTGAAAGGGGTTGCCAAGCTTCCAAAAATTACGAGTCTCTAGAAATCTCAGCAAGTATTTTTTCACCCAAACTGGATGATACTTTCAGGTAATGATCAGTACACTAAGCCCACTTGGTTCCAAAGATTTCGTTCTTCTATGTTGAAGCGTTCGTTTCCAGTAACAGTTTGAATTTTGGCGTTGCACTCTGTTTTCTCCTATATTGATAGATGTATTTGGAACTCTAAATCAAACACGGTTTGTGCTAGCTTCTTGAATCTTGACACAATAAAGCAGTTTCACGTTCTATCTCTATGTTCTCTTTCCTCTTGATGTAGCCCTAAGCAGTGACTGGGGAGAATAACTTTCATTGAAAGTTGTTGCCAAACTTCCAAAAATTACGAGTCTTCAGAAATCTCAGCAACTATTTTTTCACCCAAACTGGATGATACTTTCATGTAATGATCAGTACACGAAGCCCACTTGGTTCCCCAAATTTCGTTCTTCTATGTTGAAGCGTTCGTTTCCAGTAACAGTTTGAATTTTGGCGTTTCACTCTGTTTTCTCCTATACTGATAGATGTATTTGGAACTCTAAATCAAACACGGTTTGTGCTAGCTTCCTGAAACTTGACACAATAAAGCAGTTTCACGTTCTTTCTCTATATTCTGTTTCCTCATGATGTAGCCCTAAGCAGTGACTGGGGAGAAACACTTTCATTGAAAGGGTTTGACAAGCTTCCAAAAATTACGAGTCTCCAGAAATCTCAGCAACTATTTTTTCACCCAAACTGGATGACAATTTCAGGTAATGATCAGTACACTAAGCCCTCTTGGTTCCCCAAATTTCGTTCTTCTATATTGAAGCGTTCGTTTCCAGTAAAAGTTTGAATTTTGGCGTTTCAATCTGTTTTCTCCTATACTGATAGATGTATTTGGAACTCTAAATCAAACACGGTTTGTGCTAGCTTCTTGAAACTTGACACAATAAAGCGGTTTCACGTTCTTTCTCTATGTTCTGTTTCCTCTTGATGTAGCCCTAAGCAGTGACTGGGGAGAAACACTTTCACAGAAAGGGGTTGCCAAGCTTCCAAAAATTACGAGTCTCCAGAAATCTCAGCAACTATTTTTTCACCCAAACTGGATGATACTTTCAGGTAATGATCAGTACACTAAGCCCACTTGGTTTCCCAAATTTCGTTCTTCTATGTTGAAGCGTTCGTTTCCAGTAACAGTTTGAATTTTGGCGTTGCACTCTGTTTTCTCCTATGTTGATAGATGTATTTGGAACTCTAAATCAAACACGGTTTGTGCTAGCTTCTTGAAACTTGACACTATAAAGCAGTTTCACGTTCTATTTCTATGTTCTCTTTCCTCTTGATGTAGCCCTAAGTAGTGACTGGGGAGAAACACTTTCATTGAAAGGGGTTGCCAAACTTCCAAAAATTACGAGTCTCCAGAAATCGCAGCAACTATTTTTTCACCCAAACTCGATGATACTTTCAGGTAATGATCAGTACACTAAGCCCACTTGGTTCCCCAAATTTCGTTCTTCTATGTTGAAGCGTTCGTTTCCAGTAACAGTTTGAATTTTGGCGTTTCACTCTGTTTTCTCCTATACTGATAGATGTATTTGGAACTCTAAATCAAACACGGTTTGTGCTAGTTTCTTGAAACTCGACACAATAAAGCACTTTCACGTTCTATCTCTATGTTCTTTTTCCTCTTGATGTAACCCTCAGCAGTGACTGGGGAGAAACAGTTTCATAGAAAGGGGTTGCCAAGCTTCCAAAAATTACGAGTCTCCAGAAATCTCAGCAACTATTTTTTCACCCAAACTGGATGATACTTTCAGGTAATGATCAGTACACTAAGCCCACTTGGTTCCCCAAATTTCGTTCTATGTTGAAGCCTTCGTTTCCAGTAACAGTTTGAATTTTGGCGTTTCACTCTGTTTTCTCCTATACTGATAGATGTATTTGGAACTCTAAATCAAACACGGTTTGTGCTAGCTTCTTGAAACTTGACACAATAAAGCGGTTTCATGTTCTATCTCTATGTTCTGTTTCCTCTTGATGTAGCCCTAATCAGTGACTGGGGAGAAACACTTTCATTGAAAGGGGTTGCCAAGCTTCCAAAAATTACGAGTCTCCAGAAAATTCAGCAACTATTTTTTCACCCAAACTGGATGATACTTTCAGGTAATGATCAGTATCCTAAGCCCACTTGGTTCCCCAAATTTCGTTCTTCTATGTTGAAGCGTTCGTTTCCAGTAACAGTTTGAATTTTGAGGTTTCACTCTCTTTTCTCCTATACTGATAGATGTATTTGGAACTCTAAATCAAACACGGTTTGTGCTAGCTTCTTGAAACTTGACACAATAAAGCAGTTTCATGTTCTTTCTCTATGTTTCATTTCCTCTTGATGTAGCCCAAAGCAGTTACGGGGGAGAAACACTTTCATTGAAAGGGGTTGCCAAGCTTTCAAAAATTACGATTCTCCAGAAATCTTAGCAACTATTTTTTCACCCAAACTGGATGATACTTTCAGGTAATGATCAGTATTCTAAGAACACTTGGTTTCCCAAATTTCGTTCTTCTATGTTGAAGCGTTCGTTTCCAGTAACAGTTTGAATTTTGGCGTTTCACTCTGTTTTCTCCTATACTGATAGATGTATTTGGAACTCTAAATCAAACACGGTTTGTGCTAGCTTCTTGAAACTTGACACAATTAAGCAGTTTCACGTTCTATCTCTATGTTCTCTTTCCTCTTGATGTAGCCCTCAGCAGTGACTGGGGATACACACTTTCATTGAAAGGGGTTGCCAAACTTCCAAAAATTAGGAGTCTCCAGAAATCTCAGCAAATATTTTTTCACCCAAACTGGATGATACTTTCAGGTAATGATCAGTACACTAATCCCACTAGGTTCCCCAAATTTCGTTATTCTATATTCAAGCGTTCGTTTCCAGTAACAGTTTGAATTTTGGCGTTTCACTCTGTTTTCTCCTATACTGATAGATGTATTTGGAACTCTAAATCAAACACGGTTTGTGCTAGCTTCTTGAAACTCGATATAATAAAGAACTTTCACGTTCTATCTCTATGTTCTGTATCTCCTTGATGTAACCCTCAGCAGTGACTGGGGAGAAACACTTTCATTGAAAGGGGTTGCCAAGCTTCCAAAAATTAGAAGTCTCCAGAAATCTCAGCAACTATTTTTTCACCCACACTGGATGATACTTTCATGTAATGATCAGTACACGAAGCCCACTTGGTTCCCCAAATTTCGTTCTTCTATGTTGAAGCGTTCGTTTCCAGTAACAGTTTGAAATTTGGCGTTTCACTCTGTTTTCTCCTATACTGATAGATGTATTTGGAACTCTAAATCAAACACGGTTTGTGCTAGCTTCTTGAAACTCAACATAATAAAGCACTTTCACGTTCTTTCTCTATGTTCTGTTTCCTCTTGATGTAGCCCTAAGCAGTGACTGGGGAGAAACACTTTCATTGAAAGGGGTTGCCGAGCTTCCAAATATTACGAGTCTCCAGAAATCTCAGCAACTATTTTTTCACCCAAACTGGATGACAATTTCAGGTAATGATCAGTACACTAAGCCCACTTGGTTCCCCAAATTTCGTTCTTCTATGTTGAAGCGTTCGTTTCCAGTAAAAGTTTGAATTTTGGCGTTTCACTCTGTTTTCTCCTATATTGATAGATGTATTTGGAACTCTAAATCAAACATGGTTTGTGCTAGCTTCTTGAAACTTGTCACAATAAAGCGGTTTCACATTCTTTCTCTATGTTCTGTTTCCTCTTGATGTAGCCCTCAGCCGTGACTGGGGAGAAACACTTTCATTGAAAGGATTTGCCAAGCTTCCAAAAATTACGAGTCTCCAGAAATCTCAGCAACTATTTTTTCACCCAAACTGGATGATACTTTCAGGTAATGATCAGTACACTAAGCCCACTTGGTTTCCCAAATTTCGTTCTTCTATGTTGAAGCGTTCGATTCCAGTAACAGTTTGAATTTTGGCGTTGCACTCTGTTTTCTCCTATATTGATAGATGTATTTGGAACTCTAAATCAAACACGGTTTGTGCTAGCTTCTTGAAACTTGACACAATAAAGCAGTTTCACGTTCTATCTCTATGTTCTCTTTCCTCTTGATGTAGCCCTAAGCAGTGACTGGGGAGAATAACTTTCATTGAAAGTTGTTGCCAAACTTCCAAAAATTACGAGTCTCCAGAAATCTCAGCAACTATTTTTTCACCCAAACTGGATGATACTTTCATGTAATGATCAGTACACGAAGCCCACTTGGTTCCCCAAATTTCGTTCTTCTATGTTGAAGCGTTCGTTTCCAGTAACAGTTTGAATTTTGGAGTTTCACTCTGTTTTCTCCTATAATGATAGATGTATTTGGAACTCTAAATCAAACACGGTTTGTGCTAGCTTCCTGAAACTTGACACAATAAAGCAGTTTCACGTTCTTTCTCTATGTTCTGTTTCCTCTTGATGTAGCCCTAAGCAGTGACTGGGGAGAAACACTTTCATTGAAAGGGGTTGCCAAGCTTCCAAAAATTACGAGTCTCTAGAAATCTCAGCAAGTATTTTTTCACCCAAACTGGATGATACTTTCAGGTAATGATCAGTACACTAAGCCCACTTGGTTCCAAAATTTCGTTCTTCTATGTTGAAGCGTTCGTTTCCAGTAACAGTTTGAATTTTGGCGTTGCACTCTGTTTTCTCCTATATTGATAGATGTATTTGGAACTCTAAATCAAACACGGTTTGTGCTAGCTTCTTGAAACTTGACACAATAAAGCAGTTTCACGTTCTATCTCTATGTTCTCTTTCCTCTTGATGTAGCCCTAAGCAGTGACTGGGGAGAATAACTTTCATTGAAAGTTGTTGCCAAACTTCCAAAAATTACGAGTCTCCAGAAATCTCAGCAACTATTTTTTCACCCAAACTGGATGATACTTTCATGTAATGATCAGTACACGAAGCCCACTTGGTTCCCCAAATTTCGTTCTTCTATGTTGAAGCGTTCGTTTCCAGTAACAGTTTGAATTTTGGCGTTTCACTCTGTTTTCTCCTATACTGATAGATGTATTTGGAACTCTAAATCAAACACGGTTTGTGCTAGCTTCCTGAAACTTGACACAATAAAGCAGTTTCACGTTCTTTCTCTATATTCTGTTTCCTCTTGATGTAGCCCTAAGCAGTGACTGGGGAGAAACACTTTCATTGAAAGGGTTGACAAGCTTCCAAAAATTACGAGTCTCCAGAAATCTCAGCAACTATTTTTTCATCCAAACTGGATGACAATTTCAGGTAATGATCAGTACACTAAGCCCTCTTGGTTCCCCAAATTTCGTTCTTCTATATTGAAGCGTTCGTTTCCAGTAAAAGTTTGAATTTTGGCGTTTCACTCTGTTTTCTCCTATACTGATAGATGTATTTGGAACTCTAAATCAAACACAGTTTGTGCTAGCTTCTTGAAACTTGACACAATAAAGCGGTTTCACGTTCTTTCTCTATGTTCTGTTTCCTCTTGATGTAGCCCTAAGCAGTGACTGGGGAGAAACACTTTCACAGAAAGGGGTTGCCAAGCTTCCAAAAATTACGAGTCTCCAGAAATCTCAGCAACTATTTTTTCACCCAAACTGGATGATACTTTCAGGTAATGATCAGTACACTAAGCCCACTTGGTTTCCCAAATTTCGTTCTTCTATGTTGAAGCGTTCGTTTCCAGTAACAGTTTGAATTTTGGCGTTGCACTCTGTTTTCTCCTATGTTGATAGATGTATTTGGAACTCTAAATCAAACACGGTTTGTGCTAGCTTCTTGAAACTTGACACAATAAAGCAGTTTCACGTTCTATTTCTATGTTCTCTTTCCTCTTGATGTAGCCCTAAGCAGTGACTGGGAGAAACACTTTCATTGAAAGGGGTTGCCAAACTTCCAAAAATTACGAGTCTGCAGAAATCGCAGCAACTATTTTTTCACCCAAACTCGATGATACTTTCAGGTAATGATCAGTACACTAAGCCCACTTGGTTCCCCAAATTTCGTTCTTCTATGTTGAAGCGTTCGATTCCAGTAACAGTTTGAATTTTGGAGTTTCACTCTGTTTTCTCCTATACTGATAGATGTATTTGGAACTCTAAATCAAAAACGGTTTGTGCTAGTTTCTTGAAACTCGACACAATAAAGCACTTTCACGTTCTATCTCTATGTTCTTTTTCCTCTTGATGTAACCCTCAGCAGTGACTGGGGAGAAACAGTTTCATAGAAAGGGGTTGCCAAGCTTCCAAAAATTACGAGTCTCCAGAAATCTCAGCAACTATTTTTTCACCCAAACTGGATGATACTTTCAGGTAATGATCAGTACACTAAGCCCACTTGGTTCCCCAAATTTCGTTCTTCTATGTTGTAGCGTTCGTTTCCAGTAACAGTTTGAATTTTGGCGTTTCACTCTGTTTTCTCCTATACTGATAGATGTATTTGGAACTCTAAATCAAACACGGTTTGTGCTAGCTTCTTGAAACTTGACACAATAAAGCGGTTTCATGTTCTATCTCTATGTTCTGTTTCCTCTTGATGTAGCCCTAGTCAGTGACTGGGGAGAAACTCTTTCATTGAAAGGGGTTGCCAAGCTTCCAAAAATTACGAGTCTCCAGAAAATTCAGCAACTATTTTTTCACCCAAACTGGATGATACTTTCAGGTAATGATCAGTATCCTAAGCCCACTTGGTTCCCCAAATTTCGTTCTTCTATGTTGTAGCGTTCGTTTCCAGTAACAGTTTGAATTTTGGCGTTTCACTCTGTTTTCTCCTATACTGATACATGTATTTGGAACTCTAAATCAATCACGGTTTGTGCTAGCTTCTTGAAACTTGACACAATAAAGCAGTTTCATGTTCTTTCTCTATGTTTCATTTCCTCTTGATGTAGCCCAAAGCAGTTACTGGGGAGAAACACTTTCATTGAAAGGGGTTGCCAAGATTCAAAAATTACGATTCTCCAGAAATCTTAGCAACTATTTTTTCACCCAAACTGCATGATACTTTCAGGTAATGATCAGTATTCTAAGAACACTTGGTTTCCCAAATTTCGTTCTTCTATGTTGAAGCGTTCGTTTCCAGTAACAGTTTGAATTTTGGCGTTTCACTCTGTTTTCTCCTATACTGAATGATGTATTTGGAACTCTAAATCAAACACGGTTTGTGCTAGCTTCTTGAAACTCGATATAATAAAGAACTTTCACGTTCTATCTCTATGTTCTGTATCTCCTTGATGTAACCCTCAGCAGTGACTGGGGAGAAACACTTTCATTGAAAGGGGTTGCCAAGCTTCCAAAAATTAGAAGTCTCCAGAAATCTCAGCAACTATTTTTTCACCCACACTGGATGATACTTTCATGTAATGATCAGTACACGAAGCCCACTTGGTTCCCCAAATTTCGTTCTTCTATGTTGAAGCGTTCGTTTCCAGTAACAGTTTGAATTTTGGCGTTTCACTCTGTTTTCTCCTATACTGATAGATGTATTTGGAACTCTAAATCAAACACGGTTTGTGCTAGCTTCTTGAAACTTGACACAATAAAGCGGTTTCATGTTCTATCTCTATGTTCTGTTTCCTCTTGATGTAGCCCTAGTCAGTGACTGGGGAGAAACTCTTTCATTGAAAGGGGTTGCCAAGCTTCCAAAAATTACGAGTCTCCAGAAAATTCAGCAACTATTTTTTCACCCAAACTGGATGATACTTTCAGGTAATGATCAGTATCCTAAGCCCACTTGGTTCCCCAAATTTCGTTCTTCTATGTTGTAGCGTTCGTTTCCAGTAACAGTTTGAATTTTGGCGTTTCACTCTGTTTTCTCCTATACTGATAGATGTATTTGGAACTCTAAATCAATCACGGTTTGTGCTAGCTTCTTGAAACTTGACACAATAAAGCAGTTTCATGTTCTTTCTCTATGTTTCATTTCCTCTTGATGTAGCCCAAAGCAGTTACTGGGGAGAAACACTTTCATTGAAAGGGGTTGCCAAGATTCAAAAATTACGATTCTCCAGAAATCTTAGCAACTATTTTTTCACCCAAACTGCATGATACTTTCAGGTAATGATCAGTATTCTAAGAACACTTGGTTTCCCAAATTTCGTTCTTCTATGTTGAAGCGTTCGTTTCCAGTAACAGTTTGAATTTTGACGTTTCACTCTGTTTTCTCCTATACTGAATGATGTATTTGGAACTCTAAATCAAACACGGTTTGTGCTAGCTTCTTGAAACTCGATATAATAAAGAACTTTCACGTTCTATCTATATGTTCTGTATCTCCTTGATGTAACCCTCAGCAGTGACTGGGGAGAAACACTTTCATTGAAAGGGGTTGCCAAGCTTCCAAAAATTAGAAGTCTCCAGAAATCTCAGCAACTATTTTTTCACCCACACTGGATGATACTTTCATGTAATGATCAGTACACGAAGCCCACTTGGTTCCCCAAATTTCGTTCTTCTATGTTGAAGCGTTCGTTTCCAGTAACAGTTTGAATTTTGGCGTTTCACTCTGTTTTCTCCTATACTGATAGATGTATTTGGAACTCTAAGTCAAACACGGTTTGTGCTAGCTTCTTGAAACTTGACACAATAAAGCGGTTTCATGTTCTATCTCTATGTTCTGTTTCCTCTTGATGTAGCCCTAGTCAGTGACTGGGGAGAAACTCTTTCATTGAAAGGGGTTGCCAAGCTTCCAAAAATTACGAGTCTCCAGAAAATTCAGCAACTATTTTTTCACCCAAACTGGATGATACTTTCAGGTAATGATCAGTATCCTAAGCCCACTTGGTTCCCCAAATTTCGTTCTTCTATGTTGTAGCGTTCGTTTCCAGTAACAGTTTGAATTTTGGCGTTTCACTCTGTTTTCTCCTATACTGATAGATGTATTTGGAACTCTAAATCAAACACGGTTTGTGCTAGCTTCTTGAAACTTGACACAATAAAGCAGTTTCATGTTCTTTCTCTATGTTTCATTTCCTCTTGATGTAGCCCAAAGCAGTTACTGGGGAGAAACACTTTCATTGAAAGGGGTTGCCAAGCTTTCAAAAATTACGATTCTCCAGAAATCTTAGCAAGTATTTTTTCACCCAAACTGGATGATACTTTCAGGTAATGATCAGTATTCTAAGAACACTTGGTTTCCCAAATTTCGTTCTTCTATGTTGAAGCGTTCGTTTCCAGTAACAGTTTGAATTTTGGCGTTTCACTCTGTTTTCTCCTATACTGATAGATGTATTTGGAACTCTAAATCAAACACGGTTTGTGCTAGCTTCTTGAAACTCAACATAATAAAGCACTTTCACGTTCTTTCTCTATGTTCTGTTTCCTCTTGATGTAGCCCTAAGCAGTGACTGGGGAGAAACACTTTCATTGAAAGGGGTTGCCGAGCTTCCAAATATTACGAGTCTCCAGAAATCTCAGCAACTATTTTTTCACCCAAACTGGATGACAATTTCAGGTAATGATCAGTACACTAAGCCCACTTGGTTCCCCAAATTTCGTTCTTCTATGTTGAAGCGTTCGTTTCCAGTAAAAGTTTGAATTTTGGCGTTTCACTCTGTTTTCTCCTATATTGATAGATGTATTTGGAACTCTAAATCAAACATGGTTTGTGCTAGCTTCTTGAAACTTGTCACAATAAAGCGGTTTCACATTCTTTCTCTATGTTCTGTTTCCTCTTGATGTAGCCCTCAGCCGTGACTGGGGAGAAACACTTTCATTGAAAGGATTTGCCAAGCTTCCAAAAATTACGAGTCTCCAGAAATCTCAGCAACTATTTTTTCACCCAAACTGGATGATACTTTCAGGTAATGATCAGTACACTAAGCCCACTTGGTTTCCCAAATTTCGTTCTTCTATGTTGAAGCGTTCGATTCCAGTAACAGTTTGAATTTTGGCGTTGCACTCTGTTTTCTCCTATATTGATAGATGTATTTGGAACTCTAAATCAAACACGGTTTGTGCTAGCTTCTTGAAACTTGACACAATAAAGCAGTTTCACGTTCTATCTCTATGTTCTCTTTCCTCTTGATGTAGCCCTAAGCAGTGACTGGGGAGAATAACTTTCATTGAAAGTTGTTGCCAAACTTCCAAAAATTGCGAGTCTCCAGAAATCTCAGCAACTATTTTTTCACCCAAACTGGATGATACTTTCATGTAATGATCAGTACACGAAGCCCACTTGGTTCCCCAAATTTCGTTCTTCTATGTTGAAGCGTTCGTTTCCAGTAACAGTTTGAATTTTGGAGTTTCACTCTGTTTTCTCCTATACTGATAGATGTATTTGGAACTCTAAATCAAACACGGTTTGTGCTAGCTTCCTGAAACTTGACACAGTAAAGCAGTTTCACGTTCTTTCTCTATGTTCTGTTTCCTCTTGATGTAGCCCTAAGCAGTGACTGGGGAGAAACACTTTCATTGAAAGGGGTTGCCAAGCTTCCAAAAATTACGAGTCTCTAGAAATCTCAGCAAGTATTTTTTCACCCAAACTGGATGATACTTTCAGGTAATGATCAGTACACTAAGCCCACTTGGTTCCAAAATTTCGTTCTTCTATGTTGAAGCGTTCGTTTCCAGTAACAGTTTGAATTTTGGCGTTGCACTCTGTTTTCTCCTATATTGATAGATGTATTTGGAACTCTAAATCAAACACGGTTTGTGCTAGCTTCTTGAAACTTGACACAATAAAGCAGTTTCACGTTCTATCTCTATGTTCTCTTTCCTCTTGATGTAGCCCTAAGCAGTGACTGGGGAGAATAACTTTCATTGAAAGTTGTTGCCAAACTTCCAAAAATTACGAGTCTCCAGAAATCTCAGCAACTATTTTTTCACCCAAACTGGATGATACTTTCATGTAATGATCAGTACACGAAGCCCACTTGGTTCCCCAAATTTCGTTCTTCTATGTTGAAGCGTTCGTTTCCAGTAACAGTTTGAAATTTGGCGTTTCACTCTGTTTTCTCCTATACTGATAGATGTATTTGGAACTCTAAATCAAACACGGTTTGTGCTAGCTTCCTGAAACTTGACACAATAAAGCAGTTTCACGTTCTTTCTCTATATTCTGTTTCCTCTTGATGTAGCCCTAAGCAGTGACTGGGGAGAAACACTTTCATTGAAAGGGGTTGACAAGCTTCCAAAAATTACGAGTCTCCAGAAATCTCAGCAACTATTTTTTCACCCAAACTGGATGACAATTTCAGGTAATGATCAGTACACTAAGCCCTCTTGGTTCCCCAAATTTCGTTCTTCTATATTGAAGCGTTCGTTTCCAGTAAAAGTTTGAATTTTGGCGTTTCACTCTGTTTTCTCCTATACTGATAGATGTATTTGGAACTCTAAATCAAACACGGTTTGTGCTAGCTTCTTGAAACTTGACACAATAAAGCGGTTTCACGTTCTTTCTCTATGTTCTGTTTCCTCTTGATGTAGCCCTAAGCAGTGACTGGGGAGAAACACTTTCACAGAAAGGGGTTGCCAAGCTTCCAAAAATTACGAGTCTCCAGAAATCTCAGCAACTATTTTTTCACCCAAACTGGATGATACTTTCAGGTAATGATCAGTACACTAAGCCCACTTGGTTTCCCAAATTTCGTTCTTCTATGTTGAAGCGTTCGTTTCCAGTAACAGTTTGAATTTTGGCGTTGCACTCTGTTTTCTCCTATGTTGATAGATGTATTTGGAACTCTAAATCAAACACGGTTTGTGCTAGCTTCTTGAAACTTGACACAATAAAGCAGTTTCACGTTCTATTTCTATGTTCTCTTTCCTCTTGATGTAGCCCTAAGCAGTGACTGGGAGAAACACTTTCATTGAAAGGGGTTGCCAAACTTCCAAAAATTACGAGTCTCCAGAAATCGCAGCAACTATTTTTTCACCCAAACTCGATGATACTTTCAGGTAATGATCAGTACACTAAGCCCACTTGGTTCCCCAAATTTCGTTCTTCTATGTTGAAGCGTTCGATTCCAGTAACAGTTTGAATTTTGGAGTTTCACTCTGTTTTCTCCTATACTGATAGATGTATTTGGAACTCTAAATCAAAAACGGTTTGTGCTAGTTTCTTGAAACTCGACACAATAAAGCACTTTCACGTTCTATCTCTATGTTCTTTTTCCTCTTGATGTAACCCTCAGCAGTGACTGGGGAGAAACAGTTTCATAGAAAGGGGTTGCCAAGCTTCCAAAAATTACGAGTCTCCAGAAATCTCAGCAACTATTTTTTCACCCAAACTGGATGATACTTTCAGGTAATGATCAGTACACTAAGCCCACTTGGTTCCCCAAATTTCGTTCTATGTTGAAGCGTTCGTTTCCAGTAACAGTTTGAATTTTGGCGTTTCACTCTGTTTTCTCCTATACTGATAGATGTATTTGGAACTCTAAATCAAACACGGTTTGTGCTAGCTTCTTGAAACTTGACACAATAAAGCGGTTTCATGTTCTATCTCTATGTTCTGTTTCCTCTTGATGTAGCCCTAATCAGTGACTGGGGAGAAACTCTTTCATTGAAAGGGATTGCCAAGCTTCCAAAAATTACGAGTCTCCAGAAAATTCAGCAACTATTTTTTCACCCAAACTGGATGATACTTTCAGGTAATGATCAGTATCCTAAGCCCACTTGGTTCCCCAAATTTCGTTCTTCTATGTTGTAGCGTTCGTTTCCAGTAACAGTTTGAATTTTGGCGTTTCACTCTGTTTTCTCCTATACTGATAGATGTATTTGGAACTCTAAATCAAACACGGTTTGTGCTAGCTTCTTGAAACTTTACACAATAAAGCAGTTTCATGTTCTTTCTCTATTTTTCATTTCCTCTTGATGTAGCCCAAAGCAGTTACTGGGGAGAAACACTTTCATTGAAAGGGGTTGCCAAGCTTTCAAAAATTACGATTCTCCAGAAATCTTAGCAACTATTTTTTCACCCAAACTGCATGATACTTTCAGGTAATGATCAGTATTCTAAGAACACTTGGTTTCCCAAATTTCGTTCTTCTATGTTGAAGCGTTCGTTTCCAGTAACAGTTTGAATTTTGGCGTTTCACTCTGTTTTCTCCTATACTGAATGATGTATTTGGAACTCTAAATCAAACACGGTTTGTGCTAGCTTCTTGAAACTCGATATAATAAAGAACTTTCACGTTCTATCTCTATGTTCTGTATCTCCTTGATGTAACCCTCAGCAGTGACTGGGGAGAAACACTTTCATTGAAAGGGGTTGCCAAGCTTCCAAAAATTAGAAGTCTCCAGAAATCTCAGCAACTATTTTTTCACCCACACTGGATGATACTTTCATGTAATGATCAGTACACGAAGCCCACTTGGTTCCCCAAATTTCGTTCTTCTATGTTGAAGCGTTCGTTTCCAGTAACAGTTTGAATTTTGGCGTTTCACTCTGTTTTCTCCTATACTGATAGATGTATTTGGAACTCTAAATCAAACACGGTTTGTGCTAGCTTCTTGAAACTTGACACAATAAAGCGGTTTCATGTTCTATCTCTATGTTCTGTTTCCTCTTGATGTAGCCCTAATCAGTGACTGGGGAGAAACTCTTTCATTGAAAGGGGTTGCCAAGCTTCCAAAAATTACGAGTCTCCAGAAAATTCAGCAACTATTTTTTCACCCAAACTGGATGATACTTTCAGGTAATGATCAGTATCCTAATCCCACTTGGTTCCCCAAATTTCGTTCTTCTATGTTGTAGCGTTCGTTTCCAGTAACAGTTTGAATTTTGGCGTTTCACTCTGTTTTCTCCTATACTGATAGATGTATTTGGAACTCTAAATCAAACACGGTTTGTGCTAGCTTCTTGAAACTTGACACAATAAAGCAGTTTCATGTTCTTTCTCTATGTTTCATTTCCTCTTGATGTAGCCCAAAGCAGTTACTGGGGAGAAACACTTTCATTGAAAGGGGTTGCCAAGCTTTCAAAAATTACGATTCTCCAGAAATCTTAGCAACTATTTTTTCACCCAAACTGGATGATACTTTCAGGTAATGATCAGTATTCTAAGAACACTTGGTTTCCCAAATTTCGTTCTTCTATGTTGAAGCGTTCGTTTCCAGTAACAGTTTGAATTTTGGCGTTTCACTCTGTTTTCTCCTATACTGAATGATGTATTTGGAACTCTAAATCAAACACGGTTTGTGCTAGCTTCTTGAAACTCGATATAATAAAGAACTTTCACGTTCTATCTCTATGTTCTGTATCTCCTTGATGTAACCCTCAGCAGTGACTGGGGAGAAACACTTTCATTGAAAGGGGTTGCCAAGCTTCCAAAAATTAGAAGTCTCCAGAAATCTCAGCAACTATTTTTTCACCCACACTGGATGATACTTTCATGTAATGATCAGTACACGAAGCCCACTTGGTTCCCCAAATTTCGTTCTTCTATGTTGAAGCGTTCGTTTCCAGTAACAGTTTGAAATTTGGCGTTTCACTCTGTTTTCTCCTATACTGATAGATGTATTTGGAACTCTAAATCAAACACGGTTTGTGCTAGCTTCTTGAAACTCAACATAATAAAGCACTTTCACGTTCTTTCTCTATGTTCTGTTTCCTCTTGATGTAGCCCTAAGCAGTGACTGGGGAGAAACACTTTCATTGAAAGGGGTTGCCAAGCTTCCAAAAATTACGAGTCTCTAGAAATCTCAGCAAGTATTTTTTCACCCAAACTGGATGATACTTTCAGGTAATGATCAGTACACTAATCCCACTTGGTTCCAAAGATTTCGTTCTTCTATGTTGAAGCGTTCGTTTCCAGTAAAAGTTTGAATTTTGGCGTTTCACTCTGTTTTCTCCTATATTGATAGATGTATTTGGAACTCTAAATCAAACACGGTTTGTGCTAGCTTCTTGAAACTTGACACAATAATGCGGTTTCACATTCTTTCTCTATGTTCTGTTTCCTCTTGATGTAGCCCTAAGCAGTGACTGGGGAGAAACACTTTCACAGAAAGGGGTTGCCAAGCTTCCAAAAATTACGAGTCTCCAGAAATCTCAACAACTATTTTTTCACCCAAACTGGATGATACTTTCAGGTAATGATCAGTACACTAAGCCCACTTGGTTTCCCAAATTTCGTTCTTCTATGTTGAAGCGTTCGTTTCCAGTAACAGTTTGAATTTTGGCGTTGCACTCTGTTTTCTCCTATATTGATAGATGTATTTGGAACTCTAAATCAAACACGGTTTGTGCTAGCTTCTTGAAACTTGACACAATAAAGCAGTTTCACGTTCTATCTCTATGTTCTCTTTCCTCTTGATGTAGCCCTAAGCAGTGACTGGGGAGAATAACTTTCATTGAAAGTTGTTGCCAAACTTCCAAAAATTACGAGTCTCCAGAAATCTCAGCAACTATTTTTTCACCCAAACTGGATGATACTTTCATGTAATGATCAGTACACGAAGCCCACTTGGTTCCCCAAATTTCGTTCTTCTATGTTGAAGCGTTCGATTCCAGTAACAGTTTGAATTTTGGCGTTTCACTCTGTTTTCTCCTATACTGATAGATGTATTTGGAACTCTAAATCAAACACGGTTTGTGCTAGCTTCCTGAAACTTGACACAATAAAGCAGTTTCACGTTCTTTCTCTATGTTCTGTTTCCTCTTGATGTAGCCCTAAGCAGTGACTGGGGAGAAACACTTTCATTGAAAGGGGTTGCCAAGCTTCCAAAAATTATGAGTCTCTAGAAATCTCAGCAAGTATTTTTTCACCCAAACTGGATGATACTTTCAGGTAATGATCAGTACACTAAGCCCACTTGGTTCCAAAGATTTCGTTCTTCTATGTTGAAGTGTTCGTTTCCAGTAACAGTCTGAATTTTGGCGTTTTACTCTGTTTTCTCCTATATTGATAGATGTATTTGGAACTCTAAATCAAACACGGTTTGTGCTAGGATCTTGAAACTTGACACAATAAAGCAGTTTCACGTTCTTTCTGTATGTTTCGTTTCCTCTTGATGTAGCCCTAAGCTGTGACTGGGGAGAAACACTTTCATTGAAAGGGGTTGACAAGCTTCCAAAAATTATGAGTCTCCAGAAATCTTAGCAACTATTTTTTCACCCAAACTGGATGATACTTTCAGGTAATGATCAGTATCCTAAGAACACTTGGTTTCCCAAATTTCGTTCTTCTATGTTGAAGCGTTCGTTTCCAGTAAAAGTTTGAATTTTGGCGTTTCACTCTGTTTTCTCCTATATTGATAGATGTATTTGGAACTCTAAATCAAACACGGTTTGTGCTAGCTTCTTGAAACTTGACACAATAAAGCGGTTTCACATTCTTTTTCTATGTTCTGTTTCCTCTTGATGTAGGCCTAAGCAGTGACTGGGGAGAAACACTTTCACAGAAAGGGGTTGCCAAGCTTCCAAAAATTACGAGTCTCCAGAAATCTCAGCAACTATTTTTTCACCCAAACTGGATGATACTTTCATGTAATGATCAGTACACGAAGCCCACTTGGTTCCCCAAATTTCGTTCTTCTATGTTGAAGCGTTCGTTTCCAGTAACAGTTTGAATTTTGGCGTTTCACTCTGTTTTCTCCTATACTGATAGATGTATTTGGAACTCTAAATCAAACACGGTTTGTGCTAGCTTCCTGAAACTTGACACAATAAAGCAGTTTCACGTTATTTCTCTATATTCTGTTTCCTCTTGATGTAGCCCTAAGCAGTGACTGGGGAGAAACACTTTCATTGAAAGGGGTTGACAAGCTTCCAAAAATTACGAGTCTCCAGAAATCTCAGCAACTATTTTTTCACCCAAACTGGATGACAATTTCAGGTAATGATCAGTACACTAAGCCCTCTTGGTTCCCCAAATTTCGTTCTTCTATGTTGAAGCGTTCGTTTCCAGTAAAAGTTTGAATTTTGGCGTTTCACTCTGTTTTCTCCTATATGGATAGATGTATTTGGAACTCTAAATCAAACACGGTTTGTGCTAGCTTCTTGAATCTTGACACAATAAAGCGGTTTCACATTCTTTCTCTATGTTCTGTTTCCTCTTGATGTAGCCCTAAGCAGTGACTGGGGAGAAACACTTTCACAGAAAGGGGTTGCCAAGCTTCCAAAAATTACGAGTCTCCAGAAATCTCAGCAACTATTTTTTCACCCAAACTGGATGATACTTTCAGGTAATGATCAGTACACTAAGCCCACTTGGTTTCCCAAATTTCGTTCTTCTATGTTGAAGCGTTCGTTTCCAGTAACAGTTTGAATTTTGGCGTTGCACTCTGTTTTCTCCTATGTTGATAGATGTATTTGGAACTCTAAATCAAACACGGTTTGTGCTAGCTTCTTGAAACTTGATACAATAAAGCAGTTTCACGTTCTATTTCTATGTTCTCATTCCTTTTGATGTAGCCCTAAGCAGTGACTGGGGAGAAACACTTTCATTGAAAGGGGTTGCCAAACTTCCAAAAATTACGAGTCTCCAGAAATCGCAGCAACTATTTTTTCACCCAAACTCGATGATACTTTCAGGTAATGATCAGTACACTAAGCCCACTTGGTTCCCCAAATTTCGTTCTTCTATGTTGAAGCGTTCGTTTCCAGTAACAGTTTGAATTTTGGCGTTTCACTCTGTTTTCTCCTATACTGATAGATGTATTTGGAACTCTAAATCAAACACGGTTTGTGCTAGTTTCTTGAAACTCGACACAATAAAGCACTTTCACGTTCTATCTCTATGTTCTTTTTCCTCTTGATGTAACCCTCAGCAGTGACTGGGGAGAAACAGTTTCATAGAAACGGGTTGCCAAGCTTCCAAAAATTACGAGTCTCCAGAAATCTCAGCAACTATTTTTTCACCCAAACTGGATGATACTTTCAGGTAATGATCAGTACACTAAGCCCACTTGGTTCCCCAAATTTCGTTCTATGTTGAAGCGTTCGTTTCCAGTAACAGTTTGAATTTTGGCGTTTCACTCTGTTTTCTCCTATACTGATAGATGTATTTGGAACTCTAAATCAAACACGGTTTGTGCTAGCTTCTTGAAACTTGACACAATAAAGCGGTTTCATGTTCTATCTCTATGTTCTGTTTCCTCTTGATGTAGCCCTAATCAGTGACTGGGGAGAAACACTTTCATTGAAAGGGGTTGCCAAGCTTCCAAAAATTACGAGTCTCCAGAAAATTCAGCAACTATTTTTTCACCCAAACTGGATGATACTTTCAGGTAATGATCAGTATCCTAAGCCCACTTGGTTCCCCAAATTTCGTTCTTCTATGTTGAAGCGTTCGTTTCCAGTAACAGTTTGAATTTTGGCGTTTCACTCTGTTTTCTCCTATACTGATAGATGTATTTGGAACACTAAATCAAACACGGTTTGTGCTAGCTTCTTGAAACTTGACACAATAAAGCAGTTTCATGGTCTTTCTCTATGTTTCATTTCCTCTTGATGTAGCCCAAAGCAGTTACTGGGGAGAAACACTTTCATTGAAAGGGGTTGCCAAGCTTTCAAAAATTACGATTCTCCAGAAATCTTAGCAACTATTTTTTCACCCAAACTGGATGATACTTTCAGGTAATGATCAGTATTCTAAGAACACTTGGTTTCCCAAATTTCGTTCTTCTATGTTGAAGCGTTCGTTTCCAGTAACAGTTTGAATTTTGGCGTTTCACTCTGTTTTCTCCTATACTGATAGATGTATTTGGAACTCTAAATCAAACACAGTATGTGCTAGCTTCCTGAAACTTGACACAATAAAGTAGTTTCACGTTCTTTCTCTATGTTCTGTTTCCTCTTGATGTAGCCCTAAGCAGTGACTGGGGAGAAACACTTTCATAGAAAGGGGTTGCCAAGCTTCCAATAATTACGAGTCTCTACAAATCTCAGCAACTATTTTTTCACCCAAACTGGATGATACTTTCAGGTAATGATCAGTACACTAAGCCCACTTGGTTCCAAAGATTTCGTTCTTCTATGTTGAAGCGTTCGTTTCCAGTAACTGTTTGAATTTTGGCATTTTACTCTGTTTTCTCCTATATTGATAGATGTATTTGGAACACTAAAACAAACACGGTTTGTGCTAGCTACTTGAAACTTGACACAATAAAGCAGTTTCACGTTCTATCTCTATGTTCTCTTTCCTCTTGATGTAGCCCTCAGCAGTGACTGGGGAGAAACACTTTCACTGAAAGGGGTTGCCAAACTTCCAAAAATTAGGAGTCTCCAGAAATCTCAGCAACTATTTTTTCACCCAAACTGGATGATACTTTCAGGTAATGATCAGTACACTAAGCCCACTAGGTTCCCCAAATTTCGTTCTTCTATGTTTAAGCGTTCGTTTCCAGTAACAGTTTGAATTTTGGCGTTTCACTCTGTTTTCTCCTATACTGATAGATGTATTTGGAACTCTAAATCAAACACGGTTTGTGCTAGCTTCTTGAAACTTGACACAATAAAGCAGTTTCACGTTCTTCTCTATGTTTCGTTTCCTCTTGATGTAGCCCTAAGCAGTGACTGGGGAGAAACACTTTCATTGAAAGGGTTTGCCAAGCTTCCAAAAATTACAAGTCTCCAGAAATCTTAGCAACTCTTTTTTCACCCAAACTGGATGATACTTTCAGGTAATGATCAGTACACTAAGCCCACTTGGTTCCCCAAATTTCGTTCTATGTTGAAGCGTTCGTTTCCAGTAACAATGTGAATTTTGGCGTTTTACTCTGTTTTCTCATATATTGATAGATGTATTTGGAACACTAAATCAAACACGTTTTGTGCTAGCTTCTTGAAACTCGACACAATAAAGCAGTTTCATGTTCTATCTCTATGTTCTGTTTCCTCTTGATGTAGCCCTAAGCAATGACTTGGGAGAAACACTTTCATTGAAAGGGGTTTGCAAGCTTCCAAAAATTACGAGTCTCCAGAAATCTCAGCAACTATTTTTTCACCCAAACTGGATGATACTTTCAGGTAATGATCAGTACACTAAGCCCACTAGGTTCCCCAAATTTCATTCTTCTATGTTGAAGCGTTCCTTTCCAGTAACAGTTTGAATTTTGGCGTTTCACTCTGTTTTCTCCTATATTGATAGATGTATTTGGAACTCTAAATCAAACACGGTTTGTGCTAGCTTCTTGAAACTCGACACAATAAAGCGGTTTCATGTTCTATCTCTATGTTCTGTTTCCTCTTGATGTAGCCCTAAGCAGTGACTTGGGAGAAACACTTTCATTGAAAGGGGTTGCCAAGCTTCCAAAAATTACGAGTCTCCAGAAAACTCAACAACTATTTTTTCACCCAAACTGGATGATACTTTCAGGTAATGATCAGTACACTAAGCCCACTAGGTTCCCCAAATTTCGTTGTTCTATGTTGAAGCGTTCGTTTCCAGTAACAGTTTGAATTTTGGCGTTTCACTCTGTTTTCTCCTATACTGATAGATGTATTTGGAACTCTAAATCAAACACGGTTTGTGCTAGCTTCTTGAAACTTGACACAATAAAGCAGTTTCAAGTTCTATCTCTATGTTCTGTTTCCTCTTGATGTAGCCCTAAGCAGTGACTTGGGCGAAACACTTTCATTGAAAGGGGTTGCCAAGCTTCCAAAAATTACGAGTCTCCAGAAATCTCAGCAACTATTTTTTCACCCAAACTGGATGATACTTTCAGGTAATGATCAGTACACTAAGCCCACTAGGTTCCCCAAATTTCGTTCTTCTATGTTGAAGCGTTCCTTTCCAGTAACAGTTTGAATTTTGGCGTTTCACTCTATTTTCTCCTATATTGATAGATGTATTTGGAACTCTAAATCAAACACGGTTTGTGCTAGCTTCTTGAAACTTGACACAATAAAGCAGTTTCACGTTCTATCTCTATGTTCTCTTTCCTCTTGATGTGGCCCTAAGCAGTGACTTGGGAGAAACACTTTCATTGAAAGGGGTTGCCAAGCTTCCAAAAATTACGAGTCTCCAGAAAACTCAGCAACTATTTTTTCACCCAAACTGGATGATACTTTCAGGTAATGATCAGTACACTAAGCCCACTAGGTTCCCCAAATTTCGTTGTTCTATGTTGAAGCGTTCGTTTCCAGTAACAGTTTGAATTTTGGCGTTTCACTCTGTTTTCTCCTATACTGATAGATGTATTTGGAACTCTAAATCAAACACGGTTTGTGCTAGCTTCTTGAAACTTGACACAATAAAGCAGTTTCAAGTTCTATCTCTATGTTCTGTTTCCTCTTGATGTAGCCCTAAGCAGTGACTTGGGCGAAACACTTTCATTGAAAGGGGTTGCCAAGCTTCCAAAAATTACGAGTCTCCAGAAAACTCAGCAACTATTTTTTCACCCAAAGTGGATGATACTTTCAGGTAATGATCAGTACACTAAGCCCACTAGGTTCCCCAAATTTCGTTCTTCTATGTTTAAGCGTTCGTTTCCAGTAACAGTTTGAATTTTGGCGTTTCACTCTGTTTTCTCCTATACTGATAGATGTATTTGGAACTCTAAATCAAACACGCTTTGTGCTAGCTTCTAGAAACTCGACACAATAAAGCGGTTTCATGTTCTATCTCTATGTTCTGTTTCCTCTTGATGTAGCCCTAAGCAGTGACTGGGGAGAAACACTTTCATAGAAAGGGGTTGCCAAGCTTCCAAAAATTACGAGTCTCCAGAAATCTCAGCAACTATTTTTTCACCCAAACTGGATGATACTTTCAGGTAATGATCAGTACACTAAGCCCACTAGGTTCCCCAAATTTCGTTCTTCTATGTTGAAGCGTTCCTTTCCAGTAACAGTTTGAATTTTGGCGTTTCACTCTGTTTTCTCCTATACTGATAGATGTATTTGGAACTCTAAATCAAACACGCTTTGTGCTAGCTTCTTGAAACTCGACACAATAAAGCGGTTTCATGTTCTATCTCTATGTTCTGTTTCCTCTTGATGTAGCCCTAAGCAGTGACTGGGGAGAAACACTTTCATAGAAAGGGGTTGCCAAGCTTCCAAAAATTACGAGTCTCCAGAAATCTCAGCAACTATTTTTTCACCCAAACTGGATGATACTTTCAGGTAATGATCAGTACAATAAGCCCACTTGGTTCCCCAAATTTTATTCTATGTTGAAGCGTTCGTTTCCAGTAACAGTTTGAATTTTGGCGTTTCACTCTGTTTTCTCCTATACTGATAGATGTATTTGGAACTCTAAATCAAACACGGTTTGTGCTAGCTTCTTGAAATTCGACAGAATAAAGCACTTTCACGTTCTATCACTATGTACTGTTTCTTCTTGATGTAACCCTCAGCAGTGACTGGGGAGAAACACTTTCATAGAAAGGGGTTGCCAAGCTTCCAAAAATTACGAGTCTCCAGAAATCTCAGCAACTATTTTTTCACCCAAACTGGATTATACTTTCAGGTAATGATCAGTACACTAAGCCCACTTGGTTCCCCAAATATCGTTCTATGTTGAAGCGTTCGTTTCCAGTAAAAGTTTGAATTTTGGCGTTTCACTCTGTTTTCTCCTATACTGATAGATGTATTTGGAACTCTAAATCAAACACGGTTTGTGCTAGCTTCTTGAAACTCGACACAATAAAGCGGTTTCATGTTCTATCTCTATGTTCTGTTTCCTCTTGATGTAGCCCTAAGCAGTGACTTGGGAGAGACACTTTCATTGAAAGGGGATGCCAAGCTTCAAAAAATTACGAGTCTCCAGAAAACTCAGCAACTATTTTTTCACCCAAACTGGATGATACTTTCAGGTAATGATCAGTACACTAAGCCCACTAGGTTCCCCAAATTTCGTTGTTCTATGTTGAAGCGTTCCTTTCCAGTAACAGTTTGAATTTTGGCGTTTCACTCTGTTTTCTCCTATACTGATAGATGTATTTGTAACTCTAAATCAAACACGGATTCTGCTAGCTTCTTGAAACTTGACAGAATAAAGCAGTTTCACGTTCTTTCTCTATGTTTCGTTTCCTCTTGATGTAGCCCTAAGCAGTGACTGGGGAGAAACACTTTCATAGAAAGGGGTTGCCAAGCTTCCAAAAATTACGAGTCTCCAGAAATCTCAGCAACTATTTTTTCACCCAAACTGGATGATACCTTCAGATAATGATCAGTACACTAAGTCCACTTGGTTCCCCAAATTTCGTTCTTCTATGTTGAAGCATTCGTTTCCAGTAACAGTTTGAATTTTGGCGTTTCACTCTGTTTTCTCCTATATTGATAGAGGTATTTGGAACTCTAAATCAAACACGGTTTTTGCTAGCTTCTTGAAACTTGACACAATAAAGCAGTTTCACGTTCTATCTCTATGTTCGGTTTCCTCTTGATGTGGCCCTACGCAGTGACTGCGGAGAAACACTTTCATAGAAAGGGGTTGCCAAGCTTCCAAAAATTACGAGTCTCCAGAAATCTCAGCAACTATTTTTTCACCCAAACTGGTTGATACTTTCAGGTAATGATCAGTACACTAAGCCCACTTGGTTTCCCAAATTTTGTTCTATGCTGAAGCGTTTGTTTCCAGTAACAATTTGAATTTTGGCGTTTCACTCTGTTTTCTCCTATATTGATAGATGTATTTGGAACTCTAAATCAAACACGGTTTGTGCTACCTTCTTGAAACTTGACACAATAAAGCGGTTTCACGTTCTATCTCTATGTTCTGTTTCCTCTTGATGTAGTCCTAAGCAGTGACTGGGGAGAAACACTTTCATTGAAAGGGGTTGCCAAGCTTCCAAAAATTACGAGTCTCCAGAAATCTCAGCAACTATTTTTTCACCCAAACTGGATGATACTTTCAGTTAAAGATCAGTACACTAAGCCCACTTGGTTCCCCGAATTTCGTTCTTCTATGTTGAAGCGTTCGTTTCCAGTAACAGTTTGAATTTTGAAGATTCACTCTTTTTTTTCCTATACTGATAAATGTATTTGGAACTCTAAATCAAACACGGTTTGTGCTAGCTTCTTGAAACTTGACACAATAAAGCAGTTTCACGTTCTTTCTCTATGTTTCGTTTCCTCTTCATGTAGCCCTAAGCAGTGACTGGGGAAAACACTTTCATGGAAAGGGGTTGCCAAGCTTCCAAAAATTACGCGTCTCCAGAAATCTCAGCAACGATTTTTTCACCCAAACTGATGATACTTTCAGACAATGATCAGTACACTAAGCCCAAATGTTTCCCCAAATTTCGTTCTATGTTTAAGCATTGGTTTCTAGTAACAGTATGAATTTTGGCGTTTCACTCTGTTTTCTCCTATATTGATAGATGTATTTGGAACTCTAAATCAAACACGGTTTGTGCTAGGTTCTTGAAACTTCACACAATAAAGCGGTTTAACGTTCTATCTCTATGTTCTGTTTCCTCTTGATGTAGCCCTAAGCAGTGACTGGGGAGAAACACTTTCATTGAAAGCGGTTGCCAAGCTTCCAAAAATTACGAGTCTCCAGAAATCTCAGCAACTATTTTTTCATCCAAACTGGATGATACTTTCAGGTATTGATCAGTACACTAAGCCCACTTGGTTCCCCAAATTTCGTTCTTCTATGTTGAAGCGTTCGTTTCCAGTAACAGTTTTAATTTTGAAGATTCACTCTGTTTTCTCCTATACTGATAAATGTATTTGGAACTCTAAATCAAACACGGTTTTTGCTAGCTTCTTGAAACTTGACACAATAAAGCAGTTTCACGTTCTTTCTCTATGTTTCGTTTCCTCTTCATGTAGCCCTAAGCAGTGACTGGGGAGAAACACTTTCATTGAAAGCGGTGGCAAGCTTCCAAAAATTACGAGTCTCCAGAAATCTCAGCAACTATTTTTTCACCCAAACTGGATGATACTTTCAGATAATGATCAGTACACTAAGCCCACTTTTTTCCCCAAATTTCGTTCTTCTATGTTGAAGTGTTCGTTTCCAGTAACAGTTTGAATTTTGGCGTTTCACTATGTTTTCTCCTATACTGATAGATGTATTTGGAACTCTAAATAAAACACGGTTTGTGCTAGCTACTTGAAACTTGACACAATAAAGCAGTTTCACGTTCTATCTCTATGTTCTCTTTCCTCTTGATGTAGCCCTAAGCAGTGACTGGGGAGAAACACTTTCATAGAAAGGGGTTGCCAAGTTTCCAAAAATTACGAGTCTCCAGAAATCTCAGCAACTATTTTTTCACCCAAACTGGATGATACTTTCAGATAATGATCAGTACACTAAGCCCAATTGTTTCCCCAAATTTCGTTCTATGTTTAAGCATTCGTTTCTAGTAACAGTATGAATTTTGGCGTTTCACTCTGTTTTCTCCTATATTGATAGATGTATTTGGAACTCTAAATCAAAGAAGGTTCATGATAGCTTCTTGAAACTTGACACAATAAAGAAGTTTCACGTTCTATCTCTATGTTCTGTTTCCTCTTGATGTAGCCCTAAGCAGTGACTTGGGAGAAACACTTTCATTGAAAGGGGTTGCCAAGCTTCCAAAAATTACGAGTATCCAGAAATCTCAGCAACTATTTTTTCACCCAAACTGGATGATACTTTCAGGTAATGATCAGTACACTAAGCCCACTTGGTTCCCCAAATTTCGTTTTTCTATTTTGAAGCGTTCGTTTCCAGTAACAGTTTGAATTTTGGCGTTTCACTCTGTTTTCTCCTATACTGATAGATGTATTTGGAACTCTAAATCAAACACGGTTTGTGCTAGCTTCTTGAAACTAGACACAATAAAGCAGTTTCACATTCTATCTCTATGTTCTGTTTCCTCTTGATGTAGCCCTAAGCAGTGACTGGGGAGAAACACTTTCATTGAAAGGGTTTGCCAAGCTTCCAAAAATTACGAGTCTCCAGAAATCTCAGCAACTATTTTTTCACCCAAACTGGATGATACTTTCAGATAATGATCAGTACACTAAGCCCACTTGGTTCCCCAAATTTCGTTCTTCTATATTGAAGCGTTCGTTTCCAGTAACAGTTTGAATTTTGGCGTTTCACTCTGTTTTCTCCTATATTGATAGATGTATTTGGAACTCTAAATCAAACACGGTTTGTGCTAGCTACTTGAAACTTGACACAATAAAGCAGTTTCACGTTCTATCTCTATGTTCTGTTTCCACTTGATGTAGCCCTAAGCAGTGACTGGGGAGGAACACTTTCATAGAAAGGGGTTGCCAAGTTTCCAAAAATTACGAGTCTCCAGAAATCTCAGCAACTATTTTTTCACCCAAACTGGATGATACTTTCATATAATGATCAGTACACTAAGCCCAATTGTTTCCCCAAATTTCGTTCTATGTTTAAGCATTCGTTTCTAGTAACAGTATGAATTTTGGTGTTTCACTCTGTTTTCTCCTATATTGATAGATGTATTTGGAACTCTAAATCAAACAAGGTTTATGATAGCTTCTTGAAACTTGACACAATAAAGAAGTTTCACGTTCTATCTCTATATTCTGTTTCCTCTTGATGTAGCCCTATGTGGTGAGCTATTTTTCTGTGCTGCCTTGTGTGGGCGTGAGCCTAATTCTTGGGCTGAGACCCAGTTCTTTGTTTTCAGCCACTCCCTAGAATGGAATTTATCAATTGTCCAGCTCCTGGAACAAACTGTTTTCAAGAAGTGCTTGTTGTTTTGCACAAGCTGGAACTGGGTGTCTCTTGCCTTGTGTGCAAGTGCTGGGTCTATCATTCTATTGGCTGCTGCTGTGTTGCTATGCGCTCTTTGTCCAATGGTGTACGAGCAGGGCTGCAGTTGAAGTATATAAGGGGTGGTTTTTTCGGGCTCGGGGTCTTTCCTCTCATCTATACCTAATGGATGCTCCCAATAAAGCGTGTTAAAGAAGAATCCTGTTGTTGTCGTCATTCTTGCTGGTGGGTAGACGCGACAAGTGGTGCCGAAATCCCGGGAATTGTCATCTGTCGGCTACGAGGGGACCGCCGATATTTTTCGGGAGGATTCAGAACTTTACACGCGGAGCGGTGGCGCCGGTAAGTAATCCCCTGATCCGGTGGCTCTGGCTTAGTATAGTGCTCTATCATGGGTCAATATCAGTCTGTTTTCCTGAAACCACTAAAAGGGGACAGGAGATTTTGGTGGAGCATCAGGATACTGGGTCAGAGTCAGAGGAATCTAAGCAAGAAAGACATGAAACAAAACAAAAAAGGGGATCTAATGCAAAGTTAAGTGAAAGTGCACTCAAGGAACAAAAGGACGTGACTCCAGCGTTAGGAGCACGCCCGAAACTCTATCCAGATTTATCTGCCTTCCGTAAATTAAAGATAGTTGATTCAGATGAGTCTGAGTTGGAAGGTGAGTCAGAAGGCTTTACCCCAGAAGAAGAACAAAGCTTAGAGAAAATGGTGGCTGAATATGAGCATGGCCGCTATGACGCGGCAATGGCCGCCACCCTTCTTCCTCCGAAGCCTCCGGCGTATTCTGTAGCTAAACAACTGTTGCCACGTAAAGGGTCTCCACCCACTGCTCCAGGCGGAGCTTGTGGCTTCATAAAACGCAGTACTTGGAGGAAGCTGGAGGAGGAGGGGGCATATCCTGTTGGTGCATATCCTGTCTTTGAGGATGCACAGGGACAGAGATATTTTGAGCCCATTCCTTATAAATTAGTTAAAGACATAGCTGAATCTGTCAGGACTAATGGTGTCACAGCATCTTTTACAATTGCATTGCTTGAACGCTTATATCTTAATGCTATGGCACCAATGGATTGGTATCATTTAGCAAAGGCTTGTCTCTCCATGGGACAATATCTTGATTTTAAGGCATTATACTTGGATGCCGCTATACAACAGGCTCATGCGAATGCGGCTGATGGTCAACAAGCCTGGGATGTGGAGATGCTGACCGGGACAGGTCAGTGGGCCCAAAATCAAAATGTTTATCCATTAGTAGTATATCAACAAATTAATATTTTGGCCTTACGTGCCTGGAAGGCTCTCCCCAATAGAGGTGAAACAACAGGGAATCTTACAAAAGTCATACAGGGCCCAGCTGAGCCATTTTCAGATTTTGTCGCCCGAATGCTTCAAGCAGCTTCAAAAATTTTTGGGGATACGGAGCAGGCGATGCCCCTAGTGAAGCAGTTAGTGTATGAACAATGTGTTAATCATACTGACAATTCTACTATAGTTAATTGTACTGTAAAAGAGTGTTATTTAACCCAGTGTTGGAATACTTCCTTGTCATTGGCTTTGGTGGTAAAGATTCCGACCTTTGTGCCCATGCCAGTTAAGGCCGATCCTAGTTCTTTTCCCCTGGTACAGTTGGTCAGGGAAAGGAGAGATTTCGGCATTACAGCTGCTATAGTTACAGCTATTGTGGCGTCTGCCGCAGCAGCTACCACTGCAGCCATAGCTATGGCCTCTCAGGTACAAACAGCTCAAGTCATTAATAGTGTAGTAGATCAAACAGCTAAAGCCTTAACTACAGTGGAAGAAATCAATAGACATCTTACTGCTGGTATCTACTTGCTTAATCAAAGAGTAGATATAATACAAGAACAAGTAGAGGAAGTTTATAAAATTACTCAGTTAGGATGTGTATCTCATTATAAGTATGTGTGTGTTACTCCTTTATATTACAATATGACTGCTTCCATGGAACAGAGTAATAGATTGTCTAGATTTTTACAGGGAAACTGGACCCAGGAAGGAGAGCGACTCACTCAAGAACTGCTGTCTCAGATTGCCAACTTAAATGGAACACGCGTGGAACCTCTTTCTGTTGCAGACTTCGCCTCCTGGGCTTCTTCTATATTTTCCTACTTTAAAGAGTGGGTAGGGGTTGGGTTATTTAGTGCTATGCTTCTTTGTGGCCTTGTCTTATGCCTTTGGATGATTTGTCGTATGCGACGCACGCAGCAGAGTGATAGAGTCAAGGTAGTTCAGGCACTTGCTGCACTGGAACCTGGGGCCTCCCCATAAATTTGGCTAGCCAGCTTGGCAAAATCCTAAAACCCCTGTTTTGATGTGGATGGCCTTTGCACACCAAGTGACCTTGTTGTCATTGCACCTTGGAAGGCTTCCATGTCTTAGGAAGACAGCCTTTGCACTCTGAAGGGTAAATGTTGCCCATTGCACTCAGAAAGGTGACTTCCTTGTTTGGCCTTTGAATGCCACCCTTGATCGGAGGGGTCATCATGAGGACACTTCCTGGATCGGGATAATTTCAAATGGCTCGAACAAAATTGAAAAGGGGGAACTGTGGTGAGCTATTTTGCTGTGCTGCCTTGTGTTGGCGTGAGCCTAATTCTTGGGCTGAGACCCAGTTCTTTGTTTTCAGCCACTCCCTAGAATGGAATGTATCAATTGTCCAGCTCCTGGAACAAACTGTTTTCAAGAAGTGCTTGTTGTTTTGCACATGCTGGAACTGGGTGTCTCTTGCCTTGTGTGCAAGTGCTGGGTCTATCATTCTATTGGCTGCTGCTGTGTTGCTATGCACTCTTTGTCCAATGGTGTACGAGCAGGGCTGCAGTTGAAGTATATAAGGGGTGGTTTTTTCGGGCTCGGGGTCTTTCCTCTCATCTACACCTAATGGATGCTCCCAATAAAGCGTGTTAAAGAAGAATCCTGTTGTTGTCGTCATTCCTGCTGGCGGGTAGACGCGACAGCCCTAAGCAGTGACTGGGGAGAAACACTTTCATTGAAAGCGGTTGCCAAGCTTCCAAAAATTACGAGTCTCCAGAAATCTCAGCAACTATTTTTTCACCAAAACTGGATGATACTTTCAGGTAATGATCAGTACACTAAGCCCACTTGGTTCCCCAAATTTCGTTCTTCTATGTTGAAGCGTTCGTTTCCAGTAACAGTTTTAATTTTGAAGATTCACTCTGTTTTCTCCTATACTGATAGATATATTTGGAACTCTAAATAAAACACGGTTTGTGCTAGCTACTTGAAACTTGACACAATAAAGCAGTTTCACGTTCTATCACTATGTTCTGTTTCCTCTTGATGTAGCCCTAAGCAGTGACTGGGGAGAAACACTTTCATAGAAAGGGGTTGCCAAGCTTCCAAAAATTACGAGTCTCCAGAAATCTCAGCAACTATTTTTTCACCCAAACTGGATGATACTTTCAGGTAATGATCAGTACACTAAGCCCACTTGGTTCCCCAAATTTCGTTCTTCTATGTTGAAGCGTTCGTTTCCAGTAACAGTATGAATTTTGGCGTTTCACTCTGTTTTCTCCTATACTGATAGATGTATTTGGAACTCTAAATCAAACACGGTTTGTGCTAGCTTCTTGAAACTCGACACAATAAAGCAGTTTCACGTTCTATCTCTATGTTCTGTTTCCTCTTGATGTAGCCCTACGCAGTGACTAGGGAGAAACACTTGCATAGAAAGGGGTTGCCAAGCTTCCAAAAATTACGTGATTCTAGAAATCTCAGCAACTATTTTTTCACCCAAACTGGATGATACTTTCAGGTAATGATCAGTACACTAAGCCCACTTGGTTCCCCAAATTTCGTTCTTCTATGTTGAAGCATTCGTTTCCAGTAACAGTTTGAATTTTGGCGTTTCACTCTGTTTTCTCCTATACTGATAGATGTATTTGGAACTCTAAATCAAACACGGTTTGTGCTAGCTTCTTGAAACTCGACACAATAAAGCACTTTCACGTTCTATCTCTATGTTCTGTTTCCTCTTGATGTAGCCCTAAGCAGTGACTGGGGAGAAACCCTTTCATTAAAATGGGTTGCCAAGCTTCCAAAAATTACGAGTCTCCAGAAATCTCAGCAACTATTTTTTCACCCAAACTGGATGATACTTTCAGGTAATGATCAGTACACTAAGCCCACTTGGTTCCCCAAATTTCGTTCTTCTATGTTGAAGCGTTCGTTTCCAGTAACAGTTTGAAATTTGGCGTTTCACTCTGTTTTCTCCTATACTGATATATGTATTTGGAACTCTAAATCAAACACGGTTTGTGCTAGCTTCTTGAAACATGACACAATAAAGCAGTTTCACGTTCTATCTCGATGTTATGTTTCCTCTTGATGTAGCCCTAAGCAGTGACTTGGAAGAAACACTTTCATTGAAAGGGGTTCCCAAGTTTCCAAAAATTAGGAGTCTCCAGAAATCTCAAAACTATTTTTTCACCCAAACTGGATGATACTTTCAGGTAATGATCAGTACACGAAGCCCACTTGGTTCCCCAAATTTCGTTCTATGTTGAAGCATTAATTTCCAGTAACAGTTTGAATTTTGGCGTTTCACTCTGTTTTCTCCTATATTGATAGATGTATTTGGAACTCTAAATCAAACACGGTTTGTGCTAGCTTCTTGAAACTTGACACAATAAAGCAGTTTCAGATTCTTTCTGTATGTTCTGTTTCCTCTTGATGTAGCCCTAAGCAGTGACTGGGGAGAAACACTTTCATTGAAAGGGGTTGCCAAGGTTCCAAAAATTACGAGTCTCCAGAAATCTCAGCCACTATTTTTTCACAAACTGGATGATACTTTCAGGTAATGATCAGTACGCTAAGCCCACTTGGTTCCCCAAATTTTGTTCTTCTATGTTGAAGCGTTCGTTTCCAGTAACAGTATGAATTTTGGCGTTTCACTCTGTTTCTCCTATATTGGTAGATGTATTTGGAACTCTAAATCAAACACGGTTTGTGCTAGTTTCATGAAACATGACACAATAAAGCAGTTTCACGTTCTTTTTCTATGTTATGTTTCCTCTTGATGTAGCCCTAAGCAGTGACTGGGGAGAAACACTTTCATTGAAAGGGGTTGCCAAGCTTCCAAAAATTACGAGTCTCCAGAAATCTCAGCAACTATTTGTTCACCCAAACTGGATGATACTTTCAGGTAATGATCAGTATACTAAGCCCACTTGGTTCCCCAAATTTCGTTCTTCTATGTTGAAGCGTTCGTTTCCAGTAACAGTTTGAATTTTGGCGTTTCACTGTGCTTTCTCCTTTACTGATAGATGTATTTGGAACTCTAAATCAAACACGGTTTGTGCTAGCTTCTTGAAACTTGACGAAATAAAGCGGTTTCACATTCTATCTCTATGTTCTGTTTCCTCTTGTTGTAGCCCTAAGCAGTGACTTGGGAGAAACACTTTCATTGAAAGGGGTTGCCAAGCTTCCAAAAATTACGAGTCTCCAGAAATCTCAGCAACTATTTTTTCACCCAAACTGGATGATACTTTCAGGTAATGATCAGTACACTAAGCCCACTTGGTTCCCCAAATTTCGTTCTTCTATGTTGAAGCGTTCGTTTCCAGTAACAGTATGAATTTTGGCGTTTCACTCTGTTTTCTCCTATACTGATAGATGTATTTGGAACTCTAAATCAAACACGGTTTGTGCTAGCTTCTTGAAACTCGACACAATAAAGCACTTTCATGTTCTATCTCTATATTCTGTTTCTCCTTAATGTAACCCTCAGCAGTTACTGGGGAGAAACACTTTCATTGAAAGGGGTTGCCAAGCTTCCAAAAATTCCGAGTCTCCAGAAATCTCAGCAACTATTTTTTCACCCAAACTGGATGACACTTTCAGGTAATGATCAGTACACTAAGAACACTTGGTTCCCCAAATTTCATTCTTCTATGTTGAAGCGTTCGTTTCCAGTAACAGTTTGAATTTTGGCGTTGCACTCTGTTTTCTCCTATACTGATAGATGTATTTGGAACTCTAAATCAAACACGGTTTGTGCTAGCTTCTTGAAACTTAACACAATAAAGCAGTTTCACGTTCTATCTCTATGTTCTGTTTCCTCTTGATGTAGCCCTACGCAGTGACTAGGGAGAAACACTTGCATAGAAAGGGGTTGCCAAGCTTCCAAAAATTACGTGATTCTAGAAATCTCAGCAACTATTTTTTCACCCAAACTGGATGATACTTTCAGGTAATGATCAGTACACTAAGCCCACTTGGTTCCCCAAATTTCGTTCTTCTATGTTGAAGCGTTCCTTTCCAGTAACAGTTTGAATTTTGGCGTTTCACTCTGTTTTCTCCTATATGGTAGATGTATTTGGAATTCTAAATCAAACATGGTTTGTGCTAGCTTCTTGAAACATGACACAATAAAGCGGTTTCACGTTCTTTCTCTATGTTCTGTTTCCTCTTGATGTAGCCCTAAGCAGTGACTGGGGAGAAACACTTTCATTGAAAGGGGTTGCCAAGCTTCCAAAAATTACGAGTCTCCAGAAATCTCAGCAACTATTTTTTCACCCAAACTGGATGATACTTTCAGGTAATGATCAGTATACTAAGCCCACTTGGTTCCCCAAATTTCGTTCTTCTATGTTGAAGCGTTCGTTTCCAGTAACAGTTTGAATTTTGGCGTTTCACTGTGCTTTCTCCTATACTGATAGATGTATTTGGAACTCTAAATCAAACACGGTTTGTGCTAGCTTCTTGAAACTTGACAAAATAAAGCGGTTTCACATTCTATCTCTATGTTCTGTTTCCTCTTGTTGTAGCCCTAAGCAGTGACTTGGGAGAAACACTTTCATTGAAAGGGGTTGCCAAGCTTCCAAAAATTACGAGTCTCCAGAAATCTCAGCAAGTATTTTTTCACCCAAACTGGATGATACTTTTAGGTAATGATCAGTACTCTAAGCCCACTTAGTTCCCCAAATTTCGTTCTTCTATGTTGAAGCGTTCGTTTCCAGTAACAGTTTGAATTTTGGCGTTTCACTCTGTTTTCTCCTGTACTGATACATGTATTTGGAACTCTAAATCAAACACGGTTTGTGCTAGCTTCTTGAAACTTGACACAATAAACAGTTTCATGTTGTATCTCTATGTTCTGTTTCCTCTTGATGTAGCCATAAACAGTGACTGGGGAGAAACACTTTCATTGAAAGGGGTTGCCAAGCTTCCAAAAATTACGAGTCTCCAGAAATCTCAGCAACTATTTTTTCACCCAAAGTGGATGATACATACAGGTAATGATCAGTATACTAAGCCCACTTGGTTCCCCAAATTTCGTTCTTCTATGTTGAAGCGTTCGTTTCCAGTAACAGTTTGAATTTTGGCGTTTCACTGTGCTTTCTCCTATACTGATAGATGTATTTGGAACTCTAAATCAAACACGGTTTGTGCTAGCTTCTTGAAACTTGACGAAATAAAGCGGTTTCACATTCTATCTCTATGTTCTGTTTCCTCTTGTTGTAGCCCTAAGCAGTGACTTGGGAGAAACACTTTCATTGAAAGGGGTTGCCAAGCTTCCAAAAATTACGAGTCTCCAGAAATCTCAGCAAGTATTTTTTCACCCAAACTGGATGATACTTTTAGGTAATGATCAGTACTCTAAGCCCACTTAGTTCCCCAAATTTCGTTCTTCTATGTTGAAGCGTTCGTTTCCAGTAACAGTTTGAATTTTGGCGTTTCACTCTGTTTTCTCCTGTACTGATACATGTATTTGGAACTCTAAATCAAACACGGTTTGTGCTAGCTTCTTGAAACTTGACACAATAAAGCAGTTTCACATTCTATCTCTATGTTCTGTTTCCTCTTGATGTAGCCCTCAGCAGTGACTGGGGAGAAACACTTTTATTGAAAGGGGTTGCCAAACTTCCAAAAATTACGAGTCTCCAGAAATCTCAGCAACTATTTTTTCACCCAAACTGGATGATACTTTCAGGTAGTGATCAGTACACTAAGCCCACTTGGTTCCCCAAATTTCGTTCTTCTATGTTGAAGCGTTCGTTTCCAGTAACAGTTTGAAATTTGGCGTTTCACTCTGTTTTCTCCTATACTGATATATGTATTTGGAACTCTAAGTCAAACACGGTTTGTGCTAGCTTCTTGAAACATGACACAATAAAGCAGTTTCAGGTTCTATCTCGATGTTCTGTTTCCTCTTGATGTAGCCCTAAGCAGTGACTTGGAAGAAACACTTTCATTGAAAGGGGTTGCCAAGCTTCCAAAAATTAGGAGTCTCCAGAAATCTCAGCAACTACTTTTTCACCCAAACTTGATGATACTTTCAGGTAATGATCAGTACACTAAGCCCACTTGGTTCCCCAAATTTCGTTCTTCTATGTTGAAGCGTTCCTTTCCAGTAACAGTTTGAATTTTGGCATTTCACTCTGTTTAATCCTATATTGGTAGATGTATTTGGAACGCTAAATCAAACAAGGTTTGTGCTAGCTTCTTGAAACATGACACAATAAAGCAGTTTCACGTTCTTTCTCTATGTTCTGTTCCCTCTTGATGTAGCCCTAAGAAGTGACTGGGGAGAAACACTTTCATTGAAAGGGGTTGCCAAGCTTCCAAAAATTACGAGTCTCCAGAAATCTCAGCAACTATTTTTTCACCCAAACTGGATGATACTTTCAGGTAATGATCAGTATACTAAGCCCACTTGGTTCCCCAAATTTCGTTCTTCTATGTTGAAGCGTTCGTTTCCAGTAACAGTTTGAATTTTGGCGTTTCACTCTGTTTTCTCCTATACTGATAGATGTATTTGGAACTCTAAGTCAAACACGGTTTGTGCTAGCTTCTTGAAACTTAACACAATAAAGCAGTTTCACGTTCTATCTCTATGTTCTGTTTCCTCTTGATGTAGCCCTACGCAGTGACTGGGGAGAAACACTTGCATAGAAAGGGGTTGCCAAGCTTCCAAAATTTACGAGATTCTAGAAATCTCAGCAAGTATTTTTTCACCCAAACTGGATGATTCTTTCAGGTAATGATCAGTACACTAAGCCCACTTGGTTCCCCAAATTTCGTTCTTCTATGTTGAAGCGTTCTTTTCCAGTAACAGTTTGAAATTTGGCGTTTCACTCTGTTTTCTCCTATACTGATATATGTATTTGGAACTCTAAATCAAACACGGTTTGTGCTTGCTTCTTGAAACGTGACACAATAAAGCAGTTTCACGTTCTATCTCGATGTTCTGTTTCCTCTTGATGTAGCCCTAAGCAGTGACTTGGAAGAAACACTTTCATTGAAAGGGGTTCCCAAGCTTCCAAAAATTAGGAGTCTCCAGAAATCTCAAAACTATTTTTTCACCCAAACTGGATGATACTTTCAGGTAATAATCAGTACACTAAGCCCACTTGGTTCCCCAAATTTCGTTCTATGTTGAAGCATTCATTTCCAGTAACAGTTTGAATTTTGGCGTTTCACTCTGTTTTCTCCTATTTTGATAGATGTATTTGGAACTCTAAATCAAACACGGTTTGTGCTAGCTTCTTGAAACTTGACACAATAAAGCAGTTTCATGTTGTATCTCTATGTTCTGTTTCCTCTTGATGTAGCCCTAAACAGTGACTGGGGAGAAACACTTTCATTGAAAGGGGTTGCCAAGCTTCCAAAATTTACGAGTCTCCAGAAATCTCAGCAACAATTTTTTCACCCAAACTGGATGATACCTTCAGGTAATGATCAGTACACAAAGCCCACTTGGTTCCCCAAATTTTGTTCTTCTATGTTGAAGCGTTTGTTTCCAGTAACAGTTTGAATTTTGGCGTTTCAATCTGTTTTCTCCTATACTGATAGATGTATTTGGAACTCTAAATCAAACACAGTTTGTGCTAGCTTCTTGAAACTTGACACAATAAAGCAGTTTCACATTCTTTCTCTATGTTCTGTTTCCTCTTGATGTAGCCCTAAGCAGTGACTGGGGAGAAACACTTTCATTGAAAGGGGTTGCCAAGCTTCCAAAAATTACGAGTCTCCAGAAATCTCAGCCACTATTTTTTCACCCAAACTGGATGATACTTTCAGGTAATGATCAGTACACTAAGCCCACTTGGTTCCCCAAATTTTGTTCTTCTATGTTGAAGCGTTCGTTTCCAGTAACAGTATGAATTTTGGCGTTTCACTCTGTTTCTCCTATACTGATAGATGTATTTGGAACTCTAAATCAAACACGGTTTGTGCTTGCTTCTTGAATCTTGACACAATAAAGTGGTTTCACGTTCGATCTCTATGTTCTGTTTCCTCTTGATGTAGCCCTAACCAGTGACTGGGGAGAAACACTTTCATTGAAAGGGGTTGCCAAGCTTCCAAAAATTACGAGTCTCCAGAAATCTCAGCAACTATTTTTTCACCCAAACTGGATGATACTTTCAGGTAATGATCAGTACACTAAGCCCACTTGGTTCCCCAAATTTCGTTCTTCTATGTTGAAGCGTTCATTTCCAGTAACAGTATGAATTTTGGCGTTTCACTCTGTTTTCTCCTATACTGATAGATGTATTTGGAACTCTAAATCAAACACGGTTTGTGCTAGCTTCTTTAAACTTAACACAATAAAGCAGTTTCACGTTCTATCTCGATGTTCTGTTTCCTCTTGATGTAGCCATACGCAGTGACTGGGGAGAAACACTTGCATAGAAAGGGGTTGCCAAGCTTCCAAAAATTACGAGTCTCTAGAAATCTCAGCAACTATTTTTTCACCCAAACTGGATGATACTTTCAGGTAATGATCAGTACACTAAGCCCACTTGGTTCCCCAAATTTTGTTCTTCTAAGTTGAAGCGTTCGTTTCCAGTAACATTTTGATATTTGGCGTTTCACTCTGTTTTCTCCTATACTGATATATGTATTTGGAACTCTAAATCAAACACGGTTTGTGCTAGCTTCTTGAAACGTGACACAATAAAGCAGTTTCACGTTCTATCTCGATGTTCTGTTTCCTCTTGATGTAGCGTAAGCAGTGACTTGGAAGAAACACATTCATTGAAAGAAGTTGCCAAGCTTCCAAAAATTAGGAGTCTCCAGAAATCTCAAAACTATTTTTTCACCCAAACTGGATGATACTGTCAGGTAATGATCAGTACACTAAGCCCACTTGGTTCCCCAAATTTCGTTCTTCTTTGTTGAAGCGTTCGTTTCCAGTAACAGTTTGAATTTTGGCGTTTCACTCTGTTTTCTCCTATATTGATAGATGTATTTGGAACTCTAAATCAAACTCGGTTTGTGCTAGCTTCTTGAAACTTGACACAATAAAGCAGTTTCAGATTCTTTCTGTATGTTCTGTTTCCTCTTGATGTAGCCCTGCGCAGTGACTGGGGAGAAACACTTGCATAGAAAGGGGTTGCCAAGCTTCCAAAAATTACGAGATTCTAGAAATCTCAGCAACTATTTTTTCACCTAAACTGGATGATACTTTCAGGTAATGATCAGTACACTAAGCCCACTTGGTTCCCCAAATTTCGTTCTTCTATGTTGAAGCGTTCGTTTCCAGTAACAGTTTGAAATTTGGCGTTTCACTCTGTTTTCTCCTATACTGATATATGTATTTGGAACTCTAAATCAAACACGGTTTGTGCTAGCTTCTTGAAACGTGACACAATAAAGCAGTTTCACGTTCTATCTCGATGTTATGTTTCCTCTTGATGTAGCCCTAAGCAGTGACTTGGAAGAAACACCATCATTGAAAGGGGTTCCCAAGTTTCCAAAAATTACGAGTCTCCAGAAATCTCAAAACTATTTTTTCACCCAAACTGTATGATACTTTCAGGTAATGATCAGTACACTAAGCCCACTTGGTTCCCCAAATTTCGTTCTATGTTGAAGCATTAATTTCCAGTAACAGTTTGAATTTTGGCGTTTCACTCTGTTTTCTCCTATATTGATAGATGTATTTGGAACTCTAAATCAAACACGGTTTGTGCTAGCTTCTTGAAACTTGACACAATAAAGCAGTTTCTTGTTGTATCTCTATGTTCTGTTTCCTCTTGATGTAGCCCTAAACAGTGACTGGGGAGAAACACTTTCATTGAAAGGGGTTGCCAAGCTTCCAAAAATTACGAGTCTCCAGAAATCTCAGCAACTATTTTTTCACCCAAACTGGATGATACCTTCAGGTAATGATCAGTACACAAAGCCCACTTGGTTCCCCAAATTTTGTTCTTCTATGTTGAAGGGTTCGTTTCCAGTAACAGTTTGAATTTTGGCGTTTCAATCTGTTTTCTCCTATACTGATAGATGTATTTGGAACTCTAAATCAAACACGGTTTGTGCTAGCTTCTTGAAACTTGACACAATAAAGCAGTTTCAGATTCTTTCTGTATGTTCTGTTTCCTCTTGATGTAGCCCTGCGCAGTGACTGGGGAGAAACACTTGCATAGAAAGGGGTTGCCAAGCTTCCAAAAATTACGAGATTCTAGAAATCTCAGCAACTATTTTTTCACCCAAACTGGATGATACTTTCAGGTAATGATCAGTACACTAAGCCCACTTGGTTCCCCAAATTTCGTTCTTCTATGTTGAAGCGTTCGTTTCCAGTAACAGTTTGAAATTTGGCGTTTCACTCTGTTTTCTCCTATACTGATAGATGTATTTGGAACTCTAAATCAAACACGGTTTGTGCTAGCTTCTTGAAACTTGACACAATAAAGCAGTTTCACGTTCTATCTCGATGTTCTGTTTCCTCTTGATGTAGCCCTAAGCAGTGACTTGAAAGAAACACTTTCATTGAAAGGGGTTCCCAAGCTTCCAAAAATTAGGAGTCTCCAGAAATTTCAAAACTATTTTTTCACCCAAACTGGATGATACTTTCAGGTAATGATCAGTACACTAAGCCCACTTGGTTCCCCAAATTTCGTTCTATGTTGAAGCATTCATTTCCAGTAACAGTTTGAATTTTGGCGTTTCACTCTGTTTTCTCCTATATTGATAGATGTATTTGGAACTCTAAATCAAACACGGTTTGGGCTAGCTTCTTGAAACTTGACACAATAAAGCAGTTTCATGTTGTATCTCTATGTTCTGTTTCCTCTTGATGTAGCCCTAAACAGTGACTGGGGAGAAACACTTTCATTGAAAGGGGTTGCCAAGCTTCCAAAAATTACGAGTCTCCAGAAATCTCAGCAACTATTTTTTCACCCAAACTGGATGATACTTTCAGGTAATGATCAGTACACTAAGCCCACTTGGTTCCCCAAATTTCGTTCTTCTATGTTGAAGCGTTCGTTTCCAGTAACAGTATGAATTTTGGCGTTTCACTCTGTTTCTCCTATACTGATAGATGTATTTGGAACTCTAAATCAAACACGGTTTGTGCTAGCTTCTTGAAACGTGACACAATAAAGCAGTTTCACGTTCTATCTCGATGTTCTGTTTCCTCTTGATGTAGCGTAAGCAGTGACTTGGAAGAAACACATTCATTGAAAGAAGTTGCCAAGCTTCCAAAAATTAGGAGTCTCCAGAAATCTCAAAACTATTTTTTCACCCAAACTGGATGATACTGTCAGGTAATGATCAGTACACTAAGCCCACTTGGTTCCCCAAATTTCGTTCTTCTTTGTTGAAGCGTTCGTTTCCAGTAACAGTTTGAATTTTGGCGTTTCACTCTGTTTTCTCCTATATTGATAGATGTATTTGGAACTCTAAATCAAACTCGGTTTGTGCTAGCTTCTTGAAACTTGACACAATAAAGCAGTTTCAGATTCTTTCTGTATGTTCTGTTTCCTCTTGATGTAGCCCTGCGCAGTGACTGGGGAGAAACACTTGCATAGAAAGGGGTTGCCAAGCTTCCAAAAATTACGAGATTCTAGAAATCTCAGCAACTATTTTTTCACCCAAACTGGATGATACTTTCAGGTAATGATCAGTACACTAAGCCCACTTGGTTCCCCAAATTTCGTTCTTCTATGTTGAAGCGTTCGTTTCCAGTAACAGTTTGAAATTTGGCGTTTCACTCTGTTTTCTCCTATACTGATATATGTATTTGGAACTCTAAATCAAACACGGTTTGTGCTAGCTTCTTGAAACGTGACACAATAAAGCAGTTTCACGTTCTATCTCGATGTTATGTTTCCTCTTGATGTAGCCCTAAGCAGTGACTTGGAAGAAACACTTTCATTGAAAGGGGTTCCCAAGTTTCCAAAAATTACGAGTCTCCAGAAATCTCAAAACTATTTTTTCACCCAAACTGGATGATACTTTCAGGTAATGATCAGTACACTAAGCCCACTTGGTTCCCCAAATTTCGTTCTATGTTGAAGCATTAATTTCCAGTAACAGTTTGAATTTTGGCGTTTCACTCTGTTTTCTCCTATATTGATAGATGTATTTGGAACTCTAAATCAAACACGGTTTGTGCTAGCTTCTTGAAACTTGACACAATAAAGCAGTTTCTTGTTGTATCTCTATGTTCTGTTTCCTCTTGATGTAGCCCTAAACAGTGACTGGGGAGAAACACTTTCATTGAAAGGGGTTGCCAAGCTTCCAAAAATTACGAGTCTCCAGAAATCTCAGCAACTATTTTTTCACCCAAACTGGATGATACCTTCAGGTAATGATCAGTACACAAAGCCCACTTGGTTCCCCAAATTTTGTTCTTCTATGTTGAAGGGTTCGTTTCCAGTAACAGTTTGAATTTTGGCGTTTCAATCTGTTTTCTCCTATACTGATAGATGTATTTGGAACTCTAAATCAAACACGGTTTGTGCTAGCTTCTTGAAACTTGACACAATAAAGCAGTTTCAGATTCTTTCTGTATGTTCTGTTTCCTCTTGATGTAGCCCTGCGCAGTGACTGGGGAGAAACACTTGCATAGAAAGGGGTTGCCAAGCTTCCAAAAATTACGAGATTCTAGAAATCTCAGCAACTATTTTTTCACCCAAACTGGATGATACTTTCAGGTAATGATCAGTACACTAAGCCCACTTGGTTCCCCAAATTTCGTTCTTCTATGTTGAAGCGTTCGTTTCCAGTAACAGTTTGAAATTTGGCGTTTCACTCTGTTTTCTCCTATACTGATAGATGTATTTGGAACTCTAAATCAAACACGGTTTGTGCTAGCTTCTTGAAACTTGACACAATAAAGCAGTTTCACGTTCTATCTCGATGTTCTGTTTCCTCTTGATGTAGCCCTAAGCAGTGACTTGAAAGAAACACTTTCATTGAAAGGGGTTCCCAAGCTTCCAAAAATTAGGAGTCTCCAGAAATTTCAAAACTATTTTTTCACCCAAACTGGATGATACTTTCAGGTAATGATCAGTACACTAAGCCCACTTGGTTCCCCAAATTTCGTTCTATGTTGAAGCATTCATTTCCAGTAACAGTTTGAATTTTGGCGTTTCACTCTGTTTTCTCCTATATTGATAGATGTATTTGGAACTCTAAATCAAACACGGTTTGGGCTAGCTTCTTGAAACTTGACACAATAAAGCAGTTTCATGTTGTATCTCTATGTTCTGTTTCCTCTTGATGTAGCCCTAAACAGTGACTGGGGAGAAACACTTTCATTGAAAGGGGTTGCCAAGCTTCCAAAAATTACGAGTCTCCAGAAATCTCAGCAACTATTTTTTCACCCAAACTGGATGATACTTTCAGGTAATGATCAGTACACTAAGCCCACTTGGTTCCCCAAATTTCGTTCTTCTATGTTGAAGCGTTCGTTTCCAGTAACAGTATGAATTTTGGCGTTTCACTCTGTTTCTCCTATACTGATAGATGTATTTGGAACTCTAAATCAAACACGGTTTGTGCTTGCTTCTTGAAACTTGACACAATAAAGTTGTTTCACGTTCGATCTCTATGTTCTGTTTCCTCTTGATGTAGCCCTTACCAGTGACTGGGGAGAAACACTTTCATTGAAAGGGGTTGCCAAGCTTCCAAAAATTACGAGTCTCCAGAAATCTCAGCAACTATTTTTTCACCCAAACTGGATGATACTTTCAGGTAATGATCAGTACACTAAGCCCACTTGGTTCCCCAAATTTCGTTCTTCTATGTTGAAGCGTTCGTTTCCAGTAACAGTTTGAATTTTGGCGTTTCACTCTGTTTTCTCCTATACTGATAGATGTATTTGGAACTCTAAATCAAACACGGTTTGTGCTAGCTTCTTGAAACTTGACACAATAAAGCGGTTTCATGTTCTTTCTCTGTGTTCTGTTTCCCCTTGATGTAGCCCTCAGCAGTGACTGGGGAGAAACACTTTTATTGAAAGGGGTTGCCAAATTTCCAAAAATTACGAGTCTCCAGAAATCTCAGCAACTATTTTTTCACCCAAACTGGATGAACTTTCAGGTAATGATCAGTACACTAAGTCCACTTGGTTCCCCAAATTTTGTTCTATGTTGAAGCATTCATTTCCGGTAACAGTTTGAATTTTGGCGTTTCACTCTGTTTTCTCCTATATTGGTAGATGTATTTGGAACTCTAAATCAAACACAATTTGTGCTAGCTTCTTGAAACATGACACAATAAAGCAGTTTCACGTTCTAACTCTACGTTCTGTTTCCTCTTGATGTAACACTCAGCAGTGACTGGGGAGAAACACTTTCATAGAAAGGGGTTGCCAAGCTTCCAAAAATTATGAGTCTCCAGAAATCTCAGCAACTATTTTTTCACCCAAACTGGATGAACTTTCAGGTAATGATCAGTACACTAAGTCCACTTGGTTCCCCAAATTTTGTTCTATGTTGAAGCATTCATTTCCGGTAACAGTTTGAATTTTGGCGTTTCACTCTGTTTTCTCCTATATTGATAGATGTATTTGGAACTCTAAATCAAACACGGTTTGTGCTAGCTTCTTGAAACTTGACACAATAAAGCGGTCTCATGTTCTTTCTCTGTGTTCTGTTTCCTCTTGATGTAGCCCTCAGCAGTGACTGGGGAGAAACACTTTCATAGAAAGGGGTTGCCAAGCTTCCAAAAATTACGAGTCTCTAGAAATCTCAGCAACTATTTTTTCACCCAAACTGGATGATACTTTCAGGTAATGATGACTACACTAAGCCCACTTGGTTCCCCAAATTTCGTTCTTCTATGTTGAAGCGTTCGTTTCCAGTAACAGTTTGAATTTTGGCGTTTCACTCTGTTTTCTCCTATACTGATAGATGTATTTGGAACTCTAAATCAAACACGGTTTGTGCTAGCTTCATGAAACGTGACACAATAAAGCAGTTTCACGTTCTACCTGGATGTTCTGTTTCCTCTTGATGTAGCCCTAAGCAGTGACTTGGAAGAAACACTTTCATTGAAAGGGGTTGCCAAGCTTCCAAAAATTAGGAGTCTCCAGAAATCTCAAAACTATTTTTTCACCCAAACTGGATGATACTGTCAGGTAATGATCAGTACACTAAGCCCACTTGGTTCCCCAAATTTCGTTCTTCTTTGTTGAAGCGTTCGTTTCCAGTAACATTTTGAATTTTGGCGTTTCACTCTGTTTTCTCCTATATTGATAGATGTATTTGGAACTCTAAATCAAACACGGTTTGTGCTAGCTTCTTGAAACGTGACACAATAAAGCAGTTTCACGTTCTATCTCGATGTTCTGTTTCCTCTTGATGTAGCCCTAAGCAGTGACTTGGAAGAAACACTTTCATTGAAAGGGGTTGCCAAGCTTCCAAAAATTACGAGTCTCCAGAAATCTCAAAACTATTTTTTCACCCAAACTGGATGATACTGTCAGGTAATGATCAGTACAGTAAGCCCACTTGGTTCCCCAAATTTCGTTCTTCTTTGTTGAAGCGTTCGTTTCCAGTAACAGTTTGAATTTTGGCGTTTCACTCTGTTTTCTCCTATATTGATAGATGTATTTGGAACTCTAAATCAAACACGGTTTGTGCTAGCTTCTTGAAACTTGACACAATAAAGCAGTTTCATGTTCTTTCTCTGTGTTCTGTTTCCTCTTGATGTAGCCCTACGCAGTGACTGGGGAGAAACACTTTCATAGAAAGGGGTTGCCAAGCTTCCAAAAATTACGAGTCTCTAGAAATCTCAGCAACTATTTTTTCACCAAACTGGATGATACTTTCAGGTAATGATCAGTACACTAAGCCCACTTGGTTCCCCAAATTTCGTTCTTCTTTGTTGAAGCGTTCGTTTCCAGTAACAGTTTGAATTTTGGCGTTTCACTCTGTTTTCTCCTATATTGATAGATGTATTTGGAACTCTAAATCAAACTCGGTTTGTGCTAGCTTCTTGAAACTTGACACAATAAAGTGGGTTCACGTTCTATCTCTATGTTCTGTTTCCTCTTGATGTAGCCATAAACAGTGACTGGGGAGAAACACTTTCATTGAAAGGGGTTGCCAAGCTTCCAAAAATTACGAGTCTCCAGAAATCTCAGCAACTATTTTTTCACCCAAAGTGGATGATACTTTCAGGTAATGATCAGTACACTAAGCCCACGTGGTTCCCCAATTTCGTTCTTCTATATTGAAGCGTTCGTTTCCAGTAACAGTATGAATTTTGGCGTTTCACTCTGTTTTCTCCTATACTGATAGATGTATTTGGAACTCTAAATCAAACACTGTTTGTGCTAGCTTCTTGAAACTCGACATAATAAAGCACTTTCACGTTCTATCTCGATGTTCTGTTTCCTCTTGATGTAGCCCTAAGCAGTGACTTGGAAGAAACACTTTCATTGAAAGGGGTTGCCAAGCTTCAAAAATTAGGAGTCTTAAGAAATCTCAAAACTATTTTTTCACCCAAACTGGATGATACTTTCAGGTAATGATCAGTACACTAAGCCCACTTGGTTCCCCAAATTTCATTCTATGTTGAAGCGTTCGTTTCCAGTAACAGTTTGAATTTTGGCGTTTCACTCTGTTTTCTCCTGTACTGATACATGTATTTGGAACTCTAAATCAAACACGGTTTGTGCTAGCTTCTTGAAACTTGACACAATAAAGCAGTTTCATGTTGTATCTCTCTGTTCTGTTTCCTCTTGTTGTAGCCATAAACAGTGACTGGGGAGAAACACTTTCATAGAAAGGGGTTGCCAAGCTTCCAAAAATTACGAGTCTCTAGAAATCTCAGCAACTATTTTTTCACCCAAACTGGATGATACTTTCAGGTAATGATCACTACACTAAGCTCACTTGGTTCCCCAAATTTCGTTCTTCTATGTTGAAGCGTTCGTTTCCAGTAACAGTTTGAATTTTGGCATTTCACTCTGTTTTCTCCTATACTGATAGATGTATTTGGAACTCTAAATCAAACACGGTTTGTGCTAGCTTCATGAAACGTGACACAATAAAGTAGTTTCACGTTCTATCTCGATGTTCTGTTTCCTCTTGATGTAGCGTAAGCAGTGACTTGGAAGAAACACTTTCATTGAAAGAAGTTGCCAAGCTTCCAAAAATTAGGAGTCTCCAGAAATCTCAAAACTATTTTTTCACCCAAACTGGATGATACTGTCAGGTAATGATCAGTACACTAAGCCCACTTGGTTCCCCAAATTTCGTTCTTCTTTGTTGAAGCGTTCGTTTCCAGTAACAGTTTGAATTTTGGCGTTTCACTCTGTTTTCTCCTATATTGATAGATGTATTTGGAACTCTAAATCAAACTCGGTTTGTGCTAGCTTCTTGAAACTTGACACAATAAAGCATTTTCATGTTGTATCTCTATGTTCTGTTTCCTCTTGATGTAGCCATAAACAGTGACTGGGGAGAAACACTTTCATTGAAAGGGGTTGCCAAGCTTCCAAAAATTACGAGTCTCCAGAAATCTCAGTAACTATTTTTTCACCCAAAGTGGATGATACTTTCAGGTAATGATCAGTATACTAAGAACACTTGGTTCCCCAAATTTCATTCTTCTATGTTGAAGCGTTCGTTTCCAGTAACAGTATGAATTTTGGCGTTTCACTCTGTTTTCTCCTATATTGATAGATGTGTTTGGAACTCTAAATCAAACACGGTTTGTGCTAGCTTCTTGAAACTTGACACAATAAACAGTTTCACATTCTATCTCTATGTTCTGTTTCCTCTTGATGTAGCCCTCAGCAGTGACTGGGGAGAAACACTTTTATTGAAAGGGGTTGCCAAACTTCCAAAAATTACGAGTCTCCAGAAATCTCAGCAACTATTTTTTCACCCAAACTGGATGATACTTTCAGGTAATGATCAGTACACTAAGCCAACTTGGTTCCCCAAATTTCGTTCTTCTATGTTGAAGCGTTCGTTTCCAGTAACAGATTGAATTTTGGCGTTTCACTCTGTTTTCTCCTATACTGATATATGTATTTGGAACTCTAAATCAAACACTGTTTGTGCTAGCTTCTTGAAACGTGACACAATAAAGCAGTTTCACGTTCTATCTCGATGTTCTGTTTCCTCTTGATGTAGCCCTAAGCAGTGACTTGGAAGAAACACTTTCATTGAAAGGGGTTGCCAAGCTTCCAAAAATTAGGAGTCTCCAGAAATCTCAAAACTATTTTTTCATCCAAACTGGATGATACTTTCAGGTAATGATCAGTACACTAAGCCCACTTGGTTCCCCAAATTTCGTTCTTCTTTGTTGAAGCGTTCGTTTCCAGTAAGAGTTTGAATTTTGGCGTTTCACTCTGTTTTCTCCTATATTGATAGATGTATTTGGAACTCTAAATCAAACACGGTTTGTGCTAGCTTCTTGAAACTTGACACAATAATGCAGTTTCATGTTGTATCTCTATGTTCTGTTTCCTCTTGATGTAGCCATAAACAGTGACTGGGGAGAAACACTTTCATTGAAAGGGGTTGCCAAGCTTCCAAACATTACGAGTCTCCAGAAATCTCAGCAACTATTTTTTCACCCAAAGTGGATGATACTTTCAGGTAATGATCAGTATACTAAGAACACTTGGTTCCCGAAATTTCATTCTTCTATGTTGAAGCGTTCGTTTCCAGTAACAGTATGAATTTTGTCGTTTCACTCTGTTTTCTCCTATATTGATAGATGTGTTTGGAACTCTAAATCAAACACGGTTTGTGCTAGCTTCTTGAAACTTGACACAATAAAGCAGTTTCACATTCTATCACTATGTTCTGTTTCCTCTTGATGTAGCCCTCAGCAGTGACTGGGGAGAAACACTTTTATTGAAAGGGGTTGCCAAACTTCCAAAAATTACGAGTCTCCAGAAATCTCAGCAACTATTTTTTCACCCAAAGTGGATGATACTTTCAGGTAATGATCAGTATACTAAGAACACTTGGTTCCCGAAATTTCATTCTTCTATGTTGAAGCGTTCGTTTCCAGTAACAGTATGAATTTTGTCGTTTCACTCTGTTTTCTCCTATATTGATAGATGTGTTTGGAACTCTAAATCAAACACGGTTTGTGCTAGCTTCTTGAAACTTGACACAATAAATCAGTTTCACGTTCTATCTCTATGTTCTGTTTCCTCTTGATGTAGCCCTAAGCAGTGACGGGGGAGAAACACTTTCATAGAAAGGGGTTGCCAAGCTTCCAAAAATTACGAGTCTCCAGAAATCTCAGCAACTATTTTTTCACCCAAACTGGATGAACTTTCTGGTAATGATCAGTACAATAAGTCCACTTGGTTCCCCAAATTTCGTTCTATGTTGAAGCATTCATTTCCAGTAACAGTTTGAATTTTGGCGTTTCACTCTGTTTTCTCATATATTGATAGATGTATTTGGAACTCTAAATCAAACACGGTTTGTGCTAGCTTCTTGAAACTTGACACAATAAAGTGGTTTCACGTTCTATCTCTATGTTCTGTTTCCTCTTGATGTAGCCCTAAGCAGTGACTTGGGAGAAACACTTTCATTGAAAGGGGTTGCCAAGCTTCCAAAAATTACGAGTCTCCAGAAATCTCAGCAACTATTTTTTCACCCAAACTGGATGATACTTTCAGGTAATGATCAGTACACTAAGCCCACTTGGTTCCCCAAATTTCATTCTATGTTGAAGCGTTCGTTTCCAGTAACAGTTTGAATTTTGGCGTTTCACTCTGTTTTCTCCTGTACTGATACATGTATTTGGAACTCTAAATCAAACACGGTTTGTGCTAGCTTCTTGAAACTTGACACAATAAAGCAGTTTCATGTTGTATCTCTATGTTCTGTTTCCTCTTGATGTAGCCATAAACAGTGACTGGGGAGAAACACTTTCATTGAAAGGGGTTGCCAAGCTTCCAAAAATTACGAGTCTCCAGAAATCTCAGCAACTATTTTTTCACCCAAACTGGATGATACTTTCAGGTAATGATCAGTACACTAAGCCCACTTGGTTCCCCAAATTTCGTTCTTCTTTGTTGAAGCGTTCGTTTCCAGTAACAGTTTGAATTTTGGCGTTTCACTCTGTTTTCTCCTATATTGATAGATGTATTTGGAACTCTAAATCAAACACGGTTTGTGCTAGCTTCTTGAAACTTCACACAATAAAGCAGTATCACGTTCTATATCTATATTCTGTTTCCTCTTGATGTAGCCCTACGCAGTGACTGGGGAGAAACACTTTCATAGAAAGGGGTTGCCAAGCTTCCAAAAATTACGAGTCTCTAGAAATCTCAGCAACTATTTTTTCACCCAAACTGGATGATACTTTCAGGTAATGATCACTACACTAAGCTCACTTGGTTCCCCAAATTTCGTTCTTCTATGTTGAAGCGTTCGTTTCCAGTAACAGTTTGAATTTTGGCGTTTCACTCTGTTTTCTCCTATACTGATAGATGTATTTGGAACTCTAAATCAAACACGGTTTGTGCTAGCTTCATGAAACGTGACACAATAAAGCAGTTTCACGTTCTATCTCGATGTTCTGTTTCCTCTTGATGTAGCGTAAGCAGTGACTTGGAAGAAACACTTTCATTGAAAGAAGTTGCCAAGCTTCCAAAAATTAGGAGTCTCCAGAAATCTCAAAACTATTTTTTCACCCAAACTGGATGATACTGTCAGGTAATGATCAGTACACTAAGCCCACTTGGTTCCCCAAATTTCGTTCTTCTTTGTTGAAGCGTTCGTTTCCAGTAACAGTTTGAATTTTGGCGTTTCACTCTGTTTTCTCCTATATTGATAGATGTATTTGGAACTCTAAATCAAACTCGGTTTGTGCTAGCTTCTTGAAACTTGACACAATAAAGCAGTTTCATGTTGTATCTCTATGTTCTGTTTCCTCTTGATGTAGCCATAAACAGTGACTGGGGAGAAACACTTTCATTGAAAGGGGTTGCCAAGCTTCCAAAAATTACGAGTCTCCAGAAATCTCAGCAACTATTTTTTCACCCAAAGTGGATGATACTTTCAGGTAATGATCAGTATACTAAGAACACTTGGTTCCCCAAATTTCATTCTTCTATGTTGAAGCGTTCGTTTCCAGTAACAGTATGAATTTTGGCGTTTCAGTCTGTTTTCTCCTATATTGATAGATGTGTTTGGAACTCTAAATCAAACACGGTTTGTGCTAGCTTCTTGAAACTTGACACAATAAAGCAGTTTCACATTCTATCTCTATGTTCTGTTTCCTCTTGATGTAGCCCTCAGCAGTGACTGGGGAGAAACACTTTTATTGAAGGGGGTTGCCAAACTTCCAAAAATTACGAGTCTCCAGAAATCTCAGCAACTATTTTTTCACCCAAACTGGATGATACTTTCAGGTAATGATCAGTACACTAAGCCCACTTGGTTCCCCAATTTCGTTCTTCTATATTGAAGCGTTCGTTTCCAGTAACAGTTTGAATTTTGGCGTTTCACTCTGTTTTCTCCTATACTGATAGATGTATTTGGAACTCTAAATCAAACACTGTTTGTGCTAGCTTCTTGAAACTCGACATAATAAAGCACTTTCACGTTCTGTCTCGATGTTCTGTTTCCTCTTGATGTAGCCCTAAGCAGTGACTTGGAAGAAACACTTTCATTGAAAGGGGTTGCCAAGCTTCAAAAATTAGGAGTCTTAAGAAATCTCAAAACTATTTTTTCACCCAAACTGGATGATACTTTCAGGTAATGATCAGTACACTATGCCCACTTGGTTCCCCAAATTTCGTTCTTCTTTGTTGAAGCGTTCGTTTCCAGTAAGAGTTTGAATTTTGGCGTTTCACTCTGTTTTCTCCTATATTGATAGATGTATTTGGAACTCTAAATCAAACTCGGTTTGTGCTAGCTTCTTGAAACTTGACACAATAAAGCATTTTCATGTTGTATCTCTATGTTCTGTTTCCTCTTGATGTAGCCATAAACAGTGACTGGGGAGAAACACTTTCATTGAAAGGGGTTGCCAAGCTTCCAAAAATTACGAGTCTCCAGAAATCTCAGTAACTATTTTTTCACCCAAAGTGGATGATACTTTCAGGTAATGATCAGTATACTAAGAACACTTGGTTCCCCAAATTTCATTCTTCTATGTTGAAGCGTTCGTTTCCAGTAACAGTATGAATTTTGGCGTTTCACTCTGTTTTCTCCTATATTGATAGATGTGTTTGGAACTCTAAATCAAACACGGTTTGTGCTAGCTTCTTGAAACTTGACACAATAAACAGTTTCACATTCTATCTCTATGTTCTGTTTCCTCTTGATGTAGCCCTCAGCAGTGACTGGGGAGAAACACTTTTATTGAAAGGGGTTGCCAAACTTCCAAAAATTACGAGTCTCCAGAAATCTCAGCAACTATTTTTTCACCCAAACTGGATGATACTTTCAGGTAATGATCAGTACACTAAGCCAACTTGGTTCCCCAAATTTCGTTCTTCTATGTTGAAGCGTTCGTTTCCAGTAACAGATTGAATTTTGGCGTTTCACTCTGTTTTCTCCTATACTGATATATGTATTTGGAACTCTAAATCAAACACGGTTTGTGCTAGCTTCTTGAAACTTGACACAATAATGCAGTTTCATGTTGTATCTCTATGTTCTGTTTCCTCTTGATGTAGCCATAAACAGTGACTTGGGAGAAACACTTTCATTGAAAGGGGTTGCCAAGCTTCCAAACATTACGAGTCTCCAGAAATCTCAGCAACTATTTTTTCACCCAAAGTGGATGATACTTTCAGGTAATGATCAGTATACTAAGAACACTTGGTTCCCGAAATTTCATTCTTCTATGTTGAAGCGTTCGTTTCCAGTAACAGTATGAATTTTGTCGTTTCACTCTGTTTTCTCCTATATTGATAGATGTGTTTGGAACTCTAAATCAAACACGGTTTGTGCTAGCTTCTTGAAACTTGACACAATAAAGCAGTTTCACATTCTATCACTATGTTCTGTTTCCTCTTGATGTAGCCCTCAGCAGTGACTGGGGAGAAACACTTTTATTGAAAGGGGTTGCCAAACTTCCAAAAATTACGAGTCTCCAGAAATCTCAGCAACTATTTTTTCACCCAAAGTGGATGATACTTTCAGGTAATGATCAGTATACTAAGAACACTTGGTTCCCGAAATTTCATTCTTCTATGTTGAAGCGTTCGTTTCCAGTAACAGTATGAATTTTGTCGTTTCACTCTGTTTTCTCCTATATTGATAGATGTGTTTGGAACTCTAAATCAAACACGGTTTGTGCTAGCTTCTTGAAACTTGACACAATAAATCAGTTTCACGTTCTATCTCTATGTTCTGTTTCCTCTTGATGTAGCCCTAAGCAGTGACGGGGGAGAAACACTTTCATAGAAAGGGGTTGCCAAGCTTCCAAAAATTACGAGTCTCCAGAAATCTCAGCAACTATTTTTTCACCCAAACTGGATGAACTTTCTGGTAATGATCAGTACAATAAGTCCACTTGGTTCCCCAAATTTCGTTCTATGTTGAAGCATTCATTTCCAGTAACAGTTTGAATTTTGGCGTTTCACTCTGTTTTCTCATATATTGATAGATGTATTTGGAACTCTAAATCAAACACGGTTTGTGCTAGCTTCTTGAAACTTGACACAATAAAGTGGTTTCACGTTCTATCTCTATGTTCTGTTTCCTCTTGATGTAGCCCTAAGCAGTGACTTGGGAGAAACACTTTCATTGAAAGGGGTTGCCAAGCTTCCAAAAATTACGAGTCTCCAGAAATCTCAGCAACTATTTTTTCACCCAAACTGGATGATACTTTCAGGTAATGATCAGTACACTAAGCCCACTTGGTTCCCCAAATTTCATTCTATGTTGAAGCGTTCGTTTCCAGTAACAGTTTGAATTTTGGCGTTTCACTCTGTTTTCTCCTGTACTGATACATGTATTTGGAACTCTAAATCAAACACGGTTTGTGCTAGCTTCTTGAAACTTGACACAATAAAGCAGTTTCATGTTGTATCTCTATGTTCTGTTTCCTCTTGATGTAGCCATAAACAGTGACTGGGGAGAAACACTTTCATTGAAAGGGGTTGCCAAGCTTCCAAAAATTACGAGTCTCCAGAAATCTCAGCAACTATTTTTTCACCCAAACTGGATGATACTTTCAGGTAATGATCAGTACACTAAGCCCACTTGGTTCCCCAAATTTCGTTCTTCTTTGTTGAAGCGTTCGTTTCCAGTAACAGTTTGAATTTTGGCGTTTCACTCTGTTTTCTCCTATATTGATAGATGTATTTGGAACTCTAAATCAAACACGGTTTGTGCTAGCTTCTTGAAACTTCACACAATAAAGCAGTATCACGTTCTATATCTATATTCTGTTTCCTCTTGATGTAGCCCTACGCAGTGACTGGGGAGAAACACTTTCATAGAAAGGGGTTGCCAAGCTTCCAAAAATTACGAGTCTCTAGAAATCTCAGCAACTATTTTTTCACCCAAACTGGATGATACTTTCAGGTAATGATCACTACACTAAGCTCACTTGGTTCCCCAAATTTCGTTCTTCTATGTTGAAGCGTTCGTTTCCAGTAACAGTTTGAATTTTGGCGTTTCACTCTGTTTTCTCCTATACTGATAGATGTATTTGGAACTCTAAATCAAACACGGTTTGTGCTAGCTTCATGAAACGTGACACAATAAAGCAGTTTCACGTTCTATCTCGATGTTCTGTTTCCTCTTGATGTAGCGTAAGCAGTGACTTGGAAGAAACACTTTCATTGAAAGAAGTTGCCAAGCTTCCAAAAATTAGGAGTCTCCAGAAATCTCAAAACTATTTTTTCACCCAAACTGGATGATACTGTCAGGTAATGATCAGTACACTAAGCCCACTTGGTTCCCCAAATTTCGTTCTTCTTTGTTGAAGCGTTCGTTTCCAGTAACAGTTTGAATTTTGGCGTTTCACTCTGTTTTCTCCTATATTGATAGATGTATTTGGAACTCTAAATCAAACTCGGTTTGTGCTAGCTTCTTGAAACTTGACACAATAAAGCAGTTTCATGTTGTATCTCTATGTTCTGTTTCCTCTTGATGTAGCCATAAACAGTGACTGGGGAGAAACACTTTCATTGAAAGGGGTTGCCAAGCTTCCAAAAATTACGAGTCTCCAGAAATCTCAGCAACTATTTTTTCACCCAAAGTGGATGATACTTTCAGGTAATGATCAGTATACTAAGAACACTTGGTTCCCCAAATTTCATTCTTCTATGTTGAAGCGTTCGTTTCCAGTAACAGTATGAATTTTGGCGTTTCAGTCTGTTTTCTCCTATATTGATAGATGTGTTTGGAACTCTAAATCAAACACGGTTTGTGCTAGCTTCTTGAAACTTGACACAATAAAGCAGTTTCATATTCTATCTCTATGTTCTGTTTCCTCTTGATGTAGCCCTCAGCAGTGACTGGGGAGAAACACTTTTATTGAAGGGGGTTGCCAAACTTCCAAAAATTACGAGTCTCCAGAAATCTCAGCAACTATTTTTTCACCCAAACTGGATGATACTTTCAGGTAATGATCAGTACACTAAGCCCACTTGGTTCCCCAATTTCGTTCTTCTATATTGAAGCGTTCGTTTCCAGTAACAGTTTGAATTTTGGCGTTTCACTCTGTTTTCTCCTATACTGATAGATGTATTTGGAACTCTAAATCAAACACTGTTTGTGCTAGCTTCTTGAAACTCGACATAATAAAGCACTTTCACGTTCTGTCTCGATGTTCTGTTTCCTCTTGATGTAGCCCTAAGCAGTGACTTGGAAGAAACACTTTCATTGAAAGGGGTTGCCAAGCTTCAAAAATTAGGAGTCTTAAGAAATCTCAAAACTATTTTTTCACCCAAACTGGATGATACTTTCAGGTAATGATCAGTACACTATGCCCACTTGGTTCCCCAAATTTCGTTCTTCTTTGTTGAAGCGTTCGTTTCCAGTAAGAGTTTGAATTTTGGCGTTTCACTCTGTTTTCTCCTATATTGATAGATGTATTTGGAACTCTAAATCAAACTCGGTTTGTGCTAGCTTCTTGAAACTTGACACAATAAAGTGGGTTCACGTTCTATCTCTATGTTCTGTTTCCTCTTGATGTAGCCATAAACAGTGACTGGGGAGAAACACTTTCATTGAAAGGGGTTGCCAAGCTTCCTAAAATTACGAGTCTCCAGAAATCTCAGCAACTATTTTTTCACCCAAAGTGGATGATACTTTCAGGTAATGATCAGTATACTAAGAACACTTGGTTCCCCAAATTTCATTCTTCTATGTTGAAGCGTTCGTTTCCAGTAACAGTATGAATTTTGGCGTTTCACTCTGTTTTCTCCTATATTGATAGATGTGTTTGGAACTCTAAATCAAACACGGTTTGTGCTAGCTTCTTGAAACTTGACACAATAAAGCAGTTTCACATTCTATCTCTATGTTCTGTTTCCTCTTGATGTAGCCCTCAGCAGTGACTGGGGAGAAACACTTTTATTGAAGGGGGTTGCCAAACTTCCAAAAATTACGAGTCTCCAGAAATCTCAGCAACTATTTTTTCACCCAAACTGGATGATACTTTCAGGTAATGATCAGTACACTAAGCCCACTTGGTTCCCCAATTTCGTTCTTCTATATTGAAGCGTTCGTTTCCAGTAACAGTTTGAATTTTGGCGTTTCACTCTGTTTTCTCCTATACTGATAGATGTATTTGGAACTCTAAATCAAACACTGTTTGTGCTAGCTTCTTGAAACTCGACATAATAAAGCACTTTCACGTTCTATCTCGATGTTCTGTTTCCTCTTGATGTAGCCCTAAGCAGTGACTTGGAAGAAACACTTTCATTGAAAGGGGTTGCCAAGCTTCAAAAATTAGGAGTCTTAAGAAATCTCAAAACTATTTTTTCACCCAAACTGGATGATACTTTCAGGTAATGATCAGTACACTATGCCCACTTGGTTCCCCAAATTTCGTTCTTCTTTGTTGAAGCGTTCGTTTCCAGTAAGAGTTTGAATTTTGGCGTTTCACTCTGTTTTCTCCTATATTGATAGATGTATTTGGAACTCTAAATCAAACACGGTTTGTGCTAGCTTCTTGAAACTTGACACAATAAAGTGGTTTCACGTTCTATCTCTATGTTCTGTTTCCTCTTGATGTAGCCCTAAGCAGTGACTTGGGAGAAACACTTTCATTGAAAGGGGTTGCCAAGCTTCCAAAAATTACGAGTCTCCAGAAATCTCAGCAACTATTTTTTCACCCAAACTGGATGATACTTTCAGGTAATGATCAGTACACCAAGCCCACTTGGTTCCCCAAATTTCATTCTATGTTGAAGCGTTCGTTTCCAGTAACAGTTTGAATTTTGGCGTTTCACTCTGTTTTCTCCTGTACTGATACATGTATTTGGAACTCTAAATCAAACACGGTTTGTGCTAGCTTCTTGAAACTTGACACAATAAAGCAGTTTCATGTTGTATCTCTATGTTCTGTTTCCTCTTGATGTAGCCATAAACAGTGACTGGGGAGAAACACTTTCATTGAAAGGGGTTGCCAAGCTTCCAAAAATTACGAGTCTCCAGAAATCTCAGCAACTATTTTTTCACCCAAACTGGATGATACTTTCAGGTAATGATCAGTACACTAAGCCCACTTGGTTCCCCAAATTTCGTTCTTCTTTGTTGAAGCGTTCGTTTCCAGTAACAGTTTGAATTTTTGCGTTTCACTCTGTTTTCTCCTATATTGATAGATGTATTTGGAACTCTAAATCAAACACGGTTTGTGCTAGCTTCTTGAAACTTGACACAATAAAGCAGTTTCACGTTCTATCTCTATGTTCTGTTTCCTCTTGATGTAGCCCTAAGCAGTGACGGGGGAGAAACACTTTCATAGAAAGGGGTTGCCAAGCTTCCAAAAATTACGAGTCTCCAGAAATCTCAGCAACTATTTTTTCACCCAAACTGGATGAACTTTCAGGTAATGATCAGTACACTAAGTCCACTTGGTTCCCCAAATTTCGTTCTATGTTGAAGCATTCATTTCGAGTAACAGTTTGAATTTTGGCGTTTCACTCTGTTTTCTCATATATTGATAGATGTATTTGGAACTCTAAATCAAACACGGTTTGTGCTAGCTTCTTGAAACTTGACACAATAAAGTGGTTTCACATTGTATCTCTATGTTCTGTTTCCACTTGATGTAGCCATAAACAGTGACTGGGGAGAAACACTTTCATTGAAAGGGGTTGCCAAGCTTCCAAACATTACGAGTCTCCAGAAATCTCAGCAACTATTTTTTCACCCAAAGTGGATGATACTTTCAGGTAATGATCAGTATACTAAGAACACTTGGTTCCCCAAATTTCATTCTTCTATGTTGAAGCATTCGTTTCCAGTAACAGTATGAATTTTGTCGTTTCACTCTGTTTTCTCCTATATTGATAGATGTGTTTGGAACTCTAAATCAAACACGGTTTGTGCTAGCTTCTTGAAACTTGACACAATAAAGCAGTTTCACATTCTATCACTATGTTCTGTTTCCTCTTGATGTAGCCCTCAGCAGTGACTGGGGAGAAACACTTTTATTGAAAGGGGTTGCCAAACTTCCAAAAATTACGAGTCTCCAGAAATCTCAGCAACTATTTTTTCACCCAAACTTAATGATACTTTCAGGTAATGATCAGTACACTAAGCCCACTTGGTTCCCCAATTTCGTTCTTCTATATTGAAGCGTTCGTTTCCAGTAACAGTTTTAATTTTGGCGTTTCACTCTGTTTTCTCCTATACTGATAGATGTATTTGGAACTCTAAATCAAACACGGTTTGTGCTAGCTTCTTGAAACTTGACACAATAAATCAGTTTCACGTTCTATCTCTATGTTCTGTTTCCTCTTGATGTAGCCCTAAGCAGTGACGGGTGAGAAACACTTTCATAGAAAGGGGTTGCCAAGCTTCCAAAAATTACGAGTCTCCAGAAATCTCAGCAACTATTTTTTCACCCAAACTGGATGAACTTTCTGGTAATTATCAGTACAATAAGTCCACTTGGTTCCCCAAATTTCGTTCTATGTTGAAGCATTCATTTCCAGTAACAGTTTGAATTTTGGCGTTTCACTCTGTTTTCTCATATATTGATAGATGTATTTGGAACTCTAAATCAAACACGGTTTGTGCTAGCTTCTTGAAACTTGACACAATAAAGTGGTTTCACGTTCTATCTCTATGTTCTGTTTCCTCTTGATGTAGCCCTAAGCAGTGACTTGGGAGAAACACTTTCATTGAAAGGGGTTGCCAAGCTTCCAAAAATTACGAGTCTCCAGAAATCTCAGCAACTATTTTTTCACCCAAACTTGATGATACTTTCAGGTAATGATCAGTACACTAAGCCCACTTGGTTCCCCAAATTTCATTCTATGTTGAAGCGTTCGTTTCCAGTAACAGTTTGAATTTTGGCGTTTCACTCTGTTTTCTCCTGTACTGATACATGTATTTGGAACTCTAAATCAAACACGGTTTGTGCTAGCTTCTTGAAACTTGACACAATAAAGCAGTTTCATGTTGTATCTCTATGTTCTGTTTCCTCTTGATGTAGCCATAAACAGTGACTGGGGAGAAACACTTTCATTGAAAGGGGTTGCCAAGCTTCCAAAAATTACGAGTCTCCAGAAATCTCAGCAACTATTTTTTCACCCAAACTGGATGATACTTTCAGGTAATGATCAGTACACTAAGCCAACTTGGTTCCCCAAATTTCGTTCTTCTTTGTTGAAGCGTTCGTTTCCAGTAACAGTTTGAATTTTGGCGTTTCACTCTGTTTTCTCCTATATTGATAGATGTATTTGGAACTCTAAATCAAACACGGTTTGTGCTAGCTTCTTGAAACTTCACACAATAAAGCAGTATCACGTTCTATATCTATATTCTGTTTCCTCTTGATGTAGCCCTACGCAGTGACTGGGGAGAAACACTTTCATAGAAAGGGGTTGCCAAGCTTCCAAAAATTACGAGTCTCTAGAAATCTCAGCAACTATTTTTTCACCCAAACTGGATGATACTTTCAGGTAATGATCACTACACTAAGCTCAATTGGTTCCCCAAATTTCGTTCTTCTATGTTGAAGCGTTCGTTTCCAGTAACAGTTTGAATTTTGGCGTTTCACTCTGTTTTCTCCTATACTGATAGATGTATTTGGAACTCTAAATCAAACACGGTTTGTGCTAGCTTCATGAAACGTGACACAATAAAGCAGTTTCACGTTCTATCTCGATGTTCTGTTTCCTCTTGATGTAGCGTAAGCAGTGACTTGGAAGAAACACTTTCATTGAAAGAAGTTGCCAAGCTTCCAAAAATTAGGAGTCTCCAGAAATCTCAAAACTATTTTTTCACCCAAACTGGATGATACTGTCTGGTAATGATCAGTACACTAAGCCCACTTGGTTCCCCAAATTTCGTTCTTCTTTGTTGAAGCGTTCGTTTCCAGTAACAGTTTGAATTTTGGCGTTTCACTCTGTTTTCTCCTATATTGATAGATGTATTTGGAACTCTAAATCAAACTCGGTTTGTGCTAGCTTCTTGAAACTTGACACAATAAAGCAGTTTCATGTTGTATCTCTATGTTCTGTTTCCTCTTGATGTAGCCATAAACAGTGACTGGGGAGAAACACTTTCATTGAAAGGGGTTGCCAAGCTTCCAAAAATTACGAGTCTCCAGAAATCTCAGCAACTATTTTTTCACCCAAAGTGGATGATACTTTCAGGTAATGATCAGTATACTAAGAACACTTGGTTCCCGAAATTTCATTCTTCTATGTTGAAGCGTTCGTTTCCAGTAACAGTATGAATTTTGTCGTTTCACTCTGTTTTCTCCTATATTGATAGATGTGTTTGGAACTCTAAATCAAGCACGGTTTGTGCTAGCTTCTTGAAACTTGACACAATAAAGCAGTTTCACATTCTATCTCTATGTTCTGTTTCCTCTTGATGTAGCCCTCAGCAGTGACTGGGGAGAAACACTTTTATTGAAGGGGGTTGCCAAACTTCCAAAAATTACGAGTCTCCAGAAATCTCAGCAACTATTTTTTCACCCAAACTGGATGATACTTTCAGGTAATGATCAGTACACTAAGCCCACTTGGTTCCCCAATTTCGTTCTTCTATATTGAAGCGTTCGTTTCCAGTAACAGTTTGAATTTTGGCGTTTCACTCTGTTTTCTCCTATACTGATAGATGTATTTGGAACTCTAAATCAAACACTGTTTGTGCTAGCTTATTGAAACTCGACATAATAAAGCACTTTCACGTTCTATCTCGATGTTCTGTTTCCTCTTGATGTAGCCCTAAGCAGTGACTGGGAAGAAACACTTTCATTGAAAGGGGTTGCCAAGCTTCAAAAATTGGGAGTCTTAAGAAATCTCAAAACTATTTTTTCACCCAAACTGGATGATACTTTCAGGTAATGATCAGTACACTATGCCCACTTGGTTCCCCAAATTTCGTTCTTCTTTGTTGAAGCGTTCGTTTCCAGTAAGAGTTTGAATTTTGGCGTTTCACTCTGTTTTCTCCTATATTGATAGATGTATTTGGAACTCTAAATCAAACTCGGTTTGTGCTAGCTTCTTGAAACTTGACACAATAAAGTGGGTTCACGTTCTATCTCTATGTTCTGTTTCCTCTTGATGTAGCCATAAACAGTGACTGGGGAGAAACACTTTAATTGAAAGGGGTTGCCAAGCTTCCAAAAATTACGAGTCTTCAGAAATCTCTGCAACTATTTTTTCACCCAAAGTGGATGATACTTTTGGTAATGATCAGTATACTAAGAACACTTGGGTCCCGAAATTTCATTCTTCTATGTTGAAGTGTTCGTTTCCAGTAACAGTATGAATTTTGTCGTTTCACTCTGTTTTCTCCTATATTGATAGATGTGTTTGGAACTCTAAATCAAACACGGTTTGTGCTAGCTTCTTGAAACTTAACACAATAAAGCAGTTTCACATTCTATCACTATGTTCTGTTTCCCTTGATGTAGCCCTCAGCAGTGACTGGGGAGAAACACTTTTATTGAAAGGGGTTGCCAAACTTCCAAAAATTACGAGTCTCCAGAAATCTCAGCAACTATTTTTTCACCCAAACTGGATGATACTTTCAGGTAATGATCAGTACACTAAGCCCACTTGGTTCCCCAATTTCGTTCTTCTATATTGAAGCGTTCGTTTCCAGTAACAGTTTGAATTTTGGCGTTTCACTCTGTTTTCTCCTATACTGATAGATGTATTTGGAACTCTAAATCAAACACGGTTTGTGCTAGCTTCTTGAAACTTGACACAATAAATCAGTTTCACGTTCTATCTCTATGTTCTGTTTCCTCTTGATGTAGCCCTAAGCAGTGACGGGGGAGAAACACTTTCATAGAAAGGGGTTGCCAAGCTTCCAAAAATTACGAGTCTCCAGAAATCTCAGCAACAATTTTTTCACCCAAACTGGATGAACTTTCAGGTAATGATCAGTACACTAAGTCCACTTGGTTCCCCAAATTTCGTTCTATGTTGAAGCATTCATTTCCAGTAACAGTTTGAATTTTGGCGTTTCACTCTGTTTTCTCATATATTGATAGATGTATTTGGAACTCTAAATCAAACACGGTTTGTGCTAGCTTCTTGAAACTTGACACAATAAAGTGGTTTCACGTTCTATCTCTATGTTCTGTTTCCTCTTGATGTAGCCCTAAGCAGTGACTTGGGAGAAACACTTTCATTGAAAGGGGTTGCCAAGCTTACAAAAATTACGAGTCTCCAGAAATCTCAGCAACTATTTTTTCACCAAAACTGTATGATACTTTCAGGTAATGATCAGTACACTAAGCCCACTTGGTTCCCCAAATTTCATTCTATGTTGAAGCGTTCGTTTCCAGTAACAGTTTGAATTTTGGCGTTTCACTCTGTTTTCTCCTGTACTGATACATGTATTTGGAACTCTAAATCAAACACGGTTTGTGCTAGCTTCTTGAAACTTGACACAATAAAGCAGTTTCATGTTGTATCTCTATGTTCTGTTTCCTCTTGATGTAGCCATAAACAGTGACTGGGGAGAAACACTTTCATTGAAAGGGGTTGCCAAGCTTCCAAAAATTACGAGTCTCCAGAAATCTCAGCAACTATTTTTTCACCCAAACTGGATGATACTTTCAGATAATGATCAGTACACTAAGCCCACTTGGTTCCCCAAATTTCGTTCTATGTTGAAGCGTTCGTTTCCAGTAACAGTTTGAATTTTGGCGTTTCACTCTGTTTTCTCCTGTACTGATACATGTATTTGGAACTCTAAATCAAACACGGTTTGTGCTAGCTTCTTGAAACTTGACACAATAAAGCAGTTTCATGTTGTATCTCTATGTTCTGTTTCCTCTTGATGTAGCCCTAAGCAGTGACTTGGGAGAAACACTTTCATTGAAAGGGGTTGCCAAGCTTCCAAAAATTACGAGTCTCCAGAAATCTCAGCAACTATTTTTTCACCCAAACTGGATGATACTTTCAGGTAATGATCAGTACACTAAGCCCACTTAGTTCCCCAAATTTCGTTCTTCTATGTTGAAGCGTTTGTTTCCAGTAACAGATTGAATTTTGGCGTTTCACTCTGTTTTCTCCTATATTGATAGATGTATTTGGAACTCTAAATCAAACACGGTTTGTGCTAGCTTCATGAAACTTGACACAATAAAGCAGTTTCATGTTGTATCTCTATGTTCTGTTTCCTCTTGATGTAGCCATAAGCAGTGACTGGGGAGAAACACTTTCATTGAAAGGGGTTGCCAAGCTTCCAAAAATTACGAGTCTCCAGAAATCTCAGCAACTATTTTTTCACCCAAACTGGATGACACTTTCAGGTAATGATCAGTACACTAAGCCCACTTGGTTCCCCAAATTTCGTTCTATGTTGAAGCGTTCGTTTCCAGTACAGTTTGAATTTTGGCGTTTCACTCTGTTTTCTCCTATACTGATAGATGTATTTGGAACTCTAAATCAAACACGGTTTGTGCTAGCTTCTTGAAACTTGACACAATAAAGTGGTTTCATGTTCTTTCTCTGTGTTCTGTTTCCTCTTGATGTAGCCCTCAGCAGTGACTGGGAGAAACACTTTCATTGAAAGGGGTTGCCACGCTTCCAAAAATTACGAGTCTCCAGAAATCTCAGCAACTATTTTTTCACCCAAACTGGATGAAACTTTCAGGTAATGATCAGTACACTAAGCCCACTTGGTTCCCCAAATTTCGTTCTATGTTGAAGCGTTCGTTTCCAGTACAGTTTGAATTTTGGCGTTTCACTCTGTTTTCTCCTATACTGATACATGTATTTGGAACTCTAAATCAAACACGGTTTGTGCTAGCTTCTTGAAACTTGACACAATAAAGCTGTTTCACATTCTATCTCTATGTTCTGTTTCCTCTTTATGTAGCCCTAAGCAGTGACTGGGGAGAAACACTTTCATAGAAAGGGGTTGCCAAGCTTCCAAAAATTACGAGTCTCCAGAAATCTCAGCAACTATTTTTTTCACCCAAACTGGATGACACTTTCAGGTAATGATCAGTACACTAAGCCCACTTGGTTCCCCAAATTTCGTTCTTCTATGTTGAAGCGTTCGTTTCCAGTAACAGTTTGAATTTTGGCGTTTCACTCTGTTTTCTCCTATATTGATAGATGTATTTGGAACTCTAAATCAAACACGGTTTGTGCTAGCTTCTTGAAACTTGACACAATAAAGCGGTTTCATGTTCTTTCTCTGTGTTCTGTTTCCTCTTGATGTAGCCCTCAGCAGTGACTGGGGAGAAACACTTTCATTGAAAGGGGTTGCCACGCTTCCAAAAATTACGAGTCTCCAGAAATCTCAGCAACTATTTTTTCACCCAAACTGGATGATACTTTCAGGTAATGATCAGTACACTAAGCCCACTTGGTTCCCCAAATTTCGTTCTATGTTGAAGCGTTCGTTTCCAGTACAGTTTGAATTTTGGCGTTTCACTCTGTTTTCTCCTATACTGATACATGTATTTGGAACTCTAAATCAAACACGGTTTGTGCTAGCTTCTTGAAACTTGACACAATAAAGCTGTTTCACATTCTATCTCTATGTTCTGTTTCCTCTTTATGTAGCCCTAAGCAGTGACTGGGGAGAAACACTTTCATAGAAAGGGGTTGCCAAGCTTCCAAAAATTACGAGTCTCCAGAAATCTCAGCAACTATTTTTTCACCCAAACTGGATGACACTTTCAGGTAATGATCAGTACACTAAGCCCACTTGGTTCCCCAAATTTCGTTCTTCTATGTTGAAGCGTTCGTTTCCAGTAACAGTTTGAATTTTGGCGTTTCACTCTGTTTTCTCCTATATTGATAGATGTATTTGGAACTCTAAATCAAACACGGTTTGTGCTAGCTTCTTGAAACTTGACACAATAAAGCGGTTTCATGTTCTTTCTCTGTGTTCTGTTTCCTCTTGATGTAGCCCTCAGCAGTGACTGGGGAGAAACACTTTCATTGAAAGGGGTTGCCACGCTTCCAAAAATTACGAGTCTCCAGAAATCTCAGCAACTATTTTTTCACCCAAACTGGATGATACTTTCAGGTAATGATCAGTACACTAAGCCCACTTGGTTCCCCAAATTTCGTTCTATGTTGAAGCGTTCGTTTCCAGTACAGTTTGAATTTTGGCGTTTCACTCTGTTTTCTCCTATACTGATAGATGTATTTGGAACTCTAAATCAAACACGGTTTGTGCTAGCTTCTTGAAACTTGACACAATAAAGCTGTTTCACATTCTATCTCTATGTTCTGTTTCCTCTTTATGTAGCCCTAAGCAGTGACTGGGGAGAAACACTTTCATAGAAAGGGGTTGCCAAGCTTCCAAAAATTACGAGTCTCCAGAAATCTCAGCAACTATTTTTTCACCCAAACTGGATGACACTTTCAGGTAATGATCAGTACACTAAGCCCACTTGGTTCCCCAAATTTCGTTCTTCTATGTTGAAGCGTTCGTTTCCAGTAACAGTTTGAATTTTGGCGTTTCACTCTGTTTTCTCCTATATTGATAGATGTATTTGGAACTCTAAATCAAACACGGTTTGTGCTAGCTTCTTGAAACTTGACACAATAAAGCGGTTTCATGTTCTTTCTCTGTGTTCTGTTTCCTCTTGATGTAGCCCTCAGCAGTGACTGGGGAGAAACACTTTCATTGAAAGGGGTTGCCACGCTTCCAAAAATTACGAGTCTCCAGAAATCTCAGCAACTATTTTTTCACCCAAACTGGATGATACTTTCAGGTAATGATCAGTACACTAAGCCCACTTGGTTCCCCAAATTTCGTTCTATGTTGAAGCGTTCGTTTCCAGTACAGTTTGAATTTTGGCGTTTCACTCTGTTTTCTCCTATACTGATACATGTATTTGGAACTCTAAATCAAACACGGTTTGTGCTAGCTTCTTGAAACTTGACACAATAAAGCTGTTTCACATTCTATCTCTATGTTCTGTTTCCTCTTTATGTAGCCCTAAGCAGTGACTGGGGAGAAACACTTTCATAGAAAGGGGTTGCCAAGCTTCCAAAAATTACGAGTCTCCAGAAATCTCAGCAACTATTTTTTCACCCAAACTGGATGATACATTTAGGTAATGATCAGTACTCTATGCCCAGTTAGTTCCCCAAATTTCGTTCTTCTATGTTGAAGCGTTCGTTTCCAGTAACAGTTTGAATTTTGGCGTTTCACTCTGTTTTCTCCTATACTGATAGATGTATTTGGAACTCTAAATCAAACACGGTTTGTGCTAGCTTCTTGAAACTTGACACAATAAAGCAGTTTCACGTTCTATCTCTATATTCTGTTTCCTCTTGATGTAGCCCTACGCAGTGACTGGGGAGAAACACTTTCATAGAAAGGGGTTGCCAAGCTTCCAAAAATTACGAGTCTCTAGAAATCTCAGCAACTATTTTTTCACCCAAACTGGATGATACTTTCAGGTAATGATCAGTACACTAAGCCCACCTGGTTCCCCAAATTTTGTTCTTCTATATTGAAGCGTTCGTTTCCAGTAACAGTTTGAATTTTGGCGTTTCACTCTGTTTTCTCCTGTACTGATACATGTATTTGGAACTCTAAATCAAACACGGTTTGTGCTAGCTTCTTGAAACTTGACACAATAAAGCAGTTTCATGTTGTATCTCTATGTTCTGTTTCCTCTTGATGTAGCCATAAACAGTGACTGGGGAGAAACACTTTCATTGAAAGGGGTTGCCAAGCTTCCAAAAATTACGAGTCTCCAGAAATCTCAGCAACTATTTTTTCACCCAAAGTGGATGATACTTTCAGGTAATGATCAGTACACTAAGCCCACGTGGTTCCCCAAATTTCGTTCTTCTTTGTTGAAGCGTTCGTTTCCAGTAACAGTTTGAATTTTGGCGTTTCACTCTGTTTTCTCCTATATTGATAGATGTATTTGGAACTCTAAATCAAACACGGTTTGTGCTAGCTTCTTGAAACTTGACACAATAAAGCAGTTTCACGTTCTATCTCTATGTTCTGTTTCCTCTTGATGTAGCCCTAAACAGTGATGGGGGAGAAACACTTTCATAGAAAGGGGTTGCCAAGCTTCCAAAAATTACGAGTCTCCAGAAATCTCAGCAACTATTTTTTCACCCAAACTGGATGAACTTTCAGGTAATGATCAGTACACTAAGTCCACTTGGTTCCCCAAATTTCGTTCTATGTTGAAGCATTCATTTCCAGTAACAGTTTGAATTTTGGCGTTTCACTCTGTTTTCTCATATATTGATAGATGTATTTGGAACTCTAAATCAAACACGGTTTGTGCTAGCTTCTTGAAACGTGACACAATAAAGCAGTTTCACGTTCTAGCTCGATGTTCTGTTTCCTCTTGATGTAGCCCTAAGCAGTGACTTGGAAGAAACACTTTCATTGAAAGGGGTTGCCAAGCTTCCAAAAATTAGGAGTCTCCAGAAATCTCAAAACTATTTTTTCACCCAAACTGGATGATACTTTCAGGTAATGATCAGTACACTAAGCCCACTTGGTTCCCCAAATTTCGTTCTTCTTTGTTGAAGCGTTCGTTTCCAGTAAGAGTTTGAATTTTGGCGTTTCACTCTGTTTTCTCCTATACGGAGAGATGTATTTGGAACTCTAAATCAAACTCGGTTTGTGCTAGCTTCTTGAAACTTGACACAATAAAGCAGTTTCATGTTGTATCTCTATGTTCTGTTTCCTCTTGATGTAGCCATAAACAGTGACTGGAGAGAAACACTTTCATTGAAAGGGGTTGCCAAGCTTCCAAAAATTACGAGTCTCCAGAAATCTCAGCAACTATTTTTTCACCCAAACTGGATGATACTTTTAGGTAATGATCAGTATACTAAGAACACTTGGTTCCCGAAATTTCATTCTTCTATGTTGAAGCGTTCGTTTCCAGTAACAGTATGAATTTTGGCGTTTCACTCTGTTTTCTCCTATATTGATAGATGTGTTTGGAACTCTAAATCAAACACGGTTTGTGCTAGCTTCTTGAAACTTGACACAATAAAGCAGTTTCACATTCTATCTCTATGTTCTGTTTCCTCTTGATGTAGCCCTCAGCAGTGACTGGGGAGAAACACTTTTATTGAAGGGGGTTGCCAAACTTCCAAAAATTACGAGTCTCCAGAAATCTCAGCAACTATTTTTTCACCCAAACTGGATGATACTTTCAGGTAATAATCAGTACACTAAGCCCACTTGGTTCCCCAAATTTCGTTCTTCTATGTTGAAGCGTTCGTTTCCAGTAACAGATTGAATTTTGGCGTTTCACTCTGTTTTCTCCTATACTGATATATGTATTTGGAACTCTAAATCAAACACGGTTTGTGCTAGCTTCTTGAAACGTGACACAATAAAGCAGTTTCACGTTCTATCTCGATGTTCTGTTTCCTCTTGATGTAGCCCTAAGCAGTGACTTGGAAGAAACACTTTCATTGAAAGGGGTTGCCAAGCTTCCAAAAATTAGGAGTCTCCAGAAATCTCAAAACTATTTTTTCACCCAAACTGGATGATACTTTCAGGTAATGATCAGTACACTAAGCCCACTTGGTTCCCCAAATTTCGTTCTTCTTTGTTGAAGCGTTCGTTTCCAGTAAGAGTTTGAATTTTGGCGTTTCACTCTGTTTTCTCCTGTACTGATACATGTATTTGGAACTCTAAATCAAACTCGGTTTGTGCTAGCTTCTTGAAACTTGACACAATAAAGCAGTTTCATGTTGTATCTCTATGTTCTGTTTCCTCTTGATGTAGCCATAAACAGTGACTGGGGAGAAACACTTTCATTGAAAGGGGTTGCCAAGCTTCCAAAAATTACGAGTCTCCAGAAATCTCAGCAACTATTTTTTCACCCAAACTGGATGATACTTTCAGGTAATGATCAGTACACTAAGCCCACTTGGTTCCCCAAATTTCGTTCTTCTATGTTGAAGCGTTCGTTTCCAGTAACAGTATGAATTTTGGCGTTTCACTCTGTTTTCTCCTATACTGATAGATGTATTTGGAACTCTAAATCAAACATGGTTTGTGCTAGCTTCTTGAAACTTGACACAATAAAGCAGTTTCACATTCTATCTCTATGTTCTGTTTCCTCTTGATGTAGCCCTCAGCAGTGACTGGGGAGAAACACTTTTATTGAAGGGGGTTGCCAAACTTCCAAAAATTACGAGTCTCCAGAAATCTCAGCAACTATTTTTTCACCCAAACTGGATGAACTTTCAGGTAATGATCAGTACACTAAGTCCACTTGGTTCCCCAAATTTCGTTCTATGTTGAAGCATTCATTTCCAGTAACAGTTTGAATTTTGGCGTTTCACTCTGTTTTCTCATATATTGATAGATGTATTTGGAACTCTAAATCAAACACGGTTTGTGCTAGCTTCTTGAAACGTGACACAATAAAGCAGTTTCACGTTCTAGCTCGATGTTCTGTTTCCTCTTGATGTAGCCCTAAGCAGTGACTTGGAAGAAACACTTTCATTGAAAGGGGTTGCCAAGCTTCCAAAAATTAGGAGTCTCCAGAAATCTCAAAACTATTTTTTCACCCAAACTGGATGATACTTTCAGGTAATGATCAGTACACTAAGCCCACTTGGTTCCCCAAATTTCGTTCTTCTTTGTTGAAGCGTTCGTTTCCAGTAAGAGTTTGAATTTTGGCGTTTCACTCTGTTTTCTCCTATACGGAGAGATGTATTTGGAACTCTAAATCAAACTCGGTTTGTGCTAGCTTCTTGAAACTTGACACAATAAAGCAGTTTCATGTTGTATCTCTATGTTCTGTTTCCTCTTGATGTAGCCATAAACAGTGACTGGAGAGAAACACTTTCATTGAAAGGGGTTGCCAAGCTTCCAAAAATTACGAGTCTCCAGAAATCTCAGCAACTATTTTTTCACCCAAACTGGATGATACTTTTAGGTAATGATCAGTATACTAAGAACACTTGGTTCCCGAAATTTCATTCTTCTATGTTGAAGCGTTCGTTTCCAGTAACAGTATGAATTTTGGCGTTTCACTCTGTTTTCTCCTATATTGATAGATGTGTTTGGAACTCTAAATCAAACACGGTTTGTGCTAGCTTCTTGAAACTTGACACAATAAAGCAGTTTCACATTCTATCTCTATGTTCTGTTTCCTCTTGATGTAGCCCTCAGCAGTGACTGGGGAGAAACACTTTTATTGAAGGGGGTTGCCAAACTTCCAAAAATTACGAGTCTCCAGAAATCTCAGCAACTATTTTTTCACCCAAACTGGATGATACTTTCAGGTAATAATCAGTACACTAAGCCCACTTGGTTCCCCAAATTTCGTTCTTCTATGTTGAAGCGTTCATGTCCAGTAACAGATTGAATTTTGGCGTTTCACTCTGTTTTCTCCTATACTGATATATGTATTTGGAACTCTAAATCAAACACGGTTTGTGCTAGCTTCTTGAAACGTGACACAATAAAGCAGTTTCACGTTCTATCTCGATGTTCTGTTTCCTCTTGATGTAGCCCTAAGCAGTGACTTGGAAGAAACACTTTCATTGAAAGGGGTTGCCAAGCTTCCAAAAATTAGGAGTCTCCAGAAATCTCAAAACTATTTTTTCACCCAAACTGGATGATACTTTCAGGTAATGATCAGTACACTAAGCCCACTTGGTTCCCCAAATTTCGTTCTTCTTTGTTGAAGCGTTCGTTTCCAGTAAGAGTTTGAATTTTGGCGTTTCACTCTGTTTTCTCCTATATTGATAGATGTATTTGGAACTCTAAATCAAACTCGGTTTGTGCTAGCTTCTTGAAACTTGACACAATAAAGCAGTTTCATGTTGTATCTCTATGTTCTGTTTCCTCTTGATGTAGCCATAAACAGTGACTGGGGAGAAACACTTTCATTGAAAGGGGTTGCCAAGCTTCCAAAAATTACGAGTCTCCAGAAATCTCAGCAACTATTTTTTCACCCAAACTGGATGATACTTTCAGGTAATGATCAGCACACTAAGCCCACTTGGTTCCCCAAATTTCGTTCTTCTATGTTGAAGCGTTCGTTTCCAGTAACAGTATGAATTTTGGCGTTTCACTCTGTTTTCTCCTATACTGATAGATGTATTTGGAACTCTAAATCAAACATGGTTTGTGCTAGCTTCTTGAAACTTGACACAATAAAGCAGTTTCACATTCTATCTCTATGTTCTGTTTCCTCTTGATGTAGCCCTCAGCAGTGACTGGGGAGAAACACTTTTATTGAAGGGGGTTGCCAAACTTCCAAAAATTACGAGTCTCCAGAAATCTCAGCAACTATTTTTTCACCCAAACTGGATGATACTTTCAGGTAATGATCAGTACACTAAGCCCACTTGGTTCCCCAAATTTCGTTCTTCTATGTTGAAGCGTTCGTTTCCAGTAACAGATTGAATTTTGGCGTTTCACTCTGTTTTCTCCTATACTGATAGATGTATTTGGAACTCTAAATCAAACACTGTTTGTGCTCGCTTCTTGAAACTCGACATAATAAAGCACTTTCACGTTCTATCTCGATGTTCTGTTTCCTCTTGATGTAGCCCTAAGCAGTGACTTGGAAGAAACACTTTCATTGAAAGGGGTTGCCAAGCTTCAAAAATTAGGAGTCTTAAGAAATCTCAAAACTATTTTTTCACCCAAACTGGATGATACTTTCAGGTAATGATCAGTACACTAAGCCCACTTGGTTCCCCAAATTTCGTTCTTCTTTGTTGAAGCGTTCGTTTCCAGTAAGAGTTTGAATTTTGGCGTTTCACTCTGTTTTCTCCTATATTGATAGATGTATTTGGAACTCTAAATCAAACTCGGTTTGTGCTAGCTTCTTGAAACTTGACACAATAAAGTGGGTTCACGTTCTATCTCTCTGTTCTGTTTCCTCTTGATGTAGCCATAAACAGTGACTGGGGAGAAACACTTTCATTGAAAGGGGTTGCCAAGCTTCCAAAAATTACGAGTCTCCAGAAATCTCAGCAACTATTTTTTCACCCAAAGTGGATGATACTTTCACGTAATGATCAGTATACTAAGAACACTTGGTTCCCGAAATTTCATTCTTCTATGTTGAAGCGTTCGTTTCCAGTAACAGTATGAATTTTGTCGTTTCACTCTGTTTTCTCCTATATTGATAGATGTGTTTGGAACTCTAAATCAAACACGGTTTGGGCTAGCTTCTTGAAACTTGACACAATAAAGCAGTTTCACATTCTATCACTATGTTCTGTTTCCTCTTGATGTAGCCCTCAGCAGTGACTGGGGAGAAATACTTTTATTGAAAGGGGTTGCCAAACTTCCAAAAATTACGAGTCTCCAGAAATCTCAGCAACTATTTTTTCACCCAAACTGGATGAACTTTCAGGTAATGATCAGTACACTAAGTCCACTTGGTTCCCCAAATTTCGTTCTATGTTGAAGCATTCATTTCCAGTAACAGTTTGAATTTTGGCGTTTCACTCTGTTTTCTCATATATTGATAGATGTATTTGGAACTCTAAATCAAACACGGTTTGTGCTAGCTTCTTGAAACTTGACACAATATAGTGGTTTCACGTTCTATCTCTATGTTCTGTTTCCTCTTGATGTAGCCCTAAGCAGTGACTTGGGAGAAACACTTTCATTGAAAGGGGTTGCCAAGCTTCCAAAAATTACGAGTCTCCAGAAATCTCAGCAACTATTTTTTCACCCAAACTGGATGATACTTTCAGGTAATGATCAGTACACTAAGCCCACTTGGTGCCCCAAATTTCATTCTATGTTGAAGCGTTCGTTTCCAGTAACAGTTTGAATTTTGGCGTTTCACTCTGTTTTCTCCTGTACTGATACATGAATTTGGAACTCTAAATCAAACACGGTTTGTGCTAGCTTCTTGAAACTTGACACAATAAAGCAGTTTCATGTTGTATCTCTATGTTCTGTTTCCTCTTGATGTAGCCATAAACAGTGACTGGGGAGAAACACTTTCATTGAAAGGGGTTGCCAAGCTTCCAAAAATTACGAGTCTCCAGAAATCTCAGCAACTATTTTTTCACCCAAACTGGATGATACTTTCAGGTAATGATCAGTACACTAAGCCCACTTGGTTCCCCAAATTTCGTTCTTCTTTGTTGAAGCGTTCGTTTCCAGTAACAGTTTGAATTTTGGCGTTTCACTCTGTTTTCTCCTATATTGATAGATGTATTTGGAACTCTAAATCAAACACGGTTTGTGCTAGCTTCTTGAAACTTGACACAATAAAGCAGTTTCACGTTCTATCTCTATATTCTGTTTCCTCTTGATGTAGCCCTACGCAGTGACTGGGGAGAAACACTTTCATAGAAAGGGGTTGCCAAGCTTCCAAAAATTACGAGTCTCCAGAAATCTCAGCAACTATTTTTTCACCCAAACTGGATGATACTTTCAGGTAATGATCACTACACTAAGCTCACTTGGTTCCCCAAATTTCGTTCTTCTATGTTGAAGCGTTCGTTTCCAGTAACAGATTGAATTTTGGCGTTTCACTCTGTTTTCTCCTATACAGATATATGTATTTGGAACTCTAAATCAAACACGGTTTGTGCTAGCTTCTTGAAACGTGACACAATAAAGCAGTTTCACGTTCTATCTCGATGTTCTGTTTCCTCTTCATGTAGCCCTAAGCAGTGACTTGGAAGAAACACTTTCATTGAAAGGGGTTGCCAAGCTTCCAAAAATTAGGAGTCTCCAGAAATCTCAAAACTATTTTTTCACCCAAACTGGATGATACTTTCAGGTAATGATCAGTACACTAAGCCCACTTGGTTCCCCAAATTTCGTTCTTCTTTGTTGAAGCGTTCGTTTCCAGTAAGAGTTTGAATTTTGGCGTTTCACTCTGTTTTCTCCTATATTGATAGATGTATTTGGAACTCTAAATCAAACTCGGTTTGTGCTAGCTTCTTGAAACTTGACACAATAAAGCAGTTTCATGTTGTATCTCTATGTTCTGTTTCCTCTTGATGTAGCCATAAACAGTGACTGGGGAGAAACACTTTCATTGAAAGGGGTTGCCAAGCTTCCAAAAATTACGAGTCTCCAGAAATCTCAGCAACTATTTTTTCACCCAAAGTGGATGATACTTTCAGGTAATGATCAGTATACTAAGAACACTTGGTTCCCGAAATTTCATTCTTCTATGTTGAAGCGTTCGTTTCCAGTAACAGTATGAATTTTGGTGTTTCACTCTGTTTTCTCCTATATTGATAGATGTGTTTGGAACTCTAAATCAAACACGGTTTGTGCTAGCTTCTTGAAACTTGACACAATAAAGCAGTTTCACATTCTATCTCTATGTTCTGTTTCCTCTTGATGTAGCCCTCAGCAGTGACTGGGGAGAAACACTTTTATTGAAGGGGGTTGCCAAACTTCAAAAAATTACGAGTCTCCAGAAATCTCAGCAACTATTTTTTCACCCAAACTGGATGATACTTTCAGGTAATGATCAGTACACTAAGCCCACTTGGTTCCCCAATTTCGTTCTTCTATATTGAAGCGTTCGTTTCCAGTAACAGTTTGAATTTTGGCGTTTCACTCTGTTTTCTCCTATACTGATAGATGTATTTGGAACTCTAAATCAAACACTGTTTGTGCTAGCTTCTTGAAACTCGACATAATAAAGCACTTTCACGTTCTATCTCGATGTTCTGTTTCCTCTTGATGTAGCCCTAAGCAGTGACTTGGAAGAAACACTTTCATTGAAAGGGGTTGCCAAGCTTCAAAAATTAGGAGTCTTAAGAAATCTCAAAACTATTTTTTCACCCAAACTGGATGATACTTTCAGGTAATGATCAGTACACTAAGCCCACTTGGTTCCCCAAATTTCGTTCTTCTTTGTTGAAGCGTTCGTTTCCAGTAAGAGTTTGAATTTTGGCGTTTCACTCTGTTTTCTCCTATATTGATAGATGTATTTGGAACTCTAAATCAAACTCGGTTTGTGCTAGCTTCTTGAAACTTGACACAATAAAGTGGGTTCACGTTCTATCTCTATGTTCTGTTTCCTCTTGATGTAGCCATAAACAGTGACTGGGGAGAAACACTTTCATTGAAAGGTGTTGCCAAGCTTCCAAAAATTACGAGTTTTCAGAAATCTCAGCAACTATTTTTTCACCCAAAGTGGATGATACTTTCAGGTAATGATCAGTATACTAAGAACACTTGGTTCCCGAAATTTCATTCTTCTATGTTGAAGCGTTCGTTTCCAGTAACAGTATGAATTTTGTCGTTTCACTCTGTTTTCTCCTATATTGATAGATGTGTTTGGAACTCTAAATCAAACACGGTTTGTGCTAGCTTCTTGAAACTTGACACAATAAAGCAGTTTCACATTCTATCACTATGTTCTGTTTCCTCTTGATGTAGCCCTCAGCAGTGACTGGGGAGAAACACTTTTATTGAAAGGGGTTGCCAAACTTCCAAAAATTACGAGTCTCCAGAAATCTCAGCAACTATTTTTTCACCCAAACTGGATGATACTTTCAGGTAATGATCAGTACACTAAGCCCACTTGGTTCCCCAATTTCGTTCTTCTATATTGAAGCGTTCGTTTCCAGTAACAGTTTTAATTTTGGCGTTTCACTCTGTTTTCTCCTATACTGATAGATGTATTTGGAACTCTAAATCAAACACGGTTTGTGCTAGCTTCTTGAAACTTGACACAATAAATCAGTTTCACGTTCTATCTCTATGTTCTGTTTCCTCTTGATGTAGCCCTAAGCAGTGACGGGGGAGAAACACTTTCATAGAAAGGGGTTGCCAAGCTTCCAAAAATTACGAGTCTCCAGAAATCTCAGCAACTATTTTTTCACCCAAACTGGATGAACTTTCAGGTAATGATCAGTACACTAAGTCCACTTGGTTCCCCAAATTTCGTTCTATGTTGAAGCATTCATTTCCAGTAACAGTTTGAATTTTGGCGTTTCACTCTGTTTTCTCATATATTGATAGGTGTATGTGGAACTCTAAATCAAACACGGTTTGTGCTAGCTTCTTGAAACTTGACACAATAAAGTGGTTTCACGTTCTATCTCGATGTTCTGTTTCCTCTTGATGTAGCCCTAAGCAGTGACTTGGGATAAACACTTTCATTGAAAGGGGTTGCCAAGCTTCCAAAAATTACGAGTCTCCAGAAATCTCAGCAACTATTTTTTCACCCAAACTGGATGATACTTTCAGGTAATGATCAGTACACTAAGCCCACTTGGTTCCCCAAATTTCATTCTATGTTGAAGCGTTCGTTTCCAGTAACAGTTTGAATTTTGGCGTTTCACTCTGTTTTCTCCTATATTGATAGATGTATTTGGAACTCTAAATCAAACACGGTTTGTGCTAGCTTCTTGAAACTTGACACAATAAAGCAGTTTCACATTCTATCTCTATGTTCTGTTTCCTCTTGATGTAGCCCTCAGCAGTGTCTGGGGAGAAACACTTTTATTGAAAGGGGTTGCCAAACTTCCAAAAATTACGAATCTCCAGAAATCTCAGCAACAATTTTTTCACCCAAACTGGATGATACTTTCAGGTAATGATCAGTACACTAAGCCCACTTGGTTCCCCAATTTCGTTCTTCTATATTGAAGCGTTCGTTTCCAGTAACAGTTTGAATTTTGGCGTTTCACTCTGTTTTCTCCTATACTGATAGATGTATTTGGAACTCTAAATCAAACACGGTTTGTGCTAGCTTCATGAAACGTGACACAATAAAACAGTTTCACATTCTATCTCAATGTTCTGTTTCCTCTTGATGTAGCGTAAGCAGTGACTTGGAAGAAACACTTTCATTGAAAGGGGTTGCCAAGCTTCCAAAAATTAGGAGTCTCCAGAAATCTCAAAACTATTTTTTTCACCAAAACTGGATGCTACTGTCAGGTAATGATCAGTACACTAAGCCCACTTGGTTCCCCAAATTTCGTTCTTCTTTGTGGAAGCGTTCGTTTCCAGTAACAGATTGAATTTTGGCGTTTCACTCTGTTTTCTCCTATACTGATATATGTATTTGGAACTCTAAATCAAACACGGTTTGTGCTAGCTTCTTGAAACGTGACACAATAAAGCAGTTTCACGCTCTATCTCGATGTTCTGTTTCCTCTTGATGTAGCCCTAAGCAGTGACTTGGAAGAAACACTTTCATTGAAAGGGGTTGCCAAGCTTCCAAAAATTAGGAGTCTCCAGAAATCTCAAAATTATTTTTTCACCCAAACTGGATGATACTTTCAGGTAATGATCAGTACACTAAGCCCACTTGGTTCCCCAAATTTCGTTCTTCTTTGTTGAAGCGTTCGTTTCCAGTAAGAGTTTGAATTTTGGCGTTTCACTCTGTTTTCTCCTATACTGATATATGTATTTGGAACTCTAAATCAAACACGGTTTGAGCTAGCTTCTTGAAACGTGACACAATAAAGCAGTTTCACGTTCTATCTCGATGTTCTGTTTCCTCTTCATGTAGCCCTAAGCAGTGACTTGGAAGAAACACTTTCATTGAAAGGGGTTGCCAAGCTTCCAAAAATTAGGAGTCTCCAGAAATCTCAAAACTATTTTTTCACCCAAACTGGATGATACTTTCAGGTAATGATCAGTACACTAAGCCCACTTGGTTCCCCAAATTTCGTTCTTCTTTGTTGAAGCGTTCGTTTCCAGTAAGAGTTTGAATTTTGGCGTTTCACTCTGTTTTCTCCTATATTGATAGATGTATTTGGAACTCTAAATCAAACACGGTTTGTGCTAGCTTCTTGAAACTTGACACAATAAAGCAGTTTCATGTTGTATCTCTATGTTCTGTTTCCTCAAGATGTAGCCATAAACAGTGACTGGGGAGAAACACTTTCATTGAAAGGGGTTGCCAAGCTTCCAAAAATTACGAGTCTCCAGAAATCTCAGCAACTATTTTTTCACCCAAAGTGGATGATACTTTCACGTAATGATCAGTATACTAAGAACACTTGGTTCCCGAAATTTCATTCTTCTATGTTGAAGCGTTCGTTTCCAGTAACAGTATGAATTTTGGCGTTTCACTCTGTTTTCTCCTATATTGATAAATGTGTTTGGAACTCTAAATCAAACACGGTTTGTGCTAGCTTCTTGAAACTTGACACAATAAAGCAGTTTCACATTCTATCTCTATGTTCTGTTTCCTCTTGATGTAGCCCTCAGCAGTGACTGGGGAGAAACACATTTATTGAAGGGGGTTGCCAAACTTCCAAAAATTACGAGTCTCCAGAAATCTCAGCAACTATTTTTTCACCCAAACTGGATGATACTTTCAGGTAATGATCAGTACACTAAGCCCACTTGGTTCCCCAATTTCGTTCTTCTATATTGAAGCGTTCGTTTCCAGTAACAGTTTGAATTTTGGCGTTTCACTCTGTTTTCTCCTATACTGATAGATGTATTTGGAACTCTAAATCAAACACTGTTTGTGCTAGCTTCTTGAAACTCGACATAATAAAGCACCTTCACGTTCTATCTCTATGTTCTGTTTCTCCTTGATGTAACCCTCAGCAGTGACTGGGGAGAAACACTTTCATTGAAAGGGGTTGCCAAGCTCCAAAAATTACGAGTCTCCAGAAATCGCAGCAACTATTTTTTCACCCAAACTGGATGACACTTTCAGGTAATGATCAGTACACTAAGCCCACTTGGTTCCCCAAATTTCGTTCTTCTATGTTGAAGCATTCGTTTCCAGTAACATTTTGAAATTTGGCGTTTCACTCTGTTTTCTCCTATACTGATATATGTATTTGGAACTCTAAATCAAACACGGTTTGTGCTAGCTTCTTGAAACGTGACACAATAAAGCAGTTTCACGTTCTATCTCGATGTTCTGTTTCCTCTTGATGTAGCCCTAAGCAGTGACTTGTTAGAAACACTTTCATTGAAAGGGGTTGCCAAGCTTCCAAAAATTACGAGTCTCTAGAAATCTCAGCAACTATTTTTTCACCCAAACTGGATGATACTTTCAGGTAATGATCACTACACTAAGCCCACTTGGTTCCCCAAATTTCGTTCTTCTATGTTAAAGCGTTCGTTTCCAGTAACAGTTTGAATTTTGGCGTTTCACTCTGTTTTCTCCTATATTGATAGATGTATTTGGAACTCTAAATCAAACATGATTTGTGCTAGCTTCTTGAAACTTGACACAATAAAGCAGTTGCATGTTGTATCTCTATGTTCTGTTTCCTCTTGATGTAGCCATAAGCAGTGACTGGGGAGAAACACTTTCATTGAAAGGGGTTGCCAAGCTTCCAAAAATTACGAGTCTCCAAAAATCTCAGCAACTATTTTTTCACCCAAACTGGATGACACTTTCAGGTAATGATCAGTACACTAAGCCCACTTGGTTCCCCAAATTTCGTTCTTCTATGTTGAAGCGTTCGTTTCCAGTAACAGTTTGAATTTTGGCGTTTCACTCTGTTTTCTCCTATATTGATAGATGTATTTGGAACTCTAAATCAAACACGGTTTGTGCTAGCTTCTTGAAACTTGACACAATAAAGCAGTTTCACGTTCTATCTCTATGTTCTGTTTCCTCTTGATGTAGCCATAAACAGTGACTGGGGAGAAACACTTTCATTGAAAGGGGTTGCCAAGCTTCAAAAATTAGGAGTCTTAAGAAATCTCAAAACTATTTTTTCACCCAAACTGGATGATACTTTCAGGTAATGATCAGTACACTAAGCCCACTTGGTTCCCCAAATTTCGTTCTTCTTTGTTGAAGCGTTCGTTTCCAGTAAGAGTTTGAATTTTGGCGTTTCACTCTGTTTTCTCCTATATTGATAGATGTATTTGGAACTCTAAATCAAACTCGGTTTGTGCTAGCTTCTTGAAACTTGACACAATAAAGTGGGTTCACGTTCTATCTCTCTGTTCTGTTTCCTCTTGATGTAGCCATAAACAGTGACTGGGGAGAAACACTTTCATTGAAAGGGGTTGCCAAGCTTCCAAAAATTACGAGTCTCCAGAAATCTCAGCAACTATTTTTTCACCCAAAGTGGATGATACTTTCACGTAATGATCAGTATACTAAGAACACTTGGTTCCCGAAATTTCATTCTTCTATGTTGAAGCGTTCGTTTCCAGTAACAGTATGAATTTTGTCGTTTCACTCTGTTTTCTCCTATATTGATAGATGTGTTTGGAACTCTAAATCAAACACGGTTTGGGCTAGCTTCTTGAAACTTGACACAATAAAGCAGTTTCACATTCTATCACTATGTTCTGTTTCCTCTTGATGTAGCCCTCAGCAGTGACTGGGGAGAAATACTTTTATTGAAAGGGGTTGCCAAACTTCCAAAAATTACGAGTCTCCAGAAATCTCAGCAACTATTTTTTCACCCAAACTGGATGAACTTTCAGGTAATGATCAGTACACTAAGTCCACTTGGTTCCCCAAATTTCGTTCTATGTTGAAGCATTCATTTCCAGTAACAGTTTGAATTTTGGCGTTTCACTCTGTTTTCTCATATATTGATAGATGTATTTGGAACTCTAAATCAAACACGGTTTGTGCTAGCTTCTTGAAACTTGACACAATATAGTGGTTTCACGTTCTATCTCTATGTTCTGTTTCCTCTTGATGTAGCCCTAAGCAGTGACTTGGGAGAAACACTTTCATTGAAAGGGGTTGCCAAGCTTCCAAAAATTACGAGTCTCCAGAAATCTCAGCAACTATTTTTTCACCCAAACTGGATGATACTTTCAGGTAATGATCAGTACACTAAGCCCACTTGGTGCCCCAAATTTCATTCTATGTTGAAGCGTTCGTTTCCAGTAACAGTTTGAATTTTGGCGTTTCACTCTGTTTTCTCCTGTACTGATACATGAATTTGGAACTCTAAATCAAACACGGTTTGTGCTAGCTTCTTGAAACTTGACACAATAAAGCAGTTTCATGTTGTATCTCTATGTTCTGTTTCCTCTTGATGTAGCCATAAACAGTGACTGGGGAGAAACACTTTCATTGAAAGGGGTTGCCAAGCTTCCAAAAATTACGAGTCTCCAGAAATCTCAGCAACTATTTTTTCACCCAAACTGGATGATACTTTCAGGTAATGATCAGTACACTAAGCCCACTTGGTTCCCCAAATTTCGTTCTTCTTTGTTGAAGCGTTCGTTTCCAGTAACAGTTTGAATTTTGGCGTTTCACTCTGTTTTCTCCTATATTGATAGATGTATTTGGAACTCTAAATCAAACACGGTTTGTGCTAGCTTCTTGAAACTTGACACAATAAAGCAGTTTCACGTTCTATCTCTATATTCTGTTTCCTCTTGATGTAGCCCTACGCAGTGACTGGGGAGAAACACTTTCATAGAAAGGGGTTGCCAAGCTTCCAAAAATTACGAGTCTCCAGAAATCTCAGCAACTATTTTTTCACCCAAACTGGATGATACTTTCAGGTAATGATCACTACACTAAGCTCACTTGGTTCCCCAAATTTCGTTCTTCTATGTTGAAGCGTTCGTTTCCAGTAACAGATTGAATTTTGGCGTTTCACTCTGTTTTCTCCTATACAGATATATGTATTTGGAACTCTAAATCAAACACGGTTTGTGCTAGCTTCTTGAAACGTGACACAATAAAGCAGTTTCACGTTCTATCTCGATGTTCTGTTTCCTCTTCATGTAGCCCTAAGCAGTGACTTGGAAGAAACACTTTCATTGAAAGGGGTTGCCAAGCTTCCAAAAATTAGGAGTCTCCAGAAATCTCAAAACTATTTTTTCACCCAAACTGGATGATACTTTCAGGTAATGATCAGTACACTAAGCCCACTTGGTTCCCCAAATTTCGTTCTTCTTTGTTGAAGCGTTCGTTTCCAGTAAGAGTTTGAATTTTGGCGTTTCACTCTGTTTTCTCCTATATTGATAGATGTATTTGGAACTCTAAATCAAACTCGGTTTGTGCTAGCTTCTTGAAACTTGACACAATAAAGCAGTTTCATGTTGTATCTCTATGTTCTGTTTCCTCTTGATGTAGCCATAAACAGTGACTGGGGAGAAACACTTTCATTGAAAGGGGTTGCCAAGCTTCCAAAAATTACGAGTCTCCAGAAATCTCAGCAACTATTTTTTCACCCAAAGTGGATGATACTTTCAGGTAATGATCAGTATACTAAGAACACTTGGTTCCCGAAATTTCATTCTTCTATGTTGAAGCGTTCGTTTCCAGTAACAGTATGAATTTTGGTGTTTCACTCTGTTTTCTCCTATATTGATAGATGTGTTTGGAACTCTAAATCAAACACGGTTTGTGCTAGCTTCTTGAAACTTGACACAATAAAGCAGTTTCACATTCTATCTCTATGTTCTGTTTCCTCTTGATGTAGCCCTCAGCAGTGACTGGGGAGAAACACTTTTATTGAAGGGGGTTGCCAAACTTCAAAAAATTACGAGTCTCCAGAAATCTCAGCAACTATTTTTTCACCCAAACTGGATGATACTTTCAGGTAATGATCAGTACACTAAGCCCACTTGGTTCCCCAATTTCGTTCTTCTATATTGAAGCGTTCGTTTCCAGTAACAGTTTGAATTTTGGCGTTTCACTCTGTTTTCTCCTATACTGATAGATGTATTTGGAACTCTAAATCAAACACTGTTTGTGCTAGCTTCTTGAAACTCGACATAATAAAGCACTTTCACGTTCTATCTCGATGTTCTGTTTCCTCTTGATGTAGCCCTAAGCAGTGACTTGGAAGAAACACTTTCATTGAAAGGGGTTGCCAAGCTTCAAAAATTAGGAGTCTTAAGAAATCTCAAAACTATTTTTTCACCCAAACTGGATGATACTTTCAGGTAATGATCAGTACACTAAGCCCACTTGGTTCCCCAAATTTCGTTCTTCTTTGTTGAAGCGTTCGTTTCCAGTAAGAGTTTGAATTTTGGCGTTTCACTCTGTTTTCTCCTATATTGATAGATGTATTTGGAACTCTAAATCAAACTCGGTTTGTGCTAGCTTCTTGAAACTTGACACAATAAAGTGGGTTCACGTTCTATCTCTATGTTCTGTTTCCTCTTGATGTAGCCATAAACAGTGACTGGGGAGAAACACTTTCATTGAAAGGTGTTGCCAAGCTTCCAAAAATTACGAGTTTTCAGAAATCTCAGCAACTATTTTTTCACCCAAAGTGGATGATACTTTCAGGTAATGATCAGTATACTAAGAACACTTGGTTCCCGAAATTTCATTCTTCTATGTTGAAGCGTTCGTTTCCAGTAACAGTATGAATTTTGTCGTTTCACTCTGTTTTCTCCTATATTGATAGATGTGTTTGGAACTCTAAATCAAACACGGTTTGTGCTAGCTTCTTGAAACTTGACACAATAAAGCAGTTTCACATTCTATCACTATGTTCTGTTTCCTCTTGATGTAGCCCTCAGCAGTGACTGGGGAGAAACACTTTTATTGAAAGGGGTTGCCAAACTTCCAAAAATTACGAGTCTCCAGAAATCTCAGCAACTATTTTTTCACCCAAACTGGATGATACTTTCAGGTAATGATCAGTACACTAAGCCCACTTGGTTCCCCAATTTCGTTCTTCTATATTGAAGCGTTCGTTTCCAGTAACAGTTTTAATTTTGGCGTTTCACTCTGTTTTCTCCTATACTGATAGATGTATTTGGAACTCTAAATCAAACACGGTTTGTGCTAGCTTCTTGAAACTTGACACAATAAATCAGTTTCACGTTCTATCTCTATGTTCTGTTTCCTCTTGATGTAGCCCTAAGCAGTGACGGGGGAGAAACACTTTCATAGAAAGGGGTTGCCAAGCTTCCAAAAATTACGAGTCTCCAGAAATCTCAGCAACTATTTTTTCACCCAAACTGGATGAACTTTCAGGTAATGATCAGTACACTAAGTCCACTTGGTTCCCCAAATTTCGTTCTATGTTGAAGCATTCATTTCCAGTAACAGTTTGAATTTTGGCGTTTCACTCTGTTTTCTCATATATTGATAGGTGTATGTGGAACTCTAAATCAAACACGGTTTGTGCTAGCTTCTTGAAACTTGACACAATAAAGTGGTTTCACGTTCTATCTCGATGTTCTGTTTCCTCTTGATGTAGCCCTAAGCAGTGACTTGGGATAAACACTTTCATTGAAAGGGGTTGCCAAGCTTCCAAAAATTACGAGTCTCCAGAAATCTCAGCAACTATTTTTTCACCCAAACTGGATGATACTTTCAGGTAATGATCAGTACACTAAGCCCACTTGGTTCCCCAAATTTCATTCTATGTTGAAGCGTTCGTTTCCAGTAACAGTTTGAATTTTGGCGTTTCACTCTGTTTTCTCCTATATTGATAGATGTATTTGGAACTCTAAATCAAACACGGTTTGTGCTAGCTTCTTGAAACTTGACACAATAAAGCAGTTTCACATTCTATCTCTATGTTCTGTTTCCTCTTGATGTAGCCCTCAGCAGTGTCTGGGGAGAAACACTTTTATTGAAAGGGGTTGCCAAACTTCCAAAAATTACGAATCTCCAGAAATCTCAGCAACAATTTTTTCACCCAAACTGGATGATACTTTCAGGTAATGATCAGTACACTAAGCCCACTTGGTTCCCCAATTTCGTTCTTCTATATTGAAGCGTTCGTTTCCAGTAACAGTTTGAATTTTGGCGTTTCACTCTGTTTTCTCCTATACTGATAGATGTATTTGGAACTCTAAATCAAACACGGTTTGTGCTAGCTTCATGAAACGTGACACAATAAAACAGTTTCACATTCTATCTCAATGTTCTGTTTCCTCTTGATGTAGCGTAAGCAGTGACTTGGAAGAAACACTTTCATTGAAAGGGGTTGCCAAGCTTCCAAAAATTAGGAGTCTCCAGAAATCTCAAAACTATTTTTTTCACCAAAACTGGATGCTACTGTCAGGTAATGATCAGTACACTAAGCCCACTTGGTTCCCCAAATTTCGTTCTTCTTTGTGGAAGCGTTCGTTTCCAGTAACAGATTGAATTTTGGCGTTTCACTCTGTTTTCTCCTATACTGATATATGTATTTGGAACTCTAAATCAAACACGGTTTGTGCTAGCTTCTTGAAACGTGACACAATAAAGCAGTTTCACGCTCTATCTCGATGTTCTGTTTCCTCTTGATGTAGCCCTAAGCAGTGACTTGGAAGAAACACTTTCATTGAAAGGGGTTGCCAAGCTTCCAAAAATTAGGAGTCTCCAGAAATCTCAAAATTATTTTTTCACCCAAACTGGATGATACTTTCAGGTAATGATCAGTACACTAAGCCCACTTGGTTCCCCAAATTTCGTTCTTCTTTGTTGAAGCGTTCGTTTCCAGTAAGAGTTTGAATTTTGGCGTTTCACTCTGTTTTCTCCTATACTGATATATGTATTTGGAACTCTAAATCAAACACGGTTTGAGCTAGCTTCTTGAAACGTGACACAATAAAGCAGTTTCACGTTCTATCTCGATGTTCTGTTTCCTCTTCATGTAGCCCTAAGCAGTGACTTGGAAGAAACACTTTCATTGAAAGGGGTTGCCAAGCTTCCAAAAATTAGGAGTCTCCAGAAATCTCAAAACTATTTTTTCACCCAAACTGGATGATACTTTCAGGTAATGATCAGTACACTAAGCCCACTTGGTTCCCCAAATTTCGTTCTTCTTTGTTGAAGCGTTCGTTTCCAGTAAGAGTTTGAATTTTGGCGTTTCACTCTGTTTTCTCCTATATTGATAGATGTATTTGGAACTCTAAATCAAACACGGTTTGTGCTAGCTTCTTGAAACTTGACACAATAAAGCAGTTTCATGTTGTATCTCTATGTTCTGTTTCCTCAAGATGTAGCCATAAACAGTGACTGGGGAGAAACACTTTCATTGAAAGGGGTTGCCAAGCTTCCAAAAATTACGAGTCTCCAGAAATCTCAGCAACTATTTTTTCACCCAAAGTGGATGATACTTTCACGTAATGATCAGTATACTAAGAACACTTGGTTCCCGAAATTTCATTCTTCTATGTTGAAGCGTTCGTTTCCAGTAACAGTATGAATTTTGGCGTTTCACTCTGTTTTCTCCTATATTGATAAATGTGTTTGGAACTCTAAATCAAACACGGTTTGTGCTAGCTTCTTGAAACTTGACACAATAAAGCAGTTTCACATTCTATCTCTATGTTCTGTTTCCTCTTGATGTAGCCCTCAGCAGTGACTGGGGAGAAACACATTTATTGAAGGGGGTTGCCAAACTTCCAAAAATTACGAGTCTCCAGAAATCTCAGCAACTATTTTTTCACCCAAACTGGATGATACTTTCAGGTAATGATCAGTACACTAAGCCCACTTGGTTCCCCAATTTCGTTCTTCTATATTGAAGCGTTCGTTTCCAGTAACAGTTTGAATTTTGGCGTTTCACTCTGTTTTCTCCTATACTGATAGATGTATTTGGAACTCTAAATCAAACACTGTTTGTGCTAGCTTCTTGAAACTCGACATAATAAAGCACCTTCACGTTCTATCTCTATGTTCTGTTTCTCCTTGATGTAACCCTCAGCAGTGACTGGGGAGAAACACTTTCATTGAAAGGGGTTGCCAAGCTCCAAAAATTACGAGTCTCCAGAAATCGCAGCAACTATTTTTTCACCCAAACTGGATGACACTTTCAGGTAATGATCAGTACACTAAGCCCACTTGGTTCCCCAAATTTCGTTCTTCTATGTTGAAGCATTCGTTTCCAGTAACATTTTGAAATTTGGCGTTTCACTCTGTTTTCTCCTATACTGATATATGTATTTGGAACTCTAAATCAAACACGGTTTGTGCTAGCTTCTTGAAACGTGACACAATAAAGCAGTTTCACGTTCTATCTCGATGTTCTGTTTCCTCTTGATGTAGCCCTAAGCAGTGACTTGTTAGAAACACTTTCATTGAAAGGGGTTGCCAAGCTTCCAAAAATTACGAGTCTCTAGAAATCTCAGCAACTATTTTTTCACCCAAACTGGATGATACTTTCAGGTAATGATCACTACACTAAGCCCACTTGGTTCCCCAAATTTCGTTCTTCTATGTTAAAGCGTTCGTTTCCAGTAACAGTTTGAATTTTGGCGTTTCACTCTGTTTTCTCCTATATTGATAGATGTATTTGGAACTCTAAATCAAACATGATTTGTGCTAGCTTCTTGAAACTTGACACAATAAAGCAGTTGCATGTTGTATCTCTATGTTCTGTTTCCTCTTGATGTAGCCATAAGCAGTGACTGGGGAGAAACACTTTCATTGAAAGGGGTTGCCAAGCTTCCAAAAATTACGAGTCTCCAAAAATCTCAGCAACTATTTTTTCACCCAAACTGGATGACACTTTCAGGTAATGATCAGTACACTAAGCCCACTTGGTTCCCCAAATTTCGTTCTTCTATGTTGAAGCGTTCGTTTCCAGTAACAGTTTGAATTTTGGCGTTTCACTCTGTTTTCTCCTATATTGATAGATGTATTTGGAACTCTAAATCAAACACGGTTTGTGCTAGCTTCTTGAAACTTGACACAATAAAGCAGTTTCACGTTCTATCTCTATGTTCTGTTTCCTCTTGATGTAGCCATAAACAGTGACTGGGGAGAAACACTTTCATTGAAAGGGGTTGCCAAGCTTCCAAAAATTACGAGTCTCCAGAAATCTCAGCAACTATTTTTTCACCCAAAGTGGATGATACTTTCAGGTAATGATCAGTATACTAAGAACACTTGGTTCCCGAAATTTCATTCTTCTATGTTGAAGCGTTCGTTTCCAGTAACAGTATGAATTTTGGCGTTTCACTCTGTTTTCTCCTATATTGATAGATGTGTTTGGAACTTTAAATCAAACACGGTTTGTGCTAGCTTCTTGAAACTTGACACAATAAAGCAGTTTCACATTCTATCTCTATGTTCTGTTTCCTCTTGATGTAGCCCTCAGCAGTGACTGGGGAGAAACACTTTTATTGAAGGGGGTTGCCAAACTTCCAAAAATTACGAGTCTCCAGAAATCTCAGCAACTATTTTTTCACCCAAACTGGATGATACTTTCAGGTAATGATCAGTACACTAAGCCCACTTGGTTCCCCAATTTCATTCTTCTATATTGAAGCGTTCGTTTCCAGTAACAGTTTGAATTTTGGCGTTTCACTCTGTTTTCTCCTATACTGATAGATGTATTTGGAACTCTAAATCAAACACTGTTTGTGCTAGCTTCTTGAAACTCGACATAATAAAGCACTTTCACGTTCTATCCCTATGTTCTGTTTCTCCTTGATGTAACCCTCAGCAGTGTCTGGGGAGAAACACTTTCATTGAAAGGGGTTGCCAAACTTCCAAAAATTACGAGTCTCCAGAAATCTCAGCAACAATTTTTTCACCCAAACTGGATGATACTTTCAGGTAATGATCAGTACACTAAGCCCACTTGGTTCCCCAAATTTCGTTCTTCTTTGTGGAAGCGTTCGTTTCCAGTAACAGTTTGAATTTTGGCGTTTCACTCTGTTTTCTCCTATACTGATATATGTATTTGGAACTCTAAATCAAACACGGTTTGTGCTAGCTTCATGAAACGTGACACAATAAAGCAGTTTCACATTCTATCTCGATGTTCTGTTTCCTCTTGATGTAGCGTAAGCAGTGACTTGGAAGAAACACTTTCATTGAAAGGGGTTGCCAAGCTTCCAAACATTAGGAGTCTCCAGAAATCTCAAAATTATTTTTTCACCAAAACTGGATGATACTTTCAGGTAATGATCAGTACACTAAGCCCACTTGGTTCCCCAAATTTCGTTCTTCTTTGTGGAAGCGTTCGTTTCCAGTAACAGATTGAAATTTGGCGTTTCACTCTGTTTTCTCCTATACTGATATATGTATTTGGAACTCTAAATCAAACACGGTTTGTGCTAGCTTCTTGAAACGTGACACAATAAAGCAGTTTCACGCTCTATCTCGATGTTCTGTTTCCTCTTGATGTAGCCCTAAGCAGTGACTTGGAAGAAACACTTTCATTGAAAGGGGTTGCCAAGCTTCCAAAAATTAGGAGTCTCCAGAAATCTCAAAATTATTTTTTCACCCAAACTGGATGATACTTTCAGGTAATGATCAGTACACTAAGCCCACTTGGTTCCCCAAATTTCGTTCTTCTTTGTTGAAGCGTTCGTTTCCAGTAAGAGTTTGAATTTTGGCGTTTCACTCTGTTTTCTCCTATACTGATATATGTATTTGGAACTCTAAATCAAACACGGTTTGTGCTAGCTTCTTGAAACGTGACACAATAAAGCAGTTTCACGTTCTATCTCGATGTTCTGTTTCCTCTTCATGTAGCCCTAAACAGTGACTTGGAAGAAACACTTTCATTGAAAGGGGTTGCCAAGCTTCCAAAAATTAGGAGTCTCCAGAAATCTCAAAACTATTTTTTCACCCAAACTGGATGATACTTTCAGGTAATGATCAGTACACTAAGCCCACTTGGTTCCCCAAATTTCGTTCTTCTTTGTTGAAGCGTTCGTTTCCAGTAAGAGTTTGAATTTTGGCGTTTCACTCTGTTTTCTCCTATATTGATAGATGTATTTGGAACTCTAAATCAAACTCGGTTTGTGCTAGCTTCTTGAAACTTGACACAATAAAGCAGTTTCATGTTGTATCTCTATGTTCTGTTTCCTCTTGATGTAGCCATAAACAGTGACTGGGGAGAAACACTTTCATTGAAAGGGGTTGCCAAGCTTCCAAAAATTACGAGTCTCCAGAAATCTCAGCAAGTATTTTTTCACCCAAAGTGGATGATACTTTCAGGTAATGATCAGTATACTAAGAACACTTGGTTCCCGAAATTTCATTCTTCTATGTTGAAGCATTCGTTTCCAGTAACAGTATGAATTTTGGCGTTTCACTCTGTTTTCTCCTATATTGATAAATGTGTTTGGAACTCTAAATCAAACACGGTTTGTGCTAGCTTCTTGAAACTTGACACAATAAAGCAGTTTCACATTCTATCTCTATGTTCTGTTTCCTCTTGATGTAGCCCTCAGCAGTGACTGGGGAGAAACACATTTATTGAAGGGGGTTGCCAAACTTCCAAAAATTACGAGTCTCCAGAAATCTCAGCAACTATTTTTTCACCCAAACTGGTTGATACTTTCAGGTAATGATCAGTACACTAAGCCCACTTGGTTCCCCAATTTCGTTCTTCTATATTGAAGCGTTCGTTTCCAGTAACAGTTTGAATTTTGGCGTTTCACTCTGTTTTCTCCTATACTGATAGATGTATTTGGAACTCTAAATCAAACACTGTTTGTGCTAGCTTCTTGAAACTCGACATAATAAAGCACCTTCATGTTCTATCTCTATGTTCTGTTTCTCCTTGATGTAACCCTCAGCAGTGACTGGGGAGAAACACTTTCATTGAAAGGGGTTGCCAAGCTCCAAAAATTACGAGTCTCCAGAAATCGCAGCAACTATTTTTTCACCCAAACTGGATGACACTTTCAGGTAATGATCAGTACACTAAGCCCACTTGGTTCCCCAAATTTCGTTCCTCTATGTTGAAGCATTCGTTTCCAGTAACATTTTGAAATTTGGCGTTTCACTCTGTTTTCTCCTATACTGATATATGTATTTGGAACTCTAAATCAAACACGGTTTGTGCTAGCTTCTTGAAACGTGACACAATAAAGCAGTTTCACGTTCTATCTCGATGTTCTGTTTCCTCTTGATGTAGCCCTAAGCAGTGACTTGTTAGAAACACTTTCATTGAAAGGGGTTGCCAAGCTTCCAAAAATTACGAGTCTCTAGAAATCTCAGCAACTATTTTTTCACCCAAACTGGATGATACTTTCAGGTAATGATCACTACACTAAGCCCACTTGGTTCCCCAAATTTCGTTCTTCTATGTTAAAGCGTTCGTTTCCAGTAACAGTTTGAATTTTGGCGTTTCACTCTGTTTTCTCCTATATTGATAGATGTATTTGGAACTCTAAATCAAACACGATTTGTGCTAGCTTCTTGAAACTTGACACAATAAAGCAGTTGCATGTTGTGTCTCTATGTTCTGTTTCCTCTTGATGTAGCCATAAGCAGTGACTGGGGAGAAACACTTTCATTGAAAGGGGTAGCCAAGCTTCCAAAAATTACGAGTCTCCAAAAATCTCAGCAACTATTTTTTCACCCAAACTGGATGACACTTTCAGGTAATGATCAGTACACTAAGCCCACTTGGTTCCCCAAATTTCGTTCTTCTATGTTGAAGCGTTCGTTTCCAGTAACAGTTTGAATTTTGGCGTTTCACTCTGTTTTCTCCTATACTGATAGATGTATTTGGAACTCTAAATCAAACACGGTTTGTGCTAGCTTCTTGAAACTTGACACAATAAAGCAGTTTCAGGTTCTATCTCTATGTTCTGTTTCCTCTTGATGTAGCCCTAAGCAGTGACTGGGGAGAAACACTTTCATAGAAAGGGGTTGCCAAGCTTCCAAAAATTACGAGTCTCCAGAAATCTTAGCAACTATTTTTTCACCCAAACTGGATGAACTTTCAGGTAATGATCAGTACACTAAGTCCACTTGGTTCCCCAAATTCCGTTCTATGTTGAAGCATTCATTTCCAGTAACAGTTTGAATTTTGGCGTTTCACTCTGTTTTCTCATATATTGATAGATGTATTTGGAACTCTAAATCAAACACGGTTTGTGCTAGCTTCTTGAAACTTGACACAATAAAGTGGTTTCACGTTCTATCTCTATGTTCTGTTTCCTCTTGATGTAGCCATAAACAGTGACTGGGGAGAAACACTTTCATTGAAAGGGGTTGCCAAGCTTCCAAAAATTACGAGTCTCCAGAAATCTCAGCAACTATTTTTTCACCCAATGTGGATGATACTTTCAGGTAATGATCAGTATACTAAGAACACTTGGTTCCCGAAATTTCATTCTTCTATGTTGAAGCGTTCGTTTCCAGTAACAGTATGAATTTTGGCGTTTCACTCTGTTTTCTCCTATATTGATAGATGTGTTTGGAACTTTAAATCAAACACGGTTTATGCTAGCTTCTTGAAACTTGACACAATAAAGCAGTTTCACATTCTATCTCTATGTTCTGTTTCCTCTTGATGTAGCCCTCAGCAGTGACTGGGGAGAAACACTTTTATTGAAGGGGGTTGCCAAACTTCCAAAAATTACGAGTCTCCAGAAATCTCAGCAACTATTTTTTCACCCAAACTGGATGATACTTTCAGGTAATGATCAGTACACTAAGCCCACTTGGTTCCCCAATTTCGTTCTTCTATATTGAAGCGTTCGTTTCCAGTAACAGTTTGAATTTTGGCGTTTCACTCTGTTTTCTCCTATACTGATAGATGTATTTGGAACTCTAAATCAAACACTGTTTGTGCTAGCTTCTTGAAACTCGACATAATAAAGCACTTTCACGTTCTATCCCTATGTTCTGTTTCTCCTTGATGTAACCCTCAGCAGTGACTGGGGAGAAACACTTTCATTGAAAGGGGTTGACAAGCTCCAAAAATTACGAGTCTCCAGAAATCGCAGCAACTATTTTTTCACCCAAACTGGATGACACTTTCAGGTAATGATCAGTACACTAAGCCCACTTGGTTCCCCAAATTTCGTTCTTCTATGTTGAAGCATTCGTTTCCAGTAGCAGTTTGAAATTTGACGTTCCACTCTGTTTTCTCCTATACTGATATATGTATTTGGAACTCTAAATCAAACACGGTTTGTGCTAGCTTCTTGAAACGTGACACAATAAAGCAGTTTCACGTTCTATCTCGATGTTCTGTTTCCTCTTGATGTAGCCCTAAACAGTGACTTGGAAGAAACACTTTCATTGAAAGGGGTTGCCAAGCTTCCAAAAATTAGGAGTCTCCAGAAATCTCAAAACTATTTTTTCACCCAAACTGGATGATACTTTCAGGTAATGATCAGTACACTAAGCCCACTTGGTTCCCCAAATTTCGTTCTTCTATGTTGAAGCGTTCGTTTCCAGTAACAGTTTGAATTTTGGCGTTTCACTCTGTTTTCTCCTATATTGATAGATGTATTTGGAACTCTAAATCAAACACGGTTTGTGCTAGCTTCTTGAAACTTGACACAATAAAGCAGTTTCACGTTCTATCTCTATATGCTGTTTCCTCTTGATGTCACCCTACGCAGTGACTGGGGAGAAACACTTTCATAGAAAGGGGTTGCCAAGCTTCCAAAAATTACGAGTCTCTAGAAATCTCAGCAACTATTTTTTCACCCAAACTGGATGATACTTTCAGGTAATGATCAGTGCACTAAGCCCACTTGGTTCCCCAAATTTCGTTCTTCAATGTTGAAGCGTTCGTTTCCAGTAACAGTTTGAATTTTGGCATTTCACTCAGTTTTCTCCTATACTGATAGATGTATTTGGATCTCTAAATCAAACACGGTTTGTGCTAGCTTCTTGAAACTCGACACAATAAAGCACTTTCATGTTCTATCTCTATATTCTGTTTCCTTTTGATGTTGCCCTAAGCAGTGACTTGGGAGAAACACTTTCATTGAAAGGGGTTGCCAAGCTTCCAAAAATTAGGAGTCTCCAAAAATCTCAGCAACTATTTTTTCACCCAAACTGGATGAACTTTCAGGTAATGATCAGTACACTAAGTCCACTTGGTTCCCCAAATTCCGTTCTATGTTGAAGCATTCATTTCCAGTAACAGTTTGAATTTTGGCGTTTCACTCTGTTTTCTCATATATTGATAGATGTATTTGGAACTCTAAATCAAACACGGTTTGTGCTAGCTTCTTGAAACTTGACACAATAAAGCAGTTTCACGTTCTATCTCTATATGCTGTTTCCTCTTGATGTCACCCTACGCAGTGACTGGGGAGAAACACTTTCATAGAAAGGGGTTGCCAAGCTTCCAAAAATTACGAGTCTCTAGAAATCTCAGCAACTATTTTTTCACCCAAACTGGATGATACTTTCAGGTAATGATCAGTGCACTAAGCCCACTTGGTTCCCCAAATTTCGTTCTTCAATGTTGAAGCGTTCGTTTCCAGTAACAGTTTGAATTTTGGCATTTCACTCAGTTTTCTCCTATACTGATAGATGTATTTGGATCTCTAAATCAAACACGGTTTGTGCTAGCTTCTTGAAACTCGACACAATAAAGCACTTTCATGTTCTATCTCTATGTTCTGTTTCCTTTTGATGTTGCCCTAAGCAGTGACTTGGGAGAAACACTTTCATTGAAAGGGGTTGCCAAGCTTCCAAAAATTAGGAGTCTCCAAAAATCTCAGCAACTATTTTTTCACCCAAACTGGATGAACTTTCAGGTAATGATCAGTACACTAAGTCCACTTGGTTCCCCAAATTCCGTTCTATGTTGAAGCATTCATTTCCAGTAACAGTTTGAATTTTGGCGTTTCACTCTGTTTTCTCATATATTGATAGATGTATTTGGAACTCTAAATCAAACTCGGTTTGTGCTAGCTTCTTGAAACTTGACACAATAAAGCAGTTTCACATTCTATCTCTATGTTCTGTTTCCTCTTGATGTAGCCCTCAGCAGTGACTGGGGAGAAACACTTTTATTGAAAGGGGTTGCCAAACTTCCAAAAATTACGAGTCTCCAGAAATCTCAGCAACTATTTTTTCACCCAAACTGGATGATACTTTCAGGTAATGATCAGTTCACTAAGCCCACTTGGTTCCCCAAATTTCGTTCTTCTATGTTGAAGCGTTCGTTTCCAGTAACAGATTGAATTTTGGCGTTTCACTCTGTTTTCTCCTATACAGATATATGTATTTGGAACTCTAAATCAAACACGGTTTGTGCTAGCTTCTTGAAACGTGACACAATAAAGCAGTTTCACGTTCTATCTCGATGTTCTGTTTCCTCTTGATGTAGCCCTAAGCAGTGACTTGGAAGAAACACTTTCATTGAAAGGGGTTGCCAAGCTTCCAAAAATTAGGAGTCTCCAGAAATCTCAAAAGTATTTTTTCACCCAAACTGGATGATACTTTCAGGTAATGATCAGTACACTAAGCCCACTTGGTTCCCCAAATTTCGTTCTTCTTTGTTGAAGCGTTCGTTTCCAGTAAGAGTTTGAATTTTGGCGTTTCACTCTGTTTTCTCCTATATTGATAGATGTATTTGGAACTCTAAATCAAACTCGGTTTGTGCTAGCTTCTTGAAACTTGACACAATAAAGCAGTTTCATGTTGTATCTCTATGTTCTGTTTCCTCAAGATGTAGCCATAAACAGTGACTGGGGAGAAACACTTTCATTGAAAGGGGTTGCCAAGCTTCCAAAAATTACGAGTCTCCAGAAATCTCAGCAACTATTTTTTCACCCAAAGTGGATGATACTTTCAGGTAATGATCAGTATACTAAGAACACTTGGTTCCCGAAATTTCATTCTTCTATGTTGAAGCATTCGTTTCCAGTAACAGTATGAATTTTGGCATTTCACTCTGTTTTCTCCTATATTGATAGATGTGTTTGGAACTCTAAATCAAACACGGTTTGTGCTAGCTTCTTGAAACTTGACACAATAAAGCAGTTTCACATTCTATCTCTATGTTCTGTTTCCTCTTGATGTAGCCCTCAGCAGTGTCTGGGGAGAAACACTTTTATTGAAAGGGGTTGCCAAACTTCCAAAAATTACGAGTCTCCAGAAATCTCAGCAACAATTTTTTCACCCAAACTGGATGATACTTTCAGGTAATGATCAGTACACTAAGCCCACTTGGTTCCCCAATTTCGTTCTTCTATATTGAAGCGTTCGTTTCCAGTAAGAGTTTGAATTTTGGCGTTTCACTCTGTTTTCTCCTATACTGATATATGTATTTGGAACTCTAAATCAAACACGGTTTGTGCTAGCTTCATGAAACGTGACACAATAAAGCAGTTTCACATTCTATCTCAATGTTCTGTTTCCTCTTGATGTAGCGTAAGCAGTGACTTGGAAGAAACACTTTCATTGAAAGGGGTTGCCAAGCTTCCAAAAATTAGGAGTCTCCAGAAATCTCAAAACTATTTTTTTCACCAAAACTGGATGCTACTGTCAGGTAATGATCAGTACACTAAGCCCACTTGGTTCCCCAAATTTCGTTCTTCTTTGTGGAAGCGTTCGTTTCCAGTAACAGATTGAATTTTGGCGTTTCACTCTGTTTTCTCCTATACTGATATATGTATTTGGAACTCTAAATCAAACACGGTTTGTGCTAGCTTCTTGAAACGTGACACAATAAAGCAGTTTCACGCTCTATCTCGATGTTCTGTTTCCTCTTGATGTAGCCCTAAGCAGTGACTTGGAAGAAACACTTTCATTGAAAGGGGTTGCCAAGCTTCCAAAAATTAGGAGTCTCCAGAAATCTCAAAATTATTTTTTCACCCAAACTGGATGATACTTTCAGGTAATGATCAGTACACTAAGCCCACTTGGTTCCCCAAATTTCTTTCTTCTTTGTTGAAGCGTTCGTTTCCAGTAAGAGTTTGAATTTTGGCGTTTTACTCTGTTTTCTCCTATACTGATATATGTATTTGGAACTCTAAATCAAACACGGTTTGTGCTAGCTTCTTGAAACGTGACACAATAAAGCAGTTTCACGTTCTATCTCGATGTTCTGTTTCCTCTTCATGTAGCCCTAAGCAGTGACTTGGAAGAAACACTTTCATTGAAAGGGGTTGCCAAGCTTCCAAAAATTAGGAGTCTCCAGAAATCTCAAAACTATTTTTTCACCCAAACTGGATGATACTTTCAGGTAATGATCAGTACACTAAGCCCACTTGGTTCCCCAAATTTCGTTCTTCTTTGTTGAAGCGTTCGTTTCCAGTAAGAGTTTGAATTTTGGCGTTTCACTCTGTGTTCTCCTATACTGATAGATGTATTTGGAACTCTAAATCAAACTCGGTTTGTGCTAGCTTCTTGAAACTTGACACAATAAAGCAGTTTCATGTTGTATCTCTATGTTCAGTTTCCTCTTGATGTAGCCATAAACAGTGACTGGGGAGAAACACTTTCATTGAAAGGGGTTGCCAAGCTTCCAAAAATTACGAGTCTCCAGAAATCTCAGCAACTATTTTTTCACCCAAAGTGGATGATACTTTCAGGTAATGATCAGTATACTAAGAACACTTGGTTCCCGAAATTTCATTCTTCTATGTTGAAGCGTTCGTTTCCAGTAACAGTATGAATTTTGGCGTTTCACTCTGTTTTCTCCTATATTGATAAATGTGTTTGGAACTCTAAATCAAACATGGTTTGTGCTAGCTGCTTGAAACTTGACACAATAAAGCAGTTTCACATTCTATCTCTATGTTCTGTTTCCTCTTGATGTAGCCCTCAGCAGTGACTGGGGAGAAACACTTTTATTGAAGGGGGTTGCCAAACTTCCAAAAATTACGAGTCTCCAGAAATCTCAGCAACTATTTTTTCACCCAAACTGGATGATACTTTCAGGTAATGATCAGTACACTAAGCCCACTTGGTTCCCCAATTTTGTTCTTCTATATTGAAGCGTTCGTTTCCAGTAACAGTTTGAATTTTGGCGTTTCACTCTGTTTTCTCCTATACTGAAGATGTATTTGGAACTCTAAATCAAACACTGTTTGTGCTAGCTTCTTGAAACTCGACATAATAAAGCACTTTCATGTTCTATCTCTATGTTCTGTTTCTCCTTGATGTAACCCTCAGCAGTGACTGGGGAGAAACACTTTCATTGAAAGGGGTTGCCAAGCTCCAAAAATTACGAGTCTCCAGAAATCGCAGCAACTATTTTTTCACCCAAACTGGATGACACTTTCAGGTAATGATCAGTACAGTAAGCCCACTTGGTTCCCCAAATTTCGTTCTTCTATGTTGAAGCATTCGTTTCCAGTAACATTTTGAAATTTGGCGTTTCACTCTGTTTTCTCCTATACTGATATATGTATTTGGAACTCTAAATCAAACACGGTTTGTGATAGCTTCTTGAAACGTGACACAATAAAGCAGTTTCACGTTCTATCTCGATGTTCTGTTTCCTCTTGATGTAGCCCTAAGCAGTGACTTGTTAGAAACACTTTCATTGAAAGGGGTTGCCAAGCTTCCAAAAATTACGAGTCTCTAGAAATCTCAGCAACTATTTTTTCACCCAAACTGGATGATACTTTCAGGTAATGATCACTACACTAAGCCCACTTGGTTCCCCAAATTTCGTTCTTCTATGTTAAAGCGTTCGTTTCCAGTAACAGTTTGAATTTTGGCGTTTCACTCTGTTTTCTCCTATATTGATAGATGTATTTGGAACTCTAAATCAAACACGATTTGTGCTAGCTTCTTGAAACTTGACACAATAAAGCAGTTGCATGTTGTATCTCTATGTTCTGTTTCCTCTTGATGTAGCCATAAGCAGTGACTGGGGAGAAACACTTTCATTGAAAGGGGTTGCCAAGCTTCCAAAAATTACGAGTCTCCAAAAATCTCAGCAACTATTTTTTCACCCAAACTGGATGACACTTTCAGGTAATGATCAGTACACTAAGCCCACTTGGTTCCCCAAATTTCGTTCTTCTATGTTGAAGCGTTCGTTTCCAGTAACAGTTTGAATTTTGGCGTTTCACTCTGTTTTCTCCTATATTGATAGATGTATTTGGAACTCTAAATCAAACACGGTTTGTGCTAGCTTCTTGAAACTTGACACAATAAAGCAGTTTCACGTTCTATCTCTATGTTCTGTTTCCTCTTGATGTAGCCCTAAGCAGTGACTGGGGAGAAACACTTTCATAGAAAGGGGTTGCCAAGCTTCCAAAAATTACGAGTCTCCAGAAATCTTAGCAACTATTTTTTCACCCAAACTGGATGAACTTTCAGGTAATGATCAGTACACTAAGTCCACTTGGTTCCCCAAATTCCGTTCTATGTTGAAGCATTCATTTCCAGTAACAGTTTGAATTTTGGCGTTTCACTCTGTTTTCTCATATATTGATAGATGTATTTGGAACTCTAAATCAAACACTGTTTGTGCTAGCTTCTTGAAACTCGACATAATAAAGCACTTTCACGTTCTATCTCTATGTTCTGTTTCTCCTTGATGTAACCCTCAGCAGTGACTGGGGAGAAACACTTTCATTGAAAGGGGTTGCCAAGCTTCCTAAAATTACGAGTCTCCAGAAATCGCAGCAACTATTTTTTCACCCAAACTGGATGACACTTTCAGGTAATGATCAGTACACTAAGCCCACTTGGTTCCCCAAATTTCGTTCTTCTATGTTGAAGCATTCGTTTCCAGTAACATTTTGAAATTTGGCGTTTCACTCTGTTTTCTCCTATATTGATAGATGTATTTGGAACTCTAAATCAAACACGATTTGTGCTAGCTTCTTGAAACTTGACACAATAAAGCAGTTGCATGTTGTATCTCTATGTTCTGTTTCCTCTTGATGTAGCCATAAGCAGTGACTGGGGAGAAACACTTTCATTGAAAGGGGTTGCCAAGCTTCCAAAAATTACGAGTCTCCAAAAATCTCAGCAACTATTTTTTCACCCAAACTGGATGACACTTTCAGGTAATGATCAGTACACTAAGCCCACTTGGTTCCCCAAATTTCGTTCTTCTATGTTGAAGCGTTCGTTTCCAGTAACAGTTTGAATTTTGGTGTTTCACTCTGTTTTCTCCTATATTGATAGATGTATTTAAAACTCTAAATCAAACACGGTTTGTGCTAGCTTCTTGAAACTTGACACAATAAAGCAGTTTCACGTTCTATCTCTATGTTCTGTTTCCTCTTGATGTAGCCCTAAGCAGTGACTGGGGAGAAACACTTTCATAGAAAGGGGTTGCCAAGCTTCCAAAAATTACGAGTCTCCAGAAATCTTAGCAACTATTTTTTCACCCAAACTGGATGAACTTTCAGGTAATGATCAGTACACTAAGTCCACTTGGTTCCCCAAATTCCGTTCTATGTTGAAGCATTCATTTCCAGTAACAGTTTGAATTTTGGCGTTTCACTCTGTTTTCTCATATATTGATAGATGTATTTGGAACTCTAAATCAAACACGGTTTGTGCTAGCTTCTTGAAACTTGACACAATAAAGTGGTTTCACGTTCTATCTCTATGTTCTGTTTCCTCTTGATGTAGCCATAAACAGTGACTGGGGAGAAACACTTTCATTGAAAGGGGTTGCCAAGCTTCCAAAAATTACGAGTCTCCAGAAATGTCAGCAACTATTTTTTCACCCAAAGTGGATGATACTTTCAGGTAATGATCAGTATACTAAGATCACTTGGTTCCCGAAATTTCATTCTTCTATGTTGAAGCGTTCGTTTCCAGTGACAGTATGAATTTTGGCGTTTCACTCTGTTTTCTCCTATATTGATAGATGTGTTTGGAACTCTAAATCAAACACGGTTTGTGCTAGCTTCTTGAAACTTGACACAATAAAGCAGTTTCACATTCTATCTCTATGTTCTGTTTCCTCTTGATGTAGCCCTCAGCAGTGACTGGGGAGAAACACTTTTATTGAAGGGGGTTGCCAAACTTCCAAAAAGTACGAGTCTCCAGAAATCTCAGCAACTATTTTTTCACCCAAACTGGATGATACTTTCAGGTAATGATCAGTACACTAAGCCCACTTGGTTCCCCAATTTCGTTCTTCTATATTGAAGCGTTCGTTTCCAGTAACAGTTTGAATTTTGGCGTTTCACTCTGTTTTCTCCTATACTGATAGATGTATTTGGAACTCTAAATCAAACACTGTTTGTGCTAGCTTCTTGAAACTCGACATAATAAAGCACTTTCACATTCTATCTCTATGTTCTGTTTCTCCTTGATGTAACCCTCAGCAGTGACTGGGGAGAAACACTTTCATTGAAAGGGGTTGCCAAGCTCCAAAAATTACGAGTCTCCAGAAATCGCAGCAACTATTTTTTCACCCAAACTGGATGACACTTTCAGGTAATGATCAGTACACTAAGCCCACTTGGTTCCCCAAATTTCGTTCTTCTATGTTGAAGCATTCGTTTCCAGTAACATTTTGAAATTTGGCGTTTCACTCTGTTTTCTCCTATACTGATATATGTATTTGGAACTCTAAATCAAACACGGTTTGTGCTAGCTTCTTGAAACGTGACACAATAAAGCAGTTTCACGTTCTATCTCGATGTTCTGTTTCCTCTTGATGTAGCCCTAAGCAGTGACTTGTTAGAAACACTTTCATTGAAAGGGGTTGCCAAGCTGCCAAAAATTACGAGTCTCTAGAAATCTCAGCAACTATTTTTTCACCCAAACTGGATGATACTTTCAGGTAATGATCACTACACTAAGCCCACTTGGTTCCCCAAATTTCGTTCTTCTATGTTAAAGCGTTCGTTTCCAGTAACAGTTTGAATTTTGGCGTTTCACTCTGTTTTCTCCTATATTGATAGATGTATTTGGAACTCTAAATCAAACACGATTTGTGCTAGCTTCTTGAAACTTGACACAATAAAGCAGTTGCATGTTGTATCTCTATGTTCTGTTTCCTCTTGATGTAGCCATAAGCAGTGACTGGGGAGAAACACTTTCATTGAAAGGGGTTGCCAAGCTTCCAAAAATTACGAGTCTCCAAAAATCTCAGCAACTATTTTTTCACCCAAACTGGATGACACTTTCAGGTAATGATCAGTACACTAAGCCCACTTGGTTCCCCAAATTTCGTTCTTCTATGTTGAAGCGTTCGTTTCCAGTAACAGTTTGAATTTTGGCGTTTCACTCTGTTTTCTCCTATATTGATAGATGTATTTGGAACTCTAAATCAAACACGGTTTGTGCTAGCTTCTTGAAACTTGACACAATAAAGCAGTTTCAGGTTCTATCTCTATGTTCTGTTTCCTCTTGATGTAGCCCTAAGCAGTGACTGGGGAGAAACACTTTCATAGAAAGGGGTTGCCAAGCTTCCAAAAATTACGAGTCTCCAGAAATCTTAGCAACTATTTTTTCACCCAAACTGGATGAACTTTCAGGTAATGATCAGTACACTAAGTCCACTTGGTTCCCCAAATTCCGTTCTATGTTGAAGCATTCATTTCCAGTAACAGTTTGAATTTTGGCGTTTCACTCTATTTTCTCATATATTGATAGATGTATTTGGAACTCTAAATCAAACACGGTTTGTGCTAGCTTCTTGAAACTTGACACAATAAAGTGGTTTCACGTTCTATCTCTATGTTCTGTTTCCTCTTGATGTAGCCATAAACAGTGACTGGGGAGAAACACTTTCATTGAAAGGGGTTGCCAAGCTTCCAAAAATTACGAGTCTCCAGAAATCTCAGCAACTATTTTTTCACCCAAAGTGGATGATACTTTCAGGTAATGATCAGTATACTAAGAACACTTGGTTCCCGAAATTTCATTCTTCTATGTTGAAGCGTTCGTTTCCAGTAACAGTATGAATTTTGGCGTTTCACTCTGTTTTCTCCTATATTGATAGATGTGTTTGGAACTCTAAATCAAACACGGTTTGTGCTAGCTTCTTGAAACTTGACACAATAAAGTGGTTTCACGTTCTATCTCTATGTTCTGTTTCCTCTTGATGTAGCCATAAGCAGTGACTGGGGAGAAACACTTTCATTGAAAGGGGTTGCCAAGCTTCCAAAAATTACGAGTCTCCAAAAATCTCAGCAACTATTTTTTCACCCAAACTGGATGACACTTTCAGGTAATGATCAGTACACTAAGCCCACTTGGTTCCCCAAATTTCGTTCTTCTATGTTGAAGCGTTCGTTTCCAGTAACAGTTTGAATTTTGGCGTTTCACTCTGTTTTCTCCTATATTGATAGATGTATTTGGAACTCTAAATCAAACACGGTTTGTGCTAGCTTCTTGAAACTTGACACAATAAAGCAGTTTCAGGTTCTATCTCTATGTTCTGTTTCCTCTTGATGTAGCCCTAAGCAGTGACTGGGGAGAAACACTTTCATAGAAAGGGGTTGCCAAGCTTCCAAAAATTACGAGTCTCCAGAAATCTTAGCAACTATTTTTTCACCCAAACTGGATGAACTTTCAGGTAATGATCAGTACACTAAGTCCACTTGGTTCCCCAAATTCCGTTCTATGTTGAAGCATTCATTTCCAGTAACAGTTTGAATTTTGGCGTTTCACTCTATTTTCTCATATATTGATAGATGTATTTGGAACTCTAAATCAAACACGGTTTGTGCTAGCTTCTTGAAACTTGACACAATAAAGTGGTTTCACGTTCTATCTCTATGTTCTGTTTCCTCTTGATGTAGCCATAAACAGTGACTGGGGAGAAACACTTTCATTGAAAGGGGTTGCCAAGCTTCCAAAAATTACGAGTCTCCAGAAATCTCAGCAACTATTTTTTCACCCAAAGTGGATGATACTTTCAGGTAATGATCAGTATACTAAGAACACTTGGTTCCCGAAATTTCATTCTTCTATGTTGAAGCGTTCGTTTCCAGTAACAGTATGAATTTTGGCGTTTCACTCTGTTTTCTCCTATATTGATAGATGTGTTTGGAACTCTAAATCAAACACGGTTTGTGCTAGCTTCTTGAAACTTAACACAATAAAGCAGTTTCACATTCTATCTCTATGTTCTGTTTCCTCTTGATGTAGCCCTCAGCAGTGACTGGGGAGAAACACTTTTATTGAAGGGGGTTGCCAAACTTCCAAAAATTACGAGTCTCCAGAAATCTAAGCAACTATTTTTTCACCCAAACTGGATGATACTTTCAGGTAATGATCAGTACACTAAGCCCACTTGGTTCCCCAATTTCGTTCTTCTATATTGAAGCGTTCGTTTCCAGTAACAGTTTGAATTTTGGCGTTTCACTCTGTTTTCTCCTATACTGTTAGATGTATTTGGAACTCTAAATCAAACACTGTTTGTGCTAGCTTCTTGAAACTCGACATAATAAAGCACTTTCACGTTCTATCCCTATGTTCTGTTTCTCCTTGATGTAACCCTCAGCAGTGACTGGGGAGAAACACTTTCATTGAAAGGGGTTGCCAAGCTCCAAAAATTACGAGTCTCCAGTAATCGCAGCAACTATTTTTTCACCCAAACTGGATGACACTTTCAGGTAATGATCAGTACACTAAGCCCACTTGGTTCCCCAAATTTCGTTCTTCTATGTTGAAGCATTCGTTTCCAGTAGCAGTTTGAAATTTGACGTTCCACTCTGTTTTCTCCTATACTGATATATGTATTTGGAACTCTAAATCAAACACGGTTTGTGCTAGCTTCTTGAAACGTGACACAATAAAGCAGTTTCACGTTCTATCTCGATGTTCTGTTTCCTCTTGATGTAGCCCTAAGCAGTGACTTGGAAGAAACACTTTCATTGAAAGGGGTTGCCAAGCTTCCAAAAATTAGGAGTCTCCAGAAATCTCAAAACTATTTTTTCACCCAAACTGGATGATACTTTCAGGTAATGATCAGTACACTAAGCCCACTTGGTTCCCCAAATTTCGTTCTTCTATGTTGAAGCGTTCGTTTCCAGTAACAGTTTGAATTTTGAGGTTCACTTTGTTTTCTCCTATATTGATAGATGTATTTGGAACTCTAAATCAAACACGGTTTGTGCTAGCTTCTTGAAACTTGACACAATAAAGCAGTTTCACGTTCTATCTCTATATGCTGTTTCCTCTTGATGTCGCCCTACGCAGTGACTGGGGAGAAACACTTTCATAGAAAGGGGTTGCCAAGCTTCCAAAAATTACGAGTCTCTAGAAATCTTAGCAACTATTTTTTCACCCAAACTGGATGATACTTTCAGGTAATGATCAGTGCACTGAGCCCACTAGGTTCCCCAAATTTCGTTCTTCAATGTTGAAGCGTTCGTTTCCAGTAACAGTTTGAATTTTGGCATTTCACTCAGTTTTCTCCTATACTGATAGATGTATTTGGATCTCTAAATCAAACACGGTTTGTGCTAGCTTCTTGAAACTCGACACAATAAAGCACTTTCATGTTCTATCTCTATGTTCTGTTTCCTTTTGATGTTGCCCTAAGCAGTGACTTGGGAGAAACACTTTCATGGAAAGGGGTTGCCAAGCTTCCAAAAATTACGACTCTCCAGAAATCTCAGCAACTATTTTTTCACCCAAACTGGATGATACTTTCAGGTAATGATCAGTACACTAAGCCCACTTGGTTCCCCAAATTTTGTTCTTGTATGTTGAAGCGTTCGTTTCCAGTAACAGTTTGAATTTTCGCGTTTCACTTTGTTTTCTCCTATACTGATAGATGTATTTGGAACTCTAAATCAAACACGGTTTGTGCTAGCTTCTTGAAACGTGACACAATAAAGCAGTTTCATGTTCTATCTCTATGTTCTGTTTCCTCTTGATGTAGCCCTAAGCAGTGACGTGGGAGAAACACTTTCATTGAAAAAGGTTGCCAAGCTTCCAAAAATTACGAGTCTCCAGAAATCTCAGCAACTATTTTTTCACCCAATCTGGATGATACTTTCAGGTAATGATCAGTACACTAATCCCACTTGGTTCCCCAAATTATGTTCTTCTATGGTGAAGCGTTCGTTTCCAGAAACAGTTTGAATTTTGGCGTTTCACTCTGTTTTCTCCTATATTGGTAGATGTATTTGGAACTCTAAATCAAACACGGTTTGTGCTAGCTTCTTGAAACTTGACACAATAAAGCAGTTTCACGTTCTTTCTCTATGTTCTGTTTCTTCTTGATGTAGCCCTAAGCAGTGACTGGGGAGAAACACTTTTATTGAAAGGGGTTGCCAAACTTCCAAAAATTACGAGTCTCCAGAAATCTCAGCAACTATTTTTTCACCCAAACTGGATGATACTTTCAGGTAATGATCAGTACACTAAGCCCACTTGGTTCCCCAATTTCGTTCTTCTATATTGAAGCGTTCGTTTCCAGTAACAGTTTGAATTTTGGCGTTTCACTCTGTTTTCTCCTATACTGATAGATGTATTTGGAACTCTAAATCAAACACGGTTTGTGCTAGCTTCTTGAAACTCGACATAATAAAGCACTTTCACGTTCTATCTCTATGTTCTGTTTCTCCTTGATGTAACCCTCAGCAGTGACTGTGGAGAAACACTTTCATTGAAAGGGGTTGCCAAACTTCCAAAAATTACGAGTCTCCAGAAATCTCAGCAACTATTTTTTCACCCAAACTGGATGACACTTTCAGGTAATGATCAGTACACTAAGCCCACTTGGTTCCCCAAATTTCGTTCTTCTATGTTGAAGCGTTCGTTTCCATTAACAGTTTGAATTTTGGCGTTTCACTCTGTTTTCTCCTATACTGATAGATGTATTTGGAACTCTAAATCAAACACGGTTTTTGCTAGCTTCTTGAAACTTGACACAATAAAGCAGTTTCACGTTCTATCTCTATGTTCTGTTTCCTTTTGATGTAGCCCTACGCAGTGACTGGGGAGAAACACTTTCATAGAAAGGGGTTGCCAAGCTTCCAAAAATTACGAGTCTCTAGAAATCTCAGCAACTATTTTTTCACCCAAACTGGATGATACTTTCAGGTAATGATCAGTACACTAAGCCCACTTGGTTCCCCAAATTTCGTTCTTCTATGTTGAAGCATTCGTTTCCAGTAACAGTTTGAATTTTGGCGTTTCACTCTGTTTTCTCCTATACTGATATATGTATTTGGAACTCTAAATCAAACACGGTTTGTGCTAGCTTCTTGAAACGTGACACAATAAAGCAGTTTCACGTTCTATCTCTATGTTCTGTTTCCTCTTGATGTAGCCCTAAGCAGTGACTTGGAAGAAACACTTTCATTGAAAGGCCTTGCCAAGCTTCCAAAAATTAGGAGTCTCCAGAAATCTCAAAACTATTTTTTCACCCAAACTGGATGATACTTTCAGGTAATGATCAGTACACTAAGCCCACTTGGTTCCCCAAATTTCGTTCTTGTATGGTGAAGCGTTCGTTTCCAGTAACAATTTGAATTTTGGCGTTTCACTCTGTTTTCTCCTATACTGACAGATGTATTTGGAACTCTAAATCAAACATGGTTTGTGCTAGCTTCTTGAAACTCGACACAATAAGCACTTTCACGTTCTATCTCCATGTTCTGTTTCCTCTTGATGTAACCCTCAGCAGTGACTTGGGAGAAACACTTTCATTGAAAGGGGTTGCCAAGCTTCCAAAAATTATGTCTCCAGAAATCTCAGCAACTATTTTTTCCCCCAAACTGGATGATACTTTCAGGTAATTATCAGTACACTAAGCCCACTTGGTTCCCCAAATTTCGTTCTTCTATGTTGAAGCGTTCGTTTCCAGTAACAGTTTGAATTTTGGCGTTTCACTCTGTTTTCTCCTATATTGATAGATGTGTTTGGAACTCTAAATCAAACACGGTTTGTGCTAGCTTCTTGAAACTTGACACAATAAAGCGGTTTCACGTTGTATCTCTATGTTCTGTTTCCTCTTGATGTTGCCCTAAGCAGTGACTTGGGAGAAACACTTTCATTGAAAGGGGTTGCCAACCTTCCAAAAATTACGAGTCTCCAGAAATCTCAGCAACTATTTTTTCACCCAAACTGGATGATACATGCAGGTAATGATCAGTACACTAAGCCCACTTGGTTCCCCAAATTTCGTTCTTCTATGTTGAAGCGTTCGTTTCCAGTAACAGTTTGAATTTTGGCGTTTCACTCTGTTTTCTCCTATATTGATAGATGTATTTGGAACTGTAAAATAAACACAGTTTGTGCTAGCTTCTTGAAACTTGACACAATAAAGCAGTTTCACGTTCGATCTCTATGTTCTGTTTCCTCTTGATGTAGCCCTAAGCAGTGACGTGGGAGAAACACTTTCATTGAAAAAGGTTGCCAAGCTTCCAAAAATTACGAGTCTCCAGAATCTCAGCAACTATTTTTTCACCCAAACTGGATGATACGTTCAAGTAATGATCAGTCCACTAAGCCCACTTGGTTCCCCAATTTTTGTTCTATGTTGAAGCATTCCTTTCCAGTAACAGTTTGAATTTTGGCGTTACACACTGTTTTCTCCTATATTGATAGATGTATTTGGAACTCTAAATCAAACACGGTTTGTGCTATCTTCTTGAAACTTCACACAATAAAGCGGTTTCACATTGTATCTCTATGTTCTGTTTCCTCTTGATGTTGCCCTAAGCAGTGACTTGGGAGAAACACTTTCATTGAAAGGGGTTGCCAACCTTCCAAAAATTACAAGTCTCCAGAAATCTCAGCAACTATTTTTTCACCCAAACTGGATGATACTTTCAGGTAATGATCAGTACTCTAAGCCCACTTAGTTCCCCAAATTTCGTTATTCTATGTTGAAGCGTTCGTTTCCAGTAACAGTTTGAATTTTGGCGTTTCACTCTGTTTTCTCCTACAATGAGAGATGTATTTGGAACACTAAATCAAACACGGTTTGTGCTAGCTTCTTGAAACTCGAGACAATAAAGCACTTTCACGTTCTATCTCTATGTTCTCTTTCCTCTTGATGTAACCCTCAGCAGTGACTGGGGAGAAACACTTTCATAGAAAGGGGTTGCCAAGCTTCCAAAAATTACCAGTCTCCAGAAATCTCAGCAACTATTTTTTCACCCAAACTGGATGATACTTTCAGGTAATGATCAGTACACTAAGCCCACTTGGTTCCCCAAATATCGTTCTTGTATGTTGAAGCGTTCGTTTCCAGTAACAGTTTGAATTTTGGCGTTTCACTCTGTTTTCTCCTATACTGATAGATGTATTTGGAACTCTAAATCAAACACGGTTTGTGCTAGCTTCTTGAAACTTGACACAATAAAGCAGTTTCACATTCTTTCTCTATGTTCTGTTTCCTCTTGATGTAGCCCTAAGGAGTGACTGGGGAGAAACACTTTCATTGAAAGTGGTTGCCAAGCTTCCAAAAATTACGAGTCTCCAGAAATCTCAGCAACTATTTTTTCACCCAAACTGGATGATACTTTCAGGTAATGATCAGTACACTAAGCCCACTTGGTTCCCCAAATTTCGTTCTTCTATGTTGAAGCGTTCGTTTCTAGTAACAGTTTGAATTTTGGCGTTTCACTCTGTTTTCCCCTATATTGATAGATGTATTTGGAACTCTAAATCAAACACAGTTTGTGCTAGCTTCTTGAAACTTGACACAATAAAGCAGTTTCACGTTCTATCTCTATGTTCTGTTTCCTCTTGATGTAGCCCTAAGCAGTGACTTGGGAGAAACACTTTCATTGAAAAAGGTTGCCAAGCTTCCAAAAATTACGAGTCTCCAGAAATCTCAGCAACTATTTTTTCACCCAAACTGCATGACACTTTCAGGTAATGATCAGTACACTAATCCCACTTGGTTCCCCAAATTATGTTATTCTATGGTGAAGCGTTCGTTTCCAGTAACAGTTTGAATTTTGGCGTTTCACTCTGTTTTCTCCTATATTGGTAGATGTATTTGGAACTCTAAATCAAACACGGTTTGTGCTAGCTTCTTGAAACTTGACACAATAAAGCAGTTTCACGTTCTTTCTCTATGTTCTGTTTCCTCTTGATGTAGCCCTAAGCAGTGACTGGGGAGAAACACTTTTATTGAAAGGGGTTGCCAAATTTCCAAAAATTACGAGTCTCCAGAAATCTCAGCAACTATTTTTTCACCCAAACTGGATGATACTTTCAGGTAATGATCAGTACACTAAGCCCACTTGGTTCCCCAATTTCGTTCTTCTATATTGAAGCGTTCGTTTCCAGTAACAGTTTGAATTTTGGCGTTTCACTCTGTTTTCTCCTATACTGATAGATGTATTTGGAACTCTAAATCAAACACGGTTTGTGCTAGCTTCTTGAAACTCGACATAATAAAGCACTTTCACGTTCTATCTCTATGTTCTGTTTCTCCTTGATGTAACCCTCAGCAGTGACTGTGGAGAAACACTTTCATTGAAAGGGGTTGCCAAGCTTCCAAAAATTACGAGTCTCCAGAAATCTCAGCAACTATTTTTTCACCCAAACTGGATGACACTTTAAGGTAATGATCAGTACACTAAGCCCACTTGGTTCCCCAAATTTCGTTCTTCTATGTTGAAGCATTCGTTTCCATTAACAGTTTGAATTTTGGCGTTTCACTCTGTTTTCTCCTATACTGATAGATGTATTTGGAACTCTAAGTCAAACACGGTTTTTGCTAGCTTCTTGAAACTTGACACAATAAAGCAGTTTCACGTTCTATCTCTATGTTCTGTTTCCTCTTGATGTAGCCCTACGCAGTGACTGGGGAGAAACACGTTCATAGAAAGGGGTTGCCAAGCTTCCAAAAATTACGAGTCTCCAGAAATCGCAGCAACTATTTTTTCACCCAAACTTGATGACACTTTCAAGTAATGATCAGTACACTAAGCCCACTTGGTTCCCCAAATTTCGTTCTTCTATGTTGAAGCATTCGTTTCCAGTAACAGTTTGAAATTTGGCGTTTCACTCTGTTTTCTCCTATACCGATATATGTATTTGGAACTCTAAATCAAACACGGTTTGTGCTAGCTTCTTGAAACGTGACACAATAAAGCAGTTTCACGTTCTATCTCGATGTTCTGTTTCCTCTTGATGTAGCCCTAAGCAGTGACTTGGAAGAAACACTTTCATTGAAAGGGGTTGCCAAGCTTCCAAAAATTAGGAGTCTCCAGAAATCTCAAAATTATTTTTTCACCCAAACTGGATGATACTTTCAGGTAATGATCACTACACTAAGCCCACTTGGTTCCCCAAATTTCGTTCTTCTATGTTGAAGCGTTCGTTTCCAGTAACAGTTTGAATTTTGGCGTTTCACTCTGTTTTCTCCTATATTGACAGATGTATTTGGAACTCTAAATCAAACACGGTTTGTGCTAGCTTCTTGAAACTTGACACAATAAAGCAGTTTCATGTTGTATCTCTATTTTGTGTTTCCTCTTGATGTAGCCATAAGCAGTGACTGGGGAGATACACTTTTATTGAAAGGGGTTGCCAATCTTCCAAAATTACGAGTCTCCAAAAATCTCAGCAACTATTTTTTCACCCAAACTGGATGACACTTTCAGGTAATGATCAGTACACTAAGCCCACTTGGTTCCCCAAATTTCGTTCTTCTATGTTGAAGCGTTCGTTTCCAGTAACAGTTTGAATTTTGGCGTTTCACTCTGTTTTCTCCTATATTGATAGATGTATTTGGAACTCTGAATCAAACACGGTTTGTGCTAGCATCTTGAAACTCGACACAATAAAGCAGTTTCACGTTCTATCTCTATGTTTTTTTTACCTCTTGATGTAGCCATAAGCAGTGACTGGGGAGAAACACTTTCTTTCAAAGGGGTTGCCAAGCTTCCAAAAATTACGAGTCTCCAGAATCTCAGCAACTATTTTTTCACCCAAACTGGATGATACGTTCAAGTAATGATTAGTCCACTAAACCCACTTGGTTCCCCAATTTTCGTTCTATGTTGAAGCATTCATTTCCAGTAACAGTTTGAATTTGGGCGTTACACACTGTTTTCTCCTATATTGATAGATGTATTTGGAACTCTAAATCAAACACGGTTTGTGCTAGCTTCTTGAAACTTGACACAATAAAGCGGTTTCACGTTGTATCTCTATGTTCTGTTTCCTCTTGATGTTGCCCTAAGCAGTGACTTGGGAGAAACACTTTCATTGAAAGGGGTTGCCAACCTTCCAAAAATTACGAGTCTCCAGAAATCTCAGCAACTATTTTTTCACCCAAACTGGATGATACTTGCAGGTAATGATCAGTACACTAAGCCCACTTGGTTCCCCAAATTTCGTTCTTCTATGTTGAAGCGTTCGTTTCCAGTAACAGTTTGAATTTTGGCGTTTCACTCTGTTTTCTCCTATATTGATAGATGTATTTGGAACTGTAAAATAAACACAGTTTGTGCTAGCTTCTTGAAACTTGACACAATAAAGCAGTTTCACGTTCTATCTCTATGTTCTGTTTCCTCTTGATGTAGCCCTAAGCAGTGACGTGGGAGAAACACTTTCATTGAAAAAGGTTGCCAAGCTTCCAAAAATTACGAGTCTCCAGAATCTCAGCAACTATTTTTTCACCCAAACTGGATGATACGTTCAAGTAATGATCAGTCCACTAAGCCCACTTGGTTCCCCAATTTTCGTTCTATGTTGAAGCGTTCCTTTCCAGTAACAGTTTGAATTTTGGCGTTACACACTGTTTTCTCCTATATTGATAGATGTATTTGGAACTCTAAATCAAACACGGTTTGTGCTAGCTTCTTGAAACTCGACACAATAAGCACTTTCACGTTCTATCTCCATGTTCTGTTTCCTCTTGATGTAACCCTCAGCAGTGACTGGGGAGAAACACTTTCATTGAAAGGGGTTGCCAAGCTTCCAAAAATTATGTCTCCAGAAATCTCAGCAACTATTTTTTCCCCCAAACTGGATGATACTTTCAGGTAATTATCAGTACACTAAGCCCACTTGGTTCCCCAAATTTCGTTCTTCTATGTTGAAGCGTTCGTTTCCAGTAACAGTTTGAATTTTGGCGTTTCACTCTGTTTTCTCCTATATTGATAGATGTATTTGGAACTCTAAATCAAACTCGGTATGTGCTAGCTTCTTGAAACTTGACACAATAAAGCAGTTTCATGTTGTATCTCTATGTTCTGTTTCCTCTTGATGTTGCCCTAAGCAGTGACTTGGGAGAAACACTTTCATTGAAAGGGGTTGCCAACCTTCCAAAAATTACGAGTCTCCAGAAATCTCAGCAACTATTTTTTCACCCAAACTGGATGATACTTTCAGGTAATGATCAGTACCCTAAGCCCACTTGGTTCCCCAAATTTCGTTCTTCTATGTTGAAGCGTTCGTTTCCAGTAACAGTTTGAATTTTGGCGTTTCACTCTGTTTTCTCCTACAATGATAGATGTATTTGAAACACTAAATCAAACACGGTTTGTGCTAGCTTCTTGAAAATCGAGACAATAAAGCATTTTCACATTCTATCTCTATGTTCTCTTTCCTCTTGATGTAACCCTCAGCAGTGACTGGGGAGAAACACTTTCATAGAAAGGGGTTGCCAAGCTTCCAAAAATTACAAGTCTCCAGAAATCTCAGCAACTATTTTTTCACCCAAACTGGATGATACTTTCAGGTAATGATCAGTACACTAAGCCCACTTGGTTCCCCAAATTTCGTTCTTGTATGTTGAAGCGTTCGTTTCCAGTAACAGTTTGAATTTTGGCGTTTCACTCTGTTTCCTCCTATACTGATAGATGTATTTGGAACTCTAAATCAAACACAGTTTGTGCTAGCTTCTTGAAACTTGTCACAATAACGCAGTTTCACATTCTTTCTCTATGTTCTGTTTCCTCTTGATGTAGCCCTAAGCAGTGACTGGGGTGAAACACTTTCATTGAAAGGGGTTGCCAAGCTTCCAAAAATTACGAGTCTCCAGAAATCTCAGCAACTATTTTTTCACCCAAACTGGATGATACTTTCAGGTAATGATCACTACACTAAGCCCACTTGGTTCCCCAAATTTCGTTCTTCTATGTTGAAGCGTTCGTTTCCAGTAACAGTTTGAATTTTGGCGTTTCACTCTGTTTTCCCCTATATTGATAGATGTATTTGGAACTCTAAATCAAACACAGTTTGTTCTAGCTTCTTGAAACTTGACACAATAAAGCAGTTTCACATTCTATCTCTATGATCTGTTTCCTCTTGATGTAGCCCTAAGCAGTGACTTGGGAGAAACACTTTCATTGAAAAAGGTTGCCAAGCTTCCAAAAATTACGAGTCTCCAGAAATCTCAGCAACTATTTTTTCACCCAAAATGCATGACACTTTCAGGTAATCATCAGTACACTAATCCCACTTGGTTCCCCAAATTATGTTCTTCTATGGTGAAGCGTTCGTTTCCAGTAACAGTTTGAATTTTGGCGTTTCACTCTGTTTTCTCCTATATTGGTAGATGTATTTGGAACTCCAAATCAAACATGGTTTGTGCTAGCTTCTTGAAACTTGACACAATAAAGCAGTTTCACGTTCTATCTCTATGTTCTGTTTCCTCTTGATGTAGCCCTAAGCAGTGACTGGGAAGAAACACTTTCATAGAAAGGGGTTGCCAATCTTCCAAAAATTACGGGTCTCCAGAAAGCTCAGCAACTATTTTTTCACCCAAACTGGATGATACTTTCAGGTAATGATCAGTATACTAAGCCCACTTGGTTCCCCAAATTTCGTTCTTCTATGTTGAAGCGTTCGTTTCCAGTAACTGTTTGAATTTTCGCGTTTCACTCTGTTTTCTCCTATACTGATAGATGTATTTGGAACTCTAAATCCAACACGGTTTGTGCTAGCTTCTTGAAACTCGACACAATAAAGCACTTTCACGTTCTATCTCTATGTTCTGTTTCCTTTTGATGTTGCCCTAAGCAGTGACTGGGGAGAAACACTTTCATGGAAAGGGGTTGCCAAGCTTCCAAAAATTACGACTCTCCAGAAATCTCAGCAACTATTTTTTCACCCAAACTGGATGATACTTTCAGGTAATGATCAGTACACTAAGCCCACTTGGTTCCCCAAATTTCGTTCTATGTTGAAGCATTCATTTCCAGCAACAGTTTGAATTTTGGCGTTTCACTCTGTTTTCTCCTATATTGATAGATGTATTTGGAACTCTAAATCAAACACGGTTTGTGCTAGCTTCTTGAAACTTGACACAATAAAGCAGTTTCACGTTCTATCTCTATGTTCTGTTTCCTCTTTCTGTAGCCCTAAGCAGTGACTGGGGAGAAACACTTTCATTGAAAGGGGTTGCCAAGCTTCCAAAAATTACGAGTCTCCAGAAATCTCAGCAACTATTTTTTCACCCAAACTGGATGATACTTTCAGGTAATGATCAGTACTCTAAGCCCACTTGGTTCCCCAAATTTCGTTCTTCTATGTTGAAGCGTTCATTTCCAGTAACAGTTTGAATTTTGGCGTTTCACTCTGTTTTCTCCTATAATGATAGATGTATTTGGAACTCTAAATCCAACACGGTTTGTGCTAGCTTCTTGAAACTCGACACAATAAAGCAGTTTCAGGTTCTATCTCTATGTTCTCTTTCCTTTTGATGTAACCCTCAGCAGTGACTGGGGAGAAACACTTTCATGGAAAGGGGTTGCCAAGCTTCCAAAAATTACGAGTCTCCAGAAATCTCAGCAACTATTTTTTCACCCAAACTGGATGATACTTTCAGGTAATGATCAGTACACTAAGCCCACTTGGTTCCCCAAATTTCGTTCTTGTATGTTGAAGCGTTCGTTTCCAGTAACAGTTTGAATTTTCGCGTTTCACTCTGTTTTCTCCTATACTGATAGATGTATTTGGAACTCTAAATCCAACACGGTTTGTGCTAGCTTCTTGAAACTCGACACAATAAAGCACTTTCACGTTCTATCTCTATGTTCTGTTTCCTTTTGATGTAACCCTCAGCAGTGACAGGGGAGAAACACTTTCATGGAAAGGGGTTGCCAAGCTTCCAAAAATTACGACTCTCCAGAAATCTCAGCAACTATTTTTTCACCCAAACTGGATGATACTTTCAGGTAATGATCAGTACACTAAGCCCACTTGGTTTTCCAAATTTCGTTCTTCTATGTTGATGCGTTCGTTTCCAGCAACAGTTTGAATTTTGGCGTTTCACTCTGTTTTCCCCTATATTGATAGATGTATTTGGAACTCTAAATCAAACACGGTTTGTGCTAGCTTCTTGAAACTTAACACAATAAAGCAGTTTCACGTTCTATCTCTATGTTCTGTTTCCTCTTGATGTAGCCCTAAGCAGTGACTGGGGAGAAACACTTTCATTGAAAGGGGTTGCCAAGCTTCCAAAAATTACGAGTCTCCAGAAATCTCAGCAACTATTTTTTCACCCAAACTGGATGATACTTTCAGGTAATGATCAGTACACTAAGCCCACTGGGTTCCCCAAATTTCGTTCTTCTATGTTGAAGCGTTCGTTTCCAGTAACAGTTTGAATTTTGGCGTTTCACTCTGTTTTCTCCTATTCAGATAGATGTATTTGGAACTCTAAATCCAGCACGGTTTGTGCTAGCTTCTTGAAACTCGACACAATAAAGCACTTTCACGTTCTATCTCTATGTTCTGTTTCCTCTTGATGTAGCCCTCAGCAGTGACTGGGGAGAAACACTTTCATAGAAAGGGGTTGCCAAGCTTCCAAAAATTACGAGTCTCCAGAATTCTCAGCAACTATTTTTTCACCCAAACTGGATGATACTTTCAGGTAATGATCAGTACACTAAGCCAACTTGGTTCCCCAAAGTTCGTTCTTCTATGTTGAAGCGTTCGTTTCCAGTAACAGTTTGAATTTTGGCGTTTCACTCTGTTTTCTCCTATACTGATAGATGTATTTGGAAGTGTAAATCAAACACGGTTTGTGCTAGCTTCTTGAAACTTGACACAATTAAGCAGTTTCGCGTTCTATCTCTATGTTCTTTTTCCTCTTGATGTAGCCCTAAGCAGTGTCTGGGGAGAAACACTTTCATAGAAAGGGGTTGCCAAGCTTCAAAAAATTACGAGTCTCCAGAAATCTCAGCAACTATTTTTTCACCCAAACTGGATGATGCTTTCAGCTAATGATCAGTACACTAAGCCCACTTGGTTCCCCAAATTTCGTTCTTCTAGGTTGAAGCGTTCGTTTCCAGTAACAGTTTGAATTTTGGCGTTTCACTGTTTTCTCCTATACTGATAGATGTATTTGGAACTCTAAATCAAACACGGTTTGTGCTAGCTTCTTGAAACTTGACACAATAAAGCAGTTTCACGTTCTTTCTCTATGTTCTGTTTCCTCTTGATGTAGCCCTAAGCAGTGACGGGAGAAACACTTTCATTGAAAGGGGTTGCCAAGCTTCCAAAAATTACGAGTCTCCAGAAATCTCAGCAACTATTTTTTCACCCAAACTGGATGATACTTTCAGGTAATGATCAGTACACTAAGCCCACTTGGTTCCCCAAATTTCGTTCTTCTATGTTGAAGCGTTCGTTTCCAGTAACAGTTTGAATTTTGGCATTTCACTCAGTTTTCTCCTATACTGATAGATGTATTTGGATCTCTAAATCAAACACGGTTTGTGCTAGCTTCTTGAAACTCGACACAATAAAGCACTTTCATGTTCTATCTCTATGTTCTGTTTTCTTTTGATGTTGCCCTAAGCAGTGACTTGGGAGAAACACTTTCATTGAAAGGGGTTGCCAAGCTTCCAAAAATTACGAGTCTCCAGAAATCTCAGCAACTATTTTTTCACCCAAACTGGATGATACTTGCAGGTAATGATCAGTACACTAAGCCCACTTGGTTCCCCAAATTTCGTTCTTGTATGTTGAAGCGTTTGTTTCCAGTAACAGTTTGAATTTTCGCGTTTCACTCTGTTTTCTCCTATACTGATAGATGTATTTGGAACTCTAAATCCAACACGGTTTGTGCTAGCTTCTTGAAACTCGACACAATAAAGCACTTTCACGTTCTATCTCTATGTTCTGTTTCCTTTTGATGTAACCCTCAGCAGTGACAGGGGAGAAACACTTTCATGGAAAGGGGTTGCCAAGCTTCCAAAAATTACGAGTCTCCAGAAATCTCAGCAACTATTTTTTCACCCAAACTGGATGATACTTTCAGGTAATGATCAGTACACTAAGCCCACTTGGTTCCCCAAATTTCGTTCTATGTTGAAGCATTCATTTCCAGCAACAGTTTGAATTTTGGCGTTTCACTCTGTTTTCTCCTATATTGATAGATGTATTTGGAACTTTAAATCAAACACGGTTTGTGCTAGCTTCTTGAAACTTGACACAATAAAGCAGTTTCACGTTGTATCTCTATGTTCTGTTTCCTCTTGATGTAGCCCTAAGCAGTGACTGGGGAGAAACACTTTCATTGAAAGGGGTTGCCAAGCTTCCAAAAATTACGAGTCTCCAGAAATCTCAGCAACTATTTTTTCACCCAAACTGGATGATACTTTCAGGTAATGATCAGTACTCTAAGCCCACTTGGTTCCCCAAATTTCGTTCTTCTATGTTGAAGCGTTCATTTCCAGTAACAGTTTGAATTTTGGCGTTTAACTCTGTTTTCTCGTACACTAATAGATGTATTTGGAACTCTAAATCAAACACGGTTTGTGCTAGCTTCTTGAAACTTGACACAATAAAGCGGTTTCACGTTGTATCTCTATGTTCTGTTTCCTCTTGATGTTGCCCTAAGCAGTGACTTGGGAGAAACACTTTCATTGAAAGGGTTTGCCAACCTTCCAAAAATTACGAGTCTCCAGAAATCTCAGCAACTATTTTTTCACCCAAACTGGATGATACTTTCAGGTAATGATCAGTACACTAAGCCCACTTGGTTCCCCAAATTTCGTTCTTCTATGTTGAAGCGTTCGTTTCCAGTAACAGTTTGAATTTTGGCGTTTCACTCTGTTTTCTCCTATACGGATAGATGTATTTGGAACTCTAAATCCAACACGGTTTGTGCTAGCTTCTTGAAACTCGACACAATAAAGCAGTTTCAGGTTCTATCTCTATGTTCTGTTTCCTCTTGATGTAGCCCTCAGCAGTGACTGGGGAGAAACACTTTCATAGAAAGGGGTTGCCAAGCTTCCAAAAATTACGAGTCTCCAGAAATCTCAGCAACTATTTTTTCACCCAAACTGGATGATACTTTCAGGTAATGATCAGTACACTAAGCCAACTTGGTTCCCCAAATTTCGTTCTTCTATGTTGAAGCGTTCGTTTCCAGTAACAGTTTGAATTTTGGCGTTTCACTCTGTTTTCTCCTATACTGATGGATGTATTTGGAACTGTAAATCAAACACGGTTTGTGCTAGCTTCTTGAAACTTGACACAATAAAGCAGTTTCACGTTCTCTCTCTATGTTCTGTTTCCTCTTGATGTAGCCCTAAGCAGTGACTGGGGAGAAACACTTTCATAGAAAGGGGTTGCCAAGCTTCCAAAAATTACGAGTCTCCAGAAATCTCAGCAACTATTTTTTCACCCAAACTGGATGATACTTTCAGGTAATGATCAGTGCACTAAGCCCACTTGGTTCCCCAAATTTCGTTCTTCTATGTTGAAGCGTTCGTTTCCAGTAACAGTTTGAATTTTGGCTTTTCACTCAGTTTTCTCCTATACTGATAGATGTATTTGGATCTCTAAATCAAACACGGTTTGTGCTAGCTTCTTGAAACACGACACAATAAAGCACTTTCATGTTCTATCTCTATGTTCTGTTTTCTTTTGATGTTGCCCTAAGCAGTGACTTGGGAGAAACACTTTCATTGAAAGGGGTTGCCAAGCTTCCAAAAATTACGAGTCTCCAGAAATCTCAGCAACTATTTTTTACCCAAACTGGATGATACTTGCAGGTAATGATCAGTACACTAAGCCCACTTGGTTCCCCAAATTTCGTTCTTGTATGTTGAAGCGTTCGTTTCCAGTAACAGTTTGAATTTTCGCGTTTCACTCTGTTTTCTCCTATACTGATAGATGTATTTGGAACTCTAAATCCAACACGGTTTGTGCTAGCTTCTTGAAACTCGACACAATAAAGCAGTTTCAGGTTCTCTCTCTATGTTCTGTTTCCTTTTGATGTAACCCTCAGCAGTGACTGGGGAGAAACACTCATGGAAAGGGGTTGCCAAGCTTCCAAAAATTACGACTCTCCAGAAATCTCAGCAACTATTTTTTCACCCAAACTGGATGATACTTTCAGGTAATGATCAGTACACTAAGCCCACTTGGTTCCCCAAATTTCGTTCTATGTTGAAGCATTCATTTCCAGCAACAGTTTGAATTTTGGCGTTTCACTCTGTTTTCTACTATATTGATAGATGTATTTGGAACTCTAAATCAAACACGGTTTGTGCTAGCTTCTTGAAACTTGACAAAATAAAGCAGTTTCACGTTCTATCTCTATGTTCTGTTTCCTCTTGATGTAGCCCTAAGCAGTGACTGGGGAGAAACACTTTCATTGAAAGGGGTTGCCAAGCTTCCAAAAATTACGAGTCTCCAGAAATCTCAGCAACTATTTTTTCACCCAAACTGGATGATACTTTCAGGTAATGATCAGTACTCTAAGCCCACTTGGTTCCCCAAATTTTGTTCTTCTATGTTGAAGCGTTCATTTCCAGTAACAGTTTGAATTTTGGCGTTTCACTCTGTTTTCTCGTACACTAATAGATGTATTTGGAACTCTAAATCAAACACGGTTTGTGCTAGCTTCTTGAAACTTGACACAATAAAGCGGTTTCACGTTGTTTCTCTATGTTCTGTTTCCTCTTGATGTTGCCCTAAGCAGTGACTTGGGAGAAACACTTTCATTGAAAGGGGTGGCCAACCTTCCAAAAATTACGAGTCTCCAGAAATCTCAGCAACTATTTTTTCACCCAAACTGGATGATACTTTCAGGTAATGATCAGTACACTAAGCCCACTTGGTTCCCCAAATTTCGTTCTTCTAGGTTGAAGCGTTCGTTTCCAGTAACAGTTTGAATTTTGGCGTTTCACTCTGTTTTCTCCTATACTGATAGATGTATTTGGAACTCTAAATCCAACACGGTTTGTGCTAGCTTCTTGAAACTCGACACAATAAAGCACTTTCACGTTCTATCTCTATGTTCTGTTTCCTCTTGATGTAACCCTCAGCAGTGCCTGGGGAGAAACACTTTCATTGAAAGGGGTTGCCAAGCTTCCAAAAATTATGTCTCCAGAAATCTCAGCAACTATTTTTTCACCCAAACTGGATGATACTTTCAGGTAATGATCAGTACACTAATCCCACTTGGTTCCCCAAATTTCGTTCTTGTATGTTGAAGCGTTCGTTTCCAGTAACAGTTTGAATTTTGGCGTTTCACTCTGTTTTCTCCTATACTGATAGATGTATTTGGAACTCTGAATCAAACACAGTTTGTGCTAGCTTCTTGAAACTTGACACAATAAAGCAGTTTCACGTTCTATCTCTATGTTCTGTTTCCTCTTTATGTAGCCCTAAGCAGTGACTTGGGAGAAACACTTTCATTGAAAAAGGTTGCCAAGCTTCCAAAAATTACGAGTCTCCAGAAATCTCAGCAACTATTTTTTCACCCAAACTGGATGACACTTTCAGGTAATGATCAGTACACTAATCCCACTTGGTTCCCCAAATTACGTCCTTCTATGGTGAAGCGTTCGTTTCCAGTAACAGTTTGAATTTTGGCGTTTCACTCTGTTTTCTCCTATACTGATACATGTATTTTGAACTCTAAATCAAACACGGTTTGTGCTAGCTTCTTGAAACTCAACACAATAAAGCACTTTCACGTTCTATCTCTATGTTCTGTTACGTCTTGATGTAACCCTCAGCAGTGACTGGGGAGAAACACTTTCATTCAAAGGGGTTGCCAAGCTTCCAAATATTACGAGTCTCCAGAATCTCAGCAACAATTTTTTCACCCAAACTGGATGATACGTTCAAGTAATGATCAGTCCACGAAGCCCACTTGGTTCCCCAATTTTCGTTTTATGTTGAAGCATTCATTTCCAGTAACAGTTTGAATTTTGGCGTTACACACTGTTTTCTCCTATATTGATTGATGTATTTGGAACTCTAAATCAAACACGGTTTGTGCTAGCTTCTTGAAACTTGACACAATAAAGCGGTTTCACGTTGTATCTCTATGTTCTGTTTCCTCTTGATGTTGCTCTAAGCAGTGACTTGGGAGAAACACTTTCATTGAAAGGGGTTGCCAACCTTCCAAAAATTACGAGTCTCCAGAAATCTCAGCAACTATTTTTTCACCCAAACTGGATGATACTTGCAGGTAATGATCAGTACACTAAGCCCACTTGGTTCCCCAAATGTCGTTCTTCTATGTTGAAGCGTTCGTTTCCAGTAACAGTTTGAATTTTTGCGTTTCACTCTGTTTTCTTTTATACTGATAGATGTATTTGGAACTCTAAATCAAACACGGTTTGTGCTAGCTTCTTGAAACTCGACACAATAAAGCACTTTCACGTTCTATCTCTATGTTCTGTTTCCTCTTGATGTAACCCTCAGCAGTGACTGGGGAGAAACACTTTCATAGAAAGGGGTTGCCAAGCTTCCAAAAATTACGAATCTCCAGAAATCTCAGCAACTATTTTTTCACCCAAACTGGATGATACTTTCAGGTAATGATCAGTACACTAAGCCCACTTGGTTCCCCAAATTTCGTTCTTCTATGTTGAATCGTTCGTTTCCAGTAACAGTTTGAATTTTGGCGTTTCACTCTGTTTTCTCCTATATTGGTAGATGTATTTGGAACTCTAAATCAAACACGGTTTGTGCTAGCTTCTTGAAACTTGACACAATAAAGCGGTTTCCTGTTCTATCTCTATGTTCTGTTTCCTCTTGATGTAACCCTCAGCAGTGACTGGGGAGAAACACTTTCATAGAAAGGGGTTGCCAAGCTTCCAAAAATTACGAGTCTCCAGAAATCTCAGCAACTATTTTTTCACCCAAACTGGATGATACTTTCAGGTAATGATCAGTACACTAAGCCCACTTGGTTCCCCAAATTTCGTTCTTCTATGTTGAAGCGTTCAATTCCAGTAACAGTTTGAATTTTGGCGTTTCAGTCAGTTTTCTCCTATACTGATAGATGTATTTGGAACTCTAAATCAAACACGGTTTGTGCTAGCTTCTTGAAACTTGACACAATAAAGCGGTTTCACGTTGTATCTCTATGTTCTATTTCCTCTTGATGTTGCTCTAAGCAGTGACTTGGGAGAAACACTTTCATTGAAAGGGGTTGCCAACCTTCCAAAAATTACGAGTCTCCAGAAATCTCAGCAACTATTTTTTCACCCAAACTGGATGATACTTGCAGGTAATGATCAGTACACTAAGCCCACTTGGTTCCCCAAATGTCGTTCTTCTATGTTGAAGCGTTCGTTTCCAGTAACAGTTTGAATTTTTGCGTTACACTCTGTTTTCTCCTATACTGATAGATGTATTTTTAACTCTAAATCCAACACGGTTTGTGCTAGCTTCTTGAAACTCGACACAATAAAGCACTTTCACGTTCTATCTCTATGTTCTGTTTCCTCTTGATGTAACCCTCAGCAGTGACTGGGGAGAAACACTTTCATAGAAAGGGGTTGCCAAGCTTCCAAAAATTACGAGTCTCCAGAAATCTCAGCAACTATTTTTTCACCCAAACTGGGTGATACTTTCAGGTAATGATCAGTACACTAAGCCCACTTGGTTCCCCAAATTTCGTTCTATGTTGAAGCATTCATTTCCAGCAACAGTTTGAATTTTGGCGTTTCACTCTGTTTTCTCCTATATTGATAGATGTATTTGGAACTCTAAATCAAACACGGTTTGTGCTAGCTTCTTGAAACTTGACACAATAAAGCGGTTTCACGTTGTATCTCTATGTTCTGTTTCCTCTTGATGTTGCCCTAAGAAGTGACTTGGGAGAAACACTTTCATTGAAAGGGGTTGCCAACCTTCCAAAAATTACGAGTCTCCAGAAATCTCAGCAACTATTTTTTCACCCAAACTGGATGATACTTGCAGGTAATTATCAGTACACTAAGCCCACTTGGTTCCCCAAATTTCGTTCTTCTATGTTGAAGCGTTCGTTTCCAGTAACAGTTTGAATTTTTGCGTTTCACTCTGTTTTCTCCTATACTGATAGATGTATTTGGAACTCTAAATCAAACACGGTTTGTGCTAGCTTCTTGAAACTTGACACAATAAAGCAGTTTCACGTTCTCTCTCTATGTTCTGTTTCCTCTTGATGTAGCCCTAAGCAGTGACTGGGGAGAAACACTTTAATTGAAAGGGGTTGCCAGGCTTAAAAAAATTATGAGTCTCCAGAAATCTCAGCAACTATTTTTTCACCCAAACTGGATGATACTTTCAGGTAATGATCAGTACACTAAGCCCACTTGGTTCCCCAAATTTCGTTCTTCTATGTTGAAGCGTTCGTTTCCAGTAACAGTATGAATTTTGGCGTTTCACTCTGTTTTCTCCTATACTGATAGATGTATTTGGAACTCTAAATCAAACACGGTTTGTGCTAGCTTCTTGAAACTTGACACAATAAAGCGGTTTCACGTTCTATATCTATGTTATGTTTCCTCTTGATGTAGCCCTAAGCAGTGACTGGGGAGAAACCCTTTCATTGAAATGGGTTGCCAAGCTTCCAAAAATTACGAGTCTCCAGAAATCTCAGCAACTATTTTTTTCACCCAAACTGGATGATACTTTCAGGTAATGATCAGTACACTAAGCCCACTTGGTTCCCCCAATTTCGTTCTTCTATGTTGAAGCGTTCGTTTCCAGTAACAGTTTGAATTTTTGCGTTTCACTCTGTTTTCTCCTATACTGATAGATGTATTTGGAACTCTAAATCAAACACGGTTTGTGCTAGCTTCTTGAAACTTGACACAATAAAGCAGTTTCACGTTCTCTCTCTATGTTCTGTTTCCTCTTGATGTAGCCCTAAGCAGTGACTGGGGAGAAACACTTTAATTGAAAGGGGTTGCCAGGCTTAAAAAAATTATGAGTCTCCAGAAATCTCAGCAACTATTTTTTCACCCAAACTGGATGATACTTTCAGGTAATGATCAGTACACTAAGCCCACTTGGTTCCCCAAATTTCGTTCTTCTATGTTGAAGCGTTCGTTTCCAGTAACAGTATGAATTTTGGCGTTTCACTCTGTTTTCTCCTATACTGATAGATGTATTTGGAACTCTAAATCAAACACGGTTTGTGCTAGCTTCTTGAAACTTGACACAATAAAGCGGTTTCACGTTCTATATCTATGTTATGTTTCCTCTTGATGTAGCCCTAAGCAGTGACTGGGGAGAAACCCTTTCATTGAAATGGGTTGCCAAGCTTCCAAAAATTACGAGTCTCCAGAAATCTCAGCAACTATTTTTTTCACCCAAACTGGATGATACTTTCAGGTAATGATCAGTACACTAAGCCCACTTGGTTCCCCCAATTTCGTTCTTCTATGTTGAAGCGTTCGTTTCCAGTAACAGTTTGAATTTTGGCGTTTCACTCTGTTTTCTCCTATATTGGTAGATGTATTTGGAACTCTAAATTCTAACACGGTTTGTGCTAGCTTCTTGAAACACGACACAATAACGCAGTTTCACGTTCTTTCTCTATGTTCTGTTTCCTCTTGATGTAGCCATAAGCAGTGACTGGGGAGAAACACTTTCATTGAAACGGTTTGCCAAGCTTCCAAAAATTACGAGTCTCCAGAATCTCAGCAACTATTTCTTCACCCAAACGGGATGATACGTTCAAGTAATGATCAGTCCACTAAGCCCACTTGGTTCCCCAAATTTCGTTCTATGTTGAAGCGTTCATTTCCAGTAACAGTTTGAATTTTGGCGTTTCACACTGTTTTCTCCTATATTGATAGATGTATTTGGAACTCTAAATCAAACACGGTTTGTGTTAGCTTCTTGAAACTTGACACAATAAAGCGGTTTCACGTTGTATCTCTATGTTCTGTTTCCTCTTGATGTTGCCCTAAGCAGTGACTTGGGAGAAACACTTTAATTGAAAGGGGTTGCCAAGCTTCCAAAAATTACGAGTCTCCAGAAATCTCAGCAACTATTTTTTCACCCAAACTGGATGATACTTGCAGGAAATGATCAGTACACTAAGCCCACTTGGTTCCCCAAATTTCATTCTTCTATGTTGAATCGTTCGTTTCCAGTAACAGTTTGAATTTTTGCGTTACACTCTGTTTTCTCCAATACTGATAGATGTATTTGGAACTCTAAATCCAACACGGTTTGTGCTAGCTTCTTGAAACTCGACACAATAAAGCACTTTCACGTTCTATCTCTATGTTCTGTTTCCTCTTGATGTAACCCTCAGCAGTGACTGGGGAGAAACACTTTCATAGAAAGGGGTTGCCAAGCTTCCAAAAATTACGAGTCTCCAGAAATCTCAGCAACTATTTTTTCACCCAAACTGGATGATACTTTCAGGTAATGATCAGTACACTAAGCCCACTTGGTTCCCCAAATTTCGTTCTTCTATGTTGAAGCGTTCAATTCCAGTAACAGTTTGAATTTTGGCGTTTCACTCTGTTTTCTCCTATACTGATAGATGTATTTGGAACTCTAAATCAAACACGGTTTGTGCTAGCTTCTTGAAACTTGACACAATAAAGCGGTTTCACGTTGTATCTCTATGTTCTATTTCCTCTTGATGTTGCTCTAAGCAGTGACTTGGGAGAAACACTTTCATTGAAAGGGGTTGCCAACCTTCCAAAAATTACGAGTCTCCAGAAATCTCAGCAACTATTTTTTCACCCAAACTGGATGATACTTGCAGGTAATGATCAGTACACTAAGCCCACTTGGTTCCCCAAATGTCGTTCTTCTATGTTGAAGCGTTCGTTTCCAGTAACAGTTTGAATTTTTGCGTTACACTCTGTTTTCTCCTATACTGATAGATGTATTTTTAACTCTAAATCCAACACGGTTTGTGCTAGCTTCTTGAAACTCGACACAATAAAGCACTTTCACGTTCTATCTCTATGTTCTGTTTCCTCTTGATGTAACCCTCAGCAGTGACTGGGGAGAAACACTTTCATAGAAAGGGGTTGCCAAGCTTCCAAAAATTACGAGTCTCCAGAAATCTCAGCAACTATTTTTTCACCCAAACTGGGTGATACTTTCAGGTAATGATCAGTACACTAAGCCCACTTGGTTCCCCAAATTTCGTTCTATGTTGAAGCATTCATTTCCAGCAACAGTTTGAATTTTGGCGTTTCACTCTGTTTTCTCCTATATTGATAGATGTATTTGGAACTCTAAATCAAACACGGTTTGTGCTAGCTTCTTGAAACTTGACACAATAAAGCGGTTTCACGTTGTATCTCTATGTTCTGTTTCCTCTTGATGTTGCCCTAAGAAGTGACTTGGGAGAAACACTTTCATTGAAAGGGGTTGCCAACCTTCCAAAAATTACGAGTCTCCAGAAATCTCAGCAACTATTTTTTCACCCAAACTGGATGATACTTGCAGGTAATTATCAGTACACTAAGCCCACTTGGTTCCCCAAATTTCGTTCTTCTATGTTGAAGCGTTCGTTTCCAGTAACAGTTTGAATTTTTGCGTTTCACTCTGTTTTCTCCTATACTGATAGATGTATTTGGAACTCTAAATCAAACACGGTTTGTGCTAGCTTCTTGAAACTTGACACAATAAAGCAGTTTCACGTTCTCTCTCTATGTTCTGTTTCCTCTTGATGTAGCCCTAAGCAGTGACTGGGGAGAAACACTTTAATTGAAAGGGGTTGCCAGGCTTAAAAAAATTATGAGTCTCCAGAAATCTCAGCAACTATTTTTTCACCCAAACTGGATGATACTTTCAGGTAATGATCAGTACACTAAGCCCACTTGGTTCCCCAAATTTCGTTCTTCTATGTTGAAGCGTTCGTTTCCAGTAACAGTATGAATTTTGGCGTTTCACTCTGTTTTCTCCTATACTGATAGATGTATTTGGAACTCTAAATCCAACATGGTTTGTGCTAGCTTCTTGAAACTCGACACAATAAAGCACTTTCACGTTCTATCTCTATGTTCTGTTTCCTCTTGATGTAGCCCTAAGCAGTGACTGGGGAGAAACCCTTTCATTGAAATGGGTTGCCAAGCTTCCAAAAATTACGAGTCTCCAGAAATCTCAGCAACTATTTTTTTCACCCAAACTGGATGATACTTTCAGGTAATGATCAGTACACTAAGCCCACTTGGTTCCCCCAATTTCGTTCTTCTATGTTGAAGCGTTCGTTTCCAGTAACAGTTTGAATTTTGGCGTTTCACTCTGTTTTCTCCTATATTGGTAGATGTATTTGGAACTCTAAATTCTAACACGGTTTGTGCTAGCTTCTTGAAACACGACACAATAACGCAGTTTCACGTTCTTTCTCTATGTTCTGTTTCCTCTTGATGTAGCCATAAGCAGTGACTGGGGAGAAACACTTTCATTGAAACGGTTTGCCAAGCTTCCAAAAATTACGAGTCTCCTGAATCTCAGCAACTATTTCTTCACCCAAACGGGATGATACGTTCAAGTAATGATCAGTCCACTAAGCCCACTTGGTTCCCCAAATTTCGTTCTATGTTGAAGCGTTCATTTCCAGTAACAGTTTGAATTTTGGCGTTTCACACTGTTTTCTCCTATATTGATAGATGTATTTGGAACTCTAAATCAAACACGGTTTGTGCTAGCTTCTTGAAACTTGACACAATAAAGCGGTTTCACGTTGTATCTCTATGTTCTGTTTCCTCTTGATGTTGCCCTAAGCAGTGACTTGGGAGAAACACTTTAATTGAAAGGGGTTGCCAAGCTTCCAAAAATTACGAGTCTCCAGAAATCTCAGCAACTATTTTTTCACCCAAACTGGATGATACTTGCAGGAAATGATCAGTACACTAAGCCCACTTGGTTCCCCAAATTTCATTCTTCTATGTTGAATCGTTCGTTTCCAGTAACAGTTTGAATTTTTGCGTTACACTCTGTTTTCTCCAATACTGATAGATGTATTTGGAACTCTAAATCCAACACGGTTTGTGCTAGCTTCTTGAAACTCGACACAATAAAGCACTTTCACGTTCTATCTCTATGTTCTGTTTCCTCTTGATGTAACCCTCAGCAGTGACTGGGGAGAAACACTTTCATAGAAAGGGGTTGCCAAGCTTCCAAAAATTACGAGTCTCCAGAAATCTCAGCAACTATTTTTTCACCCAAACTGGATGATACTTTCAGGTAATGATCAGTACACTAAGCCCACTTGGTTCCCCAAATTTCGTTCTATGTTGAAGCATTAATTTCCAGCAACAGTTTGAATTTTGGCGTTTCACTCTGTTTTCTCCTATATTGATAGATGTATTTGGAACTCTAAATCAAACATGGTTTGTGCTAGCTTCTTGAAACTTGACACAATAAAGAAGTTTCACGTTCTATCTCTATGTTCTGTTTCCTCTTGATGTAGCCCTAAGCAGTGTCTGGGAGAAACACTTTCATTGAAAGGGTTTGCCAAGCTTCCAAAAATTACGAGTCTCCAGAAATCTCAGCAACTATTTTTTCACCCAAACTGGATGATACTTTCAGGTAATGATCAGTACACTAATCCCACTTGGTTCCCCAAATTACGCTCTTCTATGGTGAAGCGTTCGTTTCCAGTAACAGTTTGAATTTTGGCGTTTCACTCTGTTTTCTCCTATACTGATACATGTATTTTGAACTCTAAATCAAACACGGTTTGTGCTAGCTTCATGGAACTCAACACAATAAAGCACTTTCACGTTCTATCTCTATGTTCTGTTTCGTCTTGATGTAACCCTCAGCAGTGACTGGGGAGAAACACTTTCATTGAAAGGGGTTGCCAAGCTTCCAAAAATTACGAGTCTCCAGAAATCTCAGCAACTATTTTTTCACCCAAACTGGATGATACTTTCAGGTAATGATCAGTACACTAAGCCCACATGGTTCCCCAAATTTCGTTCTTCTATGTTGAAGCATTCGTTTCCAGTAACAGTTTGAATTTTGGCGTTTCACTCTCTTTTCTCCTATACTGATAGATGTATTTGGAACTCTAAATCAAACACGGTTTGTGCTAGCTTCTTGAAACTTGACACAATAAAGCGGTTTCACGTTCTATATCTATGTTATGTTTCCTCTTGATGTAGCCCTAAGCAGTGACTGGGGAGAAACACTTTCATTGAAAGGGGTTGCCAGGCTTAAAAAAATTACGAGTCTCCAGAAATCTCAGCAACTCTTTTTTCACCCAAACTGGATGATACTTTCAGGTAATGATCAGTACACTAAGCCCACTTGGTTCCCCAAATTTCGTTCTTCTATGTTGAAGCGTTCGTTTCCAGTAACAGTTTGAATTTTGGCGTTTCACTCTGTTTTCTCCTATATTGATAGATGTATTTGGAACTCTAAATCAAACACGGTTTGTGCTAGCTTCTTGAAACTTGACACAATAAAGCGGTTTCACGTTGTATCTCTATCTTCTGTTTCCTCTTGATGTTGCCCTAAACAGTGACTTGGGAGAAACACTTTAATTGAAAGGGGTTGCCAAGCTTCCAAAAATTACGAGTCTCCAGAAATCTCAGCAACTATTTTTTCACCCAAACTGGATGATACTTGCAGGTAATGATCAGTACACTAAGCCCACTTGGTTCCCCAAATTTCGTTCTTCTATGTTGAAGCGTTCGTTTCCAGTAACAGTTTGAATTTTTGCGTTTCACTCTGTTTTCTCCTATACTGATAGATGTATTTGGAACTCTAAATCAAACACGGTTTGTGCTAGCTTCTTGAAACTTGACACAATAAAGCAGTTTCACGTTCTCTCTCTATGTTCTGTTTCCTCTTGATGTAGCCCTAAGCAGTGACTGGGGAGAAACACTTTAATTGAAAGGGGTTGCCAGGCTTAAAAAAATTACGAGTCTCCAGAAATCTCAGCAACTATTTTTTCACCCAAACTGGATGATACTTTCAGGTAATGATCAGTACACTAAGCCCACTTGGTTCCCCAAATTTCATTCTTCTATGTTGAAGCGTTCGTTTCCAGTAACAGTTTGAATTTTTGCGTTACACTCTGTTTTCTCCAATACTGATAGATGTATTTGGAACTCTAAATCCAACACGGTTTGTGCTAGCTTCTTGAAACTCGACACAATAAAGCACTTTCACGTTCTATCTCTATGTTCTGTTTCCTTTTGATGTAACCCTCAGCAGTGACTGGGGAGAAACACTTTCATAGAAAGGGGTTGCCAAGCTTCCAAAAATTACGAGTCTCCAGAAATCTCAGCAACTATTTTTTCACCCAAACTGGATGATACTTTCAGGTAATGATCAGTACACTAAGCCCACTTGGTTCCCCAAATTTCGTTCTATGTTGAAGCATTAATTTCCAGCAACAGTTTGAATTTTGGCGTTTCACTCTGTTTTCTCCTATATTGATAGATGTATTTGGAACTCTAAATCAAACATGGTTTGTGCTAGCTTCTTGAAACTTGACACAATAAAGAAGTTTCACGTTCTATCTCTATGTTCTGTTTCCTCTTGATGTAGCCCTAAGCAGTGTCTGGGAGAAACACTTTCATTGAAAGGGTTTGCCAAGCTTCCAAAAATTACGAGTCTCCAGAAATCTCAGCAACTATTTTTTCACCCAAACTGGATGATACTTTCAGGTAATGATCAGTACACTAATCCCACTTGGTTCCCCAAATTACGTTCTTCTATGGTGAAGCGTTCGTTTCCAGTAACAGTTTGAATTTTGGCGTTTCACTCTGTTTTCTCCTATACTGATACATGTATTTTGAACTCTAAATCAAACACGGTTTGTGCTAGCTTCATGAAACTCAACACAATAAAGCACTTTCACGTTCTATCTCTATGTTCTGTTTCGTCTTGATGTAACCCTCAGCAGTGACTGGGGAGAAACACTTTCATTGAAAGGGGTTGCCAAGCTTCCAAAAATTACGAGTCTCCAGAAATCTCAGCAACTATTTTTTCACCCAAACTGGATGATACTTTCAGGTAATGATCAGTACACTAAGCCCACATGGTTCCCCAAATTTCGTTCTTCTATGTTGAAGCATTCGTTTCCAGTAACAGTTTGAATTTTGGCGTTTCACTCTCTTTTCTCCTATACTGATAGATGTATTTGGAACTCTAAATCAAACACGGTTTGTGCTAGCTTCTTGAAACTTGACACAATAAAGCGGTTTCACGTTCTATATCTATGTTATGTTTCCTCTTGATGTAGCCCTAAGCAGTGACTGGGGAGAAACACTTTCATTGAAAGGGGTTGCCAGGCTTAAAAAAATTACGAGTCTCCAGAAATCTCAGCAACTATTTTTTCACCCAAACTGGATGATACTTTCAGGTAATGATCAGTACACTAAGCCCACTTGGTTCCCCAAATTTCGTTCTTCTATGTTGAAGCGTTCGTTTCCAGTAACAGTTTGAATTTTGGCGTTTCACTCTGTTTTCTCCTATATTGATAGATGTATTTGGAACTCTAAATCAAACACGGTTTGTGCTAGCTTCTTGAAACTTGACACAATAAAGAAGTTTCACGTTCTATCTCTATGTTGTGTTTCCTCTTGATGTAGCCCTAAGCAGTGACTGGGAGAAACACTTTCAATGAAAGGGGTTGCCAGGCTTCCAAAAATTACGAGTCTCCAGAAATCTCAGCAACTATTTTTTCACCCAAACTGGATGATACTTTCAGGTAATGATCAGTACACTAAGCCCACTTGGTTCCCCAAATTTCGTTCTATGTTGAAGCATTCATTTTCAGCAACAGTTTGAATTTTGGCATTTCACTCTGTTTTCTCCTATATTGATAGATGTATTTGGAACTCTAAATCAAACACGGTTTGTGCTAGCTTCTTGAAACTTGACACAATAAAGCAGTTTCATGTTCTATCTCTATGTTCTGTTTCCTCTTGATGTAGCCCTAAGCAGTGACTGAGAGAAACACTTTCATTGAAAGGGGTTGCCAACCTTCCAAAAATTACGAGTCTCCAGAAATCTCAGCAACTATTTTTTCACCCAAACTGGATGATACTTTCAGGTAATGATCAGTACACTAATCCCACTTGGTTCCACAAATTACGTTCTTCTATGTTGAAGCGTTCGTTTCCAGTAACAGTTTGAATTTTGGCGTTTCACTCTGTTTTCTCCTATATTCATAGATGTATTTGGAACTCTAAATCAAACACGGTTTGTGCTAGCTTCTTGAAACTCAACACAATAAAGCACTTTCACGTTCTATCTCTATGTTCTGTTTCGTCTTGATGTAACCCTCAGCAGTGACTGGGGAGAAACACTTTCATTGAAAGGGGTTGCCAAGCTTCCAAAAATTACGAGTCTCCAGAAATCTCAGAAACTATTTTTTCACCCAAACTGGATGATACTTTCAGGTAATGATCAGTACACTAAGCCCACTTGGTTCCCCAAATTTCGTTCTTCTATGTTGAAGCGTTCGTTTCCAGTAACAGTTTGAATTTTGGCGTTTCACTCTCTTTTCTCCTATACTGATAGATGTATTTGGAACTCTAAATCAAACACGGTTTGTGCTAGCTTCTTGAAACTTGACACAATAAAGCGGTTTCACGTTCTATATCTATGTTATGTTTCCTCTTGATGTAGCCCTAAGCAGTGACTGGGGAGAAACACTTTCATTGAAAGGGTTTGCCAAGCTTCCAAAAATTACGAGTCTCCAGAAATCTCAGCAACTATTTTTTCAACCAAACTGGATGATACCTTCAGGTAATGATTAGTACACTAAGCCCACTTGGTTCCCAAATTTCGTTCTATGTTGAAGCATTGGTTTCCAGTAACAGTTTGAATTTTTGCGTTTCACTCTGTTTTCTCCTATATTGATAGATGTATTTGGAACTCTAAATCAAACACGGTTTGTGCTAGCTTCTTGAAAATTGACACAATAAAGCGGTTTCACGTTCTATCTCTATGTTCTCTTTCCTCTTGATGTAGCCCTGCGCAATGACTTGGGAGAAACACTTTAATTGAAAGGGGTTGCCAAGCTTCCAAAAATTATGAGTCTCCAGAAATCTCAGCAACTATTTTTTCACCCAAACTGGATGATACTTTCAGGTAATGATCAGTATACTAAGAACACTTGGTTCCCCAAATTTCGTTCTTCTATGTTGAAGCGTTTGTTTCCAGTTACAGGTTGAATTTTGGCGTTTCACTCTGTTTTCTCCTATATTGATAGATGTATTTGGAACTCTAAATCAAACACGGTTTGTGCTAGCTTCTTGAAACTTGACACAATAAAGCAGTTTCACATTCTATCTCTATGTTCTGTTTCCTCTTGATGTAGCCCTAAGCAGTGACTGGGGAGAAACACTTTCATTGAAAGGGGTTGCCAAGCTTCCAAAAATTACGAGTCTCCAGAAATCTCAGCAACAATTTTTTCACCCAAACTGGATGATACTTTCAGGTAATGATCAGTACACTAAGCCCACTTGGTTCCCCAAATTTCGTTCTTCTATGTTGAAGCGTTCGTTTCCAGTAACAGTATGAATTTTGGCGTTTCACTCTGTTTTCTCCTATACTGATAGATGTATTTGGAACTCTAAATCAAACACGGTTTGTGCTAGCTTCTTGAAACTTGACACAATAAAGCAGTTTCACGTTCTATCTCTATGTTCTGTTTCCTCTTGATGTAGCCCTAAGCAGTGACTGGGGAGAAACCCTTTCATTGAAATGGGTTGCCAAGCTTCCAAAAATTACGAGTCTCCAGAATCTCAGCAACTATTTCTTCACCCAAACGGGATGATACGTTCAAGTAATGATCAGTCCACTAAGCCCACTTGGTTCCCCAAATTTCGTTCTATGTAGAAGCGTTCATTTCCAGTAACAGTTTGAATTTTGGCGTTTCAGTCTGTTTTCTCCTATTTTGATAGTTGTATTTGAAACCCTAAATCAAACACGGTTTGTGCTAGCTTCTTGAAACTTGACACAATAAACCGGTTTCATGTTCTTTCTCTATGTTCCTTTTCCTCTTGATGTAGCCCTAAGCAGTGACTTGGGAGAAACACTTTCATTGAAAGGGGTTGCCAAGCTTCCAAAAATTACGAGTCTCCAGAAATCTCAGCAACTATTTTTTCACCCAAACTGGATGATACTTTCAGGTAATGATCAGTACTCTAAGCCCACTTGGTTCCCCAAATTTCATTCTTGTATGTTGAAGCGTTTTTTTCCAGTAACAGTTTGAATTTTGACGTTTCACTGTTTTCTCCTATACTGATAGATGTATTTGGAACTCTAAATCAAACACGGTTTGTGCTAGCTTCTTGAAACTTGACACAATAAAGCGGTTTCACGTTGTATCTCTATGTTCTGTTTCCTCTTGATGTTGCCCTAAGCAGTGACTTGGGAGAAACACTTTAATTGAAAGGGGTTGCCAAGCTTCCAAAAATTACGAGTCTCCAGAAATCTCAGCAACTATTTTTTCACCCAAACTGGATGATACTTGCAGGTAATGATCAGTACACTAAGCCCACTTGGTTCCCCAAATTTCGTTCTTCTATGTTGAAGCGTTCGTTTCCAGTAACAGTTTGAATTTTTGCGTTACACTCTGTTTTCTCCTATACTGATAGATGTATTTTTAACTCTAAATCCAACACGGTTTATGCTAGCTTCTTGAAACTCGACACAATAAAGCACTTTCACGTTATATCTCTATGTTCTGTTTCCTGTTGATGTTACCCTCAGCAGTGACTGGGGAGAAACACTTTCATAGAAAGGGGTTGCCAAGCTTCCAAAAATTACGAGTCTCCAGAAATCTCAGCAACTATTTTTTCACCCAAACTGGATGATACTTTCAGGTAATGATCAGTACACTAAGCCCACTTGGTTCCCCAAATTTCGTTCTATGTTGAAGCATTCATTTCCAGCAACAGTTTGAATTTTGGCGTTTCACTCTGTTTTCTCCTATACTGATAGATGTATTTGGAACTCTAAATCAAACACGGTTTGTGCTAGCTTCTTGAAACTTGACACAATATAGCAGTTTCACGTTCTCTCTCTATGTTCTGTTTCCTCTTGATGTAGCCCTAAGCAGTGACTGGGGAGAAACACTTTAATTGAAAGGGGTTGCCAGGCTTAAAAAAATTACGAGTCTCCAGAAATCTCAGCAACTATTTTTTCACCCAAACTGGATGATACTTTCAGGTAATGATCAGTACACTAAGCCCACTTGGTTCCCCAAATTTCGTTCTTCTATGTTGAAGCGTTCGTTTCCAGTAACAGTATGAATTTTGGCGTTTCACTCTGTTTTCTCCTATACTGATAGATGTATTTGGAACTCTAAATCCAACATGGTTTGTGCTAGCTTCTTGAAACTCGACACAATAAAGCACTTTCACGTTCTATCTCTATGTTCTGTTTCCTCTTGATGTAGCCCTAAGCAGTGACTGGGGAGAAACCCTTTCATTGAAATGGGTTTCCAAGCTTCCAAAAATTACGAGTCTCCAGAAATCTCAGCAACTATTTTTTTCACCCAAACTGGATGATACTTTCAGGTAATGATCAGTACACTAAGCCCACTTGGTTCCCCCAATTTCGTTCTTCTATGTTGAAGCGTTCGTTTCCAGTAACAGTTTGAATTTTGGCGTTTCACTCTGTTTTCTCCTATATTGGTAGATGTATTTGGAACTCTAAATTCTAACACGGTTTGTGCTAGCTACTTGAAACACGACACAATAACGCAGTTTCACGTTCTTTCTCTATGTTCTGTTTCCTCTTGATGTAGCCATAAGCAGTGACTGGGGAGAAACACTTTCATTGAAACGGTTTGCCAAGCTTCCAAAAATTACGAGTCTCCAGAATCTCAGCAACTATTTCTTCACCCAAACGGGATGATATGTTCAAGTAATGATCAGTCCACTAAGCCCACTTGGTTCCCCAAATTTCGTTCTATGTTGAAGCGTTCATTTCCAGTAACAGTTTGAATTTTGGCGTTACACTCTGTTTTCTCCAATACTGATAGATGTATTTGGAACTCTAAATCCAACACGGTTTGTGCTAGCTTCTTGAAACTCGACACAATAAAGCACTTTCACGTTCTATCTCTATGTTCTGTTTCCTCTTGATGTAACCCTCAGCAGTGACTGGGGAGAAACACTTTCATAGAAAGGGGTTGCCAAGCTTCCAAAAATTACGAGTCTCCAGAAATCTCAGCAACTATTTTTTCACCCAAACTGGATGATACTTTCAGGTAATGATCAGTACACTAAGCCCACTTGGTTCCCCAAATTTCGTTCTATGTTGAAGCATTAATTTCCAGCAACAGTTTGAATTTTGGTGTTTCACTCTGTTTTCTCCTATATTGATAGATGTATTTGGAACTCTAAATCAAACATGGTTTGTGCTAGCTTCTTGAAACTTGACACAATAAAGAAGTTTCACGTTCTATCTCTATGTTCTGTTTCCTCTTGATGTAGCCCTAAGCAGTGTCTGGGAGAAACACTTTCATTGAAAGGGTTTGCCAAGCTTCCAAAAATTACGAGTCTCCAGAAATCTCAGCAACTATTTTTTCACCCAAACTGGATGATACTTTCAGGTAATGATCAGTACACTAATCCCACTTGGTTCCCCAAATTACGCTCTTCTATGGTGAAGCGTTCGTTTCCAGTAACAGTTTGAATTTTGGCGTTTCACTCTGTTTTCTCCTATACTGATACATGTATTTTGAACTCTAAATCAAACACGGTTTGTGCTAGCTTCATGAAACTCAACACAATAGAGCACTTTCACGTTCTATCTCTATGTTCTGTTTCGTCTTGATGTAACCCTCAGCAGTGACTGGGGAGAAACACTTTCATTGAAAGGGGTTGCCAAGCTTCCAAAAATTACGAGTCTCCAGAAATCTCAGCAACTATTTTTTCACCCAAACTGGATGATACTTTCAGGTAATGATCAGTACACTAAGCCCACATGGTTCCCCAAATTTCGTTCTTCTATGTTGAAGCATTCGTTTCCAGTAACAGTTTGAATTTTGGCGTTTCACTCTGTTTTCTCCTATACTGATAGATGTATTTGGAACTCTAAATCAAACACGGTTTGTGCTAGCTTCTTGAAACTTGACACAATAAAGCAGTTTCACGTTCTTTCTCTATGTTCTGTTTCCTCTTGATGTAGCCCTAAGCAGTGACTGGGGAGAAACACTTTCATTGAAAGGGGTTGCCAAACTTCCAAAAATTACGAGTCTGCAGAAATCTCAGCAACTATTTTTTCACCCAAACTGGATGATACTTTCAGGTAATGATCAGTACACTAAACCCACTTGGTTCCCCAAATTTCGTTCTTCTATGTTGAAGCGTTCGTTTCCAGTAACAGGTTGAATTTTGGCGTTTCACTCTGTTTTCTCCTATATTGATAGATGTATTTGGAACTCTAAATCAAACACGGTTTGTGCTAGCTTCTTGAAACTTGACACAATAAAGCGGTTTCACGTTGTATCTCTATGTTCTGTTTCCTCTTGATGTTGCCCTAAGCAGTGACTTGGGAGAAACACTTTAATTGAAAGGGGTTGCCAAGCTTCCAAAAATTACGAGTCTCCAGAAATCTCAGCAACTATTTTTTCACCCAAACTGGATGATACTTGCAGGTAATGATCAGTACACTAAGCCCACTTGGTTCCCCAAATTTCGTTCTTCTATGTTGAAGCGTTCGTTTCCAGTAACAGTTTGAATTTTTGCGTTACACTCTGTTTTCTCCTATACTGATAGATGTATTTTTAACTCTAAATCCAACACGGTTTATGCTAGCTTCTTGAAACTCGACACAATAAAGCACTTTCACGTTCTATCTCTATGTTCTGTTTCCTCTTGATGTTACCCTCAGCAGTGACTGGGGAGAAACACTTTCATAGAAAGGGGTTGCCAAGCTTCCAAAAATTACGAGTCTCCAGAAATCTCAGCAACTATTTTTTCACCCAAACTGGATGATACTTTCAGGTAATGATCAGTACACTAAGCCCACTTGGTTCCCCAAATTTCGTTCTATGTTGAAGCATTCATTTCCAGCAACAGTTTGAATTTTGGCGTTTCACTCTGTTTTCTCCTATATTGATAGATGTATTTGGAACTCTAAATCAAACACGGTTTGTGCTAGCTTCTTGAAACTTGACACAATAAAGCGGTTTCACGTTGTATCTCTATGTTCTGTTTCCTCTTGATGTTGCCCTAAGAAGTGACTTGGGAGAAACACTTTCATTGAAAGGGGTTGCCAACCTTCCAAAAATTACGAGTCTCCAGAAATCTCAGCAACTATTTTTTCACCCAAACTGGATGATACTTGCAGGTAATTATCAGTACACTAAGCCCACTTGGTTCCCCAAATTTCGTTCTTCTATGTTGAAGCGTTCGTTTCCAGTAACAGTTTGAATTTTTGCGTTTCACTCTGTGTTCTCCTATACTGATAGATGTATTTGGAACTCTAAATCAAACACGGTTTGTGCTAGCTTCTTGAAACTTGACACAATAAAGCAGTTTCACGTTCTCTCTCTATGTTCTGTTTCCTCTTGATGTAGCCCTAAGCAGTGACTGGGGAGAAACACTTTCATTGAAAGGGGTTGCCAGGCTTAAAAAAATTACGAGTCTCCAGAAATCTCAGCAACTATTTTTTCACCCAAACTGGATGATACTTTCAGGTAATGATCAGTACACTAAGCCCACTTGGTTCCCCAAATTTAGTTCTTCTATGTTGAAGCGTTCGTTTCCAGTAACAGTATGAATTTTGGCGTTTCACTCTGTTTTCTCCTATACTGATAGATGTATTTGGAACTCTAAATCCAACATGGTTTGTGCTAGCTTCTTGAAACTCGACACAATAAAGCACTTTCACGTTCTATCTCTATGTTCTGTTTCCTCTTGATGTAGCCCTAAGCAGTGACTGGGGAGAAACCCTTTCATTGAAATGGGTTGCCAAGCTTCCAAAAATTACGAGTCTCCAGAAATCTCAGCAACTATTTTTTTCACCCAAACTGGATGATACTTTCAGGTAATGATCAGTACACTAAGCCCACTTGGTTCCCCCAATTTCGTTCTTCTATGTTGAAGCGTTCGTTTCCAGTAACAGTTTGAATTTTGGCGTTTCACTCTGTTTTCTCCTATATTGGTAGATGTATTTGGAACTCTAAATTCTAACACGGTTTGTGCTAGCTTCTTGAAACACGACACAATAACGCAGTTTCACGTTCTTTCTCTATGTTCTGTTTCCTCTTGATGTAGCCATAAGCAGTGACTGGGGAGAAACACTTTCATTGAAACGGTTTGCCAAGCTTCCAAAAATTACGAGTCTCCAGAATCTCAGCAACTATTTCTTCACCCAAACGGGATGATACGTTCAAGTAATGATCAGTCCACTAAGCCCACTTGGTTCCCCAAATTTCGTTCTATGTTGAAGCGTTCATTTCCAGTAACAGTTTGAATTTTGGCGTTTCACACTGTTTTCTCCTATATTGATAGATGTATTTGGAACTCTAAATCAAACACGGTTTGTGCTAGCTTCTTGAAACTTGACACAATAAAGCGGTTTCACGTTGTATCTCTATGTTCTGTTTCCTCTTGATGTTGCCCTAAGCAGTGACTTGGGAGAAACACTTTAATTGAAAGGGGTTGCCAAGCTTCCAAATATTACGAGTCTCCAGAAATCTCAGCAACTATTTTTTCACCCAAACTGGATGATACTTGCAGGAAATGATCAGTACACTAAGCCCACTTGGTTCCCCAAATTTCATTCTTCTATGTTGAAGCGTTCGTTTCCAGTAACAGTTTGAATTTTTGCGTTACACTCTGTTTTCTCCAATACTGATAGATGTATTTGGAACTCTAAATCCAACACGGTTTGTGCTAGCTTCTTGAAACTCGACACAATAAAGCACTTTCACGTTCTATCTCTATGTTCTGTTTCCTCTTGATGTAACCCTCAGCAGTGACTGGGGAGAAACACTTTCATAGAAAGGGGTTGCCAAGCTTCCAAAAATTACGAGTCTCCAGAAATCTCAGCAACTATTTTTTCACCCAAACTGGATGATACTTTCAGGTAATGATCAGTACACTAAGCCCACTTGGTTCCCCAAATTTCGTTCTATGTTGAAGCATTAATTTCCAGCAACAGTTTGAATTTTGGCGTTTCACTCTGTTTTCTCCTATATTGATAGATGTATTTGGAACTCTAAATCAAACATGGTTTGTGCTAGCTTCTTGAAACTTGACACAATAAAGAAGTTTCACGTTCTATCTCTATGTTCTGTTTCCTCTTGATGTAGCCCTAAGCAGTGTCTGGGAGAAACACTTTCATTGAAAGGGTTTGCCAAGCTTCCAAAAATTACGAGTCTCCAGAAATCTCAGCAACTATTTTTTCACCCAAACTGGATGATACTTTCAGGTAATGATCAGTACACTAATCCCACTTGGTTCCCCAAATTACGCTCTTCTATGGTGAAGCGTTCGTTTCCAGTAACAGTTTGAATTTTGGCGTTTCACTCTGTTTTCTCCTATACTGATACATGTATTTTGAACTCTAAATCAAACACGGTTTGTGCTAGCTTCATGAAACTCAACACAATAAAGCACTTTCACGTTCTATCTCTATGTTCTGTTTCGTCTTGATGTAACCCTCAGCAGTGACTGGGGAGAAACACTTTCATTGAAAGGGGTTGCCAAGCTTCCAAAAATTACGAGTCTCCAGAAATCTCAGCAACTATTTTTTCACCCAAACTGGATGATACTTTCAGGTAATGATCAGTACACTAAGCCCACATGGTTCCCCAAATTTCGTTCTTCTATGTTGAAGCATTCGTTTCCAGTAACAGTTTGAATTTTGGCGTTTCACTCTCTTTTCTCCTATACTGATAGATGTATTTGGAACTCTAAATCAAACACGGTTTGTGCTAGCTTCTTGAAACTTGACACAATAAAGCGGTTTCACGTTCTATACCTATGTTATGTTTCCTCTTGATGTAGCCCTAAGCAGTGACTGGGGAGAAACACTTTCATTGAAAGGGGTTGCCAGGCTTAAAAAAATTACGAGTCTCCAGAAATCTCAGCAACTCTTTTTTCACCCAAACTGGATGATACTTTCAGGTAATGATCAGTACACTAAGCCCACTTGGTTCCCCAAATTTCGTTCTTCTATGTTGAAGCGTTCGTTACCAGTAACATTTTGAATTTTTGCGTTACACTCTGTTTTCTCCTATACTGATAGATGTATTTGGAACTCTAAATCCAACACGGTTTGTGCTAGCTTCTTGAAACTCGACACAATAAAGCACTTTCACGTTCTATCTCTATGTTCTGTTTCCTCTTGATGTAACCCTCAGCAGTGACTGGGGAGAAACACTTTCATAGAAAGGGGTTGCCAAGCTTCCAAAAATTACGAGTCTCCAGAAATCTCAGCAACTATTTTTTCACCCAAACTGGATGATACTTTCAGGTAATGATCAGTACACTAAGCCCACTTGGTTCCCCAAATTTCGTTCTATGTTGAAGCATTCATTTCCAGCAACAGTTTGAATTTTGGCGTTTCACTCTGTTTTCTCCTATATTGATAGATGTATTTGGAACTCTAAATCAAACACGGTTTGTGCTAGCTTCTTGAAACTTGACACAATAAAGCAGTTTCACGTTCTATCTCTATGTTCTGTTTCCTCTTGATGTAGCCCTAAGCAGTGACTGGGAAAAACACTTTCATTGAAAGGGGTTGCCAAGCTTCCAAAAATTACGAGTCTCCAGAAATCTCAGCAACTATTTTTTCACCCAAACTGGATGATACTTTCAAGTAATGATCAGTACACTAAGCCCACTTGGTTCCCCAAATTTCGTTCTATGTTGAATCATTCATTTCCAGCAACAGTTTGAATTTTGGCATTTCACTCTGTTTTCTCCTATATTGATAGATGTATTTGGAACTCTAAATCAAACACGGTTTGTGCTAGCTTCTTGAAACTTGACACAATAAAGCGGTGTCTTGTTCTTTCTCTGTGTTCTGTTTCCTCTTGATGTAGCCCTCAGCAGTGACTGGGGAGAAACACTTTCATTGAAAGGGGTTGCCAAGCTTCCAAAAATTACGAGTCTCTAGAAATGTCAGCAACTATTTTTTCACCCAAACTGGATGATACTTTCAGGTAATGATCAGTACACTAAGCCCACTTGGTTCCCCAAATTTCGTTCTATGTTGAAGCATTCATTTCCAGCAACAGTTTGAATTTTGGCGTTTCACTCTGTTTTCTCCTATATTGATAGATGTATTTGGAACTCTAAATCAAACACGGTTTGTGCTAGCTTCTTGAAACTTGACACAATAAAGCGGTTTCACGTTGTATCTCTATGTTCTGTTTCCTCTTGATGTTGCCCTAAGAAGTGACTTGGGAGAAACACTTTCATTGAAAGGGGTTGCCAACCTTCCAAAAATTACGAGTCTCCAGAAATCTCAGCAACTATTTTTTCACCCAAACTGGATGATACTTGCAGGTAATTATCAGTACACTAAGCCCACTTGGTTCCCCAAATTTCGTTCTTCTATGTTGAAGCGTTCGTTTCCAGTAACAGTTTGAATTTTTGCGTTTCACTCTGTTTTCTCCTATACTGATAGATGTATTTGGAACTCTAAATCAAACACGGTTTGTGCTAGCTTCTTGAATCTTGACACAATAAAGCGGTTTCATGTTCTTTCTCTGTGTTCTCTTTCCTCTTGATGTAGCCCTCAGCAGTGACTGGGGAGAAACACTTTCATTGAAAGGGGTTGCCAAGCTTCCAAAAATTACGAGTCTCCAGAAATCTCAGCAACTATTTTTTCACCCAAACTGGATGATACATTCAGGTAATGATCAGTACACTAAGCCCACTTGGTTCCCCAAATTTCGTTCTATGTTGAAGCATTCATTTCCAGCAACAGTTTGAATTTTGGCGTTTCACTCTGTTTTCTCCTATATTGATAGATGTATTTGGAACTCTAAATCAAACACGGTTTGTGCTAGCTTCTTGAAACTTGACACAATAAAGAAGTTTCACGTTCTATCTCTATGTTGTGTTTCCTCTTGATGCAGCCCTAAGCAGTGACTGGGAGAAACACTTTCAATGAAAGGGGTTGCCAGGCTTCCAAAAATTACGAGTCTCCAGAAATCTCAGCAACTATTTTTTCACCCAAACTGGATGATACTTTCAGGTAATGATCAGTACACTAAGCCCACTTGGTTCCCCAAATTTCGTTCTATGTTGAAGCATTCATTTTCAGCAACAGTTTGAATTTTGGCATTTCACTCTGTTTTCTCCTATATTGATAGATGTATTTGGAACTCTAAATCAAACACGGTTTGTGCTAGCTTCTTGAAACTTGACACAATAAAGCAGTTTCATGTTCTATCTCTATGTTCTGTTTCCTCTTGATGTAGCCCTAAGCAGTGACTGAGAGAAACACTTTCATTGAAAGGGGTTGCCAAGCTTCCAAAAATTATGAGTCTCCAGAAATCTCAGCAACTATTTTTTCACCCAAACTGGATGATACTTTCAGGTAATGATCAGTACACTAATCCCACTTGGTTCCACAAATTACGTTCTTCTATGGTGAAGCGTTCGTTTCCAGTAACAGTTTGAATTTTGGCGTTTCACTCTGTTTTCTCCTATATTCATAGATGTATTTGGAACTCTAAATCAAACACGGTTTGTGCTAGCTTCTTGAAACTCAACACAATAAAGCACTTTCACGTTCTATCTCTATGTTCTGTTTCGTTTGATGTAACCCTCAGCAGTGACTGGGGAGAAACACTTTCATTGAAAGGGGTTGCCAAGCTTCCAAAAATTACGAGTCTCCAGAAATCTCAGAAACTATTTTTTCACCCAAACTGGATGATACTTTCAGGTAATGATCAGTACACTAAGCCCACTTGGTTCCCCAAATTTCGTTCTTCTATGTTGAAGCGTTCGTTTCCAGTAACAGTATGAATTTTGGCGTTTCACTCTGTTTTCTCCTATACTGATAGATGTATTTGGAATTCTAAATCAAACACGGTTTGTGCTAGCTTCTTGAAACTTGACACAATAAAGCAGTTTCACGTTCTATCTCTATGTTCTGTTTCCTCTTGATGTAGCCCTAAGCAGTGACTGGGGAGAAACCCTTTCATTGAAAGGGGTTGCCAAGCTTCCAAAAATTATGAGTCTCCAGAAATCTCAGCAACTATTTTTTCACCCAAACTGGATGATACTTTCAGGTAATGATCAGTATACTAAGAACACTTGGTTCCCCAAATTTCGTTCTTCTATGTTGAAGCGTTTGTTTCCAGTTACAGGTTGAATTTTGGCGTTTCACTCTGTTTTCTCCTATATTGATAGATGTATTTGGAACTCTAAATCAAACACGGTTTGTGCTAGCTTCTTGAAACTTGACACAATAAAGCAGTTTCACATTCTATCTCTATGTTCTGTTTCCTCTTGATGTAGCCCTAAGCAGTGACTGGGGAGAAACACTTTCATTGAAAGGGGTTGCCAAGCTTCCAAAAATTACGAGTCTCCAGAAATCTCAGCAACAATTTTTTCACCCAAACTGGATGATACTTTCAGGTAATGATCAGTACACTAAGCCCACTTGGTTCCCCAAATTTCGTTCTTCTATGTTGAAGCGTTCGTTTCCAGTAACAGTATGAATTTTGGCGTTTCACTCTGTTTTCTCCTATACTGATAGATGTATTTGGAACTCTAAATCAAACACGGTTTGTGCTAGCTTCTTGAAACTTGACACAATAAAGCAGTTTCACGTTCTATCTCTATGTTCTGTTTCCTCTTGATGTAGCCCTAAGCAGTGACTGGGGAGAAACCCTTTCATTGAAATGGGTTGCCAAGCTTCCAAAAATTACGAGTCTCCAGAATCTCAGCAACTATTTCTTCACCCAAACGGGATGATACGTTCAAGTAATGATCAGTCCACTAAGCCCACTTGGTTCCCCAAATTTCGTTCTATGTAGAAGCGTTCATTTCCAGTAACAGTTTGAATTTTGGCGTTTCAATCTGTTTTCTCCTATTTTGATAGTTGTATTTGAAACCCTAAATCAAACACGGTTTGTGCTAGCTTCTTGAAACTTGACACAATAAACCGGTTTCATGTTCTTTCTCTATGTTCTGTTTCCTCTTGATGTAGCCCTAAGCAGTGACTTGGGAGAAACACTTTCATTGAAAGGGGTTGCCAAGCTTCCAAAAATTACGAGTCTCCAGAAATCTCAGCAACTATTTTTTCACCCAAACTGGATGATACTTTCAGGTAATGATCAGTACTCTAAGCCCACTTGGTTCCCCAAATTTCATTCTTGTATGTTGAAGCGTTTTTTTCCAGTAACAGTTTGAATTTTGACGTTTCACTGTTTTCTCCTATACTGATAGATGTATTTGGAACTCTAAATCAAACACGGTTTGTGCTAGCTTCTTGAAACTTGACACAATAAAGCAGTTTCACGTTCTTTCTCTATGTTCTGTTTCCTCTTGATGTAGCCCTAAGCAGTGACTGGGGAGAAACACTTTCATTGAAAGGGGTTGCCAAACTTCCAAAAATTACGAGTCTGCAGAAATCTCAGCAACTATTTTTTTACCCAAACTGGATGATACTTTCAGGTAATGATCAGTACACTAAACCCACTTGGTTCCCCAAATTTCGTTCTTCTATGTTGAAGCGTTCGTTTCCAGTAACAGGTTGAATTTTGGCGTTTCACTCTGTTTTCTCCTATATTGATAGATGTATTTGGAACTCTAAATCAAACACGGTTTGTGCTAGCTTCTTGAAACTTGACACAATAAAGCGGTTTCACGTTGTATCTCTATGTTCTGTTTCCTCTTGATGTTGCCCTAAGCAGTGACTTGGGAGAAACACTTTAATTGAAAGGGGTTGCCAAGCTTCCAAAAATTACGAGTCTCCAGAAATCTCAGCAACTATTTTTTCACCCAAACTGGATGATACTTGCAGGTAATGATCAGTACACTAAGCCCACTTGGTTCCCCAAATTTCGTTCTTCTATGTTGAAGCGTTCGTTTCCAGTAACAGTTTGAATTTTTGCGTTACACTCTGTTTTCTCCTATACTGATAGATGTATTTTTAACTCTAAATCCAACACGGTTTATGCTAGCTTCTTGAAACTCGACACAATAAAGCACTTTCACGTTCTATCTCTATGTTCTGTTTCCTGTTGATGTTACCCTCAGCAGTGACTGGGGAGAAACACTTTCATAGAAAGGGGTTGCCAAGCTTCCAAAAATTACGAGTCTCCAGAAATCTCAGCAACTATTTTTTCACCCAAACTGGATGATACTTTCAGGTAATGATCAGTACACTAAGCCCACTTGGTTCCCCAAATTTCGTTCTATGTTGAAGCATTCATTTCCAGCAACAGTTTGAATTTTGGCGTTTCACTCTGTTTTCTCCTATATTGATAGATGTATTTGGAACTCTAAATCAAACACGGTTTGTGCTAGCTTCTTGAAACTTGACACAATAAAGCGGTTTCACGTTGTATCTCTATGTTCTGTTTCCTCTTGATGTTGCCCTAAGAAGTGACTTGGGAGAAACACTTTCATTGAAAGGGGTTGCCAACCTTCCAAAAATTACGAGTCTCCAGAAATCTCAGCAACTATTTTTTCACCCAAACTGGATGATACTTTCAGGTAATGATCAGTACACTAATCCCACTTGGTTCCCCAAATTACGCTCTTCTATGGTGAAGCGTTCGTTTCCAGTAACAGTTTGAATTTTTGCGTTTCACTCTGTTTTCTCCTATACTGATAGATGTATTTGGAACTCTAAATCAAACACGGTTTGTGCTAGCTTCTTGAAACTTGACACAATAAAGCAGTTTCACGTTCTCTCTCTATGTTCTGTTTCCTCTTGATGTAGCCCTAAGCAGTGACTGGGGAGAAACACTTTAATTGAAAGGGGTTGCCAGGCTTAAAAAAATTACGAGTCTCCAGAAATCTCAGCAACTATTTTTTCACCCAAACTGGATGATACTTTCAGGTAATGATCAGTACACTAAGCCCACTTGGTTCCCCAAATTTCGTTCTTCTATGTTGAAGCGTTCGTTTCCAGTAACAGTATGAATTTTGGCGTTTCACTCTGTTTTCTCCTATACTGATAGATGTATTTGGAACTCTAAATCCAACATGGTTTGTGCTAGCTTCTTGAAACTCGACACAATAAAGCACTTTCACGTTCTATCTCTATGTTCTGTTTCCTCTTGATGTAGCCCTAAGCAGTGACTGGGGAGAAACCCTTTCATTGAAATGGGTTGCCAAGCTTACAAAAATTACGAGTCTCCAGAAATCTCAGCAACTATTTTTTTCACCCAAACTGGATGATACTTTCAGGTAATGATCAGTACACTAAGCCCACTTGGTTCCCCCAATTTCGTTCTTCTATGTTGAAGCGTTCGTTTCCAGTAACAGTTTGAATTTTGGCGTTTCACTCTGTTTTCTCCTATATTGGTAGATGTATTTGGAACTCTAAATTCTAACACGGTTTGTGCTAGCTTCTTGAAACACGACACAATAACGCATTTTCACGTTCTTTCTCTATGTTCTGTTTCCTCTTGATGTAGCCATAAGCAGTGACTGGGGAGAAACACTTTCATTGAAACGGTTTGCCAAGCTTCCAAAAATTACGAGTCTCCAGAATCTCAGCAACTATTTCTTCACCCAAACGGGATGATACGTTCAAGTAATGATCAGTCCACTAAGCCCACTTGGTTCCCCAAATTTCGTTCTATGTTGAAGCGTTCATTTCCAGTAACAGTTTGAATTTTGGCGTTTCACACTGTTTTCTCCTATATTGATAGATGTATTTGGAACTCTAAATCAAACACGGTTTGTGCTAGCTTCTTGAAACTTGACACAATAAAGCGGTTTCACGTTGTATCTCTATGTTCTGTTTCCTCTTGATGTTGCCCTAAGCAGTGACTTGGGAGAAACACTTTAATTGAAAGGGGTTGCCAAGCTTCCAAAAATTACGAGTCTCCAGAAATCTCAGCAACTATTTTTTCACCCAAACTGGATGATACTTGCAGGAAATGATCAGTACACTAAGCCCACTTGGTTCCCCAAATTTCATTCTTCTATGTTGAAGCGTTCGTTTCCAGTAACAGTTTGAATTTTTGCGTTACACTCTGTTTTCTCCAATACTGATAGATGTATTTGGAACTCTAAATCCAACACGGTTTGTGCTAGCTTCTTGAAACTCGACACAATAAAGCACTTTCACGTTCTATCTCTATGTTCTGTTTCCTCTTGATGTAACCCTCAGCAGTGACTGGGGAGAAACACTTTCATAGAAAGGGGTTGCCAAGCTTCCAAAAATTACGAGTCTCCAGAAATCTCAGCAACTATTTTTTCACCCAAACTGGATGATACTTTCAGGTAATGATCAGTACACTAAGCCCACTTGGTTCCCCAAATTTCGTTCTATGTTGAAGCATTAATTTCCAGCAACAGTTTGAATTTTGGCGTTTCACTCTGTTTTCTCCTATATTGATAGATGTATTTGGAACTCTAAATCAAACATGGTTTGTGCTAGCTTCTTGAAACTTGACACAATAAAGAAGTTTCACGTTCTATCTCTATGTTCTGTTTCCTCTTGATGTAGCCCTAAGCAGTGTCTGGGAGAAACACTTTCATTTAAAGGGTTTGCCAAGCTTCCAAATATTACGAGTCTCCAGAAATCTCAGCAACTATTTTTTCACCCAAACTGGATGATACTTTCAGGTAATGATCAGTACACTAATCCCACTTGGTTCCCCAAATTACGCTCTTCTATGGTGAAGCGTTCGTTTCCAGTAACAGTTTGAATTTTGGCGTTTCACTCTGTTTTCTCCTATACTGATACATGTATTTTGAACTCTAAATCAAACACGGTTTGTGCTAGCTTCATGAAACTCAACACAATAAAGCACTTTCACGTTCTATCTCTATGTTCTGTTTCGTCTTGATGTAACCCTCAGCAGTGACTGGGGAGAAACACTTTCATTGAAAGGGGTTGCCAAGCTTCCAAAAATTACGAGTCTCCAGAAATCTCAGCAACTATTTTTTCACCCAAACTGGATGATACTTTCAGGTAATGATCAGTACACTAAGCCCACATGGTTCCCCAAATTTCGTTCTTCTATGTTGAAGCATTCGTTTCCAGTAACAGTTTGAATTTTGGCGTTTCACTCTCTTTTCTCCTATACTGATAGATGTATTTGGAACTCTAAATCAAACACGGTTTGTGCTAGCTTCTTGAAACTTGACACAATAAAGCGGTTTCACGTTCTATATCTATGTTATGTTTCCTCTTGATGTAGCCCTAAGCAGTGACTGGGGAGAAACACTTTCATTGAAAGGGGTTGCCAGGCTTAAAAAAATTACGAGTCTCCAGAAATCTCAGCAACTCTTTTTTCACCCAAACTGGATGATACTTTCAGGTAATGATCAGTACACTAAGCCCACTTGGTTCCCCAAATTTCGTTCTTCTATGTTGAAGCGTTCGTTTCCAGTAACAGTTTGAATTTTGGCGTTTCACTCTGTTTTCTCCTATACTGATAGATGTATTTGGAACTCTAAATCCAACATGGTTTGTGCTAGCTTCTTGAAACTCGACACAATAAAGCACTTTCACGTTCTATCTCTATGTTCTGTTTCCTCTTGATGTAGCCCTAAGCAGTGACTGGGGAGAAACCCTTTCATTGAAATGGGTTGCCAAGCTTCCAAAAATTACGAGTCTCCAGAAATCTCAGCAACTATTTTTTTCACCCAAACTGGATGATACTTTCAGGTAATGATCAGTACACTAAGCCCACTTGGTTCCCCCAATTTCGTTCTTCTATGTTGAAGCGTTCGTTTCCAGTAACAGTTTGAATTTTGGCGTTTCACTCTGTTTTCTCCTATATTGGTAGATGTATTTGAAACTCTAAATTCTAACACGGTTTGTGCTAGCTTCTTGAAACACGACACAATAACGCAGTTTCACGTTCTTTCTCTATGTTCTGTTTCCTCTTGATGTAGCCATAAGCAGTGACTGGGGAGAAACACTTTCATTGAAACGGTTTGCCAAGCTTCCAAAAATTACGAGTCTCCAGAATCTCAGCAACTATTTCTTCACCCAAACGGGATGATACGTTCAAGTAATGATCAGTCCACTAAGCCCACTTGGTTCCCCAAATTTCGTTCTATGTTGAAGCGTTCATTTCCAGTAACAGTTTGAATTTTGGCGTTTCACACTGTTTTCTCCTATATTGATAGATGTATTTGGAACTCTAAATCAAACACGGTTTGTGCTAGCTTCTTGAAACTTGACACAATAAAGCGGTTTCACGTTGTATCTCTATGTTCTGTTTCCTCTTGATGTTGCCCTAAGCAGTGACTTGGGAGAAACACTTTAATTGAAAGGGGTTGCCAAGCTTCCAAAAATTACGAGTCTCCAGAAATCTCAGCAACTATTTTTTCACCCAAACTGGATGATACTTGCAGGAAATGATCAGTACACTAAGCCCACTTGGTTCCCCAAATTTCATTCTTCTATGTTGAATCGTTCGTTTCCAGTAACAGTTTGAATTTTTGCGTTACACTCTGTTTTCTCCAATACTGATAGATGTATTTGGAACTCTAAATCCAACACGGTTTGTGCTAGCTTCTTGAAACTCGACACAATAAAGCACTTTCACGTTCTATCTCTATGTTCTGTTTCCTCTTGATGTAACCCTCAGCAGTGACTGGGGAGAAACACTTTCATAGAAAGGGGTTGCCAAGCTTCCAAAAATTACGAGTCTCCAGAAATCTCAGCAACTATTTTTTCACCCAAACTGGATGATACTTTCAGGTAATGATCAGTACACTAAGCCCACTTGGTTCCCCAAATTTCGTTCTATGTTGAAGCATTAATTTCCAGCAACAGTTTGAATTTTGGCGTTTCACTCTGTTTTCTCCTATATTGATAGATGTATTTGGAACTCTAAATCAAACATGGTTTGTGCTAGCTTCTTGAAACTTGACACAATAAAGAAGTTTCACGTTCTATCTCTATGTTCTGTTTCCTCTTGATGTAGCCCTAAGCAGTGTCTGGGAGAAACACTTTCATTGAAAGGGTTTGCCAAGCTTCCAAAAATTACGAGTCTCCAGAAATCTCAGCAACTATTTTTTCACCCAAACTGGATGATACTTTCAGGTAATGATCAGTACACTAATCCCACTTGGTTCCCCAAATTACGCTCTTCTATGGTGAAGCGTTCGTTTCCAGTAACAGTTTGAATTTTGGCGTTTCACTCTGTTTTCTCCTATACTGATACATGTATTTTGAACTCTAAATCAAACACGGTTTGTGCTAGCTTCATGAAACTCAACACAATAAAGCACTTTCACGTTCTATCTCTATGTTCTGTTTCGTCTTGATGTAACCCTCAGCAGTGACTGGGGAGAAACACTTTCATTGAAAGGGGTTGCCAAGCTTCCAAAAATTACGAGTCTCCAGAAATCTCAGCAACTATTTTTTCACCCAAACTGGATGATACTTTCAGGTAATGATCAGTACACTAAGCCCACATGGTTCCCCAAATTTCGTTCTTCTATGTTGAAGCATTCGTTTCCAGTAACAGTTTGAATTTTGGCGTTTCACTCTCTTTTCTCCTATACTGATAGATGTATTTGGAACTCTAAATCAAACACGGTTTGTGCTAGCTTCTTGAAACTTGACACAATAAAGCGGTTTCACGTTCTATATCTATGTTATGTTTCCTCTTGATGTAGCCCTAAGCAGTGACTGGGGAGAAACACTTTCATTGAAAGGGGTTGCCAGGCTTAAAAAAATTACGAGTCTCCAGAAATCTCAGCAACTCTTTTTTCACCCAAACTGGATGATACTTTCAGGTAATGATCAGTACACTAAGCCCACTTGGTTCCCCAAATTTTGTTCTTCTATGTTGAAGCGTTCGTTTCCAGTAACAGTTTGAATTTTGGCGTTTCACTCTGTTTTCTCCTATATTGATAGATGTATTTGGAACTCTAAATCAAACACGGTTTGTGCTAGCTTCTTGAAACTTGACACAATAAAGCGGTTTCACGTTGTATCTCTATCTTCTGTTTCCTCTTGATGTTGCCCTAAACAGTGACTTGGGAGAAACACTTTAATTGAAAGGGGTTGCCAAGCTTCCAAAAATTACGAGTCTCCAGAAATCTCAGCAACTATTTTTTCACCCAAACTGGATGATACTTGCAGGTAATGATCAGTACACTAAGCCCACTTGGTTCCCCAAATTTCGTTCTTCTATGTTGAAGCGTTCGTTTCCAGTAACAGTTTGAATTTTTGCGTTACACTCTGTTTTCTCCTATACTGATAGATGTATTTGGAACTCTAAATCCAACATGGTTTGTGCTAGCTTCTTGAAACTCGACACAATAAAGCACTTTCACGTTCTATCTCTATGTTCTGTTTCCTCTTGATGTAACCCTCAGCAGTGACTGGGGAGAAACACTTTCATAGAAAGGGGTTGCCAAGCTTCCAAAAATTACGAGTCTCCAGAAATCTCAGCAACTATTTTTTTCACCCAAACTGGATGATACATTCAGGTAATGATCAGTACACTAAGCCCACTTGGTTCCCCAAATTTCGTTCTATGTTGAAGCATTCATTTCCAGCAACAGTTTGAATTTTGGCGTTTCACTCTGTTTTCTCCTATATTGATAGATGTATTTGGAACTCTAAATCAAACACGGTTTGTGCTAGCTTCTTGAAACTTGACACAATAAAGAAGTTTCACGTTCTATCTCTATGTTGTGTTTCCTCTTGATGTAGCCCTAAGCAGTGACTGGGAGAAACACTTTCAATGAAAGGGGTTGCCAAGCTTCCAAAAATTACGAGTCTCCAGAAATCTCAGCAACTATTTTTTCACCCAAACTGGATGATACTTTCAGGTAATGATCAGTACACTAAGCCCACTTGGTTCCCCAAATTTCGTTCTAAGTTGAAGCATTCATTTTCAGCAACAGTTTGAATTTTGGCATTTCACTCTGTTTTCTACTATATTGATAGATGTATTTGGAACTCTAAATCAAACACGGTTTGTGCTAGCTTCTTGAAACTTGACACAATAAAGCAGTTTCATGTTCTATCTCTATGTTCTGTTTCCTCTTGATGTAGCCCTAAGCAGTGACTGAGAGAAACACTTTCATTGAAAGGGGTTGCCAAGCTTCCAAAAATTATGAGTCTCCAGAAATCTCAGCAACTATTTTTTCACCCAAACTGGATGATACTTTCAGGTAATGATCAGTACACTAATCCCACTTGGTTCCACAAATTACGTTCTTCTATGGTGAAGCGTTCGTTTCCAGTAACAGTTTGAATTTTGGCGTTTCACTCTGTTTTCTCCTATATTGATAGATGTATTTGGAACTCTAAATCAAACACGGTTTGTGCTAGCTTCTTGAAACTCAACACAATAAAGCACTTTCACGTTCTATCTCTATGTTCTGTTTCGTCTTGATGTAACCCTCAGCAGTGACTGGGGAGAAACACTTTCATTGAAAGGGGTTGCCAAGCTTCCAAAAATTACGAGTCTCCAGAAATCTCAGAAACTATTTTTTCACCCAAACTGGATGATACTTTCAGGTAATGATCAGTACACTAAGCCCACTTGGTTCCCCAAATTTCGTTCTATGTTGAATCATTCATTTCCAGCAACAGTTTGAATTTTGGCGTTTCACTCTGTTTTCTCCTATATTGATAGATGTATTTGGAACTCTAAATCAAACACGGTTTGTGCTAGCTTCTTGAAACTTGACACAATAAAGCAGTTTCACGTTCTATCTCTATGTTCTGTTTCCTCTTGATGTAGCCCTAAGCAGTGACTGAGAGAAACACTTTAATTGAAAGGGGTTGCCAAGCTTCCAAAAATTATGAGTCTCCAGAAATCTCAGCAACTATTTTTTCACCCAAACTGGATGATACTTTCAGGTAATGATCAGTATACTAAGAACACTTGGTTCCCCAAATTTCGTTCTTCTATGTTGAAGCGTTTGTTTCCATTTACAGGTTGAATTTTGGCGTTTCACTCTGTTTTCTCCTATATTGATAGATGTATTTGGAACTCTAAATCAAACACGGTTTGTGCTAGCTTCTTGAAACTTGACACAATAAAGCAGTTTCACGTTCTATCTCTATGTTCTCTTTCCTCTTGATGTAGCCATAAGCAGTGACTGGGGAGAAACACTTTCATTGAAAGGGGTTGCCAAGCTTCCAAAAATTACGAGTCTCCAGAAATCTCAGCAACTATTTTTTCACCCAAACTGGATGATACTTTCAGGTAATGATCAGTACACTAAGCCCACTTGGTTCCCCAAATTTCGTTCTATGTTGAATCATTCATTACCAGCAACAGTTTGAATTTTGGCATTTCACTCTGTTTTCTCCTATATTGATAGATGTATTTGGAACTCTAAATCAAACACGGTTTGTGCTAGCTTCTTGAAACTTGACACAATAAAGCGGTGTCTTGTTCTTTCTCTGTGTTCTGTTTCCTCTTGATGTAGCCCTCAGCAGTGACTGGGGAGAAACACTTTCATTGAAAGGGGTTGCCAAGCTTCCAAAAATTACGAGTCTCTAGAAATGTCAGCAACTATTTTTTCACCCAAACTGGATGATACTTTCAGGTAATGATCAGTACACTAAGCCCACTTGGTTCCCCAAATTTCGTTCTTCTATGTTGAAGCGTTCGTTTCCAGTAAGAGTTTGAATTTTGGCGTTTCACTCTGTTTTCTCCTATATTGATAGATGTATTTGGAACTCTAAATCAAACACGGTTTGTGCTAGCTTCTTGAATCTTGACACAATAAAGCGGTTTCATGTTCTTTCTCTGTGTTCTGTTTCCTCTTGATGTAGCCCTCAGCAGTGACTGGGGAGAAACACTTTCATTGAAAGGGGTTGCCAAGCTTCCAAAAATTACGAGTCTCCAGAAATCTCAGCAACTATTTTTTCACCCAAACTGGATGATACTTTCAGGTAATGATCAGTCCACTAAGCCCACTTGGTTCCCCAAATTTCGTTCTATGTTGAAGCGTTCATTTCCAGTAACAGTTTGAATTTTGGCGTTTCACTCTGTTTTCTCCTATATTGATAGATGTATTTGGAACTCTAAATCAAACACGGTTTGTGCTAGCTTCTTGAAACTTGACACAATAAAGCGGTGTCTTGTTCTTTCTCTGTGTTCTGTTTCCTCTTGATGTAGCCCTCAGCAGTGACTGGGGAGAAACACTTTCATTGAAAGGGGTTGCCAAGCTTCCAAAAATTACGAGTCTCTAGAAATGTCAGCAACTATTTTTTCACCCAAACTGGATGATACTTTCAGGTAATGATCAGTACACTAAGCCCACTTGGTTCCCCAAATTTCGTTCTATGTTGAATCATTCATTTCCAGCAACAGTTTGAATTTTGGCGTTTCACTCTGTTTTCTCCTATATTGATAGATGTATTTGGAACTCTAAATCAAACACGGTTTGTGCTAGCTTCTTGAAACTTGACACAATAAAGCAGTTTCACGTTCTATCTCTATGTTCTGTTTCCTCTTGATGTAGCCCTAAGCAGTGACTGAGAGAAACACTTTAATTGAAAGGGGTTGCCAAGCTTCCAAAAATTATGAGTCTCCAGAAATCTCAGCAACTATTTTTTCACCCAAACTGGATGATACTTTCAGGTAATGATCAGTATACTAAGAACACTTGGTTCCCCAAATTTTGTTCTTCTATGTTGAAGCGTTTGTTTCCATTTACAGGTTGAATTTTGGCGTTTCACTCTGTTTTCTCCTATATTGATAGATGTATTTGGAACTCTAAATCAAACACGGTTTGTGCTAGCTTCTTGAAACTTGACACAATAAAGCAGTTTCACATTCTATCTCTATGTTCTGTTTCCTCTTGATGTAGCCCTAAGCAGTGACTGGGGAGAAACACTTTCATTGAAAGGGGTTGCCAAGCTTCCAAAAATTAGGAGTCTCCAGAAATCTCAAAACTATTTTTTCACCCAAACTGGATGATACTGTCAGGTAATGATCAGTACACTAAGCCCACTTGGTTCCCCAAATTTCGTTCTTCTATGTTGAAGCGTTCGTTTCCAGTAACAGTATGAATTTTGGCGTTTCACTCTGTTTTCTCCTATACTGATAGATGTATTTGGAACTCTAAATCAAACACGGTTTGTGCTAGCTTCTTGAAACTCGACACAATAAAGCACTTTCACGATCTATCTCTATGTTCTGTTTCCTCTTGATGTAGCCCTAAGCAGTGACTGGGGAGAAACCCTTTCATTGAAATGGGTTGCCAAGCTTCCAAAAATTACGAGTCTCCAGAATCTCAGCAACTATTTCTTCACCCAAACGGGATGATACGTTCAAGTAATGATCAGTCCACTAAGCCCACTTGGTTCCCCAAATTTCGTTCTATGTAGAAGCGTTCATTTCCAGTAACAGTTTGAATTTTGGCGTTTCACAATGTTTTCTCCTATATTGATAGATGTATTTGGAACTCTAAATCAAACACGGTTTGTGCTAGCTTCTTGAAACTTGACACAATAAAGCGGTTTCACGTTGTATCTCTATGTTCTGTTTCCTCTTGATGTTGCCCTAAGCAGTGACTTAGGAGAAACACTTTAATTGAAAGGGGTTGCCAAGCTTCCAAAAATTACGAGTCTCCAGAAATCTCAGCAACTATTTTTTCACCCAAACTGGATGATACTTGCAGGTAATGATCAGTACACTAAGCCCACTTGGTTCCCCAAATTTCGTTCTTCTATGTTGAAGCGTTCGTTACCAGTAACATTTTGAATTTTTGCGTTACACTCTGTTTTCTCCTATACTGATAGATGTATTTGGAACTCTAAATCCAACAGGGTTTGTGCTAGCTTCTTGAAACTCGACACAATAAAGCACTTTCACGTTCTATCCCTATGTTCTGTTTCCTCTTGATGTAACCCTCAGCAGTGACTGGGGAGAAACACTTTCATAGAAAGGGGTTGCCAATCTTCCAAAAATTACGAGTCTCCAGAAATCTCAGCAACTATTTTTTCACCCAAACTGGATGATACTTTCAGGTAATGATCAGTACACTAAGCCCACTTGGTTCCCCAAATTTCGTTCTATGTTGAAGCATTCATTTCCAGCAACAGTTTGAATTTTGGCGTTTCACTCTGTTTTCTCCTATATTGATAGATGTATTTGGAACTCTAAATCAAACACGGTTTGTGCTAGCTTCTTGAAACTTGACACAATAAAGCAGTTTCACGTTCTATCTCTATGTTCTCTTTCCTCTTGATGTAGCCATAAGCAGTGACTGGGGAGAAACAATTTCATTGAAAGGGGTTGCCAAGCTTCCAAAAATTACGAGTCTCCAGAAATCTCAGCAACTATTTTTTCACCCAAACTGGATGATACTTTCAGGTAATGATCAGTACACTAAGCCCACTTGGTTCCCCAAATTTCGTTCTATGTTGAATCATTCATTTCCAGCAACAGTTTGAATTTTGGCATTTCACTCTGTTTTCTCCTATATTGATAGATGTATTTGGAACTCTAAATCAAACACGGTTTGTGCTAGCTTCTTGAAACTTGACACAATAAAGCGGTGTCTTGTTCTTTCTCTGTGTTCTGTTTCCTCTTGATGTAGCCCTCAGCAGTGACTGGGGAGAAACACTTTCATTGAAAGGGGTTGCCAAGCTTCCAAAAATTACGAGTCTCTAGAAATGTCAGCAACTATTTTTTCACCCAAACTGGATGATACTTTCAGGTAATGATCAGTACACTAAGCCCACTTGGTTCCCCAAATTTCGTTCTTCTATGTTGAAGCGTTCGTTTCCAATAACAGTTTGAATTTTGGCGTTTCACTCTGTTTTCTCCTATATTGATAGATGTATTTGGAACTCTAAATCAAACACGGTTTGTGCTAGCTTCTTGAAACTTGACACAATAAAGCAGTTTCATGTTGTATCTATATGTTCTGTTTCCTCTTGATGTAACCCTCAGCAGTGACTGGGGAGAAACACTTTCATTGAAAGGGGTTGCCAATCTTCCAAAAATTACGAGTCTCCAGAAATCTCAGCAACTATTTTTTCACCCAAACTGGATGACACTTTCAGGTAATGATCAGTACACTAAGCCCACTTGGTTCCCCAAATTTCGTTCTTCTATGTTGAAGCGTTCGTTTCCAGTAAGAGTTTGAATTTTGGCGTTTCACTCTGTTTTCTCCTATATTGATAGATGTATTTGGAACTCTAAATCAAACACGGTTTGTGCTAGCTTCTTGAATCTTGACACAATAAAGCGGTTTCATGTTCTTTCTCTGTGTTCTGTTTCCTCTTGATGTAGCCCTCAGCAGTGACTGGGGAGAAACACTTTCATTGAAAGGGGTTGCCAAGCTTCCAAAAATTACGAGTCTCCAGAAATCTCAGCAACTATTTTTTCACCCAAACTGGATGATACTTTCAGGTAATGATCAGTCCACTAAGCCCACTTGGTTCCCCAAATTTCGTTCTACGTTGAAGCGTTCATTTCCAGTAACAGTTTGAATTTTGGCGTTTCACTCTGTTTTCTCCTATATTGATAGATGTATTTGGAACTCTAAATCAAACACGGTTTGTGCTAGCTTCTTGAAACTTGACACAATAAAGCGGTGTCTTGTTCTTTCTCTGTGTTCTGTTTCCTCTTGATGTAGCCCTCAGCAGTGACTGGGGAGAAACACTTTCATTGAAAGGGGTTGCCAAGCTTCCAAAAATTACGAGTCTCTAGAAATGTCAGCAACTATTTTTTCACCCAAACTGGATGATACTTTCAGGTAATGATCAGTACACTAAGCCCACTTGGTTCCCCAAATTTCGTTCTTCTATGTTGAAGCGTTCGTTTCCAGTAACAGTTTGAATTTTGGCGTTTCACTCTGTTTTCTCCTATACTGATAGATGTATTTGGAACTCTAAATCAAACACGGTTTGTGCTAGCTTCTTGAAACGTGACACAATAAAGCAGTTTCACGTTCTATCTCGATGTTCTGTTTCCTCTTGATGTAGCCCTAATCAGTGACTTGGAAGAAACACTTTCATTGAAAGGGGTTGCCAAGCTTCCAAAAATTAGGAGTCTCCAGAAATCTCAAAACTATTTTTTCACCCAAACTGGATGATACTGTCAGGTAATGATCAGTACACTAAGCCCACTTGGTTCCCCAAATTTCGTTCTTCTTTGTTTAACCGTTCGTTTCCAGTAACAGTTTGAATTTTGGCGTTTCACTCTGTTTTCTCCTATATTGATAGATGTATTTGGAACTCTAAATCAAACACGGTTTGTGCTAGCTTCTTGAAACTTGACACAATAAAGCAGTTTCATGTTGTATCTATATGTTCTGTTTCCTCTTGATGTAACCCTCAGCAGTGACTGGGGAGAAACACTTTCATTGAAAGGGGTTGCCAATCTTCCAAAAATTACGAGTCTCCAGAAATCTCAGCAACTATTTTTTCACCCAAACTGGATGACACTTTCAGGTAATGATCAGTACACTAAGCCCACTTGGTTCCCCAAATTTCGTTCTTCTATGTTGAAGCGTTCGTTTCCAGTAAGAGTTTGAATTTTGGCGTTTCACTCTGTTTTCTCCTATATTGATAGATGTATTTGGAACTCTAAATCAAACACGGTTTGTGCTAGCTTCTTGAATCTTGACACAATAAAGCGGTTTCATGTTCTTTCTCTGTGTTCTGTTTCCTCTTGATGTAGCCCTCAGCAGTGACTGGGGAGAAACACTTTCATTGAAAGGGGTTGCCAAGCTTCCAAAAATTACGAGTCTCCAGAAATCTCAGCAACTATTTTTTCACCCAAACTGGATGATACTTTCAGGTAATGATCAGTACACTAAGCCCACTTGGTTCCCCAAATTTCGTTCTATGTTGAATCATTCATTTCCAGCAACAGTTTGAATTTTGGCGTTTCACTCTGTTTTCTCCTATATTGATAGATGTATTTGAAACTCTAAATCAAACACGGTTTGTGCTAGCTTCTTGAAACTTGACACAATAAAGCAGTTTCACGTTCTATCTCTATGTTCTCTTTCCTCTTGATGTAGCCCTAAGCAGTGACTGGGAAAAACACTTTCATTGAAAGGGGTTGCCAAGCTTCCAAAAATTACGAGTCTCCAGAAATCTCAGCAACTATTTTTTCACCCAAACTGGATGATACTTTCAGGTAATGATCAGTACACTAAGCCCACTTGGTTCCCCAAATTTCGTTCTATGTTGAATCATTCATTTCCATCAACAGTTTGAATTTTGGCATTTCACTCTGTTTTCTCCTATATTGATAGATGTATTTGGAACTCTAAATCAAACACGGTTTGTGCTAGCTTCTTGAAACTTGACACAATAAAGCAGTTTCACGTTCTATCTCTATGTTCTGTTTCCTCTTGATGTAGCCCTAAGCAGTGACTGAGAGAAACACTTTCATTGAAAGGGGTTGCCAAGCTTCCAAAAATTACGAGTCTCCAGAAATCTCAGCAACTATTTTTTCACCCAAACTGGATGATACTTTCAGGTAATGATCTGTACACTAAGCCCACTTGGTTCCCCAAATTTCGTTCTTCTATGTTGAAGCGTTCGTTCCCAGTAACAGTTTGAATTTTGGCGTTTCACTCTGTTTTCTCCTATATTGGTAGATGTATTTGGAACTCTAAATCAAACACGGTTTGTGCTAGCTTCTTGAAACTTGACACAATAAAGCGGTGTCTTGTTCTTTCTCTGTGTTCTGTTTCTTCTTGATGTAGCCCTCAGCAGTTACTGGGGAGAAACACTTTCATTGAAAGGGGTTGCCAAGCTTCCAAAAATTACGAGTCTCTAGAAATGTCAGCAACTATTTTTTCACCCAAACTGGATGATACTTTCAGGTAATGATCAGTACACTAAGCCCACTTGGTTCCCCAAATTTCGTTCTTCTATGTTGAAGCGTTCGTTTCCAGTAACAGTTTGAATTTTGGCGTTTTACTCTGTTTTCTCCTATATTGATAGATGTATTTGGAACTCTAAATCAAACACAGTTTGTGCTAGCTTCTTGAAACTTGACACAATAAAGCAGTTTCACGTTCTATCTCTATGTTCTGCTTCCTCTTGATGTAGCCCTAAGCAGTGACTGGGGAGAATAACTTTCATTGAAAGTTGTTGCCACACTTCCATAAATTACGAGTCTCCAGAAATCTCAGCAACTATTTTTTCACCCAAACTGGATGATACTTTCAGGTAATGATCAGTCCACTAAGCCCACTTGGTTCCCCAAATTTCGTTCTATGTTGAAGCGTTCATTTCCAGTAACAGTTTGAATTTTGGCGTTTCACTCTGTTTTCTCCTATATTGATAGATGTATTTGGAACTCTAAATCAAACACGGTTTGTGCTAGCTTCTTGAAACTTGACACAATAAAGCGGTGTCTTGTTCTTTCTCTGTGTTCTGTTTCCTCTTGATGTAGCCCTCAGCAGTGACTGGGGAGAAACACTTTCATTGAAAGGGGTTGCCAAGCTTCCAAAAATTACGAGTCTCTAGAAATGTCAGCAACTATTTTTTCACCCAAACTGGATGATACTTTCAGGTAATGATCAGTACACTAAGCCCACTTGGTTCCCCAAATTTCGTTCTTCTATGTTGAAGCGTTCGTTTCCAGTAACAGTTTGAATTTTGGCGTTTCACTCTGTTTTCTCCTATACTGATAGATGTATTTGGAACTCTAAATCAAACACGGTTTGTGCTAGCTTCTTGAAACGTGACACAATAAAGCAGTTTCACGTTCTATCTCGATGTTCTGTTTCCTCTTGATGTAGCCCTAATCAGTGACTTGGAAGAAACACTTTCATTGAAAGGGGTTGCCAAGCTTCCAAAAATTAGGAGTCTCCAGAAATCTCAAAACTATTTTTTCACCCAAACTGGATGATACTGTCAGGTAATGATCAGTACACTAAGCCCACTTGGTTCCCCAAATTTCGTTCTTCTTTGTTTAACCGTTCGTTTCCAGTAACAGTTTGAATTTTGGCGTTTCACTCTGTTTTCTCCTATATTGATAGATGTATTTGGAACTCTAAATCAAACACGGTTTGTGCTAGCTTCTTGAAACTTGACACAATAAAGCAGTTTCATGTTGTATCTATATGTTCTGTTTCCTCTTGATGTAACCCTCAGCAGTGACTGGGGAGAAACACTTTCATTGAAAGGGGTTGCCAATCTTCCAAAAATTACGAGTCTCCAGAAATCTCAGCAACTATTTTTTCACCCAAACTGGATGACACTTTCAGGTAATGATCAGTACACTAAGCCCACTTGGTTCCCCAAATTTCGTTCTTCTATGTTGAAGCGTTCGTTTCCAGTAAGAGTTTGAATTTTGGCGTTTCACTCTGTTTTCTCCTATATTGATAGATGTATTTGGAACTCTAAATCAAACACGGTTTGTGCTAGCTTCTTGAATCTTGACACAATAAAGCGGTTTCATGTTCTTTCTCTGTGTTCTGTTTCCTCTTGATGTAGCCCTCAGCAGTGACTGGGGAGAAACACTTTCATTGAAAGGGGTTGCCACGCTTCCAAAAATTACGAGTCTCCAGAAATCTCAGCAACTATTTTTTCACCCAAACTGGATGATACTTTCAGGTAATGATCTGTACACTAAGCCCACTTGGTTCCCCAAATTTCGTTCTATGTTGAAGCGTTTGTGTCCAGTAACAGTTTGAATTTTGGCGTTTCACTGTTTTCTCCTAAATGATACATGTATTTGGAACTCTAAATCAAACAGTGTTTGTGCTACCTTCTTGAAACTTGACACAATAAAGCGGTTTCACATTCTATCTCTATGTTCTGTTTCCTCTTTATGTAGCCCTAAGCAGTGACTGGGGAGAAACACTTTCATAGAAAGGGGTTGCCAAGCTTCCAAAAATTACGAGTCTCCAGAAATCTCAGAAACTATTTTTTCACCCAAACTGGATGATACTTTCAGGTAATGATCAGTACTCTAAGCCCACTTAGTTCCCCAAATTTCGTTATTCTATGTTGAAGCGTTCGTTTCCAGTAACAGTTTGAATTTTGGCGTTTCACTCTGTTTTCTCCTATATTGATAGATGTATTTGGAACTCTAAATCAAACACGGTTTGTGCTAGCTTCTTGAAACTTGACACAATAAAGCGGTTTCACATTCTTTCTCTATGTTCTGTTTCCTCTTGATGTAGCCCTCAGCAGTGACTGGGGAAAAACACTTTCATTGAAAGGATTTGCCAAGCTTCCAAAAATTACGAATCTCCAGAAATCTTAGCAACTTTTTTCACCAAAACTGGATGATACTTTCAGGTAATGATCAGTATACTAAGAACACTTGGTTTGCAAAATTTCGTTCTTCTATGTTGAAGCGTTCGTTTCCAGTAACAGTTTGAATTTTGGCGTTTCACTCTGATTTCTCCTATACTGATAGATGTATTTGGAACTCTAAATCAAACACGGTTTGTGCTAGCTTCTTGAAACTTGACACAATAAATCAGTTTCACGTTCTAACTCTATGTCCTGTTTTCTGTTGATAAAACCCTCAGCAGTGAATGGGGAGAAACACTTTCATAGAAAGCGGTTGCCAAGCTTCCAAAAATTATGAGTCTCCAGAAAACTCAGCAAGTATTTTTTCACCCAAACTGGATGATACTTTCAGGTAATGATCAGTACACTAAGCCCACTTGGTTCCCCAAATTTCGTTCTTCTATGTTGAAGCGTTCGTTTCCAGTAACATTTGAATTTTGGCGTTTCACTCTATTTTCTCCTATACTGATAGATGTATTTGGAACTCTAAATCAAACACGGTTTGTGCTAGCTTCTTGAAACTTGACACAATAAAACAGTTTCACGTTCTTTCTCTATGTTCTGTTTCCTCTTGATGTAGCCCTAAGCAGTGACTGGGGAAAAACACTTTCATTGAAAGGGGTTGCCAAGCTTCCAAAAATTACGAGTCTCCAGAAATCTCAGCAACTATTTTTTCACCCAAACTGGATGACACTTTCAGGTAATGATCAATACACTAAGCCCACTTGGTTCCCCAAATTTGGTTCTTCTATGTTGAAGCGTTCGTTTCCAGTAACAGTTTGAATTCTGGCGTTTCACTCTGTTTTCTCCTATATTGATAGATGTTTTTGGAACTCTAAATCAAACAAGGTTTGTGCTAGCTTCCTGAAACTTGACACAATAAAGCGGTTTCACGTTCTTTCTCTATGTTCTGTTTCCTCTTGATGTAGCCCTTAGCAGTGACTGGGGAGAAACACTTTCATAGAAAGGGGTGGCCAAGCTTCCAAAAAGTACGAGTCTCCAGAAATCTCAGCAACTATTTTTTCACCCAAACTGGATGATACTTTCAGGTAATGATCAGTACACTAAGCCCACTTGGTTCCAAAGATTTCGTTCTTCTATGTTGCAGCGTTCGTTTCCAGTAACAGTTTGAATTTTGGCGTTTCACTGTGTTTTCTCCTATACTGATAGATGTATTTGGAACTCTAAATCAAACACGGTTTGTGCTAGCTTCTTGAAACTTGACACAATAAAGCAGTTTCACGTTCATTCTCTATGTTCTGTTTCCTCTTGATGTAGCCCTAAGCAGTGACTGTGGAGAAACACTTTCATTGAAAGGGGTTGCCAAGCTTCCAAAAATTACGAGTCTCCAGAAATCTCAGCAACTATTTTTTCACCCAAACTGGATGATACTTTCAGATAATGATCAGAACACTAAGCCCACTTGGTTCCCCAAATTTCGTTCTTCTATGTTGAAGCGTTCGTTTCCAGTAACAGTTTGAATTTTGGCGTTTCACTCTGTTTTCTCCTACACTGAGAGATGTATTTGGAACTCTAAATCAAACACGGTTTGTGCTAGCTTCTTGAAACTCGACACAATAAAGCAGTTTCACGTTCTATCTCTATGTTCTGTTTCCTCTTGATGTAGCCCTAAGCAGTGACTGGGGAGAAACACTTTCATAGAAAGGGGTTGCCAAGCTTCCAAAAATTACGAGTCTCCAGAAATCTCAGCAACTATTTTTTCACCCAAACTGGATGATACTTTCAGGTAATGATCTGTACACTAAGCCCACTTGGTTCCCCAAATTTCGTTCTATGTTGAAGCGTTTGTGTCCAGTAACAGTTTGAATTTTGGCGTTTCACTGTTTTCTCCTATATGATACATGTATTTGGAACTCTAAATCAAACAGTGTTTGTGCTACCTTCTTGAAACTTGACACAATAAAGCGGTTTCACATTCTATCTCTATGTTCTGTTTCCTCTTTATGTAGCCCTAAGCAGTGACTGGGGAGAAACACTTTCATAGAAAGGGGTTGCCAAGCTTCCAAAAATTACGAGTCTCCAGAAATCTCAGCAACTATTTTTTAACCCAAACTGGATGATACTTTCAGGTAATGATCAGTACTCTAAGCCCACTTAGTTCCCCAAATTTCGTTATTCTATGTTGAAGCGTTCGTTTCCAGTAACAGTTTGAATTTTGGCGTTTCACTCTCTTTTCTCCTATATTGATAGATGTATTTGGAACTCTAAATCAAACACGGTTTGTGCTAGCTTCTTGAAACTTGACACAATAAAGCAGTTTCACATTCTTTCTCTATGTTCTGTTTCCTCTTGATGTAGCCCTCAGCAGTGACTGGGGAAAAACACTTTCATTGAAAGGATTTGCCAAGCTTCCAAAAATTACGAATCTCCAGAAATCTTAGCAACTTTTTTCACCCAAACTGGATGATACTTTCAGGTTATGATCAGTATACTAAGAACACTTGGTTTGCAAAATTTCGTTCTTCTATGTTGAAGCGTTCGTTTCCAGTAACAGTTTGAATTTTGGCGTTTCACTCTGATTTCTCCTATACTGATAGATGTATTTGGAACTCTAAATCAAACACGGTTTGTGCTAGCTTCTTGAAACTTGACACAATAAAACAGTTTCACGTTCTTTCTCTATGTTCTGTTTCCTCTTGATGTAGCCCTAAGCAGTGACTGGGGAAAAACACTTTCATTGAAAGGGGTTGCCAAGCTTCCAAAAATTACGAGTCTCCAGAAATCTCAGCAACTATTTTTTCACCCAAACTGGATGACACTTTCAGGTAATGATCAATACACTAAGCCCACTTGGTTCCCCAAATTTCGTTCTTCTATGTTGAAGCGTTCGTTTCCAGTAACAGTTTGAATTCTGGCGTTTCACTCTGTTTTCTCCTATATTGATAGATGTATTTGGAACTCTAAATCAAACAAGGTTTGTGCTAGCTTCCTGAAACTTGACACAATAAAGCGGTTTCACGTTCTTTCTCTATGTTCTGTTTCCTCTTGATGTAGCCCTTAGCAGTGACTGGGGAGAAACACTTTCATAGAAAGGGGTGGCCAAGCTTCCAAAAAGTACGAGTCTCCAGAAATCTCAGCAACTATTTTTTCACCCAAACTGGATGATACTTTCAGGTAATGATCTGTACACTAAGCCCACTTGGTTCCCCAAATTTCGTTCTATGTTGAAGCGTTTGTGTCCAGTAACAGTTTGAATTTTGGCGTTTCACTGTTTTCTCCTATATGATACATGTATTTGGAACTCTAAATCAAACAGTGTTTGTGCTACCTTCTTGAAACTTGACACAATAAAGCGGTTTCACATTCTATCTCTATGTTCTGTTTCCTCTTTATGTAGCCCTAAGCAGTGACTGGGGAGAAACACTTTCATAGAAAGGGGTTGCCAAGCTTCCAAAAATTACGAGTCTCCAGAAATCTCAGCAACTATTTTTTAACCCAAACTGGATGATACTTTCAGGTAATGATCAGTACTCTAAGCCCACTTAGTTCCCCAAATTTCGTTATTCTATGTTGAAGCGTTCGTTTCCAGTAACAGTTTGAATTTTGGCGTTTCACTCTGTTTTCTCCTATATTGATAGATGTATTTGGAACTCTAAATCAAACACGGTTTGTGCTAGCTTCTTGAAACTTGACACAATAAAGCAGTTTCACATTCTTTCTCTATGTTCTGTTTCCTCTTGATGTAGCCCTCAGCAGTGACTGGGGAAAAACACTTTCATTGAAAGGATTTGCCAAGCTTCCAAAAATTACGAATCTCCAGAAATCTTAGCAACTTTTTTCACCCAAACTGGATGATACTTTCAGGTTATGATCAGTATACTAAGAACACTTGGTTTGCAAAATTTCGTTCTTCTATGTTGAAGCGTTCGTTTCCAGTAACAGTTTGAATTTTGGCGTTTCACTCTGATTTCTCCTATACTGATAGATGTATTTGGAACTCTAAATCAAACACGGTTTGTGCTAGCTTCTTGAAACTTGACACAATAAAACAGTTTCACGTTCTTTCTCTATGTTCTGTTTCCTCTTGATGTAGCCCTAAGCAGTGACTGGGGAAAAACACTTTCATTGAAAGGGGTTGCCAAGCTTCCAAAAATTACGAGTCTCCAGAAATCTCAGCAAGTATTTTTTCACCCAAACTGGATGACACTTTCAGGTAATGATCAATACACTAAGCCCACTTGGTTCCCCAAATTTCGTTCTTCTATGTTGAAGCGTTCGTTTCCAGTAACAGTTTGAATTCTGGCGTTTCACTCTGTTTTCTCCTATATTGATAGATGTATTTGGAACTCTAAATCAAACAAGGTTTGTGCTAGCTTCCTGAAACTTGACACAATAAAGCGGTTTCACGTTCTTTCTCTATGTTCTGTTTCCTCTTGATGTAGCCCTTAGCAGTGACTGGGGAGAAACACTTTCATAGAAAGGGGTGGCCAAGCTTCCAAAAAGTACGAGTCTCCAGAAATCTCAGCAACTATTTTTTCACCCAAACTGGATGATACTTTCAGGTAATGATCAGTACACTAAGCCCACTTGGTTCCAAAGATTTCGTTCTTCTATGTTGCAGCGTTCGTTTCCAGTAACAGTTTGAATTTTGGCGTTTCACTGTGTTTTCTCCTATACTGATAGATGTATTTGGAACTCTAAATCAAACACGGTTTGTGCTAGCTTCTTGAAACTTGACACAATAAAGCAGTTTCACGTTCATTCTCTATGTTCTGTTTCCTCTTGATGTAGCCCTAAGCAGTGACTGTGGAGAAACACTTTCATTGAAAGGGGTTGCCAAGCTTCCAAAAATTACGAGTCTCCAGAAATCTCAGCAACTATTTTTTCACCCAAACTGGATGATACTTTCAGATAATGATCAGAACACTAAGCCCACTTGGTTCCCCAAATTTCGTTCTTCTATGTTGAAGCGTTCGTTTCCAGTAACAGTTTGAATTTTGGCGTTTCACTCTGTTTTCTCCTACACTGAGAGATGTATTTGGAACTCTAAATCAAACACGGTTTGTGCTAGCTTCTTGAAACTCGACACAATAAAGCAGTTTCACGTTCTATCTCTATGTTCTGTTTCCTCTTGATGTAGCCCTAAGCAGTGACTGGGGAGAAACACTTTCATAGAAAGGGGTTGCCAAGCTTCCAAAAATTACGAGTCTCCAGAAATCTCAGCAACTATTTTTTCACCCAAACTGGATGATACTTTCAGGTAATGATCTGTACACTAAGCCCACTTGGTTCCCCAAATTTCGTTCTATGTTGAAGCGTTTGTGTCCAGTAACAGTTTGAATTTTGGCGTTTCACTGTTTTCTCCTATATGATACATGTATTTGGAACTCTAAATCAAACAGTGTTTGTGCTACCTTCTTGAAACTTGACACAATAAAGCGGTTTCACATTCTATCTCTATGTTCTGTTTCCTCTTTATGTAGCCCTAAGCAGTGACTGGGGAGAAACACTTTCATAGAAAGGGGTTGCCAAGCTTCCAAAAATTACGAGTCTCCAGAAATCTCAGCAACTATTTTTTAACCCAAACTGGATGATACTTTCAGGTAATGATCAGTACTCTAAGCCCACTTAGTTCCCCAAATTTCGTTATTCTATGTTGAAGCGTTCGTTTCCAGTAACAGTTTGAATTTTGGCGTTTCACTCTGTTTTCTCCTATATTGATAGATGTATTTGGAACTCTAAATCAAACACGGTTTGTGCTAGCTTCTTGAAACTTGACACAATAAAGTAGTTTCACATTCTTTCTCTATGTTCTGTTTCCTCTTGATGTAGCCCTCAGCAGTGACTGGGGAAAAACACTTTCATTGAAAGGATTTGCCAAGCTTCCAAAAATTACGAATCTCCAGAAATCTTAGCAACTTTTTTCACCCAAACTGGATGATACTTTCAGGTTATGATCAGTATACTAAGAACACTTGGTTTGCAAAATTTCGTTCTTCTATGTTGAAGCGTTCGTTTCCAGTAACAGTTTGAATTTTGGCGTTTCACTCTGATTTCTCCTATACTGATAGATGTATTTGGAACTCTAAATCAAACACGGTTTGTGCTAGCTTTTTGAAACTTGACACAATAAAACAGTTTCACGTTCTTTCTCTATGTTCTGTTTCCTCTTGATGTAGCCCTAAGCAGTGACTGGGGAAAAACACTTTCATTGAAAGGGGTTGCCAAGCTTCCAAAAATTACGAGTCTCCAGAAATCTCAGCAACTATTTTTTCACCCAAACTGGATGACACTTTCAGGTAATGATCAATACACTAAGCCCACTTGGTTCCCCAAATTTCGTTCTTCTATGTTGAAGCGTTCGTTTCCAGTAACAGTTTGAATTCTGGCGTTTCACTCTGTTTTCTCCTATATTGATAGATGTATTTGGAACTCTAAATCAAACAAGGTTTGTGCTAGCTTCCTGAAACTTGACACAATAAAGCGGTTTCACGTTCTTTCTCTATGTTCTGTTTCCTCTTGATGTAGCCCTTAGCAGTGACTGGGGAGAAACACTTTCATAGAAAGGGGTTGCCAAGCTTCCAAAAAGTACGAGTCTCCAGAAATCTCAGCAACTATTTTTTCACCCAAACTGGATGATACTTTCAGGTAATGATCAGTACACTAAGCCCACTTGGTTCCAAAGATTTCGTTCTTCTATGTTGCAGCGTTCGTTTCCAGTAACAGTTTGAATTTTGGCGTTTCACTGTGTTTTTTCCTATACTGATAGATGTATTTGGAACTCTAAATCAAACACGGTTTGTGCTAGCTTCCTGAAACTTGACACAATAAAATGGTTTCATGTTCTATCTCTATGTTCTGTTTCCTCTTGATGTAGCCCTAAGCAGTGACGTGGGAGAAACACTTTCATTGAAAGGGGTTGCCAAGCTTCCAAAAATTACGAGTCTCCAGAAAACTCAGCAAATATTTTTTCACCCAAACTGGATGATACTTTCAGGTAATGATCAGTTCACTAAGCCCACTTGGTTCCCCAAATTTCGTTCTTCTATGTTGAAGCGTTCGTTTCCAGTAACAGTTTGAAATTTGGCATTTCACTCTGTTTTCTCCTACAATGATAGATGTATTTGGAACTCTAAATCAAACACGGTTTGTGCTAGCTTCTTGAAACTTGACACAATAAAGCAGTTTCACGTTCATTCTCTATGTTCTGTTTCCTCTTGATGTAGCCCTAAGCAGTGACTGTGGAGAAACACTTTCATTGAAAGGGGTTGCCAAGCTTCCAAAAATTACGAGTCTCCAGAAATCTCAGCAACTATTTTTTCACCCAAACTGGATGATACTTTCAGGTAATGATCAGTACACTAAGCCCACTTGGTTCCCCAAATTTCGTTCTATGTTGAAGCATTCGTTTCCAGTAACAGTTTGGATTTTGGCGTTACACTCTGTTTTATCCTATAGTGATAGATGTATTTGGAACTCTAAATCAAACACGGTTTGTGCTAGCTTCTTGAAACTTGACACAATAAAGTAGTTTCACGTTCAATCTCTATGTTCTGTTTCCTCTTGATGTAGCCCTACGCGGTGACTGGGGAGAAACACTTTCATAGAAAGGGGTTGCCAAGCTTCCAAAAATTACAAGTCTCCAGAAATCTCAGCAACTATTTTTACACCCAAACTGGATGATACATTCAGGTAATGATCAGTACACTAAGCCCACTTGGTTCCCCAAATTTCGTTCTTCTATGTTGAAGCGTTCGTTTCCAGTAACAGTTTGAATTTTGGCGTTTCACTCTGATTTCTCCTATATTGATAGATGTATTTGAACTCTAAATCAAACACGGTTTGTGCTAGCTTCTTGAAACTCAACACAATAAAGCACTTTCACGTTCTACCTCTATGTCCTGTTTCCTCTTGATAAAACCCTCAGCAGTGAATGGGGAGAAACACTTTCATTGAAAGGGGTTGCCAAGCTTCCAAAAATTACGAGTCTCCAGAAATCTCAGCAACTTTTTTTTCACCCAAACTGGATGATACTTTCAGGTAATGATCAGTCCACTAAGCCCACTTGGTTCCCCAAATTTCGTTCTATGTTGAAGCGTTCATTTCCAGTAACAGTTTGAATTTTGGCGTTTCACTCTGTTTTCTCCTATATTGATAGATGTATTTGGAACTCTAAATCAAACACGGTTTGTGCTAGCTTCTTGAAACTTGACACAATAAAGCGGTGTCTTGTTCTTTCTCTGTGTTCTGTTTCCTCTTGATGTAGCCCTCAGCAGTGACTGGGGAGAAACACTTTCATTGAAAGGGGTTGCCAAGCTTCCAAAAATTACGAGTCTCTAGAAATGTCAGCAACTATTTTTTCACCCAAACTGGATGATACTTTCAGGTAATGATCAGTACACTAAGCCCACTTGGTTCCCCAAATTTCGTTCTTCTATGTTGAAGCGTTCGTTTCCAGTAACAGTTTGAATTTTGGCGTTTCACTCTGTTTTCTCCTATACTGATAGATGTATTTGGAACTCTAAATCAAACACGGTTTGTGCTAGCTTCTTGAAACGTGACACAATAAAGCAGTTTCACGTTCTATCTCGTTGTTCTGTTTCCTCTTGATGTAGCCCTAATCAGTGACTTGGAAGAAACACTTTCATTGAAAGGGGTTGCCAAGCTTCCAAAAATTAGGAGTCTCCAGAAATCTCAAAACTATTTTTTCACCCAAACTGGATGATACTGTCAGGTAATGATCAGTACACTAAGCCCACTTGGTTCCCCAAATTTCGTTCTTCTTTGTTTAACCGTTCGTTTCCAGTAACAGTTTGAATTTTGGCGTTTCACTCTGTTTTCTCCTATATTGATAGATGTATTTGGAACTCTAAATCAAACACGGTTTGTGCTAGCTTCTTGAAACTTGACACAATAAAGCAGTTTCATGTTGTATCTATATGTTCTGTTTCCTCTTGATGTAACCCTCAGCAGTGACTGGGGAGAAACACTTTCATTGAAAGGGGTTGCCAATCTTCCAAAAATTACGAGTCTCCAGAAATCTCAGCAACTATTTTTTCACCCAAACTGGATGACACTTTCAGGTAATGATCAGTACACTAAGCCCACTTGGTTCCCCAAATTTCGTTCTTCTATGTTGAAGCGTTCGTTTCCAGTAAGAGTTTGAATTTTGGCGTTTCACTCTGTTTTCTCCTATATTGATAGATGTATTTGGAACTCTAAATCAAACACGGTTTGTGCTAGCTTCTTGAATCTTGACACAATAAAGCGGTTTCATGTTCTTTCTCTGTGTTCTGTTTCCTCTTGATGTAGCCCTCAGCAGTGACTGGGGAGAAACACTTTCATTGAAAGGGGTTGCCACGCTTCCAAAAATTACGAGTCTCCAGAAATCTCAGCAACTATTTTTTCACCCAAACTGGATGATACTTTCAGGTAATGATCTGTACACTAAGCCCACTTGGTTCCCCAAATTTCGTTCTATGTTGAAGCGTTTGTGTCCAGTAACAGTTTGAATTTTGGCGTTTCACTGTTTTCTCCTAAATGATACATGTAATTGGAACTCTAAATCAAACAGTGTTTGTGCTACCTTCTTGAAACTTGACACAATAAAGCGGTTTCACATTCTATCTCTATGTTCTGTTTCCTCTTTATGTAGCCCTAAGCAGTGACTGGGGAGAAACACTTTCATAGAAAGGGGTTGCCAAGCTTCCAAAAATTACGAGTCTCCAGAAATCTCAGAAACTATTTTTTCACCCAAACTGGATGATACTTTCAGGTAATGATCAGTACTCTAAGCCCACTTAGTTCCCCAAATTTCGTTATTCTATGTTGAAGCGTTCGTTTCCAGTAACAGTTTGAATTTTGGCGTTTCACTCTGTTTTCTCCTATATTGATAGATGTATTTGGAACTCTAAATCAAACACGGTTTGTGCTAGCTTCTTGAAACTTGACACAATAAAGCGGTTTCACATTCTTTCTCTATGTTCTGTTTCCTCTTGATGTAGCCCTCAGCAGTGACTGGGGAAAAACACTTTCATTGAAAGGATTTGCCAAGCTTCCAAAAATTACGAATCTCCAGAAATCTTAGCAACTTTTTTCACCAAAACTGGATGATACTTTCAGGTAATGATCAGTATACTAAGAACACTTGGTTTGCAAAATTTCGTTCTTCTATGTTGAAGCGTTCGTTTCCAGTAACAGTTTGAATTTTGGCGTTTCACTCTGATTTCTCCTATACTGATAGATGTATTTGGAACTATAAATCAAACACGGTTTGTGCTAGCTTCTTGAAACTTGACACAATAAATCAGTTTCACGTTCTAACTCTATGTCCTGCTTTCTGTTGATAAAACCCTCAGCAGTGAATGGGGAGAAACACTTTCATAGAAAGCGGTTGCCAAGCTTCCAAAAATTATGAGTCTCCAGAAAACTCAGCAAGTATTTTTTCACCCAAACTGGATGATACTTTCAGGTAATGATCAGTACACTAAGCCCACTTGGTTCCCCAAATTTCGTTCTTCTATGTTGAAGCGTTCGTTTCCAGTAACATTTGAATTTTGGCGTTTCACTCTATTTTCTCCTATACTGATAGATGTATTTGGAACTCTAAATCAAACACGGTTTGTGCTAGCTTCTTGAAACTTGACACAATAAAACAGTTTCACGTTCTTTCTCTATGTTCTGTTTCCTCTTGATGTAGCCCTAAGCAGTGACTGGGGAAAAACACTTTCATTGAAAGGGGTTGCCAAGCTTCCAAAAATTACGAGTCTCCAGAAATCTCAGCAACTATTTTTTCACCCAAACTGGATGACACTTTCAGGTAATGATCAATACACTAAGCCCACTTGGTTCCCCAAATTTGGTTCTTCTATGTTGAAGCGTTCGTTTCCAGTAACAGTTTGAATTCTGGCGTTTCACTCTGTTTTCTCCTATATTGATAGATGTTTTTGGAACTCTAAATCAAACAAGGTTTGTGCTAGCTTCCTGAAACTTGACACAATAAAGCGGTTTCACGTTCTTTCTCTATGTTCTGTTTCCTCTTGATGTAGCCCTTAGCAGTGACTGGGGAGAAACACTTTCATAGAAAGGGGTGGCCAAGCTTCCAAAAAGTACGAGTCTCCAGAAATCTCAGCAACTATTTTTTCACCCAAACTGGATGATACTTTCAGGTAATGATCAGTACACTAAGCCCACTTGGTTCCAAAGATTTCGTTCTTCTATGTTGCAGCGTTCGTTTCCAGTAACAGTTTGAATTTTGGCGTTTCACTGTGTTTTCTCCTATACTGATAGATGTATTTGGAACTCTAAATCAAACACGGTTTGTGCTAGCTTCTTGAAACTTGACACAATAAAGCAGTTTCACGTTCATTCTCTATGTTCTGTTTCCTCTTGATGTAGCCCTAAGCAGTGACTGTGGAGAAACACTTTCATTGAAAGGGGTTGCCAAGCTTCCAAAAATTACGAGTCTCCAGAAATCTCAGCAACTATTTTTTCACCCAAACTGGATGATACTTTCAGATAATGATCAGAACACTAAGCCCACTTGGTTCCCCAAATTTCGTTCTTCTATGTTGAAGCGTTCGTTTCCAGTAACAGTTTGAATTTTGGCGTTTCACTCTGTTTTCTCCTACACTGAGAGATGTATTTGGAACTCTAAATCAAACACGGTTTGTGCTAGCTTCTTGAAACTCGACACAATAAAGCAGTTTCACGTTCTATCTCTATGTTCTGTTTCCTCTTGATGTAGCCCTAAGCAGTGACTGGGGAGAAACACTTTCATAGAAAGGGGTTGCCAAGCTTCCAAAAATTACGAGTCTCCAGAAATCTCAGCAACTATTTTTTCACCCAAACTGGATGATACTTTCAGGTAATGATCTGTACACTAAGCCCACTTGGTTCCCCAAATTTCGTTCTATGTTGAAGCGTTTGTGTCCAGTAACAGTTTGAATTTTGGCGTTTCACTGTTTTCTCCTATATGATACATGTATTTGGAACTCTAAATCAAACAGTGTTTGTGCTACCTTCTTGAAACTTGACACAATAAAGCGGTTTCACATTCTATCTCTATGTTCTGTTTCCTCTTTATGTAGCCCTAAGCAGTGACTGGGGAGAAACACTTTCATAGAAAGGGGTTGCCAAGCTTCCAAAAATTACGAGTCTCCAGAAATCTCAGCAACTATTTTTTAACCCAAACTGGATGATACTTTCAGGTAATGATCAGTACTCTAAGCCCACTTAGTTCCCCAAATTTCGTTATTCTATGTTGAAGCGTTCGTTTCCAGTAACAGTTTGAATTTTGGCGTTTCACTCTCTTTTCTCCTATATTGATAGATGTATTTGGAACTCTAAATCAAACACGGTTTGTGCTAGCTTCTTGAAACTTGACACAATAAAGCAGTTTCACATTCTTTCTCTATGTTCTGTTTCCTCTTGATGTAGCCCTCAGCAGTGACTGGGGAAAAACACTTTCATTGAAAGGATTTGCCAAGCTTCCAAAAATTACGAATCTCCAGAAATCTTAGCAACTTTTTTCACCCAAACTGGATGATACTTTCAGGTTATGATCAGTATACTAAGAACACTTGGTTTGCAAAATTTCGTTCTTCTATGTTGAAGCGTTCGTTTCCAGTAACAGTTTGAATTTTGGCGTTTCACTCTGATTTCTCCTATACTGATAGATGTATTTGGAACTCTAAATCAAACACGGTTTGTGCTAGCTTCTTGAAACTTGACACAATAAAACAGTTTCACGTTCTTTCTCTATGTTCTGTTTCCTCTTGATGTAGCCCTAAGCAGTGACTGGGGAAAAACACTTTCATTGAAAGGGGTTGCCAAGCTTCCAAAAATTACGAGTCTCCAGAAATCTCAGCAACTATTTTTTCACCCAAACTGGATGACACTTTCAGGTAATGATCAATACACTAAGCCCACTTGGTTCCCCAAATTTCGTTCTTCTATGTTGAAGCGTTCGTTTCCAGTAACAGTTTGAATTCTGGCGTTTCACTCTGTTTTCTCCTATATTGATAGATGTATTTGGAACTCTAAATCAAACAAGGTTTGTGCTAGCTTCCTGAAACTTGACACAATAAAGCGGTTTCACGTTCTTTCTCTATGTTCTGTTTCCTCTTGATGTAGCCCTTAGCAGTGACTGGGGAGAAACACTTTCATAGAAAGGGGTGGCCAAGCTTCCAAAAAGTACGAGTCTCCAGAAATCTCAGCAACTATTTTTTCACCCAAACTGGATGATACTTTCAGGTAATGATCTGTACACTAAGCCCACTTGGTTCCCCAAATTTCGTTCTATGTTGAAGCGTTTGTGTCCAGTAACAGTTTGAATTTTGGCGTTTCACTGTTTTCTCCTATATGATACATGTATTTGGAACTCTAAATCAAACAGTGTTTGTGCTACCTTCTTGAAACTTGACACAATAAAGCGGTTTCACATTCTATCTCTATGTTCTGTTTCCTCTTTATGTAGCCCTAAGCAGTGACTGGGGAGAAACACTTTCATAGAAAGGGGTTGCCAAGCTTCCAAAAATTACGAGTCTCCAGAAATCTCAGCAACTATTTTTTAACCCAAACTGGATGATACTTTCAGGTAATGATCAGTACTCTAAGCCCACTTAGTTCCCCAAATTTCGTTATTCTATGTTGAAGCGTTCGTTTCCAGTAACAGTTTGAATTTTGGCGTTTCACTCTGTTTTCTCCTATATTGATAGATGTATTTGGAACTCTAAATCAAACACGGTTTGTGCTAGCTTCTTGAAACTTGACACAATAAAGCAGTTTCACATTCTTTCTCTATGTTCTGTTTCCTCTTGATGTAGCCCTCAGCAGTGACTGGGGAAAAACACTTTCATTGAAAGGATTTGCCAAGCTTCCAAAAATTACGAATCTCCAGAAATCTTAGCAACTTTTTTCACCCAAACTGGATGATACTTTCAGGTTATGATCAGTATACTAAGAACACTTGGTTTGCAAAATTTCGTTCTTCTATGTTGAAGCGTTCGTTTCCAGTAACAGTTTGAATTTTGGCGTTTCACTCTGATTTCTCCTATACTGATAGATGTATTTGGAACTCTAAATCAAACACGGTTTGTGCTAGCTTCTTGAAACTTGACACAATAAAACAGTTTCACGTTCTTTCTCTATGTTCTGTTTCCTCTTGATGTAGCCCTAAGCAGTGACTGGGGAAAAACACTTTCATTGAAAGGGGTTGCCAAGCTTCCAAAAATTACGAGTCTCCAGAAATCTCAGCAAGTATTTTTTCACCCAAACTGGATGACACTTTCAGGTAATGATCAATACACTAAGCCCACTTGGTTCCCCAAATTTCGTTCTTCTATGTTGAAGCGTTCGTTTCCAGTAACAGTTTGAATTCTGGCGTTTCACTCTGTTTTCTCCTATATTGATAGATGTATTTGGAACTCTAAATCAAACAAGGTTTGTGCTAGCTTCCTGAAACTTGACACAATAAAGCGGTTTCACGTTCTTTCTCTATGTTCTGTTTCCTCTTGATGTAGCCCTTAGCAGTGACTGGGGAGAAACACTTTCATAGAAAGGGGTGGCCAAGCTTCCAAAAAGTACGAGTCTCCAGAAATCTCAGCAACTATTTTTTCACCCAAACTGGATGATACTTTCAGGTAATGATCAGTACACTAAGCCCACTTGGTTCCAAAGATTTCGTTCTTCTATGTTGCAGCGTTCGTTTCCAGTAACAGTTTGAATTTTGGCGTTTCACTGTGTTTTCTCCTATACTGATAGATGTATTTGGAACTCTAAATCAAACACGGTTTGTGCTAGCTTCTTGAAACTTGACACAATAAAGCGGTTTCACGTTCATTCTCTATGTTCTGTTTCCTCTTGATGTAGCCCTAAGCAGTGACTGTGGAGAAACACTTTCATTGAAAGGGGTTGCCAAGCTTCCAAAAATTACGAGTCTCCAGAAATCTCAGCAACTATTTTTTCACCCAAACTGGATGATACTTTCAGATAATGATCAGAACACTAAGCCCACTTGGTTCCCCAAATTTCGTTCTTCTATGTTGAAGCGTTCGTTTCCAGTAACAGTTTGAATTTTGGCGTTTCACTCTGTTTTCTCCTACACTGAGAGATGTATTTGGAACTCTAAATCAAACACGGTTTGTGCTAGCTTCTTGAAACTCGACACAATAAAGCAGTTTCACGTTCTATCTCTATGTTCTGTTTCCTCTTGATGTAGCCCTAAGCAGTGACTGGGGAGAAACACTTTCATAGAAAGGGGTTGCCAAGCTTCCAAAAATTACGAGTCTCCAGAAATCTCAGCAACTATTTTTTCACCCAAACTGGATGATACTTTCAGGTAATGATCTGTACACTAAGCCCACTTGGTTCCCCAAATTTCGTTCTATGTTGAAGCGTTTGTGTCCAGTAACAGTTTGAATTTTGGCGTTTCACTGTTTTCTCCTATATGATACATGTATTTGGAACTCTAAATCAAACAGTGTTTGTGCTACCTTCTTGAAACTTGACACAATAAAGCGGTTTCACATTCTATCTCTATGTTCTGTTTCCTCTTTATGTAGCCCTAAGCAGTGACTGGGGAGAAACACTTTCATAGAAAGGGGTTGCCAAGCTTCCAAAAATTACGAGTCTCCAGAAATCTCAGCAACTATTTTTTAACCCAAACTGGATGATACTTTCAGGTAATGATCAGTACTCTAAGCCCACTTAGTTCCCCAAATTTCGTTATTCTATGTTGAAGCGTTCGTTTCCAGTAACAGTTTGAATTTTGGCGTTTCACTCTGTTTTCTCCTATATTGATAGATGTATTTGGAACTCTAAATCAAACACGGTTTGTGCTAGCTTCTTGAAACTTGACACAATAAAGTAGTTTCACATTCTTTCTCTATGTTCTGTTTCCTCTTGATGTAGCCCTCAGCAGTGACTGGGGAAAAACACTTTCATTGAAAGGATTTGCCAAGCTTCCAAAAATTACGAATCTCCAGAAATCTTAGCAACTTTTTTCACCCAAACTGGATGATACTTTCAGGTTATGATCAGTATACTAAGAACACTTGGTTTGCAAAATTTCGTTCTTCTATGTTGAAGCGTTCGTTTCCAGTAACAGTTTGAATTTTGGCGTTTCACTCTGATTTCTCCTATACTGATAGATGTATTTGGAACTCTAAATCAAACACGGTTTGTGCTAGCTTTTTGAAACTTGACACAATAAAACAGTTTCACGTTCTTTCTCTATGTTCTGTTTCCTCTTGATGTAGCCCTAAGCAGTGACTGGGGAAAAACACTTTCATTGAAAGGGGTTGCCAAGCTTCCAAAAATTACGAGTCTCCAGAAATCTCAGCAACTATTTTTTCACCCAAACTGGATGACACTTTCAGGTAATGATCAATACACTAAGCCCACTTGGTTCCCCAAATTTCGTTCTTCTATGTTGAAGCGTTCGTTTCCAGTAACAGTTTGAATTCTGGCGTTTCACTCTGTTTTCTCCTATATTGATAGATGTATTTGGAACTCTAAATCAAACAAGGTTTGTGCTAGCTTCCTGAAACTTGACACAATAAAGCGGTTTCACGTTCTTTCTCTATGTTCTGTTTCCTCTTGATGTAGCCCTTAGCAGTGACTGGGGAGAAACACTTTCATAGAAAGGGGTTGCCAAGCTTCCAAAAAGTACGAGTCTCCAGAAATCTCAGCAACTATTTTTTCACCCAAACTGGATGATACTTTCAGGTAATGATCAGTACACTAAGCCCACTTGGTTCCAAAGATTTCGTTCTTCTATGTTGCAGCGTTCGTTTCCAGTAACAGTTTGAATTTTGGCGTTTCACTGTGTTTTTTCCTATACTGATAGATGTATTTGGAACTCTAAATCAAACACGGTTTGTGCTAGCTTCCTGAAACTTGACACAATAAAATGGTTTCATGTTCTATCTCTATGTTCTGTTTCCTCTTGATGTAGCCCTAAGCAGTGACGTGGGAGAAACACTTTCATTGAAAGGGGTTGCCAAGCTTCCAAAAATTACGAGTCTCCAGAAATCTCAGCAACTATTTTTTCACCCAAACTGGATGATACTTTCAGGTAATGATCAGTTCACTAAGCCCACTTGGTTCCCCAAATTTCGTTCTTCTATGTTGAAGCGTTCGTTTCCAGTAACAGTTTGAAATTTGGCATTTCACTCTGTTTTCTCCTACAATGATAGATGTATTTGGAACTCTAAATCAAACACGGTTTGTGCTAGCTTCTTGAAACTTGACACAATAAAGCAGTTTCACGTTCATTCTCTATGTTCTGTTTCCTCTTGATGTAGCCCTAAGCAGTGACTGTGGAGAAACACTTTCATTGAAAGGGGTTGCCAAGCTTCCAAAAATTACGAGTCTCCAGAAATCTCAGCAACTATTTTTTCACCCAAACTGGATGATACTTTCAGGTAATGATCAGTACACTAAGCCCACTTGGTTCCCCAAATTTCGTTCTATGTTGAAGCATTCGTTTCCAGTAACAGTTTGGATTTTGGCGTTACACTCTGTTTTATCCTATAGTGATAGATGTATTTGGAACTCTAAATCAAACACGGTTTGTGCTAGCTTCTTGAAACTTGACACAATAAAGTAGTTTCACGTTCAATCTCTATGTTCTGTTTCCTCTTGATGTAGCCCTACGCGGTGACTGGGGAGAAACACTTTCATAGAAAGGGGTTGCCAAGCTTCCAAAAATTACAAGTCTCCAGAAATCTCAGCAACTATTTTTACACCCAAACTGGATGATACATTCAGGTAATGATCAGTACACTAAGCCCACTTGGTTCCCCAAATTTCGTTCTTCTATGTTGAAGCGTTCGTTTCCAGTAACAGTTTGAATTTTGGCGTTTCACTCTGATTTCTCCTATATTGATAGATGTATTTGAACTCTAAATCAAACACGGTTTGTGCTAGCTTCTTGAAACTCAACACAATAAAGCACTTTCACGTTCTACCTCTATGTCCTGTTTCCTCTTGATAAAACCCTCAGCAGTGAATGGGGAGAAACACTTTCATTGAAAGGGGTTGCCAAGCTTCCAAAAATTACGAGTCTCCAGAAATCTCAGCAACTATTTTTTCACCCAAACTGGATGATACTTTCAGGTAATGATCAGTCCACTAAGCCCACTTGGTTCCCCAAATTTCGTTCTATGTTGAAGCGTTCATTTCCAGTAACAGTTTGAATTTTGGCGTTTCACTCTGTTTTCTCCTATATTGATAGATGTATTTGGAACTCTAAATCAAACACGGTTTGTGCTAGCTTCTTGAAACTTGACACAATAAAGCGGTGTCTTGTTCTTTCTCTGTGTTCTGTTTCCTCTTGATGTAGCCCTCAGCAGTGACTGGGGAGAAACACTTTCATTGAAAGGGGTTGCCAAGCTTCCAAAAATTACGAGTCTCTAGAAATGTCAGCAACTATTTTTTCACCCAAACTGGATGATACTTTCAGGTAATGATCAGTACACTAAGCCCACTTGGTTCCCCAAATTTCGTTCTTCTATGTTGAAGCGTTCGTTTCCAGTAACAGTTTGAATTTTGGCGTTTCACTCTGTTTTCTCCTATACTGATAGATGTATTTGGAACTCTAAATCAAACACGGTTTGTGCTAGCTTCTTGAAACGTGACACAATAAAGCAGTTTCACGTTCTATCTCGATGTTCTGTTTCCTCTTGATGTAGCCCTAATCAGTGACTTGGAAGAAACACTTTCATTGAAAGGGGTTGCCAAGCTTCCAAAAATTAGGAGTCTCCAGAAATCTCAAAACTATTTTTTCACCCAAACTGGATGATACTGTCAGGTAATGATCAGTACACTAAGCCCACTTGGTTCCCCAAATTTCGTTCTTCTTTGTTTAACCGTTCGTTTCCAGTAACAGTTTGAATTTTGGCGTTTCACTCTGTTTTCTCCTATATTGATAGATGTATTTGGAACTCTAAATCAAACACGGTTTGTGCTAGCTTCTTGAAACTTGACACAATAAAGCAGTTTCATGTTGTATCTATATGTTCTGTTTCCTCTTGATGTAACCCTCAGCAGTGACTGGGGAGAAACACTTTCATTGAAAGGGGTTGCCAATCTTCCAAAAATTACGAGTCTCCAGAAATCTCAGCAACTATTTTTTCACCCAAACTGGATGACACTTTCAGGTAATGATCAGTACACTAAGCCCACTTGGTTCCCCAAATTTCGTTCTTCTATGTTGAAGCGTTCGTTTCCAGTAAGAGTTTGAATTTTGGCGTTTCACTCTGTTTTCTCCTATATTGATAGATGTATTTGGAACTCTAAATCAAACACGGTTTGTGCTAGCTTCTTGAATCTTGACACAATAAAGCGGTTTCATGTTCTTTCTCTGTGTTCTGTTTCCTCTTGATGTAGCCCTCAGCAGTGACTGGGGAGAAACACTTTCATTGAAAGGGGTTGCCACGCTTCCAAAAATTACGAGTCTCCAGAAATCTCAGCAACTATTTTTTCACCCAAACTGGATGATACTTTCAGGTAATGATCTGTACACTAAGCCCACTTGGTTCCCCAAATTTCGTTCTATGTTGAAGCGTTTGTGTCCAGTAACAGTTTGAATTTTGGCGTTTCACTGTTTTCTCCTAAATGATACATGTAATTGGAACTCTAAATCAAACAGTGTTTGTGCTACCTTCTTGAAACTTGACACAATAAAGCGGTTTCACATTCTATCTCTATGTTCTGTTTCCTCTTTATGTAGCCCTAAGCAGTGACTGGGGAGAAACACTTTCATAGAAAGGGGTTGCCAAGCTTCCAAAAATTACGAGTCTCCAGAAATCTCAGAAACTATTTTTTCACCCAAACTGGATGATACTTTCAGGTAATGATCAGTACTCTAAGCCCACTTAGTTCCCCAAATTTCGTTATTCTATGTTGAAGCGTTCGTTTCCAGTAACAGTTTGAATTTTGGCGTTTCACTCTGTTTTCTCCTATATTGATAGATGTATTTGGAACTCTAAATCAAACACGGTTTGTGCTAGCTTCTTGAAACTTGACACAATAAAGCGGTTTCACATTCTTTCTCTATGTTCTGTTTCCTCTTGATGTAGCCCTCAGCAGTGACTGGGGAAAAACACTTTCATTGAAAGGATTTGCCAAGCTTCCAAAAATTACGAATCTCCAGAAATCTTAGCAACTTTTTTCACCAAAACTGGATGATACTTTCAGGTAATGATCAGTATACTAAGAACACTTGGTTTGCAAAATTTCGTTCTTCTATGTTGAAGCGTTCGTTTCCAGTAACAGTTTGAATTTTGGCGTTTCACTCTGATTTCTCCTATACTGATAGATGTATTTGGAACTCTAAATCAAACATGGTTTGTGCTAGCTTCTTGAAACTTGACACAATAAATCAGTTTCACGTTCTAACTCTATGTCCTGCTTTCTGTTGATAAAACCCTCAGCAGTGAATGGGGAGAAACACTTTCATAGAAAGCGGTTGCCAAGCTTCCAAAAATTATGAGTCTCCAGAAAACTCAGCAAGTATTTTTTCACCCAAACTGGATGATACTTTCAGGTAATGATCAGTACACTAAGCCCACTTGGTTCCCCAAATTTCGTTCTTCTATGTTGAAGCGTTCGTTTCCAGTAACATTTGAATTTTGGCGTTTCACTCTATTTTCTCCTATACTGATAGATGTATTTGGAACTCTAAATCAAACACGGTTTGTGCTAGCTTCTTGAAACTTGACACAATAAAACAGTTTCACGTTCTTTCTCTATGTTCTGTTTCCTCTTGATGTAGCCCTAAGCAGTGACTGGGGAAAAACACTTTCATTGAAAGGGGTTGCCAAGCTTCCAAAAATTACGAGTCTCCAGAAATCTCAGCAACTATTTTTTCACCCAAACTGGATGACACTTTCAGGTAATGATCAATACACTAAGCCCACTTGGTTCCCCAAATTTGGTTCTTCTATGTTGAAGCGTTCGTTTCCAGTAACAGTTTGAATTCTGGCGTTTCACTCTGTTTTCTCCTATATTGATAGATGTTTTTGGAACTCTAAATCAAACAAGGTTTGTGCTAGCTTCCTGAAACTTGACACAATAAAGCGGTTTCACGTTCTTTCTCTATGTTCTGTTTCCTCTTGATGTAGCCCTTAGCAGTGACTGGGGAGAAACACTTTCATAGAAAGGGGTGGCCAAGCTTCCAAAAAGTACGAGTCTCCAGAAATCTCAGCAACTATTTTTTCACCCAAACTGGATGATACTTTCAGGTAATGATCAGTACACTAAGCCCACTTGGTTCCAAAGATTTCGTTCTTCTATGTTGCAGCGTTCGTTTCCAGTAACAGTTTGAATTTTGGCGTTTCACTGTGTTTTCTCCTATACTGATAGATGTATTTGGAACTCTAAATCAAACACGGTTTGTGCTAGCTTCTTGAAACTTGACACAATAAAGCAGTTTCACGTTCATTCTCTATGTTCTGTTTCCTCTTGATGTAGCCCTAAGCAGTGACTGTGGAGAAACACTTTCATTGAAAGGGGTTGCCAAGCTTCCAAAAATTACGAGTCTCCAGAAATCTCAGCAACTATTTTTTCACCCAAACTGGATGATACTTTCAGATAATGATCAGAACACTAAGCCCACTTGGTTCCCCAAATTTCGTTCTTCTATGTTGAAGCGTTCGTTTCCAGTAACAGTTTGAATTTTGGCGTTTCACTCTGTTTTCTCCTACACTGAGAGATGTATTTGGAACTCTAAATCAAACACGGTTTGTGCTAGCTTCTTGAAACTCGACACAATAAAGCAGTTTGACGTTCTATCTCTATGTTCTGTTTCCTCTTGATGTAGCCCTAAGCAGTGACTGGGGAGAAACACTTTCATAGAAAGGGGTTGCCAAGCTTCCAAAAATTACGAGTCTCCAGAAATCTCAGCAACTATTTTTTCACCCAAACTGGATGATACTTTCAGGTAATGATCTGTACACTAAGCCCACTTGGTTCCCCAAATTTCGTTCTATGTTGAAGCGTTTGTGTCCAGTAACAGTTTGAATTTTGGCGTTTCACTGTTTTCTCCTATATGATACATGTATTTGGAACTCTAAATCAAACAGTGTTTGTGCTACCTTCTTGAAACTTGACACAATAAAGCGGTTTCACATTCTATCTCTATGTTCTGTTTCCTCTTTATGTAGCCCTAAGCAGTGACTGGGGAGAAACACTTTCATAGAAAGGGGTTGCCAAGCTTCCAAAAATTACGAGTCTCCAGAAATCTCAGCAACTATTTTTTAACCCAAACTGGATGATACTTTCAGGTAATGATCAGTACTCTAAGCCCACTTAGTTCCCCAAATTTCGTTATTCTATGTTGAAGCGTTCGTTTCCAGTAACAGTTTGAATTTTGGCGTTTCACTCTGTTTTCTCCTATATTGATAGATGTATTTGGAACTCTAAATCAAACACGGTTTGTGCTAGCTTCTTGAAACTTGACACAATAAAGCAGTTTCACATTCTTTCTCTATGTTCTGTTTCCTCTTGATGTAGCCCTCAGCAGTGACTGGGGAAAAACACTTTCATTGAAAGGATTTGCCAAGCTTCCAAAAATTACGAATCTCCAGAAATCTTAGCAACTTTTTTCACCCAAACTGGATGATACTTTCAGGTAATGATCAGTATACTAAGAACACTTGGTTTGCAAAATTTCGTTCTTCTATGTTGAAGCGTTCGTTTCCAGTAACAGTTTGAATTTTGGCGTTTCACTCTGATTTCTCCTATACTGATAGATGTATTTGGAACTCTAAATCAAACACGGTTTGTGCTAGCTTCTTGAAACTTGACACAATAAAACAGTTTCACGTTCTTTCTCTATGTTCTGTTTCCTCTTGATGTAGCCCTAAGCAGTGACTGGGGAAAAACACTTTCATTGAAAGGGGTTGCCAAGCTTCCAAAAATTACGAGTCTCCAGAAATCTCAGCAACTATTTTTTCACCCAAACTGGATGACACTTTCAGGTAATGATCAATACACTAAGCCCACTTGGTTCCCCAAATTTCGTTCTTCTATGTTGAAGCGTTCGTTTCCAGTAACAGTTTGAATTCTGGCGTTTCACTCTGTTTTCTCCTATATTGATAGATGTATTTGGAACTCTAAATCAAACAAGGTTTGTGCTAGCTTCCTGAAACTTGACACAATAAAGCGGTTTCACGTTCTTTCTCTATGTTCTGTTTCCTCTTGATGTAGCCCTTAGCAGTGACTGGGGAGAAACACTTTCATAGAAAGGGGTTGCCAAGCTTCCAAAAAGTACGAGTCTCCAGAAATCTCAGCAACTATTTTTTCACCCAAACTGGATGATACTTTCAGGTAATGATCAGTACACTAAGCCCACTTGGTTCCAAAGATTTCGTTCTTCTATGTTGCAGCGTTCGTTTCCAGTAACAGTTTGAATTTTGGCGTTTCACTGTGTTTTTTCCTATACTGATAGATGTATTTGGAACTCTAAATCAAACACGGTTTGTGCTAGCTTCCTGAAACTTGACACAATAAAATGGTTTCATGTTCTATCTCTATGTTCTGTTTCCTCTTGATGTAGCCCTAAGCAGTGACGTGGGAGAAACACTTTCATTGAAAGGGGTTGCCAAGCTTCCAAAAATTACGAGTCTCCAGAAAACTCAGCAAATATTTTTTCACCCAAACTGGATGATACTTTCAGGTAAAGATCAGTTCACTAAGCCCACTTGATTCCCCAAATTTCGTTCTTCTATGTTGAAGCGTTCGTTTCCAGTAACAGTTTGAAATTTGGCATTTCACTCTGTTTTCTCCTACAATGATAGATGTATTTGGAACTCTAAATCAAACACGGTTTGTGCTAGCTTCTTGAAACTTGACACAATAAAGCAGTTTCACGTTCATTCTCTATGTTCTGTTTCCTCTTGATGTAGCCCTAAGCAGTGACTGTGGAGAAACACTTTCATTGAAAGGGGTTGCCAAGCTTCCAAAAATTACGAGTCTCCAGAAATCTCAGCAACTATTTCTTCACCCAAACTGGATGATACTTTCAGGTAATGATCAGTACACTAAGCCCACTTGGTTCCCCAAATTTCGTTCTATGTTGAAGCATTCGTTTCCAGTAACAGTTTGGATTTTGGCGTTACACTCTGTTTTATCCTATAGTGATAGATGTATTTGGAACTCTAAATCAAACACGGTTTGTGCTAGCTTCTTGAAACTTGACACAATAAAGTAGTTTCACGTTCAATCTCTATGTTCTGTTTCCTCTTGATGTAGCCCTACGTGGTGACTGGGGAGAAACACTTTCATAGAAAGGGGTTGCCAAGCTTCCAAAAATTACAAGTCTCCAGAAATCTCAGCAACTATTTTTACACCCAAACTGGATGATACATTCAGGTAATGATCAGTACACTAAGCCCACTTGGTTCCCCAAATTTCGTTCTTCTATGTTGAAGCGTTCGTTTCCAGTAACAGTTTGAATTTTGGCGTTTCACTCTGATTTCTCCTATATTGATAGATGTATTTGAACTCTAAATCAAACACGGTTTGTGCTAGATTCTTGAAACTCAACACAATAAAGCACTTTCACGTTCTACCTCTATGTCCTGTTTCCTCTTGATAAAACCCTCAGCAGTGAATGGGGAGAAACACTTTCATTGAAAGGGGTTGCCAAGCTTCCAAAAATTACGAGTCTCCAGAAATCTCAGCAACTATTTTTTCACCCAAACTGGACGATACTTTCAGGTAATGATCAGTCCACTAAGCCCACTTGGTTCCCCAAATTTCGTTCTATGTTGAAGCGTTCATTTCCAGTAACAGTTTGAATTTTGGCGTTTCACTCTGTTTTCTCCTATATTGATAGATGTATTTGGAACTCTAAATCAAACACGGTTTGTGCTAGCTTCTTGAAACTTGACACAATAAAGCGGTGTCTTGTTCTTTCTCTGTGTTCTGTTTCCTCTTGATGTAGCCCTCAGCAGTGACTGGGGAGAAACACTTTAATTGAAAGGGGTTGCCAAGCTTCCAAAAATTACGAGTCTCTAGAAATGTCAGCAACTATTTTTTCACCCAAACTGGATGATACTTTCAGGTAATGATCAGTACACTAAGCCCACTTGGTTCCCCAAATTTCGTTCTTCTATGTTGAAGCGTTCGTTTCCAGTAACAGTTTGAATTTTGGCGTTTCACTCTGTTTTCTCCTATACTGATAGATGTATTTGGAACTCTAAATCAAACACGGTTTGTGCTAGCTTCTTGAAACGTGACACAATAAAGCAGTTTCACGTTCTATCTCGATGTTCTGTTTCCTCTTGATGTAGCCCTAATCAGTGACTTGGAAGAAACACTTTCATTGAAAGGGGTTGCCAAGCTTCCAAAAATTAGGAGTCTCCAGAAATCTCAAAACTATTTTTTCACCCAAACTGGATGATACTGTCAGGTAATGATCAGTACACTAAGCCCACTTGGTTCCCCAAATTTCGTTCTTCTTTGTTTAACCGTTCGTTTCCAGTAACAGTTTGAATTTTGGCGTTTCACTCTGTTTTCTCCTATATTGATAGATGTATTTGGAACTCTAAATCAAACACGGTTTGTGCTAGCTTCTTGAAACTTGACACAATAAAGCAGTTTCATGTTGTATCTATATGTTCTGTTTCCTCTTGATGTAACCCTCAGCAGTGACTGGGGAGAAACACTTTCATTGAAAGGGGTTGCCAATCTTCCAAAAATTACGAGTCTCCAGAAATTTCAGCAACTATTTTTTCACCCAAACTGGATGACACTTTCAGGTAATGATCAGTACACTAAGCCCACTTGGTTCCCCAAATTTCGTTCTTCTATGTTGAAGCGTTCGTTTCCAGTAAGAGTTTGAATTTTGGCGTTTCACTCTGTTTTCTCCTATATTGATAGATGTATTTGGAACTCTAAATCAAACACGGTTTGTGCTAGCTTCTTGAATCTTGACACAATAAAGCGGTTTCATGTTCTTTCTCTGTGTTCTGTTTCCTCTTGATGTAGCCCTCAACAGTGACTGGGGAGAAACACTTTCATTGAAAGGGGTTGCCACGCTTCCAAAAATTACGAGTCTCCAGAAATCTCAGCAACTATTTTTTCACCCAAACTGGATGATACTTTCAGGTAATGATCTGTACACTAAGCCCACTTGGTTCCCCAAATTTCGTTCTATGTTGAAGCGTTTGTGTCCAGTAACGGTTTGAATTTTGGCGTTTCACTGTTTTCTCCTAAATGATACATGTAATTGGAACTCTAAATCAAACAGTGTTTGTGCTACCTTCTTGAAACTTGACACAATAAAGCGGTTTCACATTCTATCTCTATGTTCTGTTTCCTCTTTATGTAGCCCTAAGCAGTGACTGGGGAGAAACACTTTCATAGAAAGGGGTTGCCAAGCTTCCAAAAATTACGAGTCTCCAGAAATCTCAGAAACTATTTTTTCACCCAAACTGGATGATACTTTCAGGTAATGATCAGTACTCTAAGCCCACTTAGTTCCCCAAATTTCGTTATTCTATGTTGAAGCGTTCGTTTCCAGTAACAGTTTGAATTCTGGCGTTTCACTCTGTTTTCTCCTATATTGATAGATGTATTTGGAACTCTAAATCAAACACGGTTTGTGCTAGCTTCTTGAAACTTGACACAATAAAGCGGTTTCACATTCTTTCTCTATGTTCTGTTTCCTCTTGATGTAGCCCTCAGCAGTGACTGGGGAAAAACACTTTCATTGAAAGGATTTGCCAAGCTTCCAAAAATTACGAATCTCCAGAAATCTTAGCAACTTTTTTCACCAAAACTGGATGATACTTTCAGGTAATGATCAGTATACTAAGAACACTTGGTTTGCAAAATTTCGTTCTTCTATGTTGAAGCGTTCGTTTCCAGTAACAGTTTGAATTTTGGCGTTTCACTCTGATTTCTCCTATACTGATAGATGTATTTGGAACTCTAAATCAAACACGGTTTGTGCTAGCTTCTTGAAACTTGACACAATAAATCAGTTTCACGTTCTAACTCTATGTCCTGCTTTCTGTTGATAAAACCCTCAGCAGTGAATGGGGAGAAACACTTTCATAGAAAGCGGTTGCCAAGCTTCCAAAAATTATGAGTCTCCAGAAAACTCAGCAAGTATTTTTTCACCCAAAATGGATGATACTTTCAGGTAATGATCAGTACACTAAGCCCTCTTGGTTCCCCAAATTTCGTTCTTCTATGTTGAAGCGTTCGTTTCCAGTAACATTTGAATTTTGGCGTTTCACTCTATTTTCTCCTATACTGATAGATGTATTTGGAACTCTAAATCAAACACGGTTTGTGCTAGCTTCTTGAAACTTGACACAATAAAACAGTTTCACGTTCTTTCTCTATGTTCTGTTTCCTCTTGATGTAGCCCTAAGCAGTGACTGGGGAAAAACACTTTCATTGAAAGGGGTTGCCAAGCTTCCAAAAATTACGAGTCTCCAGAAATCTCAGCAACTATTTTTTCACCCAAACTGGATGACACTTTCAGGTAATGATCAATACACTAAGCCCACTTGGTTCCCCAAATTTGGTTCTTCTATGTTGAAGCGTTCGTTTCCAGTAACAGTTTGAATTCTGGCGTTTCACTCTGTTTTCTCCTATATTGATAGATGTATTTGGAACTCTAAATCAAACAAGGTTTGTGCTAGCTTCCTGAAACTTGACACAATAAAGCGGTTTCACGTTCTTTCTCTATGTTCTGTTTCCTCTTGATGTAGCCCTTAGCAGTGACTGGGGAGAAACACTTTCATAGAAAGGGGTGGCCAAGCTTCCAAAAAGTACGAGTCTCCAGAAATCTCAGCAACTATTTTTTCACCCAAACTGGATGATACTTTCAGGTAATGATCAGTACACTAAGCCCACTTGGTTCCAAAGATTTCGTTCTTCTATGTTGCAGCGTTCGTTTCCAGTAACAGTTTGAATTTTGGCGTTTCACTGTGTTTTCTCCTATACTGATAGATGTATTTGGAACTCTAAATCAAACACGGTTTGTGCTAGCTTCTTGAAACTTGACACAATAAAGCAGTTTCACGTTCATTCTCTATGTTCTGTTTCCTCTTGATGTAGCCCTAAGCAGTGACTGTGGAGAAACACTTTCATTGAAAGGGGTTGCCAAGCTTCCAAAAATTACGAGTCTCCAGAAATCTCAGCAACTATTTTTTCACCCAAACTGGATGATACTTTCAGATAATGATCAGAACACTAAGCCCACTTGGTTCCCCAAATTTCGTTCTTCTATGTTGAAGCGTTCGTTTCCAGTAACAGTTTGAATTTTGGCGTTTCACTCTGTTTTCTCCTACACTGAGAGATGTATTTGGAACTCTAAATCAAACACGGTTTGTGCTAGCTTCTTGAAACTCGACACAATAAAGCAGTTTCACGTTCTATCTCTATGTTCTGTTTCCTCTTGATGTAGCCCTAAGCAGTGACTGGGGAGAAACACTTTCATAGAAAGGGGTTGCCAAGCTTCCAAAAATTACGAGTCTCCAGAAATCTCAGCAACTATTTTTTCACCCAAACTGGATGATACTTTCAGGTAATGATCTGTACACTAAGCCCACTTGGTTCCCCAAATTTCGTTCTATGTTGAAGCGTTTGTGTCCAGTAACAGTTTGAATTTTGGCGTTTCACTGTTTTCTCCTATATGATACATGTATTTGGAACTCTAAATCAAACAGTGTTTGTGCTACCTTCTTGAAACTTGACACAATAAAGCGGTTTCACATTCTATCTCTATGTTCTGTTTCCTCTTTATGTAGCCCTAAGCAGTGACTGGGGAGAAACACTTTCATAGAAAGGGGTTGCCAAGCTTCCAAAAATTACGAGTCTCCAGAAATCTCAGCAACTATTTTTTAACCCAAACTGGATGATACTTTCAGGTAATGATCAGTACTCTAAGCCCACTTAGTTCCCCAAATTTCGTTATTCTATGTTGAAGCGTTCGTTTCCAGTAACAGTTTGAATTTTGGCGTTTCACTCTGTTTTCTCCTATATTGATAGATGTATTTGGAACTCTAAATCAAACACGGTTTGTGCTAGCTTCTTGAAACTTGACACAATAAAGCAGTTTCACATTCTTTCTCTATGTTCTGTTTCCTCTTGATGTAGCCCTCAGCAGTGACTGGGGAAAAACACTTTCATTGAAAGGATTTGCCAAGCTTCCAAAAATTACGAATCTCCAGAAATCTTAGCAACTTTTTTCACCCAAACTGGATGATACTTTCAGGTAATGATCAGTATACTAAGAACACTTGGTTTGCAAAATTTCGTTCTTCTATGTTGAAGCGTTCGTTTCCAGTAACAGTTTGAATTTTGGCGTTTCACTCTGATTTCTCCTATACTGATAGATGTATTTGGAACTCTAAATCAAACACGGTTTGTGCTAGCTTCTTGAAACTTGACACAATAAAACAGTTTCACGTTCTTTCTCTATGTTCTGTTTCCTCTTGATGTAGCCCTAAGCAGTGACTGGGGAAAAACACTTTCATTGAAAGGGGTTGCCAAGCTTCCAAAAATTACGAGTCTCCAGAAATCTCAGCAACTATTTTTTCACCCAAACTGGATGACACTTTCAGGTAATGATCAATACACTAAGCCCACTTGGTTCCCCAAATTTCGTTCTTCTATGTTGAAGCGTTCGTTTCCAGTAACAGTTTGAATTCTGGCGTTTCACTCTGTTTTCTCCTATATTGATAGATGTATTTGGAACTCTAAATCAAACAAGGTTTGTGCTAGCTTCCTGAAACTTGACACAATAAAGCGGTTTCACGTTCTTTCTCTATGTTCTGTTTCCTCTTGATGTAGCCCTTAGCAGTGACTGGGGAGAAACACTTTCATAGAAAGGGGTTGCCAAGCTTCCAAAAAGTACGAGTCTCCAGAAATCTCAGCAACTATTTTTTCACCCAAACTGGATGATACTTTCAGGTAATGATCAGTACACTAAGCCCACTTGGTTCCAAAGATTTCGTTCTTCTATGTTGCAGCGTTCGTTTCCAGTAACAGTTTGAATTTTGGCGTTTCACTGTGTTTTTTCCTATACTGATAGATGTATTTGGAACTCTAAATCAAACACGGTTTGTGCTAGCTTCCTGAAACTTGACACAATAAAATGGTTTCATGTTCTATCTCTATGTTCTGTTTCCTCTTGATGTAGCCCTAAGCAGTGACGTGGGAGAAACACTTTCATTGAAAGGGGTTGCCAAGCTTCCAAAAATTACGAGTCTCCAGAAAACTCAGCAAATATTTTTTCACCCAAACTGGATGATACTTTCAGGTAATGATCAGTTCACTAAGCCCACTTGATTCCCCAAATTTCGTTCTTCTATGTTGAAGCGTTCGTTTCCAGTAACAGTTTGAAATTTGGCATTTCACTCTGTTTTCTCCTACAATGATAGATGTATTTGGAACTCTAAATCAAACACGGTTTGTGCTAGCTTCTTGAAACTTGACACAATAAAGCAGTTTCACGTTCATTCTCTATGTTCTGTTTCCTCTTGATGTAGCCCTAAGCAGTGACTGTGGAGAAACACTTTCATTGAAAGGGGTTGCCAAGCTTCCAAAAATTACGAGTCTCCAGAAATCTCAGCAACTATTTTTTCACCCAAACTGGATGATACTTTCAGGTAATGATCAGTACACTAAGCCCACTTGGTTCCCCAAATTTCGTTCTATGTTGAAGCATTCGTTTCCAGTAACAGTTTGGATTTTGGCGTTACACTCTGTTTTATCCTATAGTGATAGATGTATTTGGAACTCTAAATCAAACACGGTT